>NC_090936.1:86360681-87001829 GCF_040938575.1 Ambystoma mexicanum | reverse complement strand
ATAACCAGGTTATTGCTGGTGCTAAATGCCTGTATATGTTATTCACGGAGAGAATAATTCAATGCTCTAAGTGTCTTTGAACAAAAATGGATAAACTGAAGTTTGTCACAAAAGGAACAATTACAGCAAGTTGTTCTTACCTATTTAAAATAGGCCAAAATAGGTGGAGTGTCTTGTATGGCCATAGATGAAAGTGTTCCTGAGATGATTTCGCAAAGTTTGTTCTTGACCTGTTGTGAGATCTGGTCTAAGAAGCAATATTTAGATAGGGAAAAAGACGCTGTCTTAATGACAAGAATATAGGTATCTGGTTGTCATGTTTATGCATAAGTGAAAAACACACTTACAAGTCTTTGGTTGAACAACTGGTCCAATGGTAGAGCTGACCAGTCAAAGGTCACTGGGTATATTAATCTGGTAAACGGTTAATCGATGAAAACTAATCCAAATCAACTGTTTCCAAGAAGAGTAACCTAAAAAACCAAGGTGGTAGAGGTAAGTATAGGGGAAGTGGGGTATTTTTTAGAAAAGCTGTCACGGACTAAGTAAAGGCTATGTGGCCAGAATTGAAATGGTTAGTCTCTTATTATGATTCTAGATAAAAGTATTTGGAAGAAGCAAGGCTTTATTCCTAAAGTACCTGGCATAGAACAAGTTAAGGCTATGTGGCCAGATTGAAAATAGTAAGTATCTTATTTCAATTCTACATAACTAAGTGATACCAGAAAAGTGGTAAAGTCCAAGTCAATTTACTTCTCTTCCTTTTTTACAGGTCCCAAAATGGAGCAACATCCAGACCGGCGAAGGCTGTGGAGGCGTCTGCCATTTTGTGATGGAACTCGTCTTTATGTATCTTTCGGACAAGCTGCCGTCATTCGCGCATGCGCGAGTGACGTCACTGTTGTTTATATATTGACTGAGTGACGTTGTTTGCGCGTGCAACGAGTAAATAAAGGTGTCTATGTAGCCAACATCAAATATTAGGCGATTAGGTGCTCCAACGGGCATGTCGTCTTGTTACAGCTAAAAAATAAGTGGGAAATGATTCCAATGGAGGTGGGACAGGTTCATGTCACATTATAGCTAATGACTCCAACTTAGTGACGTCAATCGCACATACGCTGTAACGCTCACCTGATTCCCACAGAGGCGCCGACCTGTTCTGGACTGCTATGACCTCTTCTAAGGTGATGCGCAGGACTCGGAAGACGGACTGGACCGGACCACCAAACCTCGCCTGTCTGGCCCGTAGAAGAATCCTTCTGTAGATGGAAAAGGGGATTAACTGTCTGCTGGATAATGTGTCGGATTCCCCCCTCCCCCCTCTCACATTCCTCGAACCCCCTCTGCGATTCCCCGTAGAGTCTCACCTTAGAGTCTGAAAGGACGAGCTCTCCATCCTGCTTCCGATGCAGGGGCGCGTTGATTTCCAGTTACTTCACTGGATCTCGGGTTTGGTGAGTATTCAACTCCGCTTGACTTTTCCGATAGGAGGCCGTATGTATTCAGTTGCAAAAGTTCAAGCCTTAATTGTCCGTTGTCCTTTTCTCTATTTCAGATGCAGGATGAAGAATCCGCGTAGAGGAATGGATTCGCCGAAGGTAAACTCTGGTGAGTCTTTTTGATGGATGGTTCCCTTAGTGATCTTGCTTTCACCCATTAATGCGTGTGTCTTTTTCCCCTTAGGGGCCGGGGTACGGAAGTGCCAAAGAAGCGGCGCCGACCCGAGGTGAGGAAAGATTGTCCCAACAATAATCAGGTAAGTCTTAAGGTGGAAGAATCAGGCCTTCCTCAATCTGTTCCTTCGCTCACCTTTGTTTTGTCTCTTTTTCTCCTTAGGCGCTGAAAGGCGACGGATGGTGCCAATGGTCGCTGAAGAGCCCGAGGGCGCCTCGTGAAGGTGAGTGGAACGCGGCGCTGCAGCGAGCGATGCGATGCGCTTCTAAAAATAATGTCTTTTCTCAGGATCGTCGGAGTGATGGTCCCGGACTCCGGATGGAGGTAGGTAAAGTTCAATTATTCACCTTTCTCTCCTTTCCTTCCTTCTCAGGTGTTCCAGGTTGCAGGCGGGCGTGGCTGGAGCCAGGATGCAGGAGCAGACACGGTGAGCGTCCAGCTGCTAGATGCAGAACAACGCGAAGCGTGCGCTGCTGTCTGGGCGTGGTTTCAATAGCCCCCCAAAGTAGTTCCAGGTAAGTATTCTTCCTCAGCCACGCCCGAGTGGTAAAATAGTCCCATAGGTAAACCCTTTCAGACCTCAAGGAGGTCTGGATCCGGCAGCATGGTCTGCATCAGGTAAGTCCATCCAAGCACTCCCATAATGAGCCTGGCGCCTATGGTGCCAGGACTGATGCCTTCTATGAGCCTGGCGCCAAAGGCGCCAGGACAATGTCCAAAGAGCCCCTATAAGGGGTTGCTGGGTCCCTCCCTGGGGACATGATGTCTGCTTTCGGGGACGCTGGGCCTGAACTGGCTTCCCGGGAGTAGGCATCATGACATACGCGTTGTACGTCAACCAAGTTAAATCTCTATAAGTGTGTAGAGGGGAGAATGAAGAAGATAAGCTAGTGATAGGTTTGGTGCAAATGGCTGTCTGTATTATGACTAACGTCATGCTTTACACGTTTGACTAAAAATACAAATTACATTTTATCGGATGTAAATGTGAGGTCTTATTGACTGCTTTTCAAAGGTCCACAGGACATGCTTGGGTAAATGCTTTTTGATCATATTGTGAACCTTTTTTGACAAATATAGGCCATTGTGTTAACACTACCCCAATTGTATGGGTGTACAATCTACAGCAAAAGCATCACTAAAAGCAGTTTCTTGAAGATGAAATCACAGGTAAATCTCTATATGTGTGTTAAAACTCTTAAGGAGAATGAAGAAGATAAGCCAGTGATAGGTTTGGTGGAAATAGCTGTCTGTATTATGACAAGCGTCATGCTTTGCACGTTTGACTAAAAATACAAATAAAATTGTATCGGATGTAAATGTGAAATCTTATTGACTGCTTTTCAAAGGTCCACAGGACGTGCTTGGGTAAATGCTTTTTTATTATATTGTGAACCTTTTTTGACAAATATAGGCCATTGTGTTAACACTACCCCAATTGTATGGGTGTACAATCTAAAGCAAAAGCATCACTAAAAGCAGTTTCTTGAAGATAAAAATCAAAAGTAAATTGACAGCAGATAATGTAACTAAAACACTCATATGCGGAGAAAATAAAGGTTTTTGTTCTAATATTCAATACCCCAGTAATGCTAGGGTATGTTTGATGTGAGAATCTATTTAAAAACAAAGAAGCAATAGTGACCTATGATGTTTAAACTGGTAGCAGCAATTGGTTTCCTTTCATAGATGTTTAAACTTTAGAGGAATGGTCCAAGATAATAGTCCTCATTCATGCCTAGTGGTGTCATTGCGTCAAGCCGTTGGATCCAAAAAAGTTCTCTTTGTAAAAGTTGTCTTTGTAAATCGCCACCCCGCGGGAGTGGGTGTATTACTTCCAATATGATCATTTTCATCTGTGAGATGTTGTGGTTATGGTCTCGGAAATGTCTAAATACAGGAGATTTGATATTTTTTGTTCTTATGGAAGACTTGTGCTCTGTCCATCTTTCTTTGGCTTTTCTGTTTGTTTTTCCTATATAATAGACTCCGCAGGGGCAACGGATGGCATAGATGACGTTTTTGCTGTCACATGTAGCATAGTGTCTCAGACTGATTTTTTTACCTGTATTGGGATGTCGTACATATTCTCCTTTAATGATGTTGTTGCAATGTTGGCAGTGGAGACATGGAAATGTGACTGCTTTTTGTTTAGAGAATGTTGTTTGTAGTGGTTATTTTGGCCTTTCCGCTTTAATGAGTTGGTCCCGTAGATTTCTACCTCGTTTGTATGCCATCATAGGGCGATCTGGAAACAATTCTTGTAAGATTTTATCTGACTTAATCAGGTCCCAGTTTTTGTGTATTATTCTTTTGACTTGAAAGCTTTGTCTAGAGTATTTCAATGAGTGAATCAATTTTTTGGGAACTGGTTTACTGTTGCTTGCTAGGAGTTCTTTTCTTTCTTGTGATTTGGTTCTTGTTATGGCTTTCTGTATTGTTTCTCCTGGGTAACCTCTTTCAATGAAACGATTCCGCATGGTTTCATATTCCATCTGTAATGTGGTAATATCAGATGTAATACGTTTCACCCTTAAAAGTTGGCTGTAGGGGAGGTTCTCCTTTAAATGTTTCGGATGAAAACTGCTATGATGTAAGCAGCTGTTAACATCTGTTGGTTTCCTGTATATTTTTGTCTTAAGACCTGGTCCATGTATTTCCACTGTAACATCCAGAAAATTAACTGAAGGTTTCCCAATTTCAATTGTGAACCCGATTCTTTCATTGCAGGTATTTAAGTATTTCCAGAATTGGAGAAGTTCACTTTCTGTGCCTAGCCATATACCAAAAATGTCGTCAATGTATCGTTGCCAGCATTTAATTTTATCTTTCCACTGTTGGTTTTGTAGTACAAATTTCGTTTCAAATTGTTACATGAAAATGTTCGGGTACGAAGGCCACATGCCCTGGACCGCCGCCCTAATACGGAAGTATTGTAGCATTTCTAGTGGGGATCTGGAGTGCCCCGGCCTCCACGTATCTGGGGTGATGAATTTCCCGTCAGGGAACAGATCAGAGAATGATCTGTATCCCAGGTCCGACCAGTGGCGTATTAGGAGCTTGTCCTGTGTGGGGGCGAGGCCAGGGGAAGACCAGAGGGGAAGCCATTTGTAGTACGGGGGGAGCCCGAACTAGACGACAGGATCTGCCGCCATGCTTTAATAGTGGAGGCCACAGGGTCAGCGGGGGCCTGCGTCCGATACGAGTGAAATAGGATCAAGGACATGACATTCACCTCCTTGGTCGCTAGGATTTCGAGTTTAACATGCGGGGGGGATCCTGGTGGTGGTACCAATATGTAGCATGTTGGGCTTGGGCTGCCGTCCAGTACTGGGTGAGGTCAGGAGCACCAAAGCCCCCCCTCTCGTAAGGGAGGGTCATGAACATCCACTTCCTGCGCACGGCCCCTGAGTGCCAAAGAAAGGGGGCACACTCCGAGTGTAGGTCCGCAAAGTATTGTTTCCCGGGCCAAAGAGGGACATTAGCAAATACATACAGGAGTTTAGGCACGATGATCATTTTAATTAGGGATAGTCTCCCTGATAGTGAGAGTGGGAGGTTCCGCCATCTTTCCATTCTGGTACGAGCGTACTGTGCGGCGGCCCCATAGTTATTAGACAATAACGAGGCTTTTGAGAGGGCCACCTGGACCCCTAGGTATTTGATGCCCTAGGGAGCCCATTTGAGAGGAAATTTGCATGCTGGCTGGGGGGTTGCAGGAGTAAGGGGAAAGATTTCTAATTTAGAGTAATTATGGTGAAGCCCGAGAATGTGCCAATTTTTATAATTTCTCGCATGATCGGGTCGAGATGGACTGAGGGGTCTCTGATATACAGAAGCACGTCATCTGCGTTTAGTGATATGATTTCGGGAGTGTCCCGCAAGCGAATCCCTTTGCGCACGTGGTTGTTATGTACGCTATCAGCCATGGGCTTGATGGCCATGGCAAATAGCAAGGGAGAGAAAGGGCACCCCTGCCGTGTCCCCCTGTGGAGGGAGAAGGGAGCCGATAGGCGAGAGTTGACCAGGACTCTGGCTACCGGATTAGTGTATAGTAGTTTAATACAGGACATCATGTATGGACCAATCCCCATCTTTTCCAGCACCGCCCACAGATATTGCCAGGAAACCATGTCAAACGCTTTTTGGGCATCTAATGTCACGGCCACCGCGTTGGCTCGGGGATCAATTCTGGAGATGACGTTAAACAACCGCCGAATGTTTAAGGCAGTGGAGCGGGCAGGCACAAATCCGCTCTGGTCTGGGTGGATTAGATATTTCATGATAGGGAGGAACCTGTTTGCTATGATTTTGGCGAAGATCTTGGTATCGGTATTGATGAGGGATAGAGGTCTGTAAGATCCGCTCTCATCTGGGGGCTTGCCCGGCTTAGGAAGCACAGTGATGACAGCCTCCCGCAGGGACCGGGGGAGGGTGGCAAGGCGCAGCGACTTCTCCCAAAGCTCGTGAAGGCGCGGAGCGAGGAGAGCGACATGCTCCTGATAGAACTCGGCGGTCAGACCATCCGGACCGGCGTTTTCCCCTTAGGTAGGGCCGAGATGACAGCAGTGATCTCGTCAAGGGTGAAGGGAGCATCTAGTTGTTCTTTGGTGTCCAGGGAAACAAGGGACATTGGGATGCGGTCTAGGAGGTCGTCCAGGTCCTGTGGGCTGTGCTCCGGTTGCCGGGCATACAGGGTTGCATAGAACTCTGCAAAGGTCTCAAGAGTGGGACGGTCGGACCAGTGTCGCACACCGTCGTCGTCAGTGATGCTATCAATACGTGCCCTGCCTCCCTCGGCACGGGCGAGACGGGCCAGAGTACGGCCTGGTCTCTCTCCCTCACCATACTTTCGGGCCACGATGGGGTGGGCGAGGTATCTTATCTCGCTGTGGGCAAGGGACTCGAAAGTGTCTAGATCAGTTCTAATCTGCGCTAGTATGGGGGGAGCCGGGGTGGCCGCATATTCACGCTCTAGCTCCCCGAGCCTGGCCTCAGAACGGCGCAGAGAGTTTCTAATATCTTTCAGTACCCCAGCCTCCCTGGAGATGCACATGCCCCTAATAAAAACCATAAAGGCCTCCCATCTCACCCCGTCCATTGTGTCATGGCGTTTGTTACTATCAAAAAACGAGGTGATATCTGCAAGAATGTCAGCCTTGAAGACAATGTCGTGTAGTGGGTCGGACTTAAATCTCCAGTTAGAATGCAGAGGGAGGTCCGGGCGCAGGGTGATATCCAGCGTGATCGGGGAGTGATCGGAGAGTGTGCGAGGGAGAATCTGCGAGGTGAGTGCTTTGCCCATGAGGCCGGCAGAGAGAAGGAACAGGTCAATCCTGGAGTGACTGTCGTGGACGGAGGAGTAAAATGTATACTCTTTCGACATAGGGTGGAGTACCCTCCAGGCATCTACCAGACCAGCAGTGAGCATGTGTGCATGGAGGCGGTGGGCGGCCCTGGACAATGCTCTGGATGCAACACCGGATCTATCCAGGTCGGTGTCCAGAATGAGGTTCATATCCCCCCCCCATATGATGGGAACCCCCACATAGCCCAGAAGGATATTAAGGATATGATCAAAAAATTCGGGTGCATCAATGCATGGGGCGTATGTGTTGACCAGAAGGCACTCCGCATTGGCCAGGAAGCAGTGAAGGATCACATATCTACCCTGGGCATCGATATGGCTGGTGCGAAGGGAGAACTCCAAGGACTTGTGAATCAAGGTGAGGACACCTCTGGATTGTGTGGAGAACACAGTGTAATATTTGTTGGGGCCCCATGACGGGGCGAGAGAGGACGATAATTGTGCAAGGGCATGAGTTTCCTGTAGGAAAAGTATCTTAACCCCGTGCCTCTGGACATAGGCCGTGACCCTGCGTGCCTTTGTGTAATTGCTGAGCCCCCTGATATTCCAGGACATCATCCTAATGGCCATTCCATAGCAGTTTAGGGAGGATCCGAGTAATGTGTGTCATACATTGCCAAACAGATGCCGGCCACCAGTGCGGTGGCCTGATGCGTCATTTCAAAGGCTGCCACTGTCTCACCATTTCTGTTAGTATAACATCCCCAAATAATCCCTCCCCCCTCCCTCACTGCCACCCCCAACCTAGCAGTGCCCAGAAACCCACCCAAATTCTCATGGCGTTCGTGCCAAGCCCAACGTGGCTGGGTCAGCCCCCAAACCAAACAGGGGAACAGCCCAAGAACTAAACAAGCCAAACTCGGCGTTGCAACTGCAGCGGGGGTAGCTGCTGCCGTGAGCCCGGTCAAAATAGTTGAGCGGTGGAGTGCACCAAATAGCGTACAGCGGTGGTTAAGTTAATTTGTAAAAGGAGACCGCATGGTGGGGCACAGTGAGCAGGGGCTGTAGGGATAGTTAGTCCAAGTATGGGTGCCAAATACCGTGGACCCTCCATCAGTGACCCACGCTGCATGTCTCAAAATTCCACAACAAGTTACGACAATAGGAGAATTCACAACAGGAAGATACATGACATTACAAGAGAATCACAAAAAAACAGGCATGGTAATGGTACCTGTCAGGCTCACTCCTGGATTCCGTCAATTTCACCCCTCTTCCCTGAGTGCCCCTCACACCTTCCTGCTCACCTGTGGTCTCCTCGTCCGATGTGAGTCCGAATCTCTTTAATCTCAATGCCTCCTCTCTGGAGTGTGGATGAGGTCTGCCTCGAGAGGAAGCCACCCTGCCCCTCTAACACGGGGCCGAGGGGGCCCCGTACCGTGGCAGACCGGTTAAGGTGAAAAAGCTGATAGGCGCAAAAAACCCCTTCTTAGTTGAAGATGGCAGCAGGATACAAGGTGGGACGGTGTAACTTGAAGGATCCAGCTGATAAGGAAATCCACAGGAAGTGGTGTAAGGCGACTGCTCCAGGGGAGAAACAACAGTACAAAGATGGGGTGACTAATGACTGAGCTGAAGGGGAAGGAACCAGGAGAAAAGGGGAGAAAGGAAAGAGAGAGAGAGCCAAGGTGGAGCGGAGAAGAAGCTCCAACAGAGTGAGGCGTGCCAAGAGCAAAATGAAAGCCAGCAAGCAAACGGGAGAAAAAGGAAAGGGAGCGGCGGCAGCCGCGGAGGAAAGGACTGAAGCGTACCAACCCGGAAGCCTAACGCGAAAGGTTGCAACGCGCTGGCTTCCGGGTTGGCGCTTGTTAAAAGGACGTCGCTGGTCAGAAGGGCTGGAAAAACTAGACCGCTGCCGAGGAAAGCGCGGGCGGCGTGACGGCTAAATCAATGGCTGCTCCACCGCCAGCGTCTCCACAGCTGCCAGCGACTGCCGTGCGTGACAGTATACCCCCCTCCAGACCCGAACCCTCCGGGCTTCCCTGGATGTGTCCGGTGAAAACGCCTGACAAGCCTAGGCGCATGTACATACGACCTGGGCTCCCAGGAGTCCTCTGAACTAGGATAGTTCTTCTATGACACCAGGTATTCCAACCTGCCCTTACGATATCTGGAATCAAAATCGCAGACACCTCATATTCTTCAGGTATAGACTTGGGATTACTCAATAGCCCTGTAGTCTTATTAACTGGGGTGTCTGGATCAACTGGGCAGAGAAGAGAGGGGTGAAAGACCGGGTGCACCCGAGACATGGACTTGGGAAGTTGCAATTTGAAAGCCACTGGGTTAATCCTCTTGATTATCTTGAAGGGTCCTATAAATCGGGGGGTAAGTTTGGTCGAATGTACCCACCTAGGCAAGTATCTAGTAGATAACCAGACCTGATCACCCTCCTTCCAGTCAGGACAGGGTAAACGAGCTCGATCAGATAGGTCCTTATACCTGCGTCTAGCCGAAGCTAAACTCCGTTGAGCTGTAGTGTGGGATGCAGTTATTTGATCCAGGGTGGATTCGATGGTGGGTATATTAGTAGGCGAGGAAAAAACTGGGAGAATACTGCGAGGGTGATGGCCATAAGAACAGAAAAAAGGGCTAAGTCCCGTTGCCGAGTGCACAGCGTTATTATACGCAAATTCGGCAGTGGGCAGAAGGATCACCCAATTGTCCTGATTATTATTGACATAACACCTGAGGTATTGCTCGAGAGTGGCATTGAGCCGCTCTGTCTGACCGTTGGTCTGAGGATGGAAGCCTGATGACAAAGCCCTCTCTATCCCTAACCGTTGACACAGGGCACCCCAAAATCCAGATGTATACTGACTACCCCGGTCAGAAATAATCTTGTCAGGAAGTCTGTGGAGCCTATAAATGTCCCTGAGGAAAACTTCGGCCATCTCGGTGGCAGACGGAACTCCCCGCAGTGCGGAAAAATGGGCCAGCTTGGTGAATGTGTCAATTGTAACCATGAGACAAGTCGACCCCTGGGATTTGGGCAGGTCTACTATAAAGTCAGTGGAAATTTGGGACCATGGCCGGCTTGGCAAGTCCGGCTGCATAAGCAACCCGTAGGGTTTGTGGGTGGAGTTCTTATTCTGGGCGCAAACCACACACGTTTTACAGTGTTGCCTTACATCATGGGAGAGTGAAGGCCAAAAAAAAGATCGAGAAATTAGCTCTAAGGTACCTCGGACTCCCCTGTGCCCTGCGGTTACATGGTTGTGACCCCATTCCAGAACCTTAAGTTGTAAGGACTTAGAGGGGACATACAAACGCTGCCCCACCAGTAAGAGACCCTCAGACCAATGGATTTGAGAACGTAAGTCACCGGGTACGGTGGTTGCTAAATCAGGTTTAGTTACTGTCTTAATCTCTTGCAGAAACGAGGAAACTATCCCCACGATTCTGCTTCGGGGAAACATAGAGTGGCTAACGGAGGGAGAGTGGTAGTCTGCAGACCGACATCTAGACAGGGCGTCCGCCAAGCTGTTTTGGGTGCCAGGAATGTAGGTAATGGTAAAGTCATACTGGCTGAAAAAATGCGCCCAGCGAGCCTGCCTTGAATTGACGCATTCCATATTACAGAGAATCTTCAGATTCTTATGGTCAGTACGTAATGTAAACGGATGTGCTCCGCCTTGCAGCAGGTGTCTCCACTCTTCACAGGCCACCTTGAGAGCCAAAAGTTCTTTTTCAATAACAGAGTAGTTCTGTTGACTTGTGGAAAGAGTCTTGGAAAGATATGCTACAGGATGTTCCTTGCCATCCTTCAGTTGAAGGAGTACCGCACCTAAGGCGCTTGCAGAGGCGTCGGCCTCGACTATAAAAGGCTGGTCTTGATCTGGTTGAGATAGAATAGGAGCGGAGCAGAATCTTCTTTTGAGATCGATAAAAGTTTGATAAGCTGGTTCCGACCAGAGAAAAGGTTTGGCGTCTTTTTTAAATAGAGAGGTAATGGGCAGCACAATCTGCGAAAATTGACTGATGAACTTCCTGTAGAAGTTGGCTAGACCCAGGAACCGTTGAACGTCTTTCAGAGAGGTGGGTGTGGGCCAGTCCAGGATGGCAGATACTTTCCTCGGGTCCATGGTGATGCCTTCCTGGGAAAGAATGTATCCCAAATATGGAACGGAAGACATATTGAAGAGGCACTTCTCAGGTTTAACTAATAGATGTTGGGACTGTAAACGATGTAGGACCGTCTGGAGATGTAATGTATGTTCAGAGGTGGACTTCGAAAAAACTAAAATGTCATCCAGGTATACTATGACACTGAGGTATAACAGATCAGAAAACAGGCGATCCATAAAACGCTGGAATATGGCAGGAGCGTTAACCAAGCCAAATGGCATCACTCGATACTCGAAAAGGCCAAACGGAGTCCGGAAAGCGGTCTTCCATTCGTCCCCATCCTTTATTCGGAGAAGGTGGTAGGCACTCCGGAGGTCTAACTTAGAGAAGGTGGTGGAACCCTGAACAGCTTCCAATATGTCTGTTATCAAAGGCATTGGATAGCGGTCACGAACCGTGACCTTGTTCAAACCCCGATAGTCAATGTATGGCCTTAACTCAGAGGAATCCCTCTTAGGTATGAAGAATAGAGAGGCTCCAGCCGGAGATTTGGAGGGACGAATGAGGCCATTGGTCAGATGGGAGTCCAAATAATTGCGAAGAGTCCTCTACTCCAGTAGAGACAAAGAAAACATGCGGCTAAACGGAACCAGGGCATCTGGCACCAGCTCGATGGCACAGTCTTCGGGCCTATGTGGGGGTAAATCTAAGACAAGATTGTCTTTGAAGACTTCTTTTAATTCGGCCAGCTCCGGGGGAACCTTACAAATCTCATTTACTCCTTCTTGTTGGGGAGTAAGGACTTGGACCAATTCTTCTGAAGAATGAAATAAACAATTCTGTTTACAGTATGTGGAGGTAAAGGCCATGGTGTTCTGCGCCCAATCGATGAGCGTATTATGCCTCCTCAGCCAGGGAATCCCAAGGATTACTGGGAAATGGGCTGCTCGAATCAAGTCGAATTGTATCTGTTCCGAATGCTGGAAAATGCGGACCTTCAAGGATACTGTGGAATGGGTAATAGGCCCCGACGAAAGCGGGGAACCATCTACTCCTTCTACCTTCTGGAACTCTTCCCGTTTTAGCAGAGGGAGACCTTGTTGGTGTGCCCACATAGTATCCATAAATACCCCAGCGGCACCACAATCCAGCAAAGCCATGGTGGTGAGTACTTCTGTCGGAGTTTCCAACTGGATAGGAACAGCCATGAGGCGAGAGTCCAACGTGGTTGGGTGTGAAGCTACCGTCACAGTGACATAGGGACTAGCGCTCTGACCTCGGTTACTCGTCCCCTTTAGTTCCGAGGTTGTTCGTTTCCCGACTGTCTAGGCGGGACTTCTGGACAGTTCCGAAGTAGGTGGGCGCTTGATCCACAATACATGCAGAGGCCAGCATCCCTCCGACGTCTTCTCTCTTCGGGTGTCAAGGGTGATCTAGCGGACCCACTTGCATCGGTTCTTCCTTGTTACTGGAGTGAGGCAGGGAGGGCAATGAGTGGGCACTTGGTAGAAAGGGGCCAGGGGCCTTTTGCTTCTTCCTTTCCGCCTTGCGTTCACTGAGGCGATAGTCAATCTGAGTAACAATGGAGAATAAATCAGACAGGGTGGTGGGGCGGGCTATCCTTGCCAGTTCATCCTTTATCTCCTCTTTCAAACCTCGACGGAATATTGTGTACTGGGCCCGTTCTGGCCATCCAGCCTCTGAAGCCAAACGTTTAAAGGTGGAGATATATGTCAGCAAATCACTGGAACCTTGATGCACATCCAAGAGTTCTTCCGCAGCAACATGTATTATCTCAGGTTGTTCAAAAGTCTGGCGCAGTAAGGTCAAAAAGCCCTCATAGTCTCTGATGATAGGATTATTGTTGGTCACTAGAGGGGCAGCCCAAGCTAAGGCATTCCCTGTCAAGTTGGATACCATAAATCCCACCTTGGTGTGATCATTGAGAAACAACTGAGGTCTAAAGGTAAAATAAATGGAGCAGGCTTCCAAAAATTCCTTGAGGCGCTTCGGAGTTCCGTCAAACTTGCCCGAGGATAGGGCCATAGGAGGTAAGTCGGAATGCCTAGTTTCCCGAGTAGAGACCATCTGCCTCAAGACTGCGTTATCAGCCTTCACGTTCTGTAATTCTACGTTCATGGCCTGGACTGCGGCCACTAGTTCTTGTATTTGTTCTGGGGTGGCCATATTCCCTTTTTGGCGTTGCAAACTGTCAGGCTCACTCCTGGATTCCGTCAATTTCACCCCTCTTCCCTGAGTGCCCCTCACACCCTCCTGCTCACCTGTGGTCTCCTCGTCCGATGTGAGTCCGAATCTCTTTAATCTCAACGCCTCCTCTCTGGAGTGTGGATGAGGTCTGCCTTGAGAGGAAGCCACCCTGCCCCTCTAACACGGGGCCGAGGGGGCCACCGTACCGGGGCAGACCGGTTAAGGGGAAAAAGCCGATAAGCGCAAAAAAACCCTTCTTAGTTGAAGATGGCAGCAGGATACAAGGTGGGACGGTGTAACTTGAAGGATCCAGCTGATAAGGAAATCCACAGGAAGTGGTGTATGGCGACTGCTCCAGGGGAGAAACAACAGTACAAAGATGGGGTGACTAATGACTGAGCTGAGGGGGAAGGAACCAGGAGAACAGGGGAGAAAGGAAAGAGAGAGAGAGCCAAGGTGGAGCGGAGAAGAAGCTCCAACAGAGCGAGGCGTGCCAAGAGCAAAATGAAAGCCAGCAAGCAAACGGGAGAAAAAGGAAAGGGAGCGGCGGCAGCCGCGGAGGAAAGGACTGAAGCGTACCAACCCGGAAGCCTAACGCGAAAGGTTGCAACGTGCTGGCTTCCGGGTTGGCGCTCGTTAAAAGGACGTCGCTGGTCGGAAGGGCTGGAAAAACTAGACCGCTGCCGAGGAAAGCGCGGGCGGCGTGACGGCTAAATCAATGGCCGCTCCACCGCCAGCGTCTCCACAGCTGCCAGCGACTGCCGTACGTGACAGTACCACAACAAGGAGGGTAACAGGTGAATGGCAGGCCGGCTCAATCCTCATCAACAGGGTCGGCCCCAGGGCCCGGGAGAGGAATATGGGACTCAATAAATTTCACCGCCTCGTCAGGTACAGTAAAAAAGTACAGTTTATTACGGTGGGTGAGCTTCAGCCTAGCAGGGAATAACATAGCATATTCCACCTTCCTCTCTCTGAGCATCTTCTTCACTCCATTAAATTGCCTGCGCTCCATTTGAACACTGACAGAGAAGTCTGGGAAAATGCGAATAATCTGGGACTCAAGTCTCAGTTCCCCTCTTTCGCGCGTCAACCGCAGGATGTGGTCTCTATCTCTGTAGCTGAGAACCTTGGCTATAATTGGTCTGGGGAAGTCGCCCGGCTTGGGGCGAGGGGCCAATGAACGGTGGGCACGCTCAATAGTAAAGACGGGGGAAAGTTGAGGATCCCCCAGGAGGTCTCTCAATAGGGTCTCGACTGCGAGTTCCATTTTGCCCTTGAGGGCTGTCTCCGGAACCCCAACGATGCGGATATTATTCCTGCAGAACTAGATTCTAAGTCATCGCACTTCGCCTTGACCTGCTTCATATCTCGCACCAAGTCCGAGACCGTATTCTGGAGCACGTGTACCTCATCCTCAGTTGCACCAATCCTAGTCTAGGCCTCACCCAGTCTGGTACCATGCTGATCCAATTTGGTGCGTAGGGAGGCTACATTGACATCTATGTCGTCTAATTTTTCGTGAAATGACGCAAAGTTTTTGGCCATAGTCTCCATGAGTGACGTAGGGTCTGGCTGAGGGGAGCAAGAGGAAACATCCGAGTCATCTGGAAGAAGGGCAGGCCCAGCTTGGTCCTGCCTGGCCAGGGCTTTAGCAAATTTATCCATTGCCCCGGCCTTGTTGGCCCCTCGTGCTTTGCCGGACATCCTCGGGGAGCGCCTTGATAAGAAAGAGGGTGTTTTCCGCCGGGAGACAGCAATGGGGCCCAGGGGTTTAGAGAGGGGCTAGGGCCGTAATCGGCGAAGGGTCGGCCGCCGCCTGGGGGGCGAGGGCCAGAAGCACCCCTCGCTTGGTGTGTTTCGGGGCAATAAGTTCACTCGAGGGGCAAGCAGGGTGTCTGAGTTGTCTGTGAGCCAGGAGGGCCCAGGCCAAGGTGGCCGGACGTAGAAAGCAGCAAAGTCAGGGGCGCAGGGTACCTCCGGGGCGTAGCACGGATCAGAGGAGAGAAGAGTATTGGACGCCCAAGGGGGCACCAGCGACAAGAGAGTGGCCACAGGGGGGCACGATGAGTGTGGGCCTCACCCCCCACTCCAGACGGCAAAGGCGCAGCCCAGGAACGCGGCGGCCAGATCCCTCACCCTCCTCACCTTGGGACCCTGTAGGTCGAAGAGCAGGTGTCCATCCGGGCCGCGGCAGGCCCAATGGTTGCAGCAGTGGGAGCAGGCGGAATCAGGGCCTCAAGCCTCGGCCGGGGCCCTAAACAGGAAGGCCACGGGACAGCCCCACGCTCCAGCCGCCACAGTGAACCAGCGAGGCAGGCGACTGAGCCACGGAGCAGAAGCGGGCAGATGGCGTCTGTGCAGGGGCCGCGCCGGGAGGTCTTGCAGTGTCGTGGCGTGTAATCTCCCACGCCTTCTCAGGGGCCCAGCGGTGGACCAGTGGCGCCGGCGGCGGAGCCGCGACCCAGGAGCGTTCGGCCGCCCCCACAGTATCCTCGCCTGATGTGGGCCGGCGTCCCCGAACCGCCGCGGAGCAGGAGCTGTAAGCGAGGGAGACCCACCGGCAGGCCACCGGGGCACCCCCGCAGGGGGAGCGG
This sequence comes from Ambystoma mexicanum, assembly GCF_040938575.1. Lineage (NCBI taxonomy): Eukaryota > Metazoa > Chordata > Amphibia > Caudata > Ambystomatidae > Ambystoma > Ambystoma mexicanum. The sequence goes on along the minus strand of NC_090936.1, from coordinate 86,985,911 downwards.
GCCGCGGCTGACGGCGGCACACAGGAGCTGCAGTCCGCGCCGTCCAGGGAGGGAGGGCGAAGAGGGGGTGATGCCTGGGCCCCAGGCGGCCGCACTCCAAGCCGCAGGGGCGCGAACCCTCGTGGTGGCAGCGAGGGGGGATGGGCCGCTATCAGCGTCGCGTGGGCCGGAGGACTCCACAGACGGCCCCAATGGTCCCCAATGTCCGTTTACGTCCAGAAACAGGGCAGTGTGAAGCCAAGGCGACAGGCAGCAGGATGCGCGGGGTCCCAACTCAAGAATATATGCCGAACCGCTGATTACGGCGGATGAGTAGCTCGCGGGCCACAGAGTTTAAAGACTAAGCGGCCATCTTGCTGGCTGCTCAACAGCGCCCCCAAAAGCCTCACTTCCTAACCTATTTCTTATAGCGGTGCTGTTGTGCGTTTTCTGTCTGCAAGCCTTTTGTAATTCTTTTTGGCCTCTCTGACAAGCCTAAGGAACCGCTGTGAGAAACAGTCTAGGATGAAATCCAAATTTACCAAAGAACGGTTAAAACCCTGGGGTAGCATGTGTGAGGCTGTTATAGGCTAACTCTGCTGGTGGTAACCAAGGGACCATTTAGCCTAAAACTGTACCATGAAGCACCTAAGCATTGTTCCATAGACCGGTTCACACTCAGTCAGTCCATCTGATTGCTGGTGATAGCTAGACGACTTGTTTGTTACACGTGAGATTCAGTATTTTGACTAGCACTGTCCAGAACCTGGATACTAAGTTGTGATCCCCTGTCGGAAATAATTATCTCGGGTAACCCATCCAACTGTATTGTCGCCTTTAAAAAAACACCTGTCAAGGTCACTGCTATGGGTAGTTTCTCCAATTAAAAATTAAATGAAGTGCACCAGTTTACTTAATGTGTCTACTACCACCAACACTACTCTGCACCCTTGTTATTTTGTTACTACTACCATGAAGTCTAAAGAGGTCTGTTGTAGTGGTCTGCTTGCCATGGGTAATGGACATGCCTATCCCACCGTCCGTGATCGAGACCTTTTGTCTCTGGCTCATATTATAAATGATTGCACAAAGTTTGTAATCCGTTTTCTCATTAAGGGCAACCAGGAGGATAGCGCCAATAGATCTGTGATACGTGCTATTCCAGGGTGTCCTACTATTGGTGCATCATAACACCATATCAGTTTCATACTCGAAAGGTGACTCCAGATAAACATAATGATTGATTAGTGAACATCCTTCCTTCTTCCAAACTACACTTCTCAGGTTCTTTCGCTTTCCACTTTTCCATTTCATTTGACCTTAACACCGGCTGAGCTTTAATTAAGTATATACAAAAAGGACGCGCATACTCGTCCTTGGCACTTAAGGGCTTAAGATAGTGTTAGAATTACTGGTTTGCCTGTTGATACCTGCAGAAAAATTAGACTCTTGACAAAATCGGCATGTGCGGTTGTATCCTCTTCTTCCAGTGAAGATAGGGCATGAGCCTTCCAATGCCTTTTGCCCGGTCGACAAGAAACATTAAAACTGGCGACAAACGGCATTAGTCGCGTGCATTCCTGTGGTTAGGGTATTTGATTGCCCTAAATTCTTATGATCTGTCCAAACCTGTACTGCGCCTAGTTATTGACGCCATTGCACAAATGCTTCTTTGATGGCCACTAACTCTCTATCATATATCATCTAATACTTTTCCAGACAAGAGAGTTTTTTGGAAAAAAATCAATTGAATGAATATCATTCAACCTCTTGAATCGGTGTCTATGATATGGCATTTATAACGCGCCTATACACAAGTGTGATAAATGGCATCTGTAAATCCAGATGCAGAAGGATAGGGGCCGACGTAAAGTTCTTCAACCATGCCAATGTATGCTCTCACTCCAGTTGAGGTTTACTTGGTCAACAGGAAAATGACTCCCACAGTAGCAGAAAACGTGTGTATATATTTGCTGTATAAATTGGTAAAACGGGGGGGGAGGGGAGTGTTGGCTTGAGGTTCAAGCGTGCAGACGCTTCTTTAGAGCCTCTGTGTGGAGCCCTGGGAAAACCAAGGATGTCGTCCATTTCCGATGCCCTGGTGCAGCCAATATTGGTGTGGGTGTGATAGGGGAAAGGCACAGGAGGCCCGGAACAAGTGGCAGAGCCGGGTACCACCCAAGCATTGAATTACGGGTATTGAAAGCCCCGCCGCCTGGGCTGCCCGCTCCTTCAAGATGGATGGCGCTCTCTGGCGGGGCTCCCCGGCCCCCTAATCCCCTGCTAGGGATGCTGGAGACAGCCTCCTGACTGCAGCGACCTGTCAGAGCCTAAGTCTAAAACAAGGGAAGAAGCAGCCCGGACTGACTCACAGCATGAGAGGTACTGCAGCAGCGTGATTATCTCTCATGTGAGTGAGCCCAGAAGGTGGAGAGGGGGCGAGCATTGAGGGAGCCCTTCTGGACCCCATCCTACCACGGGGGGAAGGCTTACCCACCCAAAGCAGGGACGATTCATCATGAAAAAAGCATCTTACTGAGGCACCGAATTCTGTTTGCTCTCCAATGCCTTGGGATAAGCGGCTTATGTGCCAGAGAGGGAGGAACTCACTCAATTAAAAATCACTCGGCCCTAAACCCCCATTGGAAGCATATACGATTGGAAGCCAAGCGATCTCCCAGAGGATAATGGACTCCTCCCCCCCAAGCCCCCCTTCTCATTGTCTAACTGCAGACGCACGGAGTGGAGCTGCATCCTCAGAATCCAAACCGCGGTGTTGGGGCTGCAACGGGGGGGCGCCAACGGTCCCATAAGGACTCCTGTTTGCACTGCAAGGACTATAACACAGGATGGCTGAGGGGCGCTGAGAGCCCAGGGGGGCACTATTGTGATTTGCTGAGGGGAAGGCCCCGACTGACCCTCGCCCACTGCTGTCCAAGTGGGTGGTCTGGTGATTTGAGAAAGCCCAGGCGCTGGGAGTGAGATACGCACGTGTGCCCTTGTGGATGACGAGTCTGGAATAGAGAAAAGTGGGCCTGATGAGCGTCTATACTTATAGAGGCCTGGCAACGACACCTCCCCGTCAGCAGAGCGTCCTGGGATGCGATGAGCATGGCCAGGCAACAGAAACCCCAGAAAAACACAGACATGGCTGCCCCTCTACAACTGCAAGACAAGGAGAAAAAGCAGATAGGACCAGAACCGTAACTAATTCTCCCGAACGTCCCTTTGGACAGTTGGCCACAAAAGAGAACATTCAATCCTTCATGACCAAAATTAAACCGAAAATTCAGTAATTGTATGACGGCGATCTCGACAAGAGTGGAGCGTCTAGATAATCGTGTCCTGGAACGGTGTATGCTGGTTGAGGCTGCCTGAATGGTTTGCCTGCCAAGAGATTGGAGTCTGTCCTCTAACAGTGAAGGTCCTGGTGGAGATGGGTTGGTATGCTGACTAATGCCGCTTGGGAACCAGTTTCTTGATTCCAAGAGGCCGATAAATGTAGCTGCAGCCTCCTCATTCTGAGCCAGAAGGCTGGCTGCCATAATCCTTAGCAGGTGCTGAGAACACCGTGCAGAAGTTACTGCCCTGCTCAGGAAATGCCTGGTAGCCGCTTTGATAGGATATGGCATTTATAACTAAATGAACGCTGCCACCTTGTCCGCAGAGGGGAATATCTTCTCCGCTTTGGTATTCCAATGAAACCTAGGAAGGTCATAGACTGAGTAGGCTGAACCTGCAATTTTTTGAGGCTGATGGAGAACCGCAGTTCGTATAGAGTGTGCATAAGCCTGGCTGCTGTGTTCTGCACTTCCTCTGGGGAATCCGCTAATACCACCAAGTCGTTGCGGTATGGATATAGATGGTGGCTTTCCGATCTGAGCAGTGCTGCCACTGTGTTCATTAGTGTCGTAAACACCCTCTGGGCTGAAATGAGACCGAATGGGAGAACTTTGAATTGGAAATGGAAACCCATGAACTGGAATTGTCGGCAGGACTGATGGGGTTGCCAAATTGAGATGTGTAGGTATGCGTCCTTCAGATCCAGGGAGCACGTCCAGTCTCCCCCACACAGAGACTCCGCTATCAATGCTGGCTTAACCATCTTGAACTTTTGCGGGGGTAGGAAAAGGTTCAAGGTTGAAAGGTCTAGGACAACTCGCAGGTCTACCTGGTTTTCTGTATGGCGAAGATGCGAGAGTAAAATCCCAAGCCTCGTTGCGCAGGGGGGAACTTCATCCACTGCTTTGCTCGCTATTAGAGAGCAGATCTCCACTAGGAGAGTTGCTGTGCCAATCTGTGGAAGAGGAGGGAAAGAGGTGGAACTTAAGGTATAGGAAGGCGAAAGCCCTGGGAAACCACTGGGAGAAACCCAGGGTACATGGGACTGAAAATGAAGAGCATGCCTGCCCCCTACCGGAGACCTGGGGAAACTGATGACCCGTCACTGTTTCTTTCCTTCTGGTGCCTAGTAGGGGAACTGGAAAAAGCCCTTGTGTGTAGTATTTTGCTGCTTACGGCAGTGTTGCCTAGGAGACCTGTCGAGTTGCCTGGTGCATCGTTCATAGAGGCCCCTGAAACCACCAAAGGTACGACAACTGTCAGACTGCAAGTTCTTGGAGACCGGCTTTGCCAAAATGGTCAGGGATTTGGCTGTTTGGGAGCTATTCTTTTTCTTGTCCAACTCTTCATCAGTGGACGAATGAAACAAGTCCCCCTCCCTCAAATGGTAGGTCGAGGATACAGCCCTGTACATCTGGCCTTGAGCCATGCAGTACTCCTCATGTCTGTAGCCACGCACACAGCCCTGCCTGCTGTATCGATGTGTGCCACCGATGATTCCATTAGGTCTTGAGACAATTTTGCTTCCGCTAGACCAGCCCGGAACCAAGCCTGTCTATGGACTCGGAGATCGGACAGAAAGTCAGAAATCTCCCTCCACAGTTTATGGTTAACTGCGGCTAGCATGGTGTCTGCATTTGCTTGCCGTAGGTGGAGAGTGGCATTAGAGTAGACTTTCTTTACATAGGCCTCTAGGTGATGTTCCCCTTTGCCTAGTAGGGCCGAATTGGACGAGGATGTGGAAGTTTAAGGTTTAGCATACATTGTTACTGCTGCAATGACTAAGGAGTGCAGTTGAGGGTGGTGTGAGAAACCAGAAGATGTCTCACCCACTAGTCCCCAGGGATCTGTCATCCAGGTGGCCAGGACACGGCCATCACTTTTGGATCCAGTTCCTGGGGGTGGACCAGTGCGGGAGGATCACCTGGATGGGGGGTCTTCAGGGAGTAGTAGTGGGCCACCAGATGGTGAGATGCGGTATCCCCTTCCCTGTAACACATTTTTGCCAATCCTACCAGGATACTTAGGAATGTACCCCCCCCCACCTTCCGACGCAAACACTTTCTCACGGATAGCTCACTGTGAGAGAAAACATGTCCCAACACAAGGGCCAGGCTGAGTCAGGCAATTACTAATAATTACACACACCTGACTTTCATCACACTTCCCCACATGGATAAAAGGCGGAGCACGAAAGCACACTCTGAGCAATGCAAAACACACGAGGAAGCAGCAGTTCCAAGATGGCAGTTTAATACAAGAAGAAAGATGGTAAGACCAGAAAGGGTTGCAAGTAGGGAAGTGCCCTTGACCTTTTTGGAGGAAACCGCTACTTTCACGAGCCCTCGAGAATAAGAAACATAAAACCTGGAATTAAAGCTGAAGAAAGGTGCATTGTGTGTCGGAGGTACCCAGAGCTCTCCCACATCGATTGCCATGGCGGGGGTGAGTGATTGACTCTGTAGTACTGTCCTTTGTTCCTACGGCAGGGCTGCGTGGTTGGAGACAGCACAGCCGGTGAGTCAGGGAAACTGATAGCAGACTGGTCTCTGTTAGAACCAAGGTTGCAAGTGGCAACTTTGTATAAAGCAATCTGAAGAAACAGTGTGTGAAGCGTATGTGGTGAGCGACGCAAATATAATTGAACATCTAAGGAGTGACAGAACTTTTGAAGCCATGATAGATAACATATACAGAGTGGTACGGCACCACATGGGTTCTCATTCGAAGGTCTCTGTTAGGTATCCAACTGAGCGGTGGCAAATGTGAATTGTGAAATCGAGGTGGTCCTGCAACGAATCAAGCTTAATCCTGTGCACATTCGAAAGTCTTCAATAGCTAATACGAACTGCAATTGGTCTGAGCTTGACTGATGGAGACTGGTTGTGTAAGAGGAAGGTTCTGAGACCGGCTGAGGGAGATCCGGAGTGAACCGTGAGTCACTCGAGATAGGATATTCTCTGAACATTGGAGAAGGGGATCTGAGCCCAGAAGAGGGGGATCCAAAGTAACGATGGTGGTCTCAAAGGGATCGGAGTTTGACTGAGGGGGATCCAGGATGAAGAGTGAATCACCTAACTTGAGTGCTTGTAAGAGGAAATGAACTTTTCATTTGTTTTGGTACATCAAACCCTCTGCATCAAGAGATTTAAGAGACTTGGGCACAGAAGGCCCTTATACTGGTAATGGAACTGTGTCCTTGTGTGAAGATGCCCCATAGTGTCCTATGCTTGAGTGAACCGCCTTGTCCCATGCTAAAATCGTGGGGAACGAAGGCCAACGGCCTGAACATCCAACATATTTTGTGAACACTTCTTTCTTTTTCATGAACATTACCCTACACTATTTGCATTTAGCGGTAAGGATTGGCAATCGTTTTTATTTTGGTATAGGCCCTTTTATTTTGACAAGACTCCACTAGGATTGCATTTTTATTATTTGATGGTTGTAGCTTGCTCACATCTGTATATTTAGGTTTAGATAGGTGTTTATCACACTCTTGTTAAAGTTCAATAAACACCCTTGAACTGTGGTCACTTTAGTCTGTCTTACTATTGATGCCATGCCTTGCTTACAGTGGACAGACAAGATGAGGGAGTCACCTTCTGCTTGTCTGTATTTGGCGTGTAAGCGCTTATTAGTTGGCTCCGTTGAATGAGGTTTTGCTCAACCCTTCTTTACCAGGTCCTCTAAATCCTTTTGTAACGGTATGCCGGATCTTGTGGCCGAGTGGATGGTAAGTACCTCTGCGAGGACCGCAGCCTCTGGCTGCTCTTTTTGTGGTTGTGGAATGCCATGGTACTCCATTACCTCGGCCAACCTTTCATAGAAAGCTCCTGCGGAGGAGGAGGTATCCTAATACTCTGTGTCCCCTGCTGTGTCTTGCAGGTAGGTCTGTAAAACCTGCAGGTGGGGCATTAGGGGGAGCTGTAGGTGCGCTGTTAGGCTGCGCGGGAGGCTCTGTGGGCTTGGACGATCCCTCTGTGGTGCTTGGTACTGGGGGCTGTAGTGCTGGTATAGGTTGTGAAGGAGCCTGTGTTTGGACTGGAGCTGGCTGCTGCTGGAGCAATGCCGGGATCATGTCCTGTATGACTCCCTGAAGTATATTACCCATCTTCGCATGCTGGTGAAGTGCGCTCCTGCATAGGTATGGCTGTGTGTGTTTGCACGTATTGTTGATTCCTCCCTGTGCTTTGCCTGCTCTGGGCATAGCCTGTGTAGGATCCCTGTGTTGATGTGGAAGGGTAGGAGGTGCACCATGTGACCATTAGAGACCATTCCACCTTCAGTGTGAAGTCAGCCCTTTGATGCTCGCTGGAAAAGCATGTCTCTGGACGAGCTGCCATTTAGTCTGGCTGTGTGGCCATTTTGTCCTTTACTGTGCCACATGCCGACTATTGTACTGGGCCTAGTCTCTGCCGGTCTGCTTGAGTGCGTAGGCCCAGACTCGCCCTGCACCTCAGGCGTGGACCTGGGAGGCAGTGTGTCTTCGGATAGGACTATGGCAGTGCTTTCAGTGCTGCGTGTAGGTGACCCTTAAGGCTTGCGCCTGGTAATAGAGCAGAGGCCCTCTTGGGATTTCCCGGTGCAACGGCCCTCTAGTGTAACGCTCACCTGATTCCCGCAGAGGCGCCGGTCTTGACTGGGTGAATGCCGTATCTTCAAAGGTGATGTGTAACACACGGTTGGCTCTTTGGGCTGGACCTCTGTGCACTGTATGTCTGACTCGAAGAGTAAGATGTCTGCAGATAGAAAATATGGGATTAATGAACTGGGGTTATTGGGTGCCTCTCTCCTCTTCCCTTTCTCTTCTCCTGTAGAACCCCAAAGGTTAACACCCTCACCTTAGGTAAGTGAACGCCGAGCTCTCCATCTGCCTCGGGGCAGGGTGCCGTAACCAGTTTCTTCACTGGATAAGGGTGCAGGCCTCTTGACCTCAGAGGACTGCTGTCCGTCGTTAACTGCACGAACGGTAAGTTCTGGGCACTTCAAATGTCTTAAAAGTCTTTTGTAATGATATCTCTTGTTTTGCAGGGTTCCGGCGATGGCGGATGGCGGGCTGATGAGAGTTGAGGATCGAACCCGCGTGAGGAATAGAAGCGCCTGGAAGCACGTAAGTAAGCGCTTGTAGCCTGCTTCACGATGCGCACTAACTGTCCCTTTTAACTTGCAGGTACAAGTTCGGAGCTTTAGAGAAGCTGAAGGGTGCTGGAATACCCACTGGATTCGGCGTGGGAAGGAGTAATGGCACGTGAGTAATAAAGTTGCCCAATGTCTTTAAACGCACCTTCTTTTGTCTTTCAGACGCGGGATGAAGCGCCGAAGGCCTCCGGAGCGTGCGAAGAGCTGGTAAGCTTTTGTCTTTCAGATGCCGGAATGCAGTGCGAAGACCTCCGGTGCATGCGAAGAGTAGGTAAGCCTTTGTCTTTCAGATGCCGGAATGCAGCGCGAGGCGTTGGTGACAGCCGTAGACCAGGTAAGAGATGCGCTGCCACTGAAGACCGTAGTGCTAACCTGTTCTTTCTTTGTCTTTACAGGTGCTGCTGAAGACTGGATTCCAGGATGGTAAGCCTTTGTTCCCTTAGGCCCAGGATCAGAAGCAGAAGACACGATGAGCGTTCTGCTGCAGAGAATGCAGAATAACACAAAGCAAGATTCATCCATCGGGTGTGGTTTAAATAGCCTCCTGTAGTGCTTAGGTGTCTCTTTCCACAGCCACGCCTAGGTAAGAAAAGAGTTCCTGCTTTCCAGAAGAGTTCCAGTGTTCTGAACCTAGGGAGTGGCTCCTGCCCCACCCAACAGGAAAAGTAGTCCCAAACAGAAGAGGATCCGGGGTTCAACTGGCAGGTAAGTAAGCAGCATGGTCTGCTGCAGGTAAGTCCACCCAAGCATTATGAGCCCGGCGCTTCCAGCGCTGGGACTGGGCATCTTTATGAGCCTGGTGCCACTGGCGCCAGGACAGGGTCCAAAAGGTCCCAATTGGGACTGGCTGGCACTCGGAACCGGGGTTATGGGTCTGCTTCCAAGGGAGTCGGGCAAGTCCTGATCTTTTAGAATCAGAGATCATGACATCTAGCCCCTCAGCGGTGGGACCAGGAGGATCCGTGGATCCCTCAGCCGCCTGGCCAGTAGCTCAGAGATCCTCAGTCCCCTTGCTGGTACTAGAGCCTACTAGGCCCCTTCCACTTGGTTGCCTCCCTGGGAAGGAGTCACACTTGCGGGGCGCTTTGGTGAATAGTATACTCGCCTTCACTTTGGTCTTTCTCCATACGTACTCTTTGATGTGCTCCAGTGGTGACCTGAAGAACAGCTCCCTTCACCTGGCCAGCCGTTTCTTTAATGGCCGGGATGCATGTGCGTCATACACCGAGCAGCCGTGGTCTTCAAAAAGGCACCGGAGTCAAAGCGCGTGCTGGTCCGACGTGGAGAAGGATCTGTTGCAGGCCGGGCACCTGAAAACGCCTGCCACAACCGGCATGCGCCAGGAAGGGGCGTAGGCACCGGAGGACTGAGTATCTTTATCTCTAAAACAAAGAGTGATTCGTATGAATAGATGATTCGTATGAATAGAATACAAGGGAAAAATATCCCTCAGGAAGTCTAAAAGCGTAGAATTACAAGGAAAAAAGGGCCTCAACCACTGCTTAGGTGAAAGAGGTCTGCTCCCATTAATGCGGAAAAGAGGACTGCGGTGTGGCGCTGGTGGGTGGAGTGAAGGGAGCCATGCTCCCAGGGCTACGCCCCAGCGTGCAACACAATTTAAAGGGGAAGATGATTTTTTGGGTGAAAAAGGTACTGTTCCCTTCCCTATCGAGGGACGCCCATACAGTATGGAGGAAAGGGGACAGGACGTAGGAGTAAAAAGGAACTGAGGTCACAGGGCGCAGTGTCTCTATATATACTGGCCCAAACGGCATGCCCATAGAGATGCATCAGGCGGAACCAGGGCGGAACGAACGCGGAGCCGTGCTGCGCTCCCATGGCAGCAGTAAATGTTTCTGAAGAGCAGCTGGCGCTGGGAGATAGACATCCTAAATGAGGAATCCGTGAGAGGAAGGAGTCCATTAGAAACGTAGCTCTTTTGCTCAGTCCATAATCCATCGTGTTCTGTTCCTCCTCCCTGTCAGTAGCCTCAGGGACGGTGACAAGAGTGTTTTACAAGCAAAAGCCTGTAAAATAAAGGTATATATGCCGCCCCCTTATGTGGCCACATTAGTAACCACAATAATCTAAAGACAAGGATGCCTGCATGACTTTCTAAGAGAAGAGTTCTTACCGGGTAAAATATGCAGCAATACAATTGAAATATTTTCAGAAGGTGTCACAAAGTGGGCATCTGGGCTCAAGAAGGACGACAAGAGCACCAAGGAAGACCAAGCACTCTAAGTTTACCACTTTTTTGGAGAAGTGTATACAAACTGGGGCAAATCCACTTGCCAACTAAATAACAGGAATAGGATGGCCTTCTTTCAATGTCTCTCTTTCAGTCTTTCTGAATTTCAGTGTAGGTAGTTAGGAATTCAGGCCTCTGTCACAACAGATCAAGTCTCTACACTTTAACAGAGGTTTGGTTTGAAAAGCTCCAGAGGAGTTATGTCACCCTTTAATTTAGTTTCAGGCTTAAAGGTGACCAGAACCCTTCAGATGTGGCATTTCCATAGCACTGTACCCCCAGTCTCTCATAACTTTTAAGGCCCTCTAGATCTCCTTAAAGATGGCGTAGCGGTCAACCGGGAGAGAGGCAGAAGGACAGATACATATTCCTCCTTGAAAGCCTGTGGTTCCTTTCCGCTCCCTCTGTGACCAAGCACTAAGTTCCCTGAACCCTGGCTAGAACCTCACCCTGCCACCTAGATCTGCTTTGTGCTGACCTGGTACTTTGGAACCTTCCTGCTCTAAAGGACTGGTCTCTTCCGAAGTCTTTGCCTTACTGAAGAGCTTTTCTTTAAAGGCCTAGGGCCTCATTACGACTTTGGAGGTAGCCATGCCCTTAATAAGGGCATGGCTGCCTCCAAAACCGTGTCCGGGTTCCCTGAATGGGGAATTACCGGGCCATTCCAAGTTTGGAGGGCACAGTAATTCTTCCCTCAGGGAACCAGGGCCCAGATCTTCCCCATTCCCATTTGACCCCCCATAGGGCTCAATGGGAATGGGCACGGGAGCTAACAACGGGCCTATTACGACCGGCCCGTTGTTAGCTCCTGGTTCCCTTGCGGGACGCGGTAAGGACGTCTGGTAAAACCAGACGTCCACATCTGGTCCCGCGAGGGAAACTCGCAATATTGCATAATGGATTTAACGGGTCCGCCACTATTAGCGGCACCCGTTAACCCATTCCGCAATACTTATAATGAGGCCCCTAGTCTCTTAATTCTAAGGCTCTCTTCCTCTTTCTCCACCCATCAACATTGTAAAGTAGATTTTCATCCTCACTCTCTTCTTCCTACTACCTAAATTCCTCACTATAATATTCTTCTCACTCCCTCTCATGTTCTTACACCAAAACTGCTCAACTGGAGAGATCTCTTCCTCAGTCTCTTCTCTATCACACAACTTATTTGCCTTTCAGGTCACCTACTCCTCTGCATCTGTGATCATATCCTCCGCTTTGTCATTCACTGTCTCCTCACTCCCACTTTGACCTGTTCATCTCGTTACCACCTACTCTCTACCACCTTGCGCGATCCTTCCTGCCACCGCCTTTTTTCTATTACCACGGGGAGTCCTTTCTGCCACCACCTCATCTCAAACCCCCTAGGCTCTTCTCACCACCAGCCTGTCTCTATCACCATGAGTTGTCCTTGTTCTTTATCATTCTCCGCCAGCAACACTTGCCTCCAAATCATCCACTACCACCTCCTTAATTGCCTCTTACTGAGTTGTCGCCACCCCTGCTGCAGTCATAATTCAGAGGTCAAGAGGTAAGCGGGGGAGGAACGGGGTTAGAAAAAGGTACACAAAGACGGTGGAGACTCTGGTCCATGTGGAGGTTGGGCCGTAGAAGAGTCAGGTGACCAAAGGGTGGGCAATTATGTTAGGTCTTTGTAATAACATATTTTACACTAATTAACATTATTAAATGATCCTTGGATTAGACGTGGGGTCGGAAACAAACAATGGACTAGCCTATCATGAGATTGAATGAACTATAAAAAACTCTGGCTAGCATGAGGAAGTTGCTGGAGAACGACTCGATCACACTCTTGTTCTGTTACAGCCCCTTTCGGATAATTTGGGATTTTGCTCCCTTTTGAATTATGGTGGGTCTTCTTCCTGCGTTCTTGGGTCAGAGTTCATCTCTCTTGCTCCTTGCATTCCTTTCCCTCTCACTGACCCTTTTACTCCACCCCCCTTTCCTTCTGCGCTGCTTTTCAGAGTCTTATCTCACCGCCTCTGCTACTTCCACACACACAGACCCTCCTTCCCTATGTACACCCGTTCTGCAGTTCAATTGTTGCTCTTCTGCCGACAGCATTCCCACCCACGCTAGTCTTTGTACTTGCCAAGTCTACACGCTGGTCCTTAATGGGCTTCTGTTTTTTTCTTTCTGAATCACCATCCCTTCATCTGCTGAGCTTGTGTATCATTCTCATCTGGGCTCTAATGGGAGCAAGGTAGTTCCCAGGTTTCATGGCGGGTACCTCTCTGACAGTTTTGCCCTGAGTTTTCAAGGTTTCCTCTGCATTCTTTCTTGGACTGCAGGGAATAAGAAGGGGCAGGCATTTAGGTGTCAGCTTGGCACCATGGCCCAACACCCTCTCTCTCGAATCGTCTACGATCATTTACTGGTACCAGATACAGTGCTCATTTATACTGGCAGCTAATGTATCTACATTTGCACTTACCAGAGGTCCTGTGAAAAGCCTTCTTCAGACCTGCCCTTGTTTTGTCTGCCCTCTACCTCTGGACAGTGAAACTTCTGGATGTTTCATTTGCTTTGGATCTCTAGCGTTCAGTAGGAAGGAACACTTGTCTGCACTTCCAAGACTCTCCCTTGAACCATGATAGTTTGCCAAGCCTTTGTAGGTATGGCTCAAGCCATTTAAGAAATACAAAATGAGTTTAAGATCACACAAGATAAATAGGGATTCTATTGGAGAGGATTAATAAGATTCAAACCAGGCTATTCCATAGTGGGCAACAGGCAAACAGTGCCCCAGGATGATCAGTAGGCAGTATGACCCTAATTGCAACCTTTTCCTCTGTAGACCTTACCAATCCTGAGAGTTTTTCAGGAGACCCGAGGACATTTAACAGATTCCTATCCAAATGCCAACTTTACTTTATGGCTAAACCAAAATAGCTTGGCTCTGGGGAGGCTAAGGCAGAATGTATGCAGTCATTTTTATGCAAGGATGCCTTATGTTAGGCCGTGCCTTTCATGTAAGACAAAAGCCATGGCTGCAAGATTATGAAGGATTTTTGGCACGGATGGAAAACATGTTTGAGTAAAAACTACAAACCGCATACATGGAACTATTTAAAACAAGATACAGTTCCAAGGATTGAGTAAGCTATGTTACATTGCTAAGTTCCAGCAATTGGAAGCAGTAGCACAGTGGACAGATTTATCAGTCCCCACAACTTGTATGCAGACCTAAAATAAGAACTAAATGATTCATTACCTTAGATGTCAATAAACCCATTATTACAGCTGACTTGATCAATCTCAGATTGATAAAACAGGCTTAATCCCAGGGTCAGGAAAGAATTAAGGATCATAAAAGAACTCTGGTATGGGTAAAAGTGGGAAGGGGCCTGGCAAAAGCGGGACGGGATAGAGGAGGAGAACCTATGCAGATTGGAAACCTCAGAAAAACCTTAACCCCTGCAGGAAAAAAAGAAGACGAGAGAATCTGTATATGTATTATGCGATACACAGTCACTATGTTAGGAGCTGCCCGAGCTTGATGAGAAATACCAAAGCTCGACAATGAAGAACGGACATAGGTCGAACATAGAAACATGCAATCCTATTCCTAGAAAAAGTTAATTTTTTTAGAGATATTCCCCTCCCTAAGGGTAGGTTCGTTAGAGGCAGTTGCCTTTTTGCACTAAGGAGTCACAGGATTTTGACCAAGAGTCTTAACTACTGCTGCAGTCCTCAGGTTACAAAAAGCCATATCAAAACTGATGAAGATGGTCGATGGGAGAGCATTAACATCCAGGGGTATACAGAAAGAGAGCAATTGCTTAAGGTAACAAGTGGGGGAGCTAGAAAAGAAGGCATCAGCCTGTCAGGATATTGTGAGGGGTCAGAAATGTGAGGCGGACAACTTGGTGAAGGGTTTTCATAAGATGCCATTTTATTGCCTTAAAAAGGTTTGACAAACGCCTCACTATCCCTAACCTAACAAGGTTTTCCCTGCCTATCAAAATAAGCGAAAGCAAACAGTCTAAGGAATCTGTCCCTCACACTTAGACATATATCAAACTCGTAACGGGAATATATGGCAATTCAAATGTAACAGAAATAACATACATTTTACATTTAAGTTCAACATTGATCCAATAACTGTATAACCTTGTAACCTGGGCCGGCTCTCCTTCCCAGGATTCATAGAGGATTCTTACTGAAATGATCAAATAAATCAGTTCCTTTTTTTGTATCTAAGTTTGCATTACAAAGTTCCTCTTGCTCAATGTTTGGGAGAACTCTCCAAAATGGCTAATTTCCCTTACCTACTGAGTCCCTCAGCAGCTTTGCTGGATTTCTAGGATTTTTTTTTTCACCTGGTAAGAGTGTGAGCCTTTTTTCCCCCACTCTTATATGTGTTTTGCTGTGTGTGTTTTAACATATTTGTGTTCATAGACTGTGGAGCCTCACCTACTCCATAGGCATCATCTTTTTACTGTGTGGTACACAGCACCTTCAGTGCAGTGACACAGGGTTGTCTTTTCGACTTCCCAACTCAGACTCCATTTTCTGGGACGGACTACTGTCTCCCAGAACATGTAAAGTTGCCATTGACTTTATTAGTCTTTCTTAATCCACAGACCCAGTACAAACTATCTTATATAGAGTACTGGAAAGGGTTACTAGCTATCCCTTTTTGTCTGATTCTCATGGAACATTGTTTTGTTCCCTTTTCATTAAGATTTTGCTGGTGGCAGTGGCAACTACCCTATTTTTCCTACCGCGGTTATTTTATATAGCCTGGGTGTTGTTTTAGGCTATCTTGGTAGCCTCGAACTTAAACCCGCTGGACCATATTTACTTTTATACGGTTTATTCGCCATTTCTTTTTGTAAAAGTCTTTCTCGTGTTTTACTCTGCGCGCCAAACCAGGTTTGGTTCCTTTGTTCGCCGACCTTTCGCGGGCTTCTACACAGAAGCCCTCCTTAGGCGCCTGTATGTCTGAGGAGGACAGGATGAGAGGGAGGGGTTTGAGACTCCCTGCAAAGGGTCTCCTTGGGGACCCATGTCGCACTCTGGTATGATTGGATATGGTGACTGTCCCGGCGGGGCAGCCAACTTGCTGTGTGACTGACAGCCAGGCTGGTTGAATGAGGGAGAACTGCATAAAAAGCAGGTCTCAGGGACTGAGAAGGCAGTTTCGCCACTGGATCGAGCGAACCGAAGAGAAGCTGACAGAAGAGGACCTCTACCACGACTGAACCTCCCGGTGAAGCCCTGCTGCGGGTCCGAATCTTCAAACTTCGTCCACTGGGAAGATCTGCAAGGAATCTTCTCCCCTTGAGTTGGTGGGAACAACCAGTTTGTCAAACTGCAAGCCAGGCCTCCCTCCTCTGGTCGAATTTGCTGTGCTTTGCTACAGTCAGACCCTCCAGGATTTTGCGGCATGAAATGGCAAATTTTGCGGCATGAAATGGCAAATTTTGCGGCACAAACCTTTATTTATGGCGGCATTTTTGCAGCACTATTTTTATTGACTGGAGGTTGCAAGATTGGTACATTGCAGGAAAGAGGCTGTGTGCAAGGCTACAAGAGAGCCAGGGTGTCAATATATGTATCTTTTGTATCAAATAGGAAGAGTCCTAGATGTCTCTGGCTTGGCAGAACAGTGTTTCTTTTGGCTACTTTTTTTGGTTTAATGTGCATGCCTATTTAATAGTTATTCATCATCAGTTGTAATGCTGAAAATATTCCCCTTCTATGTTCCCCAAACCCGCAAACACCCACACACCTCTCTCACCTAACACGTCTCACCAATTCCCCCATCACAACTTGTATTTTTGAACCTCATGCTCAGTCCTACACACACTCGCATGCTCTGTCGCACTGCCAAATCACAATTTGCGCTCTCTAGTCCCTGCCAAACTCCAAATCACTCCAAATCATACTCCCAACTCACACCGTACACGCCCCAATTCCTCCTACAGTATACAGTCCTTCATTCTTGCGTGCTCCTTCTGCATCTTTCATCCTTTCTCCCATTCTATCACACTCTTCCCTCATCCTTTCTCCCAATCTGCAGCTTACTGCCCCTTTCCGGCCAACCCCTCTCTGCTTTTGGCCCACTACTACCCCTGAGCCCACGTTCCTTCCACTTTCTGTACCTCCGCTGTCTCTCTGATTTCTGGGCCACCACCCCACTGCATCTGCTCTGGTCTCTTGCCCACCGATTCCCCCTCTGACCCACTGCTGTCCCTCTGATCTCCCTTTGCTTTCTTGCCTACCACGCCACAGCTCACCCATCACTCACCCTCTCACTCCTTTCTCTAACATATTGTGACCATTTTTTAATTTTTGAAGAAAACTGTAGATTTTGGCCTAAGAAAATGGGGCATCTAAAAATATAGCAGAGGATGTGCTGTTTTTAGATAACCCAGTTTTGGAAATGAGCAGGCCACCTTAATCTCAAAGCTGACCTGCGCATTTCCACTGGGCTGAGCTGTAGAGCAAATGAGCTTGTGTTGGAAGCGCTCTCCTGACAATTGTCTACAGGCTCCCCGTTCATTTCACCGTGACTGCCCCTTAAGGGTCCTGTCACTGTAAAATGCAACCAAAAACATCTCTATCCCTGGGGAACAGAAATGCAAGTGAGACAGCAGCTTTTTTTTTTTAAAGTATTGCATGAGTCAGTAGGGTCAGTAAAGACCTGTAAAGCAGTGGCACCCCTCGTGCACGTATTTAAAGTGGGCGCATAGGGTGGCCTACAATTTCTACACATTTAAAAGCACATCTTGCAGGGTGTGACTTGGAGCGCCATCGATGCAGCTGCTCCCTTGAGGCCAGCCGTGCGAAGCCCGCCGCAATTTTGATATAAATGCAGTCCCACGTACTTCTGCAGGAGCCCAATTAACCCTCAGGGCGTCGGAACGCCTTGGACTTCTATGGGCTGAAGAGGGGAGCATTCCGCTCTCCTGGAACGACGTTGTCCGCCCTGGACCACCGGGCCTTCTCCAGCGCCGGAAGATCCAAGATGGCGGCCGCGCCTTTCCCTAACCCCCGGAGATGTGGATAGCGGCGTCTGAAACCGCCCTCAGCAGCGACACGGCTCATCGTGGCCCCCGGATCCATCGAGAGGTGCCGAACAGGCGGCCCCCCCGGCTCTCCCTCCCCGAAGCAAGCAACACGCAGCAGGGCCCACTGCAAGGTCCCTGCCTCCCCCGCAGCCCGCCTGGGCCGATCCGCGGCCCCGTGGGACACAGCATCTTCGCGCCGGTTCCGGAGCGGACAGCGGCACGGACGGTGCCCCATCAGGTAGGGGCTGCTGGGGTATAAGGGTCGGGTTGGGCCCCTTCCCCCCCAGACTGTTTCGTGAACTAGAGAGAGATTCCTCTACACCTGCTCCTCCCTCTCTATACCCATACCGACTCCGGCCCTTCAGGATTTACAGAGGAAAATATTAAAGTTTATATGGAAAGGCAAGAAGTCCAGGATCCCCCACAAGACCCTGGTCGGTAACGCCAGGCTTGGGGGACTGGGGGTCCCCGATCTCACGGCTTATAGAGCAGCGGTGCAGTTAGCACACATCCACGCCTGGAAAACAACCACAGCCTGCCCCAGATGGGTGGAACTGGAACAAGCTCAACTCCTGCTCCCCCTCCGTTTCCTCCCACACATCCAGCCCCCTCTCAGGGAACGCTGGAAGAACATTTTGCTGACGACGAAACATACCCTAAGCTCCTGGGACTGGGCCCTGAAACGGAAGGGAATTCCGAGAGGCCAAAGCCCCCTCTCACCAATCTTTCACAACCCAAACATCTCTACGGGGGCTCATCCCCGTAACTTCCAAAATTGGATAGATGGGGGCCTCGAAACCCTGGAACAGCTATACTTTGGGAATAAACCCCGCACCTTCGAACAATGCAAAGAGGTGTTTCAACTGCAGGAGGGAGACAGATTTACGTACTGCCAGCTCCGCCACTGGTGCTCCCACCCCCAGACCCTCCAGGCGGCCACCCGCCCTCTGACGCCCCTTGAGTTAACTCTGAGACTTACCAGCCAGTGGCAGGACCTCGACCCTATACAGACGCTTCCTGGGGGGACTTCCTGGTGACAAAAACTCGAAGTATGGCGCAGTGGGAGGCGGACCTGGGTCACCCAATTGAAGATCAAACATGGGTGGACATCTGGACTCGCACCCACAGCTCATCCTCCTGCGTCACTAACAAGGAATGCGCATACAAGCTCATGCTGCGATGGTACTACCCCCCCACTCAGACTACACCATATGAACCCACAAGTGGATCCCTCCTGTTGGAGGGGCTGTGCTCAGCCTGGCTCCTTCTTTCACATGTGGTGGACCTGCCCCAAGATTCGGCAATTTTGGACTAGGTGTCTTTTGACCATCGAACAGATCACCGGGACCGCCCTCCCGCTGGACCCTGAAACCGTTCTGCTGGGGGTCCCGACCCCAGGGATCTACCCCAGTCCGGAAAGAGAGCAAAGCTATTAACACAATGCCTCCTAGCAGGCAAGACTGTGCTGGCCCGCTTCTGGAAATCACTGGACGGTCCCTGTATGACTCACTGGTGGGGAAAACTCTGGGACATCCTGATCGCTGAGAGAGTCACCGCGGCGAGAGCGGGTGTTCTGCACCGCTTTCAGAATATTTGGGCCCCAGTATTGGAGTAGGACCAACAATTCCCCGCATTGACATTCAAACCGACCAACACACGATGGGCTCTGAGAGATCGGGAGGACACTCACCAGGCAGGGGCGGTGGGCTGAAGTTGTGGCCTGGGAGATCCGGAGTAGGGGGTTGGGGCTCCAGGGCTGGGAAGCCGAAAAGGGGAGGAGGGGGAAGAGTACAGACCTGAAGAAACTATTATTGAT
This sequence comes from Ambystoma mexicanum, assembly GCF_040938575.1. Classification (NCBI taxonomy): domain Eukaryota; kingdom Metazoa; phylum Chordata; class Amphibia; order Caudata; family Ambystomatidae; genus Ambystoma; species Ambystoma mexicanum. Next base: position 86,966,344 of record NC_090936.1, on the reverse strand, counting down.
ATGTAATGTTGCCATGCAATACTATTTGTAACCTGTCCTGCCTTGCCTTAAATAAATACGTTAAAAAAAAAAGCACATCTTGCTTGTCAATTTGGGATGCGCTTTTAAATGCGCAGAAACGCCCCCTGATTTGAGCAAAGGGGTGAAAAAGGAGATCTGAATGGGTGCATATAAGAAGCGTCCATTCAGATGTCCTTTGTGGATCGGACTGCTCTTTTTTTTTTGTTCAAGTGATGAGATGTGCTTGTGCATTTAATTTCTTGAGTCCAAAAAAAAGAGTTGAGAAAATGGCCCTTTGAGTATTTTTTTGTTATTTTAACTTTTTTGCAAAAACGGCTGTTTTTGTGCTTTTTTGCAAAAACGGCTGTTTTTCGCTGCATTTTGCAGGATTGCAAAATCGCTATAAGCTGGAGGGTCTGTACAGTGAACCGGATAGCCAGGAAGGTCGGACCCTGCTTGGGTTTTAAGGAGCGCACCTTTTATTAGTCGCTTTGTTCCGTTGCTGGTTTCTTCCCTGGGCAGTGCAGGACCCTCCAGTCTTCCTCCATCTTGTCAGTCCGACAGTCGCTTCTGGAACCGTGAGCCTGCAGGACCTGCCAGGAACATCTGCTGCAGCTACAGCATTCTTTTGCTCTAAAGGTACTGTGCTAACCAGGTTGTTCATTTCGTCCAGCTGCCGTGAAAGTCTGTGAAATCTTTCGCCAATCCGAGGGCTTGTCCTTCTCTATTCTTTAAAGTAACTTTTCGTCTGACCAACTTCGTTCTGAACTCTTGGCAAAGACTTAACCGCGAACTACCCTGAACTGTGTGATCCTCTGCAAAGACTTTGATCCATTGACTTTGGGCCAGGCCCCTTGAATTTGATTTCCTCACTGTAGTTCCTTTTTTTTCTAGATTGCCCTGCTTACTCACTTGTTGATGCTGCTCGATTTCTGTCTAACTTTGTCTTTCTCTCCCTTTTAAATTACTGGAGTGCCATTTTGCTCACACTTCATTTTGAGCCTAACTTGTCCAGAATCTATTGGGTGCGGTGTGGTGTATTAAGATTGTGATTTTTCAACTGCTTCATTATAGTGAAATGATTAATAACTGATGTGTAAATAAATGTATATTCTTTTACTCAAAAACCTTAAGTCAGTGTTTGTTTGAATCATAGTAATTGCTGTCCTTTGTGTAACTATTGATACTGCTCAATTAACTCTTGAGATAAGTCTGGCTGCTCATCCATCACTACCACTTTACTGTGTAGTATAGTCTTGTACCAAAGGTGAATTTGTACTGTCCCTTGTAGGCCTAATTGTGTGTGGTGTCCCCAAAGGGTATTGCATATAATTCTAACACTCAAGTCTTCCAATTGGACTTGAACTAATAGTTCAATTAGACAGCAAGTCTTTGTATTTACACTTCTATTTTTTTGTAATTATTTTTTGTTATTACTTGATTCAATTGTATAAAACAATTTTTACAAGACTTGATCCTAGGGAAGGACGAGTCGTTAGTTGATCAAATTAGTTCCTTCACTACTTTTTTCTTTAGAAGTTTCCTATATACACTTGTGTCTCTTCATCAGAGGACCTTGTTCATCCATTAAGTAGGCCGATGCTTCTGAAAACCCCCACCACCGCTATAATCCATGTTGTTTTGTCCCTACTCATCAACCGACTCCACCATTCTTCCTTGTCAGAACAGTGCAACTTTCTGAACAAATGGCCCAAGTGAATGGAACGTGGTGTTGTCACCCCTGTACCATTTAACAGGAGATGTTTGATAGTTTCGGTCGTCTCTGGTTGAAGGCAGAAACGGCATGTTTTTGTTTCCGATTGTTTCCTTCTACCTAGGATTTCCTTAGTGTGAAGAATGTTTAATCAAATTCTTAGAAAGTTTTCATGAAGTTTCTTGTCTGGGCATTTTGTCAGCTAAGCTTTTAGTTAATTCACTTTAGTCATGTTAGGTGGCAGATCTTGTGCCAGTTTTGAGGAGGTTGCTTCTTCCAGGGTGCGCATCCAGTCTCTCTCCAGTATGCATTTTTTTAAATTACTTTTTCTGGATTATTGATAAGTTCTTCCGAGCTACCTACCCAATGTAAGAGCGTTTGAGTTACACTTATATCAAATGTTCAAAACAACTTCTTCTTACAACACAAACGTTTAACATGACTTTTTATTCTTGGGACATGAACCACTTTTATAAATCTTCTGTCGCAATAATAAAGTTTGTCAGGATGATTCCACAACAGTTTAGAAAACACTTCTTTAGTGACTTTGCCACCGCTTCTTCTTGTGAACACTTCTGCCACAATATAGTACTTCAATGATTTCTTCCTGGTCTAATTACCTGCCTGGACTATCACTAAAAAGGTTCCTATCCTGGTGCACTTGCCTGCCAGGAGAACAGCTCCTACCACTACAACAAGTACTCTGTGGTGTGGTCAACTTCAAATCTTTAAGAAAGTCTTTAACTTTCAGTCACATCAAAAATCACAACTTCTTTTCGGAAAACATGTTACACATTGGTGCTGTTTGTTTTCCTCTTGGTTTTTCCACATGCAATGCAGGTTTGGCTCCTCTCCTCATGAAGACTCTATATCAGGCGGGCCCCTCTCCTGCCACTTCTGTTTTCCCATTTTCCCATCAACAATCTTCTGATGTTTCCTTTTAACATTGGCTTTTATTTGGCTTAGGCAATGCTTGTTGTTATTCCGCCTAACTGTTGTATCTTTCTTATTCTTGCAACATCAGTTATAACCCTTCTGTAACAATAACAATGTTCTCTTGTCATTCAGCCAACCTACTTTACAGGTGTTCTAAGGGATTTCCCCCTCTTTACTTTGGCAATGATGGTTTTGGTCAACTTGATTCACTATTACACCCTTTCTTTATTTAGGCACTGTGTTGGCTTTTATAACAATGTGGGTAATCTTTTCCTTCTTGCCTTTTTATACAGTTCTAATCTCGCTAATAAGATTTCTTTCTATCAGGTATTCAAAATACTTTGTATTATTCAGCAGCCGCATGTGGAGCATACTGGGGTTACCTACTGATGGTAAAATCACTGGTTTATTCACACGTGTCCATGCAACCTTCTGTTCATCTTCGACAACACGCCTTCGTAGAGCCTCTCTCTCCACGGGGAAAGTCAGCTTTCCACTGTGCAAACTCTGCAATTCAGGTTTTTCACCTTGGAGACCCTCTCAGGACCGATAAATCTTTCCCATTAGCGGCGGTTCCGGCGTCTCCCTTCTGCTTCTGCTTCCACTGCCTCTGCAACTGGTGGGGTCTGCAACTGCACCCTGCTATTCCAATGGCCTGCTGTCATGGCGCAGAGTAGGTGGCGTGTCTGGGACCTATGGAGACGGGTCCGCCATTAGCCGTTCCGGCACGCTTTTCGCTACGTCTCAGCGGTCTAGTCGTTGTACGGGTTCGTTTTCGTAAATATTTAGCCTGCCACTTACGTTTTGCGGACACGTTGCAACGCTAGGCTTTCTTGTCTGTTGTTGCGCTCCATGTGTTATTTCCCTTGCTGTTTCATCCACCTTTCTATCTTTTCTCGCTCTGATTTCCTTCCTTTCAGTGCTGATTCCCTCTCGCTACTGGCTCCCTGCATTTTCATCTGTGCCCTCCCCTTTCTTTTGCATCGCTCGCAGCTGACCATTCTTTGTGTGTCTTTCGGATCGCTTTCTACTTATGTTGGTTCTGGTTTTCTCCCGACCTTCCCTGTATTTACTCTATCGTTACCTGGATACCTTCCGTGGACAAGCCTCCTACCTTCTGGGTCCCCGCCTGATCGACTGTGATATCCGGCTCCAGTTCCTGTTTTGGGGGTTTTTATGCCGCTGGCTTTTTCCCCTTAAACAGACGACCACGGGGATTCGTCTACAGCCCACTATTCCAGTGGCACTGTGGCGTCCTTCCGTGGTCGCCCCTACCTTCTAAAAAAAAAAAAGGAGAAGCCATCTTTGAGGGACAAAAAGAAGAAAGGAACCAAGCTGAAGTCTAGAGTAGTTGTAAGGGTCAACTACCGAGGGGCTCAACCGAGTCCTTATACCACCCTCTCTGTGACCTCTTCTCGAACATCTGAAGACTCCCGTCTCATGGTGATATTAGTGTCCTTGAATATTGGTGATGCTGACATCCCGACACAGGCATTATTGGATTGTGGTGCCGCCGGGAACTTTATGGACACTCAGTGGGCGGAAAAAATGCAATTACCTCGCGTAGCCAAGGCAGAAGATCAAAAAGTCGAGGGGGTTGATGGAGAACCCCTAAACTCAGGTCTTATCACTCATACCACCGAAAGACTTACCATGAACATCCAACAACATTCTGAAAAGATTGTGTTTGACCTCATTCGTGCAGATCATTTTCCCCTAATTCTTGGCATCGGTTGGTTACGAAGACATAACCCTACCATCAATTGGGCCAAGAACACCCTCAGCTTTCACTCCACGTATTGCCACGAAACATGCCTTACTGGACCTCAGTTTGAGACTATCAAGACGATATGTAGCACTGAGGGCAGCACAATACACTGTCTGCCCAATTTCCTTAAAGATTTTTCCGAAGTGGTTACGGAAAAGATACCGCTGGAATTGCTGCCTCACCGCGAAGAGGACTGCTGCATCGAACTCTATCATGATGCTCTCGTCCGATTCGGACGTATGTACCCCTCTGTCCCTGGAAGAACGGAAGTTCCTTAGATAATATCTAGACAAGAACCTTTCCAATAAGCTGATTCAACCTTCTAAGTACCCGGCAGGAGCATCCTTGTTTTTTATCCCAAAGAGGGGTACTAATGAATTACGTCCCTGCATAGATTACAGGGGTCTGAACAAAGTGACTGTTAAAGATCGTTATCCCATGCCACTTATCTCTGAAATCATTGAAGCTGTCCAAGGGGGCCACCATCTTTACAAAGTTGGATCTAAGAAATGCTTACCATTTACTCCGTATTTCCAAGGGAGACGAATGGAAGACTGCTTTTCGTACTCCATTTGGTTTATACGAGTATCAGGTGATGCCGTTCGGGTTGGTAAATGCCCCGTCTATCTTTCAACGATTCATGGATCGCCTTTTCTCTGACCTATTATGCCAAACCACCATTGTTTACCTAGATGACATCCTGGTATTCTCCCAGACTCAAGACGATCACGAGGAGCATGTCAGAGAGGTGTTTCGGAGATTACAAGCTAACCATCTCTCTCTGTAAAGCTCAGCAAATGTGTTTTTTCCGCAACAACCATTCCCTATTTGGGCTTTATACTTTCCAGTGTGGGAATCTCCATGAATCCCCAGAAGGTTTCTTCCATCCTGGAATGGCCTTCTCCCAAGACTGTCAAGGAAGTCCAGAAATTTCTCGGACTAGCCAATTTCTATAGGAAATTCATCCCAAATTTCTCTCTACAGGTTCTACCCATAACCTCTCTTCTAAAAAAGTCTGCTTTACCTTTTCATTGGTCTAAAGAAGCTGAGGACAGCTTTTGTAGTCTCAAGCAGGCTTTCTGTTCAGCTCCCATTTTACGCCAGCCGGATCAAAGCCTTCCATTTATCCTAGAGACTGACGCCTCCTCTTCAGCCGTCGGTGCTGTTTTACTACAGCTCTATGAGAATAGGGAACATCCCATTTCCTATTTTTCCAAGACACTCACAAGCAGTCAGAGAAACTATTCAGTGATAGAGCGAGAACTGTTGGCAATGAAGCTGGCCTGTCTCGAATGGCGCCATTTGCTCAAAGGAGGTGTACATCCTTTTACCATCCGCACAGATCGTAAAAACTTCCAGATCTTGAGGCAGTTCGAATGCTATAACACCCGTCAGGCCAGATGGGCACATATCTTTGCTCAATTCGAGTTCAATATCTCGTACATTCCTGGCCCTCAAAATCTCATGGCTGATGCTCCCTCTAGGCGCAGTGATTACATGGGAGACACAATACCTGCTAAAGAATTCATGTTCTCCCCATCTAAGAGGATCTGTATACTTTCCACCTTTTTGCAACAAGTCAGAGAAGCCTCTGGAGGAACCTTTGAGACCGAAAGATATCCCAAGTCTCTCAACTATGATGTCAAGGGTGGTCTACATACTGTCAATGGAAGGCTGTACCTGCCCACGCTATCTTTAAGGAGAGTGGCATTTTTTTGGTGTCACAACTCAAGTATCGCAGGACACAGAGGATTTAAGGGTACTTTGGATCTTCTCCAAAGACATTTCTATTGGCCTACCATGTCGAAGGATACCACTCAATACGTACAGTCTTGCTCCATCTGCTTTCGCAGCAAGAATCCCACACAAGGTCCATTAGGACTGCTAGAGCCCAGCCCGGTACCTTCTGGCCCTTGGAGGACTTTGTCTACAGACTTTATAGTTGACTTGCCCAAGTCACAAGGATGTACTTGTATCATGGTTACAGTCGACTCCCTGACAAAATTGACTCACTTTTCTCCTCTCTCAGGTCTACCTACAGCAACTGAAATGGCTGAGGTATTTATAAAAGATGTGTTCCGGCTTCATGGTATCCCCACTAAAATCATTTCCGAGAGGGGTTCTCAATTTACTTCTCACTTCTGGAAGGCTTTTTGTGAGAGATTGGGGATTGATAGAGCTCTGTCTTCTGGGTTCCACCCCCAAACTAACGGACAGACCGAACGCTTGAACGGAATGCTTGAACAGTATCTCCGCTGCTACATTAACTCACAACAGGACAACTGGGTGTCACTTTTACCCACCGCAGAATTCTCCTATAATAACAGTACATTCTGCTTTGGGCATGAGTCCTTTTTTTTGTACCTATGGCTACCACCCACTTGCGGTTCTGCCTACGTCTAAGTTGGCATCAAGCTTTCCGGCTGTTGAATCTTCCTTGGCTATGGTTCAAGAAGCCCATCATAAGGCGAAGGCTTGTGTACAGGAAACTGCTGATCGCAACATTGCCCTGGCCGACAAACATCGGAGACCTGTGCCCAACTGGGAGATCGGGTCCAAGGTTATGCTCTCCACCAAATACCTACCCAGATGGGTGAGACCCTCTAAGCTATCCCCCCGTTACCTTGGTCCCTATGAAATTCTGCATAAGATCAATCCAGTGGCGTTCCGCCTTAAACTTCCTGAAAGCTTACGTCGGGTACACCCAGTATTTCACTCATCCCAACTAAAGCCGTTCCTGGTAGGCGAATGGGCTCGCACCTCTAAAAAGATGCCGATACCAACCGGAGCGTCCAGTGAGGAGTATGAGGTTGCTCAAATCTGTGATTCCTGATACCGTCATGGTATACTAGAGTACCTAGTTTACTGGAAGGGGTACCCATGGTCTGAAAATTCCTGGGAGCCAAGGTCTCACCTTCATGCCACGTTGTTGGTCTGTAAATTCCATCGGTCTCATCCCGGCAAGCCCGGGGGGGGGCGTCTTCGAAGGGGGCATTCTGTCATGCCGCAGAGTAGGTGGCGTGTCTGGGACCTATGGAGACGGGTCCGCCATTAGCCGTTCCGGCACGCTTTTCGCTACGTCTCTCAGCGGTCTAGTCGTTGTATGCGTTCGTTTTCGGAAGTATTTAGCCTGCCACTTCCGTTTTGTGGATGCGTTGCAACGCTAGGCTTTCCTGTCTGTTGTTGCGCTCCATGTGTTATTTCCCTTGCGGTTTCGTCCGCCTTTCTATCTTTTCTTGCTCTGATTTCCTTCCTTTCTGTGCTGATTCCCCCTCGCTACTGGCTCCCTGCATTTTCATCTGCGCTCTCCCCTTTCTTTTGCATCACTCGCAGCTGACCATTCTTTGTGTGTCTTTCGGATCGCTTTCTACTTATGTTGGTTCTGGTGTTCTCCCGACCTTCCCTGTATTTACTCTATCCTTAGCTGGATACCTTCCGTGGACAAGCCTCCTACCTTCTGGGTCCCCCCCTGATCGACTGTGATATCCGGCTCCGGTTCCTGTTTTGGGGTTTTTTATGCCGCTGGCTTTATCCCCTTAAACAGACGACCACAGGGATTCGTCCACAGCCCACTATTCCAGTGGCACTGTGGCGTCCTTCCGTGGTCGCCCCTACCTTCTAAAAAAAAAAAGGAGACGCCATCTTTGAGGGACAAAAAGAAGAAATGAACCAAGCTGAAGTCTAGAGGTGAGGAGGAAAGGCAAGGAGGGGAGACGGATTTAACATCCGAGGAACAGGACATTTCTGACCATTGTGATACCTGCACCTGAAGGGGCTTTATATATTCAAAAGTCCTGCTCAGTTGTGGGACATTACAACCACTAGACTGCATCTTGCAGTTCAGTACCTCTGCATCACTTTTCCTCGTCACAGTACCTACAGCATTGTGGGGCTTGAAGTCCCCAATGTTTCTTTTACTACTTCTTCCCAATTATAAACTTCATCTTTGTTGGATTGATATTAATAGCAATATTTTTAGAAAAGGGTTTTAGATGATATAATGATGGATTCAGATCCAAGAAAGAATTATATTCAACAGCAGTCAAAAGTGTTGATGTTCTTATTCCCAATTATATCCTTTTTTTGGCTGATCACAAGAGTTTTCACTACTGTCAATGTGGTGCATTTCTATGGAAAGCTAAGTTTGACTCACACAACAAGCTATTAAATATTCTGGTATCATATAAATCTGCCTTTCTAAGAAAGACAAATACTGTATCTCTCCTAACGGAATACTCTTGTTTCGCGGGGGGGCTTTTTCCTCCGAGCGTCCAAAGCAAAGGGCAGTCAAAGAAAAGGGCAATTCCTGTTTGGATCTGTTCGGACCAGGAGGATCCAGGGTCTGACCCCCTGCTAAGACAGCAGGTAAGCATGCACCAACATGTGTTTACACCCTCTGTCCCCACAGGCCATCCCCACCCTCTCTGGTCCCCCCTGTGTTGTTCCCTTGTGCCCTCCGCCCCCCTTCCGGCACACAGGAGTCTGTCCTGATATTCTAGTTTCACCATCACCGTCTTGTGGTCAATGCTGGATTTTACTTTTATGGACTTCATTGATTCATGGTGCGTCACTCTTTCTCAACTCTCGTGCTGGACTTCCTTCAGGTGGCCCTGAATCATGCTGTTCCCATCTTCATCTTGTATCCTGGCTTGCAACATTATGTGTTACTACTGACTTCTGCAATTGTATTCGCTCTCTCCTCTTTCTTCTCCACTCTTTTTGACAGCTTACTCTGTGTTCTCTCCTCGCCTCCCCTCTCCCTTTTCTTATCTCCTCCCCTTGCTTTCTTCTATGCACTTACTCTATCAGAATTGTCCCTGGACCTAGTATGATAGCAACCTCGTCTGTCACTCCCCCATCCCCTTACTGTCCACCCCTCCCTCCAGCACTTTCTGAAATGTTGTCAGGCCTAGTACGATTGTCACTTGTTTTGTTCCTCCCCTCCCTTTCTGCACCCCTCTCCCTCACCTTTTGTTTTTCTCCGGCTCTACCAGAAATGTCGTCAGGACTAGTACGGTAGTCGCCTGTCTGTTTCCATTTCCTTCCCACTCTACCCCTCCCTTCCTTATCTATGTCTTAGCTCTTGCACTATCTGAAATGTCGTCAGGCCAGTACGATAGTTAATTTCACATCCTTACTGTTCATGGCCTGTAAGAATGTCATTGTATTTTCCCTTTTTCCCTCCCTTGCCTTGAAGTGCTTTGAAACACATTGTGTATAGGCTATGGATCAAAGAAACTGAGCAATTTGATATCAGGCAGACGGGATTAACTAATAGCACTGGTACTCATGTAAATCTTATGATCTTGAATCTACTGAAACAGGAGGCATTGATCAACAAACACACCACATATGCAGCATTTATAGATCTGCATATGGCCTTTGATACGGTTAATAGGACAATACTGTGGGGAAAATTAAAGAAGTGGAATTGTCCATTGACGCTACTGGAACCAATTAAACAACTATATACCAACACCACTTTAAGAATTAGATTATCACAACAAGGTCAATTGTCGGCACCGATTGAAACGGAAGATGGTCTCAAACAGGGGTGTCCCCTTGCAGCTATGCTGTTTAAGTTGTACACCAGGGATCTCCCGGAGCCTCCTCGCTTTCAGAAGGCAAATCCACCTAAATTAAATAACCAGCAGATTCATCATTTGATGTATGCAGATGACATCGTCATCCTAGACAAAACAGAGCTAGGTCTACAAAGAAGTCTCAGAGAATTGGAAACTTATATGTTGAAAAATGGCTTAGAGATCAATACCGTCAAAACAAGAATCATGCCACTCTCAGCAAAAAAAGGACAGAACAGAAATCAACAATCCTTTCAGTTCTACATGAACAAACAAAAATTGACCATGGTAACTGAATTCAAATACTTAGGAGTTCTAGTGAATCAATCGGAAGTAGAAACACCTTGGATAAAGCACCTGAGAACTAAAACAGCTTCATTGGCGAGACAAGGGCTATTCATACATAGAAAATTAGAAAATATTCCTTACAACCAATTCTCATATTTTACAGACAAAAAGTGACTGCAATCCTGAGTTACAGGAGTGAGATTATGATCAATCTTGATCAATCTATCTGAGATATTTTGGAAGGACTCTTTTGGAGGAAAATCCTTGGGTTATCAAATTCATTCCCGATAAAAATAATCAGACATGAGATTGCAACACAATCGTTAAGATCAATAATCGAGTGGAAAAAATCGACTTGTATAGAAAAATGATTGAGGATGAAATCCCTGCATATATACTATTCCAACAAAGAAACATTACTGTGGCTAACACGGCATTAGCATTATGGAAGAACGTAATGAAAAGCGTAATGGCAGCAAACAACATAACTACGGAGATGCTGGTGAATCGCCCACAATGTGCAAAACGAAGACTACAGCAAAATGATTGGATATCTACTCTAACAGAGAAAACACGATATCAGATGAATTTACACTGTGAATTGGACAATCGTGCGATCAATGATTTGCCTGGGTATCTGAAGCAATTTGCAGATAGGCATATAAGAGATTAATTTATTAGACTATGACTAAATCAATTACCAACACGGGAACTCATGGCAAATAACAGACAAATCCTGAAAGAGGATGCATTTTGTCGATTCTGTGAGAATAAACAGACGCTTGAAACCATCCATCATATCATCATGACCTGCCCTGCGTTAGCTGTAAAAAGAAACTGGTTTCGAGACATGATAACAACACCTGGGCATGAACTCAATTGCCAGGACAGATGGAATCTAATACTGTCAGGGAATAATAGGAGTCTCACTATTGTCATAATTCAATTTTGGAATCACATAATCATGATGAAGAGGACATAATCAGCTGAAAGGGAGGACTTACAGTAGTATTGAATATAGAAAGGAAATGACCTTAGATAGTTTGGAGAGAATGGTTAATGGGAAAATGCATGTGTTAAACATATTATGTTTTTATTATTGTGAATTTGGATACTGTATGACTTTAGGGATAAATGAAAAGTTTTGAATAAAACTATAACATTTAAAAAAAAGTATAGGCACTATATAAATAATCATATCATATCATATATCAAGGTGATCCACCCAGCTAATACCACCCCCAGGGTTAGGATCAGAAAGCGTCTGCCTTCCACTGGCCACCTTGAAGGAGACTTCAGATAGAGTTCCTGTGGGGATTCCGCAGGATTCATCACAATATGCAAACAGAACATGGTCAGAGTGATCAAGAATTTTGATTTGACATGTTTTGAAGAACACAAAACAGTTACAGGCCCATAAGGAGTATGACTGCTCTATGGAACTACTTACAGACTCCAACATTTAGCATGGTCAAATGTATGCACTAAGAGTGAAGAAAGACACAGAACTAAGGATTTAATTGTAGGAAAATATTAGACAAGGTTTTCTCCTAAATGGACTGCACCAACGTACGTGGCAAAATGTCTGAGAGTTCTTAGTGTTGCCTCTTTTTTTCCCCAACTTTATTTCAATCAGCTGCAGTCATGGAGTGAGACTGGGAAAATTCCAGTACATCTTTGTTTACAGTGTGACATGCTTTGAATACCACTCTTTTCCGTACCCTTAGGACCTCCCACCCCTTACTCAGTGCGCACCTCGGCCCCGCCAAGCCCCAGCGGGGTAACCCTCATGTCCTCAACATATCCGCAGAACCCTTTCTGGGAGACGTAGTTTATGCGTTTGTGCTGGAAAGTTTTGGTCATACTCCAGGATCGGGGCACAAATGTCTGTGAACCGGTGTAGGATTCCCTCCCTGGCCGTGGTGACTCTTTCCGTGGTCAGGATGTCCCAAACCTTAATCCGCCACAACCATAGCTGTAGGCCATCGGGCGATTTCCAGGTTGGGCGATTGTGATCTTTCCTGCTAAGAGGAGTTGAGTAATCAGTTTGGCTGTGCTCCCCGACCTAGGGTAAACATCCTGAATCGGGACTCCCAATAAAATCACTTCGTGCTCCATTGGGAGTTTGACCTGGGTGATCCCCCCTATCATATTGAGTACCTTCTCCCAAAAAACATACCGGAGGATAATACCAGTGCAGAGGTAGCTAAAAGGCGCATTCTTTATTTGTCTCACAAGTGAAGGAAGAATAGTTCCTTGTCCATGTGTCCACCCAGGAGTGGTCCTCCACCGGGTGGTCCCAGTCGGCTTCCCATTGGGCAATATAATTAGGTCAGGCAGTTAACAAGTCGTCTCATAGGAGCCCATATAGTTTAGAGATGGTCCCCTTACACTCTCCCGACAGTAAAGCCCCTCGTCTCACCAGTGGGTGCGTGATCCAGGGTCAGTGTTTGACCAATGTGTATTTATCTGCCTTATTCAGCATAAACCTCTCCTTGCAACTCTCGACGGTGCGGGACAATCCATTCTCAAATAGATGTGACAGGGTTTGTAGGCCTCCTCATGTCCATCTTTTGAAGTTTATGGGCCGGATTGTGGCAAATCGAAGTACTCAGACCAGTCCCTTTCGGTATCCCTCTCGTTTTGAACACCCACCCAGTCCCATGCCTTAACTGTCGCCTTCGTAGAAGAGAGCATCCCGGGCCAGTGTTTTCGCACCGTAGGGGAAATATACAGGAGGAATCAGAGGGGATCAGAATCAGAGGGGAAATGAGACTCTAGATTGTTCAATGTCTACCCATTTTTGGGGGGGGTCAATAGGAGCAAGCCAGGCGAGAAAACGTGTCAATTGTGCTGCTACAGGGTATTTGCAAAGGTCCGGGACTGCAAGGGAGGCATGGTATCAAAGCAAGACGGACACAAGTGAGCGCAGTTGAAGGGTGTTTATTAAACTGTAAAGTGGGTGAGATAAACGCATCATCTAAACCTAATCTAAGATGAGATGAGAGCAAGCTACGACCATCAAATAATAATAATACAGCCCTACTAGTGTCTAGTCAAATAAAAAGGGCCTATACTAAAAAATCTATTAGGCAGAACTGGCGTGGAGCTGCGCTGCGCCCCCTGGTAATGGAAAAAGTTTCTGAAGAGCAGCTGGGAGGAATCCGTGGGAGGAACTTCCATCAGAAAGAACATTACAGAGATGTAAGTAATTTGTTCTTTTGTTTAACATTTGAGCTTCAAATGTCCTGTTTCCAGGAATATATGTTATGTTAACCAGATTTGTATCATGCACATCCACACAGGGCATCTTGGCGCGAGGATTAAACCGCTAGGCTAAACTGTGGCTAAAATTTTTTTATTTTTTTATTATTTATTTTGGTTTTTAGCAAACATAAACAATAACAGTCTGCTTTCATCAAGCAGGAAACAAACGTTACGCAGTACGTTCACAGCATATGCAACTTTCACAGAGGTCGCTTGTCGGACAGTCATTGATAGGATTCATCAGCATCAGATTTTATTTCGCCGGGTGTACGTGATGAGTTGCGGGAGGCGAGCTGTATTGACGATATCTCTTGTGGGATCAGGATTGAGAACTCACAGAATCAGGGGCAGAAAGTAAATAGTTGACATAGGGGGCCCAGATATCAGGCGGTCGCGCATGTAGAGGAAGGGTCCGAGTGAATTCAGTATCTAGGTCTTGACAGTATAAAATATCTTTCTTCCATGTTGTAAAGGAGGGAAGGGGACCTCGGCCCCATGCCAAGGCTATCCTTCTACGGGCGAGCACCAGGAGCAGTGAAGCTAATTTCCGGATTGGGGTTTGGAGGTGTTTTGTCGCAGATAAAAGTGCGATGGTCGGGTCTGGGCCTAGTGTTTCACCTATTACGTCACTTGTGTGCTGTAGAACTGAGGACCAAAAGCGGGCTATTCCTGGGCAGTGCCACGCTAAATGGATGAAGTCAGCGGCGGGGGCGCCGCATCTTTCACATTGATCTGATGTTCCGGGGTGATGTCGATGTCTCTTTTGGGGTGTGTAGTATGTTTGGTGGACAAAGTTAAAATGGATCTGCTTGAAGCGGGTGTTCAGGGCAACTTTTTGGGTCTGTCGGAGGATATATGCCCAATCGTCGTCGGGAATTGTGGTGTGAAGGGCCGCTTCCCATCTCTGCTTTGCCTTTCTGGTGGTCCCCGATGTGTCAGCGGGCAGTGAGCTGTAAATTGTGGATACTAGCCTCCCCTCGCCCCTCGCCTGGATCACATTGTGAAGTAGGGTCCATGTTGGCGGTTGTTTGGGGAATGTTGGGAAGTGTGCCTGTAGGGTGTGCCGTAACCTAAAATAGAGAAAAATATCCAGTGAGGTGGTGCCGCCCCTCTCCCTGATCGCCTGTGGGGTTAGGAACATCCCCTCTGGAAAGAGGTCTCCGATTGAGCGAATATTAGTTTTATCAAGCCATATTAGAAAAACCTTCTCATTGGTCAGGGGGATGCCCGGGACAAATTTGATGGGTAGTAGAGGGGAGTATCTCGTTTGTATTTCGTATTTACGTGCAATTTTCCCCCAGATGGCATATGAAGACAAAACTGTGTTCAGTGTGTTGTAAGGAACCGGGAGATTGCTCAGGATGACCGCTGTTAAGAGGTCTGGGGAGGCCAGGGCGCGTTCGACTTGTACATGTGGGCGGACGTAGTCAGTGGCATACCAGTGGCTCAAAAATTGGGCTTGTGCGGCCCAGTAGTACTTCTCGATATCGGGAAGTGCCAGGCCCCCCTGTGTTATTGGTAAGGTCAGTGTCGTATATGCAACTCTAGCGGGTTTCCCAGCCCAAACTAGATCTAGAATAAGGCTTCTGATTTTCTGAAGAAATTATCGTGGGAGTATCAGGGGTATGTTCGTAAACAGATAGAGGAGTTTAGGGAGAATTATCATCTTAGTTAGTGAGACTCTCCCCCAGAGCGTTAAGGGAAGCGATTTCCAACGTTGGATGCGCTCCTGAAGGGAACGAAGTACCTGCCCATAGTTATCCTTGAAGATCTCCTCGTGCTGAAGTGACATGAGAATGCCAAGGTAGCGAACCCCGGTGCTTTCCCATTGAAATCCGTGATCATCCCGAAATCTGGAGGTGGCTTTTGTAAGCGGGAATATAACCGACTTAGAGTGGTTTATTTTGAGGCCAGAAATGCCGCTAAATCGGATCACCTCACGCATGATTGGGTTAAGGTTGATTTGGGGGTCTTTAACGAACAGCATCACGTTGTCTGCATATAGGGAGACGATCAGTTTATGTGGGCCGAGGGTGATGCCTCTGTTGGCTCGATGTGTTCTTAGCCTGGACGCCAAAGGTTCCATGACCAAGGCAAATATGAGGGCCGAAAGAGGACATCCCTGTCTAGTACCTCGTTCTAATTTGATGCCTGGGGATCTTGCAGTGCCGAGGGTAATGTAGGAGCGGGGGTCCTTATACAGCAGTGAGACCAATTCAATAAAGCGTTTTCCCAGCCCCATTTGCGTGAGTGTTGCAAAGAGATACGGCCATTCGACAGAGTCGAAGGCCTTCTCAGCGTCTAACAAAACTGCAGTAGCTTGGTGTGTGGGGTCAAGTGCTGCAATGACTCCAAACAGTCTGCGGATACCATATGTGGTGTTACGACCCGGTATAAAGCCGGCCTGGTCACCCAGGACTAGTGCGGGCATGAGGGGGAGGAGACGTTTTGCTAGGATCTTGGCCAGGATTTTGTTGTCAAGGTTAATAAGTGATATCGGCCTATATGAGGCGCAGTCGTCCTGGGGCTTGCCTGCTTTGTGGAGAAGGACTACATTGGCTTCACGGAGGGTGGGTGGGAGAATTCCTCGCTCTAAGGCCTCATCATATACTTGGAGGAGTAGCGGGGCCAGCGTGGATATGTGCGCTTTGTAAAATTCGCCGGTGAGACCATCAGGGCCGGGGGCTTTGGTGTTTGGGAGAGATTTTATTGCCTCAGTGATTTCCTCTTGCGTGATGGGGTTATTCAGTGGTTCTCGGAGGTCATGTATCACCCAGTACAGTTCGGAGTCGTTGAGATATTTCTGAAGCTCTTCGGGGTTTGTAGTGATTCGAGAACTGTACAGTTCCTGATAGAATTTATGGAATATGGTCACCATTTCCTCGTCAGTGTATGCCAGGTTCCCTTGCGTGTCTTTGATGCATTCTACTCTAGGGAGTGCCTGATCCAATCTCAGAAGGCGAGCGAGGAGCGCCCCAGGTTTCTGTCCCTCCCCGTATTGTCTGATCTTATGCTTGCGCCCCAGGAATTTCAGTTCACGGTCGGCTGTCTCATGAAATTTTGACAATTCCACTCGTAGCTCGGCCTGGGTTTGTGCGTCCGGGGATGTTGTTAATTTGTTTTCAAGGTTTTTAAGGCGTTGTTCACTATTTGTCAGTTCACGCCTGATCAGCTTCAGGATGCTATTTGCTCTGGCCATGCATTGGCCTCTCACGTAGCATTTTAGAGTTTCCCATAAGGTTCCAGCTGAGTCCACTGACCCCTGGTTTATTTCAAGAAAGGTGGTGATATCTTGTTGAAGGTCGTCTGCAAAGACCTGGTCAGAAAGCGAGCCCGTCTTGAATCGCCAGCCCACGGGTATCCTCGGGGTCGTGGATAGTGTAAACTCAAGTGTGACCATGGAATGGTCGGAGAGCGAGCGTGGCAGAATAAGGCAGGGGCCCCAACTGTATGGACTGTGGATGGAGACTAGTAGATAGTCGATGCGGGAGCTGGTATTGTGCACCGCTGAGTGGAAGGTGTAGTCTCGGGAGTTCGGATGTAAGTGTCTCCATATGTCAAACAGCTCATAGGACTGACAAATCTCTGTGACCTGGCGGCTGGCCTTGGAAATACTGTTGCCTGAACCATGTGATTTGTCGAACTGGGGGGCCAGAGGGGTGTTAAGATCTGTACCCCAAATGATTGTGGCAGAGGTGTGGGCGCCCAAGTTTGACATGACCCAGTTAAAGGAATTCGGTCCGTCTACATTGGGGGCATAGGTGTTCACCAGAACTAATTCTTTCCCAGCAAGTAGGCCCCGCACCAACAGAGATCTACCCTCCTCATCTTTCTTGGAGCTGATCAGGCTGAAGTTGGCTTTCTTGTCGATCAATATCGCGACTCCTCTCGCATATGAAGAGTACGAGGAAAAGTATCTATGACAGCCCCATGAGCGGGCCCAATGTTGCTCTCTCGATGGCGTGAGGTGAGTTTCTTGCAGCATGACGATATTGATTTTGTGGCGCCTTAAATATTGCAGAACTTTCCGGAGTTTGGAGGGCCGGTTGCCTCCTCTGATGTTCCAGGTTGCGACTTTAAGTGTGCCCATCTTGCAGCAGTGGAGATGTGGAACCCGGTGCCACACTGATCAAGTGGATCGGATAGTGTTCAAAAGCGTAGAGGGGCTGATTGTGCAACATAGGTTTTGGACAAGTGATCCGCGATCGTCGCATGCTCGAACGTAACTGGTTAACGGGGGCCAACTTAGTAACTTTGAAATCCCATCCCTGCGTAGGCAACCCCCAACAGGCCCACGCTGTGTATACCCTCCCTTGCATGGCCAATCCAAAATTGGACCAGGTCAACGGAGATCCCTCCCTTGAGAACAGCTCTGAAAACATTGCAGTGCTGGGGGCGCTAGTAGCCCACCAAGAGGGTGCCGGGCCCCCAGTAACGACAGTAGTTCATCCCTGTGGTGATCATTGTGTATTAAAGATAAGGGTGTAAAGGAGCTCATCACTCATGTGCGAGATTCTGTGTCACGGAGGGTTTCTTCTCGCACGATCTTCACGCCTAGGTCTCGGATTGTTGCCAGTGGTCTTGCAGCCAGCCCGATCTAGATACTCACTGGCCTCGTCTGGAGAATTGAAAAATTGCGCCTTCCCTTCGTGTTGAATACGGAGTTTCGCCGGATATAGCATGGAATAGAGGATCTGATTGTCCTGTAGGCGTCGTTTGACGGATAAGTAAGATCTTCTTTGCGCTTGGACTGCTTGAGAGAAGTCGGGGAAAAAACTGGACGGAGTCGCCGTCATATTGCAGATTCCCTTTGATTCTGGCCGCTTGTAACACTGCATCGCGATCTTTGTAATTCAGCAGCCTTGCTATTATCGGTCTTGGGGGCATGCCAGGTGCCGGTCTTGTATTTGGTACTCTGTGCGCTCTTTCTATGACAAACAGCTGCGATAGGGTCTCCTTCCCGAACAGGGTTATGCACATTTGTTCGACGAAATCTTCCATCTTGCCTGTGATTTGTTGTTCTCTAATTCCTGTGATCCTGACATTGTTCCTCCGAGAACGGCCCTCTAAATCTTCGTTTTTGGCGCTCACAACCTTCATCTGGGTTTCAAGTGCTTGGACCCGAGTGGTCAGGGCCGCGGTCCCATCATCCAGGTCGGACACACGTTGTTCTACGTTGTCGAGCCTGTCGGCATGTTTATCGAGTCTATGTTGGAGTTGGTCCACTTTGGTCGACAGGGTGTCTAATTTGCATCCCAACCCGCTGATACCGGTCTTCAGATCCATCAGGATCTCCCTGATGTCTTGGTGGGGTGTCTGGTCTTCGGAGGCTCCAATGTCCTGTGTAGGGGATGCAGATCTGCTATTGGATGCAGTTTTATGTTGAGAGTTGGCCTCAAAGTGTAGCTTCTTCTGGGTTTTGTCTAGTTTTCCCATGGTGGCCAGTGAGAATATTGGATACCAAAGAAGAGGTATGGTGAGCCAGGGAGGAGAAAGCGTCCGGTTGGACTCCGAGTTTGGGGGAACCAGCTGGTTCAGCTGCGGTTTGCCTGACGTTGTCGTGCCAGTGGAGCGTGGCCTCGGAGCTCACGCAGGATGCGGCTTCAGGGAGCACACTTCAGTGTTCATTCACGGACAAAATGGAGCTCTAAGTTAAGTTTTCCTTCTCCCACTATTTACTTTGGGAGGGGGTATGGGGACAGGCTTGCCTCCCAAATCGCGCCAGCGGGTGGAGACCCTCGGTTCCTCCTCTGGAGTGTGGTATCGCCAGGATCTTCGGCTGGTACAAATCAGGATGGTCCTGGAGGAGTTGCAGCTCAGGCATTCAAACGCGGGCCTCAGCGCTGTCCCCGGCTCCCAGGTTCCTCTCGGAGTCGCACGCAGAGGGCGAGCCGGCCAGAGAGGTCTCGCCGGGGCTACTCCGCGGGGGATCACTCTGCCACCTCAGCGTCCTCACGTCCGGACGCCTGACACAGAAGGCGCCGGTGTGGGGCGAGGAGAGCGAGGGCTACCACGCCCGGATGATATGTTACCCCGCCCGCCTCCGGCTGCGTCCCCCTACCTGGACTCCGCAGGACTTCGGGCCGCTGCGGGGACGGAGACCGCCCGGTCTCTAGGACGCTGTCGCGCCCACGTCCACCCGTCCTCCTGTGCGGCTCGGCGCGCAGCTCCGATCGTCTGCTGCGTATGCTGGCGCAGATACACGGGAAGACACCCCTCGCTTCTGGCGGCGATCGGCAGGCCCCAGACCGCAGGCAGGAGAACTCGGGCGTCAGCTATCGGTTTCGCATGGGAGTCACACCAAGATGTTCCGCAGGGTGTCGGGAGTGTGCACAGCTGCAAACTGGATAGGTTTAGCGACCACAGGGGCTACGATGGATCAGGATTCATTGGAGCCCAACAGAGCTCTCTTAGGAGGCGGCCATCTTGGGTGGCCCTCTAGCGCCCTCTAAACTGTGGCTAAAATAACAAACTCTTCAGGGATCGAAATAATTTGAAGTTGACTCTCAGTACACCTAATGACGAGCAGAAGGTCATTCCGCAGTTTTCCAGCAGCGAATGGAAATGCACGTCCTCCCGTCCTTGGCAGCCGAATGTTTAGTATGGCAACTATACAGGCATTACAGGAATGGAGAGTCTGGCCTGGAACGTAGGGCCGGAATTTGTCTCAAAGACAGTTGGCCCGCTGGCGATCGAATGCCCGGTGGAGAAGACATAAGGATTTACATGTAATCCTCTGGGTCACCGGGAGCCAGTGAAGTGAATGAAGCACAGGGCTGATTTGAGAACCATATTTGTGGCCACCCGAGCAGAAAGATTTTGCAGAAGCTTCAAGCAGTGTATAAGGCTGATGTGCTGGGCCAAAAACAGGTAGTTACAGTAGTCAATTTGACTCGTAACTAAGGCAGAAACAACCACAGGTTGCAGATAAGGGGGGAGAAATGGTAGCACCTTGCAGAGTTCTTTAAGGAGGAACTGACCCATTTTACAAACGACACTCACTAGCTGAACCATCGAGAGTGCGGAAGAATGAAGAACCCCTAAATTCGTAACCACCATCACTGGAATAGGAAGTCACCCAGGTCAGAGATCCAGAAGGAGGGGGTCCACAAACACTGGTTAGGAGGGGAACCCACCACCAAGACCACCGTCATGTCCCAATTAAGCTTAAGCCAGTTCCCATTCATTCACACTCCTACGGCCGACAAGCATTCACGCGAGCACAACAACACCTTAGCTTGGTCTAGATCTAACCAAACCAAAATCTGAGTGTCATCAGCATAGGAATAGCATCGGAAGGCACGGGTGCGGATGAGATGGACCAAGGGCTGGACATAGATATTAAATAGCATAGGAGACAAGGCAGTGAACTGAGGAACCCCGCAGGAGAGCAATTGAGAAGAAGAAGAAAAAGGGGGTAGAGAAAGCTATTGGCCCCTGTCAGTCAGGAAGGCGGTTAACCAGGCCTGAACGGGACCATATAGCAAGACCGACAGTGTTCCAGAAGGATGATGGTATGTATGGCCTCATTAGGAGTTTGGTGATAGATCTACAGAATTACTGCCAAGACTGTTTACCGTTACCACCACTTATTTTTTTTTTATTATATGTTTTATTGGTTCAAACATTGTAAACCCTTTAACATTATTTCATCCAATACTTAAATATTCTGTTCATTCCTCACTAATTCCCACTCCTGTCTACTTTTCTCTTCTCTCATTCTTTACTCCTGATTACTTCTTCCAGTAGTTTCATCGCAGCAATTGTTATGCCAAAGTTCTCTGCTGACATTATTCCCTCCCCTCACATCTTGTTTGACATTGGGTGATCACACTGGTAATAATTGCCTCGCAGTTTTCCACATATCTCACTGAGTGCAGGGCATATTACCATTAGATGTTTTATAGTCTCTATTTTTTCATCTTGGTCGCAGTATCGACATCTGGAGTCTTTCTGTTCAATCTGATTTCTCATAAGTCTGACCTCTGCCGTAGGGAGAGTGTTCAGTCTACTTATTACTACTTATTATGCACCGATCTCGGTAGTATGCTGATGGAAATTATTTTTGATATTTCAGAGGCTTTTTTTTTTAAAAAAAAAAACTTTTATTGTTTTATAAACACAACCAAACAATACAAACCAAACAAGCAGTGTATATGTCAACAGTTACATTATACTTTCTTAGCTTCTAGCCACTAGTTCCCTCATCCCACCCTCCCTATACGAGTCTATTGCTTTAAACATTCTGTTTCCACAACCTGTGATATGGTCTCTTCTTCTACAGGTTCCGCCGGGTCCCCCATCGACCCGAACAGCTTGGCTATCATTGATTTCCAGGCCATCAGGGACTCAACTCGCTTCTTTCCATACCATGGTTTCCGCTTCCGCCCATTTTTGCAGATCTCTCCACCATACATCCACATTTGGCACCTGGCATGTCTTCCATCCCATGGCAATTCTCTTTTTTGCAAGCACATAAGCCAGATCCCTCAATTTATTGACATGCTTAAGCTTCTGTGATCTGGGGAACCCCCCCAGCAGACAAGCCCACACTGTATCCACTACAATCTTGACCCCCTTTTTCTCCAGTCTCCCTTTCACTTCCCTCCAAAAGCGCTCTATGACCGGGCATGACCAGAACATATGTACCATGCCCACGTTCTCCTCATCACATTTAGGGCATGCTTGCCGTCCTGCATTCTCGAACCTCGATATCCTCCAAGGCGTCATATATGCCCTATGCGTTATGTACAGTTGAATCTGTTTCAGTCTCGCATTTCTAGACACCTTCTTATGATACCCCTGCGCCCGTTCCCACATCCCGTCCTCCATAGGGGCTCCAACTTCCGTTTCCCAGTCTAATCTCAACTGTGTGACCTCCTTCCCCACTTTTGACATCAACATTTCATATAGTCTGGAAATTTCATGGCCACCTTCAGCTATGTCATATATCAAATCTACGGTAGTATCTGATTCCTCTTCCAACACGGTTTCAGGCCATGTTCTCTTGATCCTCTGTACCATTCTATGATATGTAATGTACTGGCCCTCGTGCAACCCAGTTTCCTCCCACAGCCCCTCAAAAGCAATACTAGAGCCCTCACGCCAAATGTCATCCATTGTTGCCACCTCAGCCGGTTCCCAATGGCTCCTGAGTATCCTTCGTAGCTGCACATCTGCCCCCGTTAATGCCACCAATGGTATCTGCGGAGAGCATGGGGACGGGTTCTCCATCATCTGGCATGCCCTACACCACATCTTGCACCCCAGTAGCATCATTTTAGGGCGCCCTATCATTTCCGCCCTGGGTACCCACATCACCTCCTTTAAATAAAATGGTGCGCAATCGCGCCCAAACAGCCTAAATTCTGATGTCTCCTCGTCAGAGAGCCATTTAGTGACATATTGTAACTGGCTAGCCACGTAGTACACCTCATAATAGGGCAGTATTATCCCTCCTTTGTCATGAAAGTTCAGTAACTTCCATAACGCCACTCTATTTCGCGTGCCATGCCACAAAAAGTCCCTACACATGCTATTCAGTTTGGTAAAGAACTTTCTGGGAATCGGGTATGGTATATTCCCAAAATAGTGTAGGTGCCTTGGCAGGACCACCATCTTTAGCATTGCTCCACGCCCCATCATAGCCAAGGGTAGTTTTGCCCAAAATTGCATGCACTTCTCAATGCTTTTAAGGGCTACTTCTGTGTTGCTGCACCTATGCTCCTCTTCCACAGTATGTTATATATTTATCCCCAGGTACCAAAATGTGCTAACCGCCCATGGCACTTGCAATACAGGTAATCGCTCCAATGGAATCCCCATATACCCCCCTAATGGGAACATGCTGGACTTCTGGGGGTTCACTGCTATGCCGGACAATACAGCGTATCTCTCCATCACTTCTAGGACGTGCTGGAGATTTTCTTCCGGGAATCGCAGGTACAGTAGCATGTAATCTGCATATAGGGAAATCAGGTGCCGCTCCCCATTCACCTCAATGCCTATGGTGTCATATTGTTGCCTCAGGTATATTGCCAGAGGTTCCAGGGCCAATATATAAAACATTGGAGACCACGGGCATCCCTGTCTGGTACCCCTGCTGAGTTGCCACCTTCCCGATATCACAGATCCTGTCCTAACTCTAGCCAGTGGTTCGCTATATAATATTTTCGCCCACCTTACATATCTAGGCCCTAACCCATAGCATTCTAGGGCCGCGAGCAGCCATGGCCATTTAACTGAATCGAAGGCCTTAATTGCGTCCAAAGACACAATTGCCATTTCCTCTTCCTTTTCGCTGCCACACTCAATAATTCTTTGGAGCCGCCTATGGTTGTTGGTAATGTTTCTATTTGGAACATAGCCCGTTTGATCAGGGTGTATTAATTTACCAATAACCTTCTTCAGTCTGTTTGTTAAGACAGCGGTCAATATCTTGCTGTCTTGATTCAGCATCGATAGGGGTCTATAGGAGCCGCAGCTGTGCCCAGGTTTATTATTAGGTTTGGGGAGCAGTATTATGACTGCCTCTCTTAGCGACTCTGGTAAGCTTCCCGTCTCGAATGCTTCGTTTAGCATCTCTAACAGTGGGGGGAGGACCTCTCCTATGTATACTTTGTAGAACTCACTTGGGAGTCCATCTGTCCCGGGGTTTTGCTAGTAGGCAACTGCCTCACCACCTCCCCTAATTCTTCTAAGGTAATCGGGGCATCTAGTTCCTCACTCTCCTCCTCGCTTATCTTGGACAACCCTATATCCTCCAGCGTTTCTCTTATAATAGCGCAAATGCTCTCAACATCGTCCCCATATAATACCTTATAATAATCCACAAACTCTTTGTTATCTCCCTCCTGGGTGTCTTCAATGCTACCATCTTCTCTCTCTATAGTCCTGATTGTGACTCTGGGAGTCTCGCTCTTATATAACCACGCCAAAAGTGTCCCTGGTTTATCACCGCCCGCATGCTGTCTCTCTACGTATTTTTTTATAATTGAGGTTACACAATCTATCCCAATATTCTGCATATTTTTGCTGTAGCATGAGCGTCAATTCTAACTTTTCTGCTGTATCATCTTCTCCCCTTAAAGCCTCCTCAAGTTTCTCCTCCGTCTTCTGTAGTTCAGCCAAAATCCCACCTTGTAGCCCTTTAGATTATATTTCAGAGGTTCATTCAACTTCTTTCTTTCCCAAATGATGTTAATGCATAGCTTGTGTTTATTTCTTTTCTCTAAGGAGATTTGCCAATCATTTTCTTGCAGATTTTTCTTCACTTTTAGGGGGTCGACCTTAAGCATTTCCTCTCCAATGTTATTTTCTTCTAAAAATTCACTACATCTCTTTTTCCAGTGATGTAAATATTTATCATTGTTCATATGTGGGTTATTTAAGATGTTAAATGGCACCGGTTGGAGATCCATTATACATTTCCGGTACAAGGATATGGTTTTCCACATCTCTGTCGACATCAGGGATTGGAGTCCCAGCTCGACTCTGATCATATAACCCGGTAGTGAGTTTGGGAGTCTCAAAACCCTTCGCCAGAAATATCCTTTGCAGATTTAATATTGCCTCTGCTCGATAGGAAAGGACTGCCACCACCTTTTGCTTATAGACCGTTAGTATGGGGATCATAGAGTAGGTACCATAATGGTTATAGATAGCTCCACCTTGATTTGTCAGCTTAGTTAGTTTCTCCTTGATAAGCTGATAGTGTCCAGATTCATTGTTTTTATTGATTTTTACTCCTAGGTATAAAATGGAGTTAACAATTTCCAGCTTTTGGTTGTTAAGAAAGCACGCGTAGGATTCTTCCTTCTTCTTATTACCACATGCTGACTTCATGATCAGGATTTTCGATTTTTTGACATTTGCCTTCATTTGATTTTCTTCTAGGAAGCCTTGGAAAGTGTTCAAGAGTCTTTGCAGACCGATCAGTGTCTGGTCGATAAAGACTAGATTGTCCACATATAAGCGGACAATCCTTCATTTATTTTCGGTGGAAATGCTCTTCTTGATTTTGAGACTCTCTCATGTCCATCATGTAAAGCACAAACAGAAAGGGTGCCAAGGCACAGCCTTGCTTTATACCACGGTGTGTATCTATCCTGCTTGACAGGAGGCCGTCTTTTGTTAAACGGATCCGAATTGAGGTATCCGTATATATAGGGCTTGCATTGCTTCAATTAGGTCCTTCGGACAGCCCCATACTTCTAGCTTTCTCCATAGTTGGTCGTGGCAGACCACGTCGAAAGCCTGCTCGAGGTCTATAAACCCGAGATAGACTTGAATCTTGGTGTCAATGGCCCTCTGCTTCAGCAGGCTTAGTATAAATATATTGAGTGCTGTTCCTACACCCGGCGGAAAAGCTGTTTGCCACCACTTGGTTCTGTGGGTTTACCACAGGATTAAAAGTGGCAGTACGGAGGTGTAATTCCCTGTTTTTGGAGTCCATAGGACTGCATGGGGATTTTAGGCGGATTTACCGCTGGAAGAATTACTGTACTGTAAATCCACTGATTGTTTTGAGGTAATTTGGTAGATTCACTGCCAGTTTTTTGCTGAAGGTAAATCCTCCACTTTGCCTCCAAAATTTGTAATTCAATGGTCTAGGAAAAACTGCAATATTTCCGTTGCCACCAAAAATAGAGGCAGTAACGGAATTACCACCTGTTTTTTCCCAAACCACCACACTGGTAATGAGGCCCAGAGCCCTTTCTGCAAAACATTTGTATCTTAACAGTTTTACAGTGTTATGGTATTTTGCGTTGACGACCACTGGCATTTGACCGCCACTTACTTTGAATTTTGAATGTTCTTTTACTGAAAGTGGAGACAAGGCTTTTAAGGTGGATAAGATGTGATCACAGTTTTCAGTGAACTATTAGTGAATGACTCAGCAGGCACCACTTGTGCTTGAAAAATTAAGGTAGAGTTGGGCTCACTTTCAAAATAATTTAGAGTTGCAACGGTTTCCAGCCCTGACCCATGGGGATTAGATACAAGAAATGTCTGTGTGGATAAAATCAGCATGCATACGCATACTAATAAAAAATATTCAACACAACTGTAAAACATTTTTGATACATTTCCTTCTATTAAGTTATGTTTATACTATAGTTCAATTTTCTGCACAATCTACATATTGCATCTTTTCAGATCAAACACTAAAATGGACATCCTGGAACACTTGTGGCTATCGCTCTTTTCTTATCCACCCAGTTGGGCTACGGACGATCATAGCCAGAGATGTGTTCATGTTACAGGAAACGTGGTGTGCTAAATATTTTGGTGTAAATGGCTTCCAGATTATACACAATCATGCAAGCCCTTCAAACGTGCCAGTGGTGGGCTTGCCATTGGCACTAAATTAACACATTCACTGACATGCTTCCCTGAAAAAACCCAATCAGCTTATGTACTGTCGGCAATATTTCAGGCCGTTCATGCAAAAACAACTCCTATGCTGTTCATAAATGTCTATGACCCTCTGGGGAATGTACAAACTAAAGCCACACATTTAGTAATCAATGATATAATCACACAGTGGCATGTATTATCACTGTCTGGTGCAATTATTCTCATGGGTGATTTTAATGCAAGAAGTTTAAAATGCACTCCTTCTCTTTGCTACATACTAACTTGTCAGTGGTCACGTTTCATAAAAGCCCATGACTTAGTACACCTACCTTTTTCAAACGCCACTAAAGACACAATGACTTATGCTTGGACCAACAACATCTAGATTGTCATAGCCGATTCCGGGTCAATAGTCAGTTACAGCCCTGTTAAAACTCATTTCAACAAAATAAGCGGCCATGAGTTGAGCGTTTCACTTAGAAAAAACTTGTAAGAACCTGGTTATCTGTGTCTGTTAGTCTGAATACACACGTAATCGCCTACGCTGGTCTACGACGGGCATCACGGACACTAACGATTCGATGTGGCGCGACCAAATGAACATGGATACCGCATTATCAACAGCAAACTGGGATCTAGAGGATATGATTTGATCTAGAGTGAAAGATACCCATAAAATAGCCATAACACAGTGTTCCATGGTTGCACGAAGTCAGAATCACTTTACAACCCGCTATAGCGGCGCAAAAACAGATCCAGATCTACTGCAAAGCTTGTTTCTTAGTTGGAGGTAGCCTTGCTATGAGTGACCAAATATGTCATATGGGCACTGAGGGCATGTACCTGGGCAGTGACAGTGCATGTTTCCAAATGAAGGACTCCGTCTTAGACCGCAGCAAACCGTTCTCTCGCACCTCAGCCCCATAGACAAATCTAGAAACCAGCACTTGATTATACAATTTCAAGGCAGGTAAGAGTGAAAAGAGCCCATATTTTTGTTCAAGCTGCTAAAATAGCATCCGATTTTAGTGACTGGTTTGCCAAGGTAACAGACTTCCTTGCACTGAATATAACCCACAGGCATTTGAACTCATGTACGACTTCCAATCTCTGGCCACTAATGTACCAACCAAAGGTCAAGCGTCCCATACAGGAGTTCCAAGGTTTAATAAGGACCTTAGATTTTGGTGCATTAATATTCAGGCCAAGGTTTGTGAAATATGCATCCACAGCTTTAAGTAATTTTGAAGGCCAATTGGCGTATAATCCAATAAAACCAAGTCATCAGAGTGTAAAAGGTATTGTAGTTTCAACGTACCCAATTTGGGGGGGATTTACCACTACAGCTTCCAATGCAGCTCTAATGCCAAAGATAGAAAGGTTGCATAAAAAGGGGACCAGCACGCAACCCTGTCGTAATCCACGTGCAGCAAGTATCCAACCTCAATATGATCCAGCCTCACTTTCAATTTTATATCAGAGTGGAGCTGCTCCAGAATGTCAAACAAAGCTTCCGGGCAATCCCACTCTCTTAGCATCTTCCAAAGACATAGCTGGTCTGCACAATCAAATGCCTTGGAGATGTCTAAGAAGGCCAAATGTAGACTACGCTTTGTTGCTGTAGTCTGTGAGGTCAGTAGCTTAATCGACAGTTAAGCGATGTACTAGTACCTTTTCTAAATCCTGACTGATTTACATCCAACTTACAGGCACCTACCGCTCAGGTTTCCAATGCTCGCAGCACAAATCTAGAAAAAATCTTATATGGAGCATCCAAGAGGGAGATAGGGCAGTAATTAGCAAGATCCCTTCTTGAAAAAATCAGCACCACAATAGCCTCCTTTCATGTTGGAGGAAAGAGATGGCTTCTCAAAATGTTTTGAAATAATTGTAATAGTTGTTACGCTCACCTGGTCTCTGCGGGGACGTTGGGGCACGGTTGCAGCCCTCCCATAATCTGGCTTCCCTGGATCAGCCTTCTTCCCCTGCTCCCTTGTTGTGGACTGCTCTGGTGATTGAAACTCCCCCTGTGAGAATACGAGAGGTCGTGAGGATGCTGTGATATTGCTGTAATTCTCGAACCCTTCTTCCCAGAATGTGGTGAGCATGCGTTTGCCCATATAGCCTCACCTGTTTAACCATGAGGATGAGCTCTCTGTCCTGCTTCTCAAGTGCATGGGCGCTTTAATTGGACCTAGTTCCTTCACTGGTCCGTGTGTGTGGCAGCCCAGACCGGCTGTGACTGATCCACTTCGAAGGTAAGTGTTCTTCAACAATGATTATTGTCCGTACTCGTTTACAATGTCTTATTTCCCATGATTAGTGTTTGTATCTCTAGTAATGTCTTTCTTTCTCCCCAATAGGTGATGAAGGCCCAGCGGAGTCGCTGTGCTAGAAGTGAGCCCAAACGGAGCCCCGAGGAGCTTACAATGTCCCAATAGATGGTAGGTTTGGGCCCTAAGGTCAGTGCGAAGGTTGTGTAGCGTGCAATGTTAACAAATTGTCTTTATGTGGTTTCTGACCTTATTTGTCCTTTTCTCCTGCGGGTATGGCCTGGCGACATCAGATGAGGAGCAGCTGTCCGAAGATCTGTCGGCGGAAGATGGACGGCTGCAGCCGTGAGGATGCTGGTAGAGAAGAGCTCCAGCGTAAGTGTTGGACTTGCGGAGCAGGTAAGGAGCACTGAAGACGATAGTATTGCTGGAGCAGGTAAGATGCGCTGCTGGCGATGGTAGGCTTTGGGCGATGGTATTGCTGGAATCAGGTAAGATGCACTTCAGGCGATCGTATTGCTGGAATCAGGTAAGATGCGCTTCGGGCAATGGAATTGCTGGAATCAGGTAAGATGCTCTTCAGGCGATGGTATTCCTGGAATCAGGTAAAATGCGCTTCAGGCAATGGATTTACTGGAATCAGGTCAGTCGCGCTTCATGCGGCGGTGAGCGTTACGCTGCATGAGCACACTAACGCGAAGCGCTGGCATGCGGGCGAGGCAGGCTTAAATAGCCTGGTCCCAGCCACGCCCCCTTAGCTCTGCTTGATGGCTCCACCCTGCCACTCCCAGAAGATGCTGCACGTGTAGCCCAATGCATTCCTATGGCCACGCCCGGCCTGGATGCACATGGGGGCCCTGCAAGAGATGAAATAACACATGCACTATGAATAAAGTGTGCAGAGCACACTTTCTCATGAGCCTGGACCCTTTAAGTGATGTAACTTGTAGTCCTTGCCCTATGGCCATGACAACAGCACCTGCGCCCAGAGATGAGGAGACTATTTTAATGTCATATTTGTAAGCCCATCCGGACCTGGCACATTCAAAGATTTTGCCCTCTTAATGGCCATAAGAATGCCATCAATATCAATAACCAAGATATATACCAATCGAGTAAGACATACACACCAGATCCCTCTGCCCCATTCATCACTTCAGCCTGAGAAGGAGCAGAGTGTTCCAAAAAATGTCTCCCATTGAGGCCCAGCTATTGGATGCACTTGTAGAGATAATTAAATCCAATTTCCTCTAATTAGTCTCCAAAATAACAAGTCATTGGAGCTCAGGGCTAATAACTTTGCTTCAGCATCTTTTTGAAATAACAAATATCTCTAACTTTTAAGCCAATTTCTGTAAACTTGTTTTAGTTTACTTGTCTTTGTGGTTGCCATAGCACCCTTCTT
Organism: Ambystoma mexicanum; assembly: GCF_040938575.1. Taxonomy (NCBI): domain Eukaryota; kingdom Metazoa; phylum Chordata; class Amphibia; order Caudata; family Ambystomatidae; genus Ambystoma; species Ambystoma mexicanum. The sequence continues at coordinate 86,935,752 of NC_090936.1, read as the reverse complement.
TTTCACCTTTCTAAGGTCACTTCTTAGTTTTTTCTTTTTTTAGGGCAACCTGTTCATTGAATTTGTGAGTGAATCAATTCCATTCCGATTAATAGTTAAGCTTTTCAATGGAATTATGCCCAACAATATTGATTGAATGTACAGACAAAAAGCCGTGGGAAACAAATCAAAGAAAAGCCATCTGCCAGGTCTCTATCAATTTGATCATTAAATCTCGAGGCAACCCTTGGGTGCCACAGCACAGCCTGGTCTTGGGGTCTAATTTCAATGTCAACCAGTACTGCAGGAATCGAGCCGACTTTATAAAACCCTCCTAAGACCGCCTGATCACTGGTAGTGTTATCTATCACTTCCAAAGAAAGAAAGCTAGTGAACAAATTGCCTAGTGAGAAAATATATTCCAAGATTGATCTTTTTCCACAATTGCACCAAGTATAACTTGGCGGCACATCCCCCTGAACATTACCATAATTGGGGATCAAATGTAGACTGTCAAAAAAAGAACAAATCAAAATCCCTCTTTCTCTTGCGGATTGCAAATATTCTCTACCAGATCCCGAATTATACCACTGATCCTCTAAACATTCAGAGTTCAAATCACCTATGAGGATTACCCCCACGTTATTAATCACAGCATAGGGTTCAATTGCCTTCGAGATAGCAGAGAAAAAGAAAAGCAGACGAGGCAGGGTTATAATAGACATTCAGAACAATAATCCCCCTTCAGGCATCCAAACTAGAGTCCCACCATGAGACTTTTATTCCCAGAATGTCGGAACGTCCCAAAAGCAAATTTTCTACAGTCGTTCCCGGACAAGTTCACCAGGCACAGATTAGACCCCCAACCGGTCTTGCCCGTTGTCCTTTGTGCGCAGGCTCATAAATAATGGTGAAACCGTCAACCACTGGGATGTCCAACATGAATGATTCTTGGATACAGATAAAATCTGACAAATCCCAGGGGTCCCTATTCTTGCAGAGAAGATTAAAACCATGCGTATTCCAGGACATAAACCTAATGGCATCACTTCATTGGGGACCCTTTAAGACATTTTTCTTGTGAAGGGAATGAATAATGTGGGATCAATTGTATGTTACTATCCGCCTGTTGAGTTGAACAGGACCTGCATTTTTCACACTTGATGAATCCAAGTTAACCTTAATGATCAACGGCTCACTTAGGATAGATACAGGACTGTCATCTCCATCCCTACATATGGCCGGGACAGAACACACAACATCCTCAGAGAGCAAATAGGCCAACTCCTGCAAGCATTCTGATTCAGCCAAAACCAGATTTGTTATCAACTGTGAATAATATCCCATCATAACCGCATCAGGCCTTCTAAAGTCAGTGAAAAATATCCTGGCAATATCCTTTGAAGCAATTGCTTGCAAACTTAAAATGTCTTTGAATAAGGCCAGGATATATTGACAATTAAGTGTATACATTCGATTGACCTTAAAAGTATGCCTCAGGTGTATGTAAAATATGTCATCCCCAGATTGCATAGGGCACCCAGACAGATTTTCTGCTGTCAAACCAGTTTGAACCAGTTTTGTGGTAACTTAAAAACCAGGGCCACATTAGGATTTTTAGGGGCACATGAATTTTGGATAGTCCGGCCGGAAGGCACAGCCTGATTCACGGCTTTCTTCTGCCTGTCTTCCATAGTACAGAATTTAGGAGCCATTTCCAATACCCCCTGAAAGACCTGTCCCGCTGGAATAACGTTGGCTGGTGCCAGCTTAGCAACAGTAAGAGGACGAATAGGGGACGCTGAAGAGAGAAGACACGACATCCTCTAATGCCTTCTTTCAGGCAAAGGATTGGGTAATGGATGTTTTTGACCAGCTGATTGGGTTAACTCAGCCCCATACACATCAGAACTAACTGAATAAGTGGACAGTAAAGACATATCCACTAAGTCTGCACATTCTGCTTTAGTTTGGGGCTTTAAGTACACCGTAATCAAGGCATTACCCTTAACATGCAGCTTTAACCCTAAGTTCCCCTTAGGTTGCTGCGCCAAAGGGCGACATTTATGTACATCCTTATTCAGCAAAGTAGCTTTTGATTTGGCGGAAATTACAGTTGCGTCAACAGAAGTGTCCAAGAGTACAGATAAATCAGAAAACACTTCTGTCTCTGCTTCGCAAGAATTTTAAAGAACCTTTCTTATTTTGCCCCAGCTGCAGAATTGACTTTTTACCATTTCTGGACTTTTTCGGCCCCTGTTCTTGAGGCGACTATACTACCCCAGCAGGCTCAAATTGCACACAGGAGATACCCACACCTGAGGGCACACAATCCAAGACCACTGATGAATTTGTAACATGGCATGTCAGGGCATTCGCCACAGGGGAAAATGCAATCATCGCCCCAACTGGCCTTAGATGGTCAGCCACCTTTAGCCCCTTTCAGGGGACTAGAGGCAGGATGTAATTGAGCAAAGGATGTTTGTGATGCAGAGGAAACTAAATTAACCTCTGATGATATGGCATCAGCCTGATTTAAACCAAACTTTCCACTTGAATAACCAGAATGTGATTGAGCAAGATATGTTTGTGTTGCAGAGCAAACTTAATGTACCTCTGATGGTATGGCATCTGCCTGAATTAAACCAAACTTCAGTCTCGAAAAACCGGAAGCCATTATAAAGCCCTCAAAGTTCATTTTGGCTAATAAGTCTTAAAGAATGGTGCAAACCTCTGGAAGTTCGTGCAGATTGCATTCCTGCCCTCTGTCCATAGTGTCTAGTATCCTCGAAAAAAACGTCTTCCTGAGTCAATTGGGCTATGCTGAGGCGCTCAGAAGTCATAGGCTGCCCTCAAGGTTCCTGGTGGACAGCTCATAACTCAGAAGAGAAGAGCTGCGCTCAGAGTATGGGTCTGGTTGATTAAAAAATAATTGCACCTCCATTTGATTTGGAGATACCTGCATGACAGTCACCCCACATTCCCTCTGGTCCAACGGGGCAGAGGTTAAGTTACTATCAGGTTTATATAGATGCATCTCTTCCAGCACATTCGCAGGGCTAGCCACGATTATGGTGTCCATTTTTCGTGACCGTGCGCATAAAGAGAGGCGCACCCTTTTGGCTAACTCACAGAAGAGCACTGGATCTAAGATAGAGACATCGGATACAAAATGTGAATCCGCACAGTCCAGTAAATCCTTGGGATCAACGTGGCCTGGGGAACAAGAGTCTTCAACACAGGGCTTCACTGGATTCCCATTCACTTTGCAAGCACGCGAAGAGAATTAACATCTACAGCACTTTCAGCTCCAACCAACAAAGCCTGGGCAGAATGTCTAACAGGAGTCAATAGTCCTGGGTTAAGCCCTGTAACTTCAGTCTGTGCCGAAAAATTGTTACTGACCAGGCATTTAAATGCAGCGTTATCCCCATGGTCACCAGCCGCCTCCAGTGACTCGACTCTAGAGTCATTGTAAGCTTACTGCTGCCAAAGCCATGCATATTGAAGCAGCGATGACCAGCCTTTGAGAAGAAGAAAGTTAGAGTACCTTCGGGCACCCAGCGGGGGTCCCAACACACCTGAGCTGATTCACAAGCTTTCGGCCTCCACGGGAACACTGAAACACTCCGCACACTGCACGCTCTGCGAAGGAAGGAGTTCTTAAAGTCTGCCTCCAGGCAAATTAATGGAAAGTAAAAGAGGGCCTTCCGATTTCACTCACCAGCAAAGAGCTCTGCTTCCACAGCCACACTGAAACACCCTCAAAGTAATTTGACAAACATATTCTGCAAATCTTGCAGGCATTTAATTGCTTGTTTGTATATCTTTCAATTGATCACATCAGTTAAAAGTCAGGCATCTAGTCCTACAAGACTATGTGCACATACTGTTTCCCGGGGAAGAAAAATATTATAACAACTAGTTAATTTGTGTCAACGTGATGTTTCAGATAAATCATAGATTTGTCTCATTATGTTGCTATGAAAGTTCTGACTTCGGCACAGGGCTTTCTTGCTGGATTTCATTTTCTTTACTCCCTGATGGAGGGTAACCATATTTAGAGACACATTAACAACCTTAGTGTTTCTGGTGCAGCTGGTAACTTTGTCAGTGCATTGATTCTGCTAGGTGGTAAGATGCTGTTAAGTACTATCCCACTAGGTGAATAGGCCTAATGGGCACCTCCCTCCTACAGAAAAAGGTGGGGGGACTGCTTAGCAAATGGAATGTCCAATACTACAGCAAGTGTTGTCGGAAGATGCTATTGATTGATTGATATTTTATTTCTATCACGCTTGTACACAAGTGTTTCAGAGCGTGACAAGGCAAGGGAGGGGAACAGGGGAGAACAAAACAGCGATCTTACTAGGCCCAGTGACATTGAGAACACGCAAGTGCATGGGGGAGGGGAAAAGTGCATGAGAGGGAGAAGTGGAAAGTGCGATGCAGAGGAGAAACAGATAAATAACAATAAAAAAATAATAAAGGCAACAAACAGTGGTAATGTAGCCAGCAATTTGCAAGTGCTAGGTTTAAGGCAGCAGACAGGGTAGGTCTGATAAGTGCAGGAAGAAGAAGGGTGAGGCTGTATGGGGACAGATACAGACCCCAGTGCAAGGGGTGGCCCGGAGGCAGTGCGGGAGGGTGAGCAGGTACCTGGGCCCGAAGGGCAGAGGGTGGCCAGGTGCACAGTGCCATGAGAGAAAAGATCAGCAGGGGAGAAGGGGAGCGAAGGCAGAAGAAAAGAGGAAGGTCTTAATTTGCTTCCAGAACCGGAGATGGTTCTCAAGTTTTAGAGTGGCAGGGAGGCTATTCCAGAGGGAGGCCCCAGCCGAATACAGAGATCTACCCCCAGCTGGTTTCTTTGAAAAACGACTGACCCTGAGGGAATTGGAGGTAGAGGAGAGAAGAGCTCGAGAGGGGAGGTATTTGCAGAGGGATAGCTGAAGGTATTTTGGACCCAGGCCCCAGAAAGCCTTGTGGACAATGCAGAGGGTTTTGAATTTAATCCTTGCATCCACTGGGAGCCAGTGGAGAGATTTCATAGCTGGAGAGATACGATCCCAGGGCTTGAGGCCAAGGACAAGTCTTGCAGTCCTGTTCTGGATTAGTTGCAGAGGGCGGAGAGTAGAAGCAGGTAGATTTAGAAAGAGGCTGTTACAATAGTCCAAGCTAGAGAGAACCAGAGCTTGGGATACCATGAGCTTCTGGGGCAAGGAGAGGAAAGGCAGAGTACCTCTGAGGAGGTGCAGTCCGAAATTTGACTTTTTAGAGACCTCAGAGATGTGGGCAGAGAATGAAAGGGTGGAGTCAAAGATGACCCCGAGGTACTTAGCCTCGCATTTTGGGGTAGGAGGAGGGCCAAGGGAGGCCGGCCAGAGAGTGAGGGGAAAGGATGGTGAAGGTGTGCCGATGAGGAGGATCTCTGTCTTGCTGACATTCAGACAAAGATCATTGGCGGAACACCAATCTTGAATGCAAGTTAGGCAATCAGAGATGAGAGAGGGAGAGGAGGTGGCAGAGGGCAGCCTGAAAATGAGTTGAGTGTCGTCAGCATAGCATTGGAAATTTGAGCAGAAAGTGGCAATGCAGTGGGCTAGAGTTGCCAGGCATTGGTTGAAAAGCCAGGGCGAGAGGTTAGACCCCTGGGGAACACCACAGGTAGAGAGGAAGATGGATGAAAGGAAGGACCCAAGTTGGACCTGGGAGGGTCGAACTGAGAGGAAAGAGGTCAGCCAGGCCAGAGCCTGATCAGTGATACCCAGGTTTTCACAGAGACTGTTGAGCAGGATGGTATGGTTGACCGTGTCGAAGGCAGAAGAGAGATTGAGGAGGGTGAGGACAGAGGGAATGTTAGAGTCAAGGTTGGAGAGCAGATCTTCACGCATGTTTATGAGAGCAGTTTCCGTGCTTCTGGCAGCTCTGAAGCCAGACTGGTGGTCATGGAGACAGCTAACAGAATTGGAATGAAGGTTAAGCTGAGAGATGGCCAACTTTTCCAGGAGTTTGCCAAGAAAGGGAGTAATGGAAATTGAGCGATAGTTAGCTGGACAAGAAGGATCAGCTATGGGTTTCTTGAGAAGAGGATGCGCAAAGGAGTGCTTCAGAGGGGAGGGGAAGGATCCTGAGGCAAAGGAGTGGTTGCAAAATTCAGCAAGAGCCGGAGCGAGGGTGTCAATATGGTCCTTGATGGTTTTAGAGGAACAGGGATAGATCGGACTTGTCTAGCGACCTCGTCAGGGATGAAAAGAGGAACGGACGAGAAGGATGGTGGGAGGGTGGCTTAAGGAGGGTCAGCAAGCCAGATGGGGAGGGGAGAGGAGGGGTGTGGGTGAAGAGGGTGGACAGGATGTCCTGGGTTTTTTAAATGAAGTGAGAGGCAAGGGAAATGCAAAGAGCCTGGGAGGCAACAGGAGGGGTAGAGACTGCAGCAAGGTTGGCCAGCTCCTTGCAGATTTTAAAGAGTTCGGCCGAGTTGTTAGATGCCGCAGAGACACAAGCTTGAATGTGGACTCCCTTCTTGGTGAGGACAGAGAGTCGGTATTGCCTTTGTAGCAGGCGACAGGCCAGTTTGTCAGAGGATGAACACGAAGTCCTCCATTTCCTCTCAGCTGCCCTACACTTACGTTTAAGTGTAGCTAGGTCAGAGTCATACCAGCAATTGCACTTGGCTTTGGACTTCAAACGGATCCTCATGACAGGGCAAGAGCATCAAGCGTATCAGAAATTGAAGAGTAGAGCAGAGACAGGGCTGTGTCAGCATGTGAGCAGCGAAAGGTGGAGGGGGGAGAGAAAGTGGCGGCAAAAGCGTCAACTGACACACGCTTCACGGGTCGGATGTCCGAGAAGGTAGGTGGCAGTGTTGGGGTAGGCTTGGCTTGGTGGAAAGAGAGGGAGAGGGAGAGGGAGAGATGAGATGAGAGGAGGGAGTGATCGCTCCAGGAGAGAGGGGTGGTCAGAGGGATGGAGAGGGGGAGGTCAGAGGAGATCAAGACATCGAGTGTGTGCCCTGCAGAGTGAGACGGGCCAGAGGGGAGGATGGATAGGGAGAGGGAGTCGCAGAGATCACGGAAGAGTACAGAGGAGGAGCAAGGAGAGTCTAAATGTATATTTAGGTCACCGAGGAGGAGTTGTTGAGTGGTAGAGGCCAGGAGGGAGGAGGAGAGGTCTGCCCACTCAGAGAGAAATTAGGTGATTTGACCAGGAGGCCGGTAGATGGTAACCACAGTAAGAGAATGGGTAGGCGAGAGAGAAAGCCTACAGACAAGGCATTCAACAGAGGAGTAGGTCTGAGTGGGAATGATAGAGGCAAGAATCTACTCAGGAAAGATCAGGGCTACTCCCCCAGCGGACCGGGAGGATCTGGGTGCTGAGAGGATCTTGTAGCCATCAGGGAGGAGTGTCAAAGCTCGTGACAGAGCTGGCCGTGAACCATGTCTCAGAAAGACCAAGGACATCAAGGTCTAGTTCTTCAAGGAGGTGGCAGATGTCAGAGAAGTGTTTGATGGCAGAGCGAAAGTTGAGAGTGGCAATATGAAAAAGGTTGCCAGCCTTAAAGAGTTTCCGGGGATGGGTACAGATCAGAGGTACACCCTGCGGAGGAGAAAGAGCCCTAGGAGGGGCAGAGGAGGAGGAGGAGAGTGAGGGCAAGGTAGCCAAGGGGGAAGAGGAGGGGACAGCAGGAGATGACAACATAGCAATGCAGCTCCAATTAGTAAGTGTGGTGTACATGGCTTTTTGGAGTATATTTATTTGATTGGCATAAGATTTTTTTTCTCATTTCTGCACAGTAGTAATCTTCATGGAAAGCAGTTGCTAAGTCTGTTAATAAACTTACTGAAGTTAACAAACTACTGCCTGCCTGCAAGTAGTGTTTTACATGTCCCTGCATGTTATCTCATGTCCTTTTGAATTCCTGTAATGTTCTAGTAGTGCGATCCTTCCTTTTTGAGTGTAGGACTAAAACTACTGGAATGCATACTGACCGAACAGCCTACACCTGATTAGGGATAACCAGAGATCTCTGTGAACTCTTCTACTACTTTAAAGACTTAAAGATACACTACAAAATAGCACGTGATTAAATCACTTGCTTTTAGTCATTCGTTGACACAGGAATGCAGCATGTTTTGTATGCATGATGAGATTAAATCCTCAGTTAAACATAGCAAATGTGTTTTTACTTGTCCAACTGCATTGAACATAGAAACAGATAGGTCAGCTTTGAACAGCTTATTATTTTTTCAGTTTGTGTACTCTTCAATGAATGTAAATATTGAGCAGACAATTATGGCAGTGTCGAGTTTTAGCTTTGAAATACAGCTAACAAATGTGCCTCAAAACAAATGACTGGATGGAAAGTAGTTGCAGCCCAGAAATCCAAACTGCTGAGCTGCTTGGCTACATAGTCTCACACTTAAGACCATCCCCATCTCTATCGGCATGCCTCATGGGGCGGGTAATGGTTCCCTCTAGAAGAATGTAGATGACTCTGCCCACTTGTGTTTAACCTCGAATTGTGTTTTGGTAATAATAGAGCTGATGGGAGAGTCTAAGCTCAGCCCAGTGGCTTCAAAGACTCTGAGGAGAACAGGTCTGTTGCTACCTGTTTGAATGAATCTGATGATGTCACCACTATTTTCCCAGCCAGGGGACGGCAGCCGCTACCTGATCCTGACCCTGGGGGTGGCTATGCAAGGGAGGATCATATGAGTGGAGGCGGGCATCATCAGATGAGAGATGGTATCCCCCTTTCCTTTTAGGGACATCCGCTCCATTCCCCATGCCTTACTGTCATATTGTGAGAACCCCCTTCAACATCCTTCAAAAGCTGCTGACAGAACGTATGAAATTTTACACCTAATAAAACAACATGTTCTGAGACAAGGAAGAGGACTGCCATGCGAAAGAGTGTGAACCATAATGTGCAGTCTGGTATTGTGAAGAATGTGATTGGCCCAAGACACTTTCCAGTCTGGAGGCTGGAGTTTAAATCAGCTGCTGCGAGAAAATGCAGAGAGCTTCCTTTTCTAAGCGTCGCTTGGAGACGGAGGAGAGGTGCAGGTTGCAGTGCAGAGCAGACAGTGTCCCACTCTGGGAGCGAACCCTGAAGGCAGGCGAGTGGAGGCGGCGAGAGAGGAAGCCGACCCAAGCACTCCTGGCCGGTCGGGTAGACCAGGAAGCAGACAGGACCGAGAGCTGTGGCTGCAGAGCACTGCCTACGAGCGAAGAGGTGGAGAGGCAAGCTACAGAACGGCCACGTAGAGAAGCGGTGCCGGTAGAAGAAGTAGAAGGAAGTCACAGCGGGAACTGGAAGCCATGACAGGCTTTGTACTGACACAGGGAGCGAGAACGCTCCATGCCGCAGACTGAGGAAAGCCATTCAAGTGCAATAAATACTGAAGCTGGTACACAAATGTGTACGATTGGAGTGAGAGAGCACATATGTTGTCAGTAAACCAGAGGAGAGAAGGGAATGCCAAAACGGAGGCAAAGAGACCCTGAAAGAGTGAATTGGTTGCCAAGAGTGGCGAAGAGAGTAATTCTCATTGGAATCAGTGTCATCTTCATCATCACAGTACTTTGCCATAAAGTAACTTGGGGAAGACCCATGCCCCCTTGTACTAAATGAGAAAGAGAGATTGTAACATAAAATCCAGGCAGGAGAGTATACCTGGTGAATTGCAGATCTGGGATTCGCACCCATAAGCAATTGTACAAGAGAACATACCAGGTGTTTTTGCGAGTCTGTGAACTGTACAAGAGAACCTGGCAGGGGAGTATAACCGGTATTTTACGAGTCCCAGGTCTGGGACTCGAACCCAAGTTGTGTTACCTTGGAAAGAGAATCCTAAGGAAGACCCATGCCCTTGGGATTTGAATGGTATTGAACGTGGAAAAAGGCCCGGGGAATGGAGTCATTTTTCCAGGAGTGAATTGCAACACAAGAAGAGGGAGTTATCCTCTTGGACTATAAAGAACTTTGTTATTCTTTGAAGTTTTTGTTTTGGTGGAGAGAATCTTGGGGAAGGGATTCCCTTTGTAACTGTGAACATTTTCCATTTGGAACTTTTGTTGGAGTTATAACTTTTGTTGAACTTGAACATTTGCACACTTTCTAAGTCAAAGAAAATACTCTTTAACACTTTAGAGTTAGTTTTAGAATGCAAGGGCTACGATAGGAATTCAGACACAGAACATTTTCTTTCCTTTTTAACCTTTATTTAACAAATAGACATATGCATACATATCACAGCGACAACACAACAGCTGACATGAAGCTGCAGACATAAATGCAAAATATCAGGTATTATTATTACTTTGCAGACTGTAGAGAGATGCATAAGAAAAACATCCCGATAGACCTAGTTCATCTTTAATACACTTTAGGTGTCCTCGTCGTCATGCTCTGTCAGCCACAAATAAACCCGTAAAGGCCCTCAAACGTAGACTATCGTGGTTACATAGCTTTCTTCCCTCTCACTGGTGTATATCAAATCCTTAAGCCATTCTGAGCTCGCAGGAGCCAATTTCGATTTCCAATATTTCAAATGCATTTGTTTGCAGTTACACAGGCAGTATTAAATAATCTATGCACAGTTAATGCAGCATTACTGATGTCCCCAAGCAGGTATTTCAGAGAGCACAACACAGAGGGAATATCCACAATCTCGTACAGTATTTGTGCTACATCATGCCAAAATTGTATGATTAGAGGGCAATCACAAAACATGTCATATGAGTCTGCCATAACCCTCCTGCACATCCCACACGCATTACTCCCTTCGGGGAGAGCTTAGCAAGTTTGTCCGAAGTGTAATATAGCTGATTCAGAAACTTGAACTGGATAAGCCGCTATCTCACATTCATCGAGACTTCTATGGTTACAAGACAACATTTCTGCCACTGACTATCTTGCAATTCAATGCCTAACTCTTGCTCCCATTTCACCCAGGCTTTATTTCTGGAGATTTGGGTAGTCTGAACCAATTTATACAACCTGGAAACCAGTCGGCTGGCCTCTCCACTTGACACTATAGCATGAGTGTCCGGTTCTTGCGGAAACGATGGCCATATGAGTGAACCGCTGCCCTCATGGTATAGTATTGTAATATTTTAATGCAGTTGACAGGTCTCCGAGGGCTAATTGTCCCCCACTGTCCCAAGAAGCCTGAACATCTGCATCAAATTAAGGTAGAATACCAGGGAAGTTCCATAAGGGGAATTTACCACTATATGGACACAGGACATTTTTGCTTTGGACATCTTGACACCTAAAAGACCCTTAGATTTGGTTGAAGTGGAGAAATACCTTCTAGATTAGGGATAGTGAGGCATTTTCCAACCCCTTTATTGTTTACTAAAAGTTAATGCCAATCACCATTAGTGCTCTGTGTGTGTCTCGCATTCCTGGTTGCTTACCCTGTGAATCCCACAAGGAATGACACAGTGTGCAATTCTTTCAAGAAAGGAGGAAGCATCAGGTGCTTCAGCCTTGGGCCATTGCCCAGTGTTGAAGTCAACCTAGCAGCATTACGTGACCAGCAATGTCTGATGTTCCAATAGATCCAGTGGAGGGGTTAAAAGCTTTTGCCTATTTTACTGTACTTGTTTTATTTCTTGTTATTTTGCAATCTGATGAACACTTTATTCTTGTTTGCAGGGTTTGTCAGCACTGGGCACCAACAGCAATCTTAGAGAACTGATTGTATCTGAATGTCTAGGGATCACTGATATTGGGATTCAGGTAAACATTGGAACAATTATCTCTGGTACAAATAGATATTCATGTGCACTCAAATATTTTGCATGTATGTGACATATTATAAAATGGCAAATAAATACATATGAATGAAAAGTTATCAGAAATGTGGAGTTTGCAGTTTTAAATTATACCTCCGGCATCCAACTACACACTTATCTGAATGAAAGCTGTGCTGATGGGGGGGATAAACCAGATCTATTGTGCCAGAAATTGTGTATTTGTGTGTATTATATGTAGCTCATACCTTACTATGTTAAACACCTGTAAAAGCACCATGACTAGAAATTGTCATTCATTTAACCCAGCAATCCTGGGTTAGGCCTCTGACCGTGTAATTCCACGCGCTCTTCCCCGGTGAAGTGTTTTCTTTTTGTTTTCTTTTTGTCTTCTTCTTGTCTTTAATCAGACTTTGTCCTCTGACGCCACGCTCCTCGCCGGCACAGTTCGACGTAAGCAGGCTCCAGCAGGTGTTCGGCCTGCAAGGGGCTCTTCACTATGTCTGACCCCCCACGCTCTCTGCCTCCGCTGCCTTTGCCCTGACCACAACTGGGAGTCCTGCACCGCATGCAACACGCTTACAACGCCCTCTGAAGAACAGGTTAGCCCAGTTGCGGGAGCTCTGTGGAAGTTTGCCTGGAGAGGACTCAAAGGAATTTGTCAGGACAAGTCCAAGCCCAAGGTAGGGGCACTGTTCTCATCCGCACCTAGAGTGTGAAGGACCTTTCAGGTTCTTGTACCAGTGGAGGTACCAAGGCTACTACAGCTACCTGCCACCAGGCCGAGGGGTCGCTAGATCCTACCTGTGACTGCGCCTAAGGGCCACAAGGCTCTATTACCGGGTATACACCGGAGGGGCTACGACCTAATACCGAACAGAGGTCAGAGGGGGGTGCCTGTATGCACCATGTACCTCGCAAAAGCGACTCCTTTCCAGGACACGGTGGAGCAGGAGAGACCTTTCAGGTCCTGGATATCACGGCAGGTACCGAGGCTGTTACAGCTACCGGCCGTCAGGCCGAGGAGTCGCCAGATCCTACCAGACACTGCGCTGAGGGGCCGCAAGGTTCGATTACCGGGTCTACGCCCTGGTACCGAACAGATGTCCGAGGGGGCGCCTGTATGCACCACGTACTCTGCAAAAAAAGTGACTCCTTCCCCAGGAAGCGTAGGAGCGGGAGGGACTTTTCAGGTCCTGGGCATCAGGGCAGGTACCAAGGCTGCTGCAGCTACCAGCTGTCAGGCCGAGGGGTCGCAGGATCCTACCGGACAATGTGCTGAGGGGCCACAAGGTTCTATTACTGGGTCTACGCCCGAGGGGCTACTCCCTAGTACCAGACAGATGTCTTGGGGGGCACCAGTATGCACCACATACCCCGCAAAGGCGACTCCTTCCCCAGGAAATGTAGGAGCAGCAGGGACCTTTCAGTTCCTGGTATCAGTGCACGTACCGAGGCTGCTACAGCCACCGGCCGTCAGTTCCTACCGGATACTGCGCTTAGGGGCTGCAAGGGTCTATTACCAGGTTTACGCCCAAGGGGCTACACCCCAGTACCGGACAGATGTCCAAGGGGGGGCGGGGGCGCCTGTACACACCAAGTACCCCGCAAAAGCTACTCCTTCCCCAGGAAGCGTAGGAGCGGGAGGGACCTTTCAGGTCCTGGTACCCAGGCAGGTACCAAGGCTGCTTCCTACAGCTACCAACTGTCAGGCTGAGGGGTCGCGAGATCCTATCGGGGACTGCGCTGTGGAGCTTGACGGTTCAATTACAGGGTCTACGCTCTAGGGTCTATGCCCTAGTACCTGACAAATGTCCGAGGGGGCACCTGTACGCATCACGCACCCCGCAAAGTTGTCTCCGTCCAGGAGGCACAAGCACGGGAGGGACTTTCCAGGTTCTTTACCAGTGCAGGTACCAAGGCTGCTACTACAGCTACTAGCCGCCAGGCTGAGGGGTCGCGAGATCCTACCGGTGACTCAGCGTAGGGGCCGCAAGGAACTATTACCGGAGTTAGGCCTGAAAGGCTAAGCCCTAGTACCAGACAGATGTCTGAAGAGGCACCTCTACGCAGCACTACCAGCGGCATCACCGAGGGCAATCTGTCTACCAGGCCCCGTCCTGAGGTGCAGGGTAGGCCTCAACCTCCACCGCCAGGAGTCTTGGAAGAGGCAGGGCCCAACGTAGCAAACACCACGACAAAGGCAAGTGGCATGCAGCCCAACGAAAATGGCCGCCGGGCCAGATAAAATGGCGGCTCGTCCGACACCATCCCCTTTTGGGGAACAGGTAGGGGAACGAGTTTCCAGGTGGGACTGGTCTTCACTAAGTACGTGGCCCACAGCATACCCTTCATCGTTGCAGGGCCGATGCACCCCGCAGACAGTAAGGCAAAGTGGGTTCAGGCCCCAGCACCCACAAGGCCCATCGCCCATGCCCGCGCCTCCAAGTGCTTGACCGGCCCATGAAGACTGGTTTTCTTGAAAAGCCATGACCCTCAGGGACATTCTCCCTCTGGTTCTGTCGCTAGCATCCACGCACATGCCCCCCTTGGTTCCAGCGCCTCTGGCTCCTGTGCAGCCCCAGCTACCCAGGCCAGTACCAACAACACCGGCTCCCACGTCTCCAACGGTCTTGGCAGCCCCACAGCCTCCTTCTCAGCAGCCGGCTCAGGTCAGCAGGTCACAGCTTGAACCTTGTTCGGCTCAGCCTAACAGGTGTCTCAATGCCATGTTTAGACAGCTAGAGGGAACCCCCTCTTGCTGTTGGCACTCTCACAGCCACACTCCTCGGCCACTTCCGGTGCAGCACCCGGCACGCTTCAAGGTAGGGCTGGCGGAGGCCAAAAATGGTTGCACAAGACATAATGGAGTCCGCCGTGGAGCACATTGACGCCTCAGGCAGTGCCATTTGCAGCGCTACTAGCAGGAGAAGGACTATCTGGCTACAGGTGACCAACTTCAACCCGGACGCCCAGAAACACATACTGGACCTTTCCTTATTGGGGGCGGGGCAACCTGTTTAGATTAGGAACTTGATAAGAGGAGGAACAGTCCCCAGACTGCTGAATCCTTATCCATCCTCGCTAAGGCCACCCCTAAGAGATATAGCCAGACGCGTGCCCATGCTGGCGCACAAGGTTCACTGACTCTTGGATCCTCCCTGGGCTACTGCCTACCAATCCCTCCTTAGCCTCTCCCCTCCCCTCCCACAAATTGGGACAATATCTCTGTGGGCAGAAATTCACTTGCACGTAGAGGCGGGCAGTGGAAGAAGTCCCAGCCTCCCAGCGGGGTCTGGGCTCCTATTCACAGATTTTCCCCATACAATGGTTACCCGAACGCGCATTGCGGAGATATTATGCACGGGAGGCCGTATGTGCTCCCTGGATCTGAAGGATGCTTACCTTCACGTACCGATCTGCAGCCCCATCAGTCCTTTCATAGAGTCAGGATCATGGGCTTCCATTTCCTATGCAAGTTCTACCCTTTGGCCTCAATCCGCCCCCCATGGTCTATACAGGACGGATGACCTTGGGGCTCAGGGTCACCACGCCTGTCCATACCTAGACTGGCTCATCAGGGCAAGGTCTCTGGAGGCAGTCCTCCACACCGCCTTCGCCCTTATGCTTCCACTACATGAGTCGGGATTTTCCATCAATCTCAATAAGTCACAGCCGGAGCCCAAGCAGACTCTAACATTCCTGGCCCTCATCTGGGATACTAGCTCAGAGAGAATATTCCGCTCAGAGGAGAAGATCACAGCAATCAGAGGCCCATAGGGCATTTTCTCAGCAGAACAGTGACCTCGGATTGGTGGTACCAACGCCTAAATTGCAGTTACACTGCGCATCCTCCTGGAGTCAGTAGAGGGGTTCCCGGGCAGAGCCGGGCAGCATTCCACTGCATCTCTGTCACAACCTAATCTGGGGGAGCACAGACAGCAACTTACGGCTATGCAGGCCCTTTCGTCAGCCAGCTCCGCGGGTTAGCATCCCCATGCAGGAAGGGAAGCTACCTTGGGACAGCCATATTGTCCACAGAGAGGATTCTGTCAGGAGCATGCAGCCCTCATCAACTGGCTTGAGTTGATTGCCATCTGGCTCGCCCTCAAAGCCTATCGGCCAGCAATCGGAGCCTTCCGGAAACTCAGGGGAGGACGTTTTTCTCATCCGCAAAACCAATGGTTAAAAGACATTTGACGGGCCTCACCAGGCTCTACCCGCCCATCAAGAAGCCACACCTCGTGTGGGACCTCAACATAGTGTTGGGCGCCTTGGCGCATAAACCCTTTGGGCCCATGGCGTCCGCGGACAGCAGGCTAGTCACCATTAAGACAGCCCTCTTGGTGGGTCTTACGTCTGCACGCTGTGTCAGCGAAATACAAGCTCGGATGGCACCTGAGTCATACACTACCTTTCACAGGGACAGGGTGGTCCTCAGAACGCATCCTGCATCATGAGGTAGTCTCTGCGTTCCATCCAAATGAGGAGATGGGACTCCCTACTTTCTTCGCTGGCCCTAAGGGCCATCCTCAGAGGGTTCAGCACTGTCTTCATTCTAGACGAGTGCCAAAGGTCTATTTGAACAGGACCCAGAGCTTCCGCAAGTCTGAAGCTCTATTTATCACCCTCAGAGGTTCAGGGCCAGGATATCAGGCGCCCAAAGCCTCCATTGCGAGGGGGATGGTGGCCTCCTTAAGGAGGCCTAGAAGGGGCAACACAAACCGCCTCCCGCAAACATGCATGCCCACACATTCAGAGCCAAGGCCACGGCGGTTGTTTTCCAGAGACGCTTACAGTGGCAGTTCATCAGCAGGGCTTCCACTTATGCCACTCCCGTGGCCTTTTGCAAGCACTACCATTGGGATGCTGGCTCCAGGTCAGATGCAGCCTTCTGGAAGTCAGTAATAAGGAACTTGTTTTGTTAAGGAGGGTCACCTCTCCACCCTGGAGCTACATTCAGTTGTAATCGCCCATGCAGTATGGAGGAAAGGGGACAGGATGTCAGAGTAATTACAAGTTACTCACTGTAGTGACTAACGTACTCTTAGTCCATAGTCCCCTTTCCTCCTATACATCCCACCATCCTCCCCCCTAATAAAACTGGTGTCACTTAGGCAATTGTAATATTGTCGACGCCTCAAGGGGGACTGAGGAGTGGCGCCAGTGGGTGGAGTCAGGTGAGCCCATGCTCCCAAGGCCTCGCCGGCATGCCTCTAAATTTAAAGGGGAAGAAGGTTTTTTCTGGTGAAAAAGGTTCTGTCTCCCATCCCTAGCGAAGGACGCCCATGCAGTATGGAGGAAAGGGGACTATGAACTAAGAGTACGTTAGTAACTACAGTGAGTAACTTCTAATTTATTCAGACTTGTAAGGCACACAGCTGCCATTTTTCATGGTCTCCAGGTGCTCAGGCAGATCTGAAAAAGAAGCTGGTTGGGATGGTTAGTGAGGTTAAGGGGTGGTGGATACAGTGAATGTTAGCGGGTTAGAGAGTTATTAGTAGGGTTGGTTGGGTTTGTTGCGATGGATTGGCATTCGCTTAAAATTATTCTTAGTGTGTTTGTGGTGGAATTTTTAGTGGTCCAGTCGCATGAAGTTCTCTTGCGTTGTGGTGGGTGGACTATTAGTCGCTCCGAAGTATTCTTCAGCTCAGAGTGTTAAAGAGCCATGTTTTTAATAATTTCCTGAACTTGGGATGATCCTCTGTTGTTCGTATTTCCTTTGGGAGCTAGTTCCAGAGTTTCACTGCTATGCTGGAAAATGCTGATGCCCCTAAATATTTGTTTTTAGTATTGTTTGTGTTTGTGGCGTATGTAGTTGGTGGATCTTAGTGTTTGTGTTGGTTTGTAGATGGTGATTTTCTCCTGTTTGTATTCCGCTCCTTGATGTCACCGCTTTTGATGGCACCCGTCTGTTTTAAGATATCCCTGAAGGCCCTGTAACAAAGTCGCATTGCCGCCCTTCGACACTCTGAGTTGCCTTGGGGACCAGTGCTACTGGAGGTGGTACACAAGGATTCCTCAAGCCCCTCCTCATATCTCAGATTGCCCACCTGACCTTTTAAGATGTCGAAGGCTTTGCAACCTTCATTTCACAGCTCTGGAGTAGGGAAGAGCGCAGAGAGATCCCTCTCAGGCCGGTTCTATGATTTGTGGGGCCAATTGTGGCAAATTAAGTGTGGGCCCCTTAATGTGCATTTGATGACATCATAGGAAGTGACATCACACGATAATGACCACGATGTATGTAGGCAGCAGCGAAAAATAGTTTTAAAAAAATGGCATATATGTAAAGTTTCAATAATGTAAATGGTGCTACTAGTAACTGCTATTGTTTTTCCCTGGGTCAGGGATTACGGTATTGGTAGATGAATGCTACCTGGTTTGCCCAAACTGTCAACAGCGTGTTATCCTGAAGGGTTGGGAGGGAGACAGAACTGCACTGTTGGAGGGTTTTGTGGGATATGTTTAATTGTGCTGGACGAAGGCATAGATTTTAGGTAGCTAACTGCTGCCTTGCATGTGCTTTCAAAATATAAAGGACCCTTTAAAGTTCTTAACATGTTAAGAACACATTGTCCAAAACAATGGTCTCTTAAATAAATAGTCCATCATTGGTAAATCACACACACTTAAAAAGCTGTGCTTTAAGAAAGCGATCAGCCGTGCTTAAGAGGCCCACATCGCCTATTGGGCCACTGGCAGGGGGGCATTTGTCTTGCCAACGTTGCAGCAGGAGGATGACCGGTGACAAGTCGCCTCAACAGAAGAAACTAAAGGGAGCAATACCTTGAGGTAAAACAGCATCCCTCTGATCATGCATGCTGCAGCGTGTGCCGCCTATGTTCCCAGAGTGCACTGCAGCAAGCTTAGATACTCTGAGCACACCGCCCATGCTGCAGCCTGCAAGAATATGGCGTCAACAGCACCCTCTGCGCGGGGCCCTAACAGCACGGGGCCAAGTGCAGCTGCACACGCCTAGCGCCGGCCCTGCCTCTACTGCCCGCTCAGACTGTCCCTCAAGTATGGCATTCTTCCTTCAAAACTGTCACCTCCCAGGATGGGTACTGTGAAAACCCAGTCTCGGGAGGATGGCTCAGGGGCAACGTGCTCGCATTGGAAGCAAGACAACATGGAGCACCACAGGTTCGATCCGCGGGTCCTCGCTTCGAAAACTCTGGGTATTAAGTGCGTTATAAATAACCTATCATATCATATCAGTGTGAGAGACACCGATGGAAAGACCCTGGCTTCTGTCCGAGAATACCAACCCCTCAGTGAAGAGATTAGAACCCCAAGTTTAAGATGAATTTCCCTTTCCCATTTTAGCAGGAGAATCTGTGTGACATCTAAATTGTGATACTAGGAGGGAACGAAAGATTGAGGGTGCCCAACATCTATGACAAAGGCCAACCCGACCTTGATGGTCTGCCACAAACCACCTGGCGCCTCTTTCTAGAAAACCTATGTGCCCTCTGAGAACCTACCCTTGGCATACAAGATAGTGAGTGAGTAAAAGAGAAAGAGAACGACTCACTCTTTAACTCTGCTTGAGCAACATCCCAAGGTTATACATAAACAGGAACAGACCTACTCGGCATAGTTGCTTGTCTGTGTCCAATAAGGAGGGGTAGTTGGCCTAACTTGTAGGATGTTATGTCTTGGAGTGTATGCAGACAACCCCAGGCCTGATAGGGTAATCTTTCCCCTCTTCCTTACTTCAGTCCTGAAATAAGGTGCACTTTCCGTATGAGTCCTTGGGTCAGGGCAAGGTGTTACAAACTCCTCCAGGTCCTAGGTTAGAACTAAACAACTAAACATAGGAACATTTCTTAAGGAAAAAGTGTCAAGATGGGTGCTTAATTCAAATCCATTAAAGACTTATTCTAGGAAGACCTGGACGCTTATTTAAAAAAAATAAAAAGGGGGAAGACTGATTGGATGGAGGAGCCCACATGCATTTGCAGTTTCGTGCACATTTGTCCCCTTCATGCAATTTTCCTCATTTTCACTATAAAGTACAAAAACGTGTTAAAATAAGTGAAATGGCCTTAACATTTAGTAACTATGCCTTCCGCAAGCATTTCTCATGTAATAGGCATGAATTTATCGGGTGCTAAAACTAGGCAGGCATTAAATGTAACCATTGGTTTTACACCAATATGTTAATGTCTTGATGGCATAGAGCCATGTAGTTTTTGCATGAGTAGTCTGTATGCACCGTGCAAACAGTGATCCAATGTTGTGCAGACAGTACACCTTGATTAGAATCCCCTTGGAAGGGAATAAAGTTGTTAAGCCTGGCTTGTACGCCAGGTTTTAACATCTATATTTATGCTCCAGGGGACTTGAAAGCGATCCCCCGTTTATCTAAATCCAATGTTTAGTTTCTATTCAAAATCACAAGAGCCCCTGGCATCTGCATCTAGGAGAGAATCTTTCAAATCAGTCAGTCTCAGGAAATGTTAAAGTGCTCTAGTGCACTTCTTTGTCTTGGCAGACAATCCTGATTCAGCGTTGCCTCCTGGGATGCTGTAGCCCTTGAACTTCAACCAGGTCAAGTGCTGTTTTGTTACCCCTCTTGATGCTTTATTGAGGCAAGATCTGTTCCCTTCTTGCTCTAGGTAATTCTGGGTAGGATTCTCTTGTTCCCTACCTAGGTATTTATCAGGCTGCAAGAATGATGACCCCCCCTTTTCCCAGCCAAGGGTCTCACCAAGAATACAGACTTCATTTGTTGACGCTGGTGGCTTTGTAACTACCACCTGTATCTGGGCTAGAGTGCCCAAGCTTCTCTTTACCCTAGCTCTTTCTAGTCTTTAGGCCACGACTCCAAGCATGCTTGCTAATCTAATCTTCTCACTAAGCTTTTCCTGGTCTACAGTGTGACTCACTACTATGTGGCATGTTTGGTTTGGCCAACTCAGGTAATTTCTCTCTAGTATGTGTAAGGAAGGCATGGTTATCAGAAGCAGGACAGACACAAGGAGTACAATCCAAGGGTGTTTATTAAACAGTACATGGGTGAGAAAAACGCCTAAACTAAATCTAGGATGGAGCGAGCTACGACCATCACAGTAAAGAAAACACTATCTTAGTGGTGTCGTGTCGAAACAAAATGGCCTATGCTAATAATCCTATTGCCAAATCATTACTCTATATAACAAAAGGGTGCACGACAATGATATGTATAACAAAAGAGTGTAATGCAAACTAAAATGTCTAAAAGGATTCGATAGTTCAGGACTGCTGAAATAATACACTCCCTTCCCTATGTTGCATCACGGGACAAGGCCGAACAGTGTCATGACTGTGAGCACCCCTTGAGTCTATAGGCATCAGAAAGGCGTTTCTTCAAAAAAGGTAGGATCCCTTGATTGATGTACCACTCTATATTCTTTTACCAAGAACTCCCCAGCTAATAGGACACATGTAACTGGATCGTAGCACCCTGATGCCTGAGGGCTTGTGTGCGCTATATAAATGCAAAAATAAATTAAATAAATAAATGTCTTTTGCCTGGCAGTGCAAGACTTTCCCCAAGCTCTCGCCATGTGGGATTCCCCTCTTCTGCGGCTTTCTTGTGATACCCCTTTGTTAGGTTCACCTTCGTCTTTACACCACTGTTCAGTCACTTTATCAAAATACAGGATTCACTTCCCCTTGCTTTCAATTGGCATCCCTCCGTCGAGGTTCACTATAACCTTCAAATCACACTTCAGTTAACTTTTATCAGTTCTACTAGCTTATCGTATTCGGGAATTCTTAATGTCTTTTTAAACACATATTTGGTTCACTTTCACTGGTTCACACAGGTCCTCCTCCTCTGGGCTCAGACCTTCCTATGTACGGTTCACTCAGGTCCCCCTCCTCCGGGCTTAGATCTTTATCTACAGGCAGTTCTGGCTTCCCTCGATCGGCCACAAGCTGTCACACCACCAGCATCACACTGGTTTCTTTACAATCTTTCATGCTTTCACTTTTACGTACTTTCCAGTTCGATATAGAGACTTCCGATAGACGATCACATCTCGCCGGGCCAATTTGTTATATTGTAGCAAGTGCGTTTACTTTTCACAATCAAGCTTCTCTTTCTCATGGCTGCCGTTCTACGCACAACCCACAATACTTGATACAGTTCAAAGTTTCGTACCGACTTCCTCTCCCGATGCCTTCTGGTATTTGCAGTTCCTTTCACTACTTGTCAAATACTTTCGACTGTACGAGGGGGCTTGTGCCCGTGACTTTTTCCTCGTATGACCACTTTGACTATTCGACTGCTTTCAGTTATTTTCTCTCATGGCTTCTCTCACATGCACAATCTCGGCATTCTTTATTCTTGCTACAATGTACTTTCGCTCATGGTTTCTCAACAACCTAACAAGCACTTCAAATGTTAATGTCCTGTTCTTTCACCATCACAAGACAGTCTCCCTTTTCACTCACCGGCAGCGGCTGATACAGTTTATCAAAAACCTTCAGTTTGTCCGGCCTTTGGCCCAGCGCAGCTAGCCTCCTTTCAAGTCCTCACGCCATACGTGAAGGAGGTTCTGCCGTGACCACCTACAGTGGCAGGGAGTCGCTGTTTTGTGATTCTGTAGCAATTTTCACCTCTCAGCTGATAGGACCACAGCCTTTCGTTCGCCTCCTGGTCCCGTCTGCTCTATTTCCATATTCGTGTTGCCTCCCTGGGATTTCCTGCCCTTCCGTTCTGCTGATCTTGCTCGCCTCGGTTGCCCTTCTCACCTTGCTCTCTGGGTGCGCTCATGCTCCACCTTTTATCCCAGTGGGGAAAGGTAACAGGATTCAGGTGCGAGTCATTAAGGTTAAGTGCCTGACTCTGATGTTGGGTCATGTCAAACAGACTGGTTATGTGTGAGTCTGTCTTTCCCTAAAGCGCTTTGTTTGTGCAGTAGAGTGTGTGTAAGAAAGGGGGGAGGATAAAGTTCCTAGATAGTACATGGAATGAAGGTGTTCCACAGGAAAACGGGTACAGGAATACTACGTCTCCTCTCGGTGCCCCACTCCCCAGGGACCCCTCATCCAGGTAATCCTCCCTCACTGGTCCACCCCTGGGGTCTGGATCCAATAGCGATGGCCGTGCTCCGGACACTTGGATGGCAGATCCCAAGGGACTAGTCAGTGAGACACCCTTCTCTATGCTAAACCACGGACATTCCGGGACATCCTTCTAGCAGCTTTAAGGTCAGGAAGCTTCTGCCTCTTTTTATGGTGAGACTTGGCAATTAGCAGAGACAATTAATAGTCTGGTTGGTGGGCACATTTCCCCACTAGTGTGGTTGTTTGCAATTGGTGCATTTCTAATGGTTCCATCCCAAGGTGTTTGCCCCTCTGATTGTTAGGAAAGATTTCTATTTCATGTGTAATTTTCCCTCCAGTTGTGTATCCCCCAATTTTTTGCTGCTGTTAAACACCATAGTCTGACTTTGCCAAAGGAGCACAGCCTTCAGCTGCACTCCCCTGGGCTTTTCGCTCACTTTATTATGGGGAAACTGACATGCCCTTACAGTCAGTCAGTACTGGACTTTGTTTCCCTTAGTCCTTGTCAATGTTGCAACTTTTCTGCATCATGTTGCAAATGCACAATGTACCTTCCAGTATAGTGCACTTGGGTCTTCCTGTCATTTCTAAAGGCCCTAGATACTCTCGAAGGATTTTTAAGGAGAAGTGCAGGTGTGCCTTGGACAGGGCTGGTGGCAGCTTATCTGTTCATGTATGTTTAACCCTTTCCTTCCAGGTAACCTGTGTTTACAGCGCTTGGCACGAATAGGCTGCCTGGCTCCAAAATGGCCGTGCCACAAGGTTCTTTGTCCTGTCCTTTGGCCATCATGCCCCTTCACCTTACCCCTGGTCGAGCTGTACTGGGTCAGTCCTTATTTGGGCATGCATTCTCCTGCAAAACGCCAAGCTTTCACAGGCTTCTGCATGCCTTGTGTGTGTGTGCTTCCAGGATGTGGGTTGGACTGTCTGGTTCCAATACACATCCTGGGTTCCAGAGTGTTTGATGTGTTTCCTGTAATGCCTGGGACCACCGTGGTCCGTGATTGGTCCACGTATGGTGTGCCTTTATGTGAGCAGATCTTCTATTGGGTCCTCCAAACACCCATACCATGTCAATCTCTGGAGTTCTCACTGAACGAAGGATAGGATCCAAGTATCCTGAAACTAAGAAGCCGAGTCGAGGAACCGTTGGTGATCCGCTGGAAGGTTTGGCACCCTGAGCACACTGTCGTCCCGCTGGACCCCTCTGCATCTGATCGAACAAGAAGGTCTGCAACGACACGTCGATCCATTGGAATAGTGGGGCTAACTATTCTCTGCACCTTCATCAAACACTGCAAGTAAGCCTTCTCGGAAGTGTCCCTGGGCCAACCAGTGGGTTGACCAGCTTGCTCAGGACCTTTGCTCTGTCACCACTGCCATTTCGAGGAGGCCCTCGAAACTCATTACATCGCAAGCTCCATGTTCACGGCACTCTCACACCGAATTGCGTACACTTGGTGTTCCTAGGTATGGAGTAAAGAGAGAGTACCCGAACCAGAATACACACGGTTACCGTTTCGCCCAGCTGTGGTGACGAACTTTGCAAATGCATTGAAGCTGTGACCCTCTGTGCCCTGAAACCTGCTACAGTGAAGCTGGCCTGATCCATCCACCAGGAGCGGAGAAATCGTCACTTTCCCATTTGGGAATCAACGCTGTAACTTTGCTGCTGAAAGCCACATAGCCACGAGATTTCCGCATTTGAACTTGCAACCGAATTGGACTCGACTGCCGAAGTTTGGTCCGCAGTGCGCGAGGGGTTGGTAAGTAATTGCAACCCTTACCGGTGGCACCTAGCGCATCCATCCATTCTTATGCACTAGTGGCCCCTGAGGGCTCCTCTCCTTTCTACAGCTCTCTACTAAGCTATCGAACTATTCCCAACTCCTGGAACCTGTTCTGCCCTCTCAGGGAGACCCTCCACGAATAGTGGGAACCTATTGTGCATCACCTCAACCACCCACCTTGCTGAGCTGCTACAGACCCTACAAGAGACCCCATTTTTGCCCATCTGCACTACCGCGTGTGCCAGCATTGCAAGTACATTTGAGCAACAGGCTGCTCTCTTCTTAGGGACTAGACTGCCTTTCAGTTAGGATTATGATTACTGCAGAACTGCCTAAAGACTCTTTGCACTACCCGCTTCCTTCCCTTTTCTAGTTTGTGGACCCATTTCATGCATTGACTCTTTAGTCCCCTTGGTTTTGTATGTATGTATTTTAGTAGGATTGAGTTGGTTTAAAAGTGTTACTGTTAATAACTATTGTGTTGAAACTCAAAGGATTTGAATAAATGTAATTGTATTTTTAATATATATACACCTGACTGGGAGTGATTTGTGAGTGTCCTTTACTCTATGTGCTCAGTCACCCTCACCCCTCCTGAGACTTGGTCTTGACCGCTGCCAATGCTACCTTGATTGGTCTGGCTTGTCCAGAAGGTTACCCTGTTCCAAGAAACTAGGCTGGCCTTCTGAACCTCTACCCACCAGGTCAGAGTTCAGAAATCCATCTTAACACTGATTTACTTGTATTTATTTGTATTTATTTTGTTTACTTGTGCTCAGATGTTGTGGTTGTTGCAACGATCTGCCATTGCCCTTGTTCCGCCATCCCGCTCCAAGATCTTAAAATGCCTCTCCGTCATGTTGGGCTGAAGCAGCACTGTCAAGGTTATCAAGGGCCCTAGCTTCTGCACTGGAAATACTCCCTGCAAGTTTGCTCGCTCACTGACAGCCTGCACACACAGAGTGTCTGCTTATTCTGCGTGTTTTTCGCTGTTGGTGTCTATTTGTTTTTGGGCTTTGCTCATTGATCCATACCAGGTCTTGCACACCCATGCTACGCTTGTTGCAGAGCCTGCTGTAGGTGTGAATTCACGGTTGGGTCTCGTAGCTGCTTGGAGTTTTCCCTGTAAAGTGAACTGATAACGAGGGGTAGACAAATCAGCAAGCTTTTGCTCAACTATAAAAATGTTGAATTTTGTGCAAAGTCCAGCTGCTATGCCATTTTGCCAGCACAGCAAAACTGTCAATTTTGCCCCTTTCACTGTCCAAAATTGTGTTTTCTTTGGGTGGATTTGTTTTATGCGCCAATGTTTCAGCCAATTTACTGTCTACGTAATGTTTTGTTCCCTTAATTGTCCCAAATGTGTTGCTTGCCTGCAACCAAACAAAAAAAATAAACAAAAAAGAAATTCCTCCAAAATTGGAGAAATGAGAAAAGCTGCTCCTCAAGTAAAGTGAAATGCAGGGTGATTTTCACCCATTACCCCTTTGCCGGCAGTAATTTCACCCCATAACAGATATTTTCAGGATCTGATTATCTATGGCTTTCTTCCCCCTCAATTCGCCTCTTTCACAGCATGCCTTTATTGTGTATCCTCCCTCATTCGTCATAAAATGCATATTCTTCTGGACGACACAACCACTCGTTCTCTGTTGAGGGTGATTGTGTGGTATTGTGACTAAGTCCCATGCTAGAGACTAGGGGGAATGAGTTTAGGGGGATCTATGATGCAGCCCCCAGAGAGAGCATGTGGAGGATCTCTGTCTCCAAAGGCCATCCCTGGCCTTAGCTTAATACCCCATAACTCTAACTCTGAGACCTGTTGCTGAGATAAGGTGGTGTTGCACTCTGGGCAATCAAATAGAATGGTGTGTTGAAAAGAAATTGTCCATTGGTGCACCCATTAAGAACATTTTGGTGATTAAGAGAAATGATTTATTGAGAGACACAAGTCCATGGCAGTTAATCATGTAAACAGTTTCAGGTGTGGCCCTTCGTACTTGCCTGGCTCTTCCAAGTTCCAGAAACCCATTTTGTTAACTCAATACCGAACATAAAGAGAACATGTCACTGGAAAACAGCATTTCCTACAAACCATGATCTAAAAGCAAAATGGTGGACAAAGGTAAAATAAACTCGTTTTACAGCATCCTGAGCAGTAGCCAACTTTTTAACAAAAGATGTGCAAACTATAGTCCAGAAGCCTGCTCCCTATTCCTGACTCCATTCACATGTTGCACACAGTTGAGATCCCTTAATCAAATATACTTTCTGCAGATCACCTGACGGGGAAATAAAAGTGGACGGGAAATGGGTAAATGTGTGGGACTCAGGAGTTTTAGTGGGAAAGATGGTGAATAGTGTATGTTAGTGAGATAGAAAGAAGAGACAGAAGGAGAGGAGAGTGAAAGCAGGGGAGGATGAAGTGCGAGCAGAAGCAAAGAAGAAGGAAGTTCAAAGGGAGGATGGAGAAGTGAGTGCAGAGGTGGAGGAGGAAGAAATTAGTGCAGTGGTGGTGGTGAAGGAAGAGGTTAGAGCAGAGGTTGAGGAGGAAAAATTGAGAGCAGAGGCAGAGGACTAAGAAGAAAGAGGAGGAATGAGAAGAGAGAGTTGAGCCTGATGAGGGAGTAAGAGAAAGCAGAGCCAGAGGAGTGAGGACAGAGAGTTTAACCAGAGGAGGGTGAATTAGGAGCACAGGGTGCCGAAAGAGTAGAAATGGGAGAAGTGATAGAATAGGAGGAAGGAAGGGAGCATAAAGGCAGAGGAGCAGTGAGAGAAGAAGTGAAAGGCAATGGTGGAACAGGAGGAAGTAATAGCAGAGGCAGAAATAATTGCAGAGGTGAAAACGATGAAAGTGGAAATGGAGAAAGAGGTGAAGCTGCAAAAAACAGAATGAGACAAGAGGGATAAGATTAGAATAAGGCAGGTGAAGGAAACCAGTGACAATGAGGAAAGGAAAAGGGGAGGAAAGAGGAAAGTGATCTAGGAAGGAGAGGCAGAGGTAAAAGCACATAAAAGAGATAAAGGAGCTCAAGAAAAGGGGCTGAGAGAGAGGGTTATGGTAAAATGTCCCAACCTTCAGCACATCCTGACAAGTGTGACGGAAGGCAAAGAAAAATCTTCAGAAAGCCAATAAAGAAGTGCAGCAATACTTAAGATCCCAAGAACTATGAGTGACCTTTCGTACCAGGACCTCAGAATCTTTGGGGAGAGAGGGAAAGACTGAGAATTACGGTTCTGCAAAATATTTGGCAAGTTGATACTTTTGTTTGAAGACCACCCTTTTTGTTGTTTTAAATATATAACTTAAAATGTTTTCATTTGCTTACAGTTCACTTCTGATACCACGCACGTGACAGGCATTTAATATGGCATCCAAGAGAGCATTGCAGGAACTTTGGGGTTATCTTCCATATACCTCCTAAAGAGGTTGCTTCACACATCTAGTGGCTTTCACAGGCTCCCAGTGTTCCAGAGTCCCCCTCAATGGGTGCCTCTTAAGGAACATCTTCACAAGTGTACCTCTGACCACTGCAGACGCTACAAAGAAGGATGGAGAGAAAGCCAATACCTGGGAGAGGATCAATCCATGGAAGAGAGCCAGACCCTAAAAGAGATGTGTATAAAAGTCCATGTCAGAGGCTAGACAGAAGAAAGAGAGCAAGCCAAAAGCTCACTGATTGTTTTTTTCAAGATGTTGGCAGAGGCCAGGCATTGAGAAGGAGAGAAAGTCAAAAGTCGGCTGGAGGTCATATCTCAAACATTGACATGAGGAAGACACAGAGAATGAGAGGGTCTTGTGATGAATCAGAGATGATTCATCCAGAAAACCTGGTCTGGAACCTCTCTCATGTGGCTTGGGAAAGGCAGACACTTCATGATCCCCTCCCTGGGGGTGATGTTCTGCAGGGGAATCACATGCAGGCGGACCCAACAAATCTAATGGCTTATTGTAAGATTGAAATTGTGGAAAAAGGTGACTTTAACATTGGGAACGTCAAGTCCCATAATGCTAAAAGTACTGGGACGAAGAAGAGGGATGCAGAAGCCCTAGATTGCCATTTGCAGGTAAATAGAGCTAATGACCCATACCTGAGGGAAGATGCGAGGCATGAAAGGCCCCCTCAGGTGCAGACCATGGAGAAGAGTAGCAGTGTAAGATGGATTAGTTGCAGAGACTCCAAATTACAATAATTGCAGATGAAGCAGTGTAGAGACACCAGAACAGCCATGGCTTGCAGTACTAGGGAGGCCGGTTCTGAGAGGGTCTTTTCTTTCAGAGACCTCAGGTGCAGAGATTGAACAGCAAGAAGCGTCAACTGTACAAGCTTTCCCCCTGAAGATCGTGGTTTCAGAGATGGCGCAGAGGGAAACGTTATTGTTACAATCTTCCCCTCTAAAGATCGTGGTTGCAGAGGTAGCGCGGCGTGAAGTGTGAAATGTAAAGCCTTCCCGCCAGCAAGGCAGACTCCAGTGGCAGGCGAGCACCAGAGAGCCTTTGGAGCACGGAACACTCCTGTTCTCCTCAGCATGGGCCACAGAAAACCAAGCAAGGCTGTTTCCCGCTTTGCCTGGAGCAAAAGAAGTCAAGAACCCAAAGGCAGCGAGGCGAGCATGTTGTGACCCCGGAGCGCTCCGTCACTACCCGCTGGCCCTAAACAGATCTTTTAAATAACAAACTAATAGAAAAGAAGCAAAGTGGCAGAAACATAAGTATGAAGTATGTCGAACTGAAGTAAAGCAGAAAGATCATTCTTTTGCATTCCAAGAAAATGTAAAGTGGAGAAAGTGGCAGTATAAGAGCTCGGCAAATAGACTATCATTGTGAGTTTAAAGGTCAAAACAATTACCAACAGTAGAAGGGGTCAATATTGCTAGAAACAAATATAAACTACCAT
Source organism: Ambystoma mexicanum (assembly GCF_040938575.1). Classification (NCBI taxonomy): domain Eukaryota; kingdom Metazoa; phylum Chordata; class Amphibia; order Caudata; family Ambystomatidae; genus Ambystoma; species Ambystoma mexicanum. The sequence goes on along the minus strand of NC_090936.1, from coordinate 86,906,261 downwards.
TGCCAAAACCAAGAGGGAACAATTAAGAAGTTATTTGTTTGTAAACCCTATTGTCAGAGGAAGAGAGACGCAATAGAGGGATCTGACCTAAATAAGCATTGCTTAAGCCAAAGAGGGGCAGAGGTGAGAAAAAAACATTGTCAACACTTGGTTCATGCAAGAGGGGGGAAATAAGAGCAGCGGGAAGGCTGCCCTTCTGACAAAAGGTGTACAGGAGGAGAGGAGCATAACCTGCATTGCATGTGGCAATCAAAAGTGTGGAACAAACAGCATCAATGTGTCTCGTGTTTTCCACAAAGAAGTAGTCCAAATTGTTGTTGAACAAATCATAAAACTTTTTGAGTTGTCTGAAGAGGAAACTAAACTACAAGAGTACTTGTAGAAGTAGTAGTAGTTTTGCTAGTCGTGGCAGGTCAGTGCACCAGGACAAGGGACCTTGTATTATAGGCCTGGCAGGTGAGTGGACCAGGCAAAAGTCATTGAATACTGTGGTATGGTTAAAAGTGTTGAAGAAGTGGCAAGTCCACAAAAGCACATTGTGAATCAATTGTGGAAACATCCTGACAAATCAACATTGACAATGCAAGTATGTTGTGCAGTATTACAGAATCATGCTGACTGAAGCCTTTTTGTTGTTCTTGATAAACGGTGGAAACCTCCTTATACTTTGAAAAAATGTTGTGTAGAACTCTCTGCTTCAAATGGAGAGACCAACGAATTGTTGAACACTTTGAACTGTTGGTTAAATTCAGTTGAAAGACTTATTGGAACTTTATTGGAACTTTGTTGCAAGATGGTATTTCCTTATTCTTTTGAACTGTCCGTTGAAATCCTGATTGAACTTGGGGAAGCGAGATTCACCCAGGATGAGAGGAGAAACAGTTACTTGATCTTGAATATAACTGCTGATTTTGTTGTATCTCAATTGCCATATATTACCTTATTGAGTTTGTTGTATGTACAAGTGTGAGTGACAGAATCCATTTGTTAGAGAGTTTCCTTTAGTTTACTTTAGGCAGGGAAATATTTGTGAGGGTGGGGACAGTGAGGCGTTCATCAAAACATTTTTGAGTTCAATAAAATGGCATCTTTTGAAAAACTTTCAAAAAGTTGTCTTCCTCACATTTCTGACCCCTCATAGTCTGCTGAGGGCTACATCTCATACTCTTAGAGGAGACCAGACATCAAAAGACACCAGAGGTGACCTTGACATAGGAGATCGACCAGTGCCTGGTGGGTTACTTACTTGCTGTTAGAAGTTTGTAAAAGGTATCATTTTCTGCCAAAAAGGGGGACTGAGCCTGAGAGGTACCCTAAAGCAACGGGGAGAAGATCTTGCTGGTAGGCTAATCTAAGAAGCGAACTGGGTACTATTTGTGCTGAGACTGTAATATCAATATGGAGGATGTGTGCTAAAACCCTAAAACTGGCAGTTTGAGCCCAGGCAGGAACTGTGACCTGTAACTCGGAGACCATGAGGTAGTTGAACCTTACAGAAGAGTAGCTTTCCATTGCTTAAGTCCTGGTGTCACTTTAGTTAAATCCATCCTGTCCCTTTAATGGGAGTACACTATATTGTTTATAGATGGATTCCCTTAGCCATATCGGTAGAAGTTAACACAGCCCTACCTGTTATTTTTAGTAACGAAAGTCATAGCATTTCTGCCTAATGTGCTGCATTGTCACAGACCATTTCATTTATTCTCAAATACTGTGAGTGGTGCTAAAATGGGCTATCTCCTGGGAACAATGTTTCACTATACAAAGTCTTTATGTATCACTAAAATGTTGCCATTAGTGTACCCCATAGCCCAGGGATCCTGGCACCAATAAACAAAACTTCGTATTTAGAAGTGCTGAGAAAGGTATTACCTCAAATTTGTCCAACCATCATTTCAGCACTGTCAATTGGTATGTTCTAGGTGATATTAATGGCATAAAATGTATGTCCTTACGATGATTGCCATGCTAAGGACCGTCCTTCTGAATTCTTCAAGGTGGTGCAATGTCGTATTTAACCTTGATGTGCATGAACACATGTCCTTCTTTTGATGAATGGTGCCTGTGAGGCTCATCTGTTAATTGACAGTATGATTCAAAAAGTGATTGCTTCAGATATTGGTCACATATTTGTCCTCAAGATTCTTGTTTTGCTTTGCTCTTCTAACATTTTCTGTTCTAGATTTCCTTGAGCTGTTACCCGAGTTATCAGGTTTACATGCATTATGGTCACCATTAATCATGGTAAAGAAAACATGGTATCAATGTTGGTTAACTTTTCACTTTCGGAGTGATTGTTTCCAGGAAATGTTACAAGACTTAAGTTAGACTTCTCCTGATGAGTATACTACTGGTACTTCCATTCACCAGAGACTCAGGAGGTGTCCTGGAATCGGTGCAGTGTACTGGAACTTTCTTTGGCAAACACAAAAATGTATTTCAAATGGAGGACAGAACGCTAGCACAAACACAGTTCCCCACAAGCCCTCCTCACCCAAATCTCTGTCATTTTCTTATGCGCTCATGATTGTCCTTCACTAGCTTCTAGTCTCCACTTCTGATCCCTGCTTATGGTGTGTCATGCAGGAAACCTGGGATAAAGCAGGATGCCTTGACCAAGCAGTGTAGGCTTACTATGTTTATTTGGGGCCTATATACAAGTAGGGGCCATAGAACTATAAATTGGGCTCCTCCTGCAATAAACAATAATCCAGATGGTTTTCTCCAAAAGGATCATCTCTCCTGCTGGCCGTGAGTAGTCCTGCATTCAGACCTCAGTTTTTAGAGGGTTGCCTCACCTAACCTCTCTGGCGTAGCAGGTTTATGGGGTTTCTGAACTCTCTTCTCTGCTCTATTCTAGATTTGGGCTTTCCGCACTCCTCAAATGTCTTTGGTAGCAAATCTTGTGGGATGCCAGGCCATTGGTCATGACCAGCAGAGAGAGCGAGAGAGGGGTCCTGAACATACTTTAGACTTCCTCGCCGCCATGTCTCTGAACTTGATGGGATATCCCTAGCCCATCTCATATTTCCTCCCTCTGTCTGGTACTCCCTGAGGCCGGTCTGATGTGCCAGAAAGTTTCCTCTTTGACGGATTGGGCCATGGCTGTGCTTACCATCTGATCCTTCATTTCCTTTTTCTGTACTCCTCCAACCTCCTCTGTGCCACTCTCTTCCTTACGTGTGACTTGTACTGCATCATACCCATTCCAACATGTATGAGCCTACTCCTCCTTGCCTCAAGGTTCTACCTCCTTCGCCTGTGTTCTTTTTTTCTCCTCTGAGACGTGATAACTTCTGACCTGACCACCTTCTTCTCTGTTGTTCTTGCCACCTCCTTCTTGCTTCTGCCCACATCCTTCTGCCCACTTGTGTCTTCAGATCTTGCCACTACCTTTTTTTACTATTCCTGATATTTCCACACCTTTTTTTAATAATATCTTTATTTATCAAATTCAAACAAGTACATGTAAGATAAAATACAAACCAAAATCAACTTAAAATACAATATATCTTATCATATACATTAAATAGAAATACCATACCTCAAGAAAAACAGTAAAGAGATATTCATAAACTAAAGAAAACATACATTCATTGGAGTCATAAAGCTTATTCTAATAATATCAAATCCTTCACAATAGATGTATCCAAATGTCCTAACATATAGACAAGTGACAAGACATAGACAGACATCTACACACACACTAACTACTACAAATAAGACCAGTACTAGTGTGAGTATCCAATCACTTATAATAATGGGTCATACATTTAATGTACCATTACCATATAAATCAATAAAAGATTTCCATAAAATCCAATAAGCTCCCTCTTTACCCTTTTACTTAAACATTACTAATTTAAACTCAGAGTCGTAGCCTGAGATCCATTTTGCTAGCATGTCCAGTTCGCCATATATATTTCCAGACTTCATCAGTAATAGCACAACCCAAATCTGACTCCCATTTCTGTTTCAGAATATTCCATGATTCTAAAAGTGAATCATTCTCTGGCATGAGCTTCAAATACGTAGAGGCATTTTGTGGCAACATCCTGCTAGTTCCTTCTCTACCGGGTTGGACAACATAACAAACACCCTGACCAAAAGGCATTCTAGCTCCTTATATCTACTTTTCTCCTTCCCACTCAATCGGAACAATTTCTGAAGTTCCTGAAAGTTAATCAAATGTCTGTCTCGCATCAAATCCCCTAATGACAAAGTCCCCTTTGAAATCCAACTTCGCCAACCCAATGTCTTGTTATCAATTTGTAATCCAGGGTTATGCCAAACAGATGATTTATGGTTCAGAAACACAGAAAGCAGCCACCATAGCATTATGCTTTTAGCAATTTTAACAGTCAATAATTTTGCAGACCCCCCTAGGTAGTTTTCCCATAGAAAAGATATTTTCCAATCGAAATTGTAACAAGGCATCCCTCTCAATTGCTAACCCGATTGGTTCCTGCTCCGTCTATGTCATCACATCCAGGGCCGCCTTCTTCAAGATAAATCCCCTGTAATACTTTTACAAATTTGGATATCCAAAACCCACTTCTTTAGTATCCCGTTGTAAAATAAACTTTGTATTTTTGGAGCCCTTTTCTTACCCCAGAGAAAATCCAGGAAAACCTGATCAATTTCCTTAGGTAGTTTCTTAGAGAATGCAAGAGGTATTGATTGCATAATATATAAGACCTTTGGCAGAAGCAACATCTTAATCGTATTAATCCTTGCCCATGTCCTAAATCTAATCTCAACCATTTCCTTAAATCCCTCCTGAGAGTTTCTAACAATTTAGTCACATTAAATTGAACCATCTTTCGTATATCTCTAGTAAGGAAGATCCCCAATATTTTACATGCATTTCAGACCAGTTACAATTCCAGTCTGCAAAGCCTCCTCTCCTAACGGCCGTCGAAAGTGGTAACACCTCAATTTTTTCCCAGTTTATTTTATAACCTAAAAACGTGCCCACTCTCAAGTACTTTCTTAAGAACAGTGCTACCCCTCTCAGGATCCGAGAGCACCACTACAGCATAAGAGAGTAGTTTCACTTCTTTTGCCCCAAATTTTAGCCCACAAATTCTCTGCTCATTCCTTATCAATGCAACCAGGGGTTCCAAGGCAATGTTTAATAAAAATGGTGACGGGCGACAGCCCTGCCTCATCCGTCTATTAAGACTAAAAGAATCCGATAATTCACCATTAACCCAAACACGTGCCTTAGTAGAACTTTGAAGACAATGAAGCATTCTCCCAAATCTACCGCCAAACCCCCTTTTCTCCATTGTAAATTCCAGAAAATCCCAATTAACTCTGTTGCATGCCTTCTCAGCATCCATAAAAACCAAGGCAGCATTGACCGATTCATTACTGTGCAAATTTATTAAATCCATCAACGTCCTTATATTATCATACCCGAACATACCCTTCATAAACCCTACCTGAGATTTATGGATTATTTTACCAATACTGTCACTCAGCCTATTTGCCATTACTTTGGTAAAACGTTTGACATCCACATTTAACAAAGAAATTGGTCTATAATTTTTACATTTTTTACCATCCCTCCCTTCTTTTGGTATCACTGTGATCATGGCCTCAGTCATCGATTGACACAAACCTTCCCCTTGCAAAAATGAGTTAAACAACGTACATAAAATTGGAGCCAAAAAAGTATCAAATTTCCTATAAAACTCGATAGGCAATCCATCTAAACTCTGAGATTTTCCCATCTGGAGCTGCCCAATTGCCAATAAGACCTCCTCAAGCTCAATATCTTCCTCCAACATTCTAGTATCATCCAAAGATAATTTTGTAATATTAATATCTTCAAATAGATTCTCCAAATCCTGCCTTGATATAGATTCCTCTTCCGTATATAGAGTCCTATAATAATTCCTAAACCTTGCACAAATTTCAGAGTTCTTCCAGACTAGTCGATCATTCTCATCTTCAATACTCTGGACATAGGTTCTCCCATATATTTCCACCTCTTTAGCTGCCACCAGCTCCTTCTTCTCCCTCTCACTGCTCTCCTCTGCCACCATGTTTCCAGCTTCCTGCATGTTCTTAGCCTCCTCTGTTTCCCCATCCTTCTTTTTTTTTTTTTACTGTCCTTTCCTTAACTCTCCAGTTGTTTCAAAAGCAGGCCTCCTGCTCCTACAACCCATATCCCACAAGTGGGGATGCTGCTTTTCATAATCTCCTATCTCTGATTGGGCATTTTTCTAAGGGGCTGTACATGTGTGAGAGAATTGAGTAACGGCTACAGTATGCTTTTGGTGATACCGGGCCATATTGAGGCTAGGAGGCTAAGCCAAAAGTATGGGGCTGAATTACCATTTATAATTTCTTTAACTCGCTTCAGTGTTCCGTGCGGCTGCCTGATTGAGCATGGGCTCGAGGAACAATCATCAGTTGAAGCACAGGCCCAAAGTGCAAGCTTAATAGTTGTAACTGTTTTTGTATGTTCAGCTGTGTTAGTAGTATGCTATCGTTGCCGGGAGTTTCCAGATTTAGTAAGAGGGGTATTTGTGTCGAGGGGGACCCTGCGCTATGGAACCAAAAGGTTGTATTCATTTTGTGATGTCATCTTTGATGTCCTGGGTGTTAGTCTTAGCAGTGTACGGTGGTGGCGCAAGTTGTGGTTGCAAATTTTTTTCTCGGTTTTACTTGTAACCATAATGTCCCTTTAACAAAGGTTTTTCATTGAATTTCATAGGTTTTTTATTAGTGCAACTTAACCAGAACGTCCCCTTAACAAAGTGTTTTCATTCAATTTCCTAGGTTGTTATTAGTGCAATTTAACCATAACGTCCCTTTTACAAAGTTTTTTGTGTTCTCATTTTGCTCGACCTCTCTTCTGCCTTTGACACTGTCAACCACACCATCCTGCTCAACCGTCTCCGTGATAACGTGGGTATCACTGGTCAGGCTCTGGCGTGGCTGACCTCCTTCCTCTCCAATCGACCCTCCCAGGTCCAACTGGGTTCCTTCCTCTCTGACATCTTTTTCTCTACCTGTGGTGTCCCCCAGGGATCTAACCTCTCCCCCTGGCTGTTCAACCAGTACCTGGAACTTCTTGCTCACCGCATCGCCGCTCTCTGTCCCAACTTCCAGTGCTATGCGGATGATACCGAGCTCATTTTCAGGCTACCCTCAGCCTCCTCTTCCCCTTCCCTCATCTCCGACTGTCTTTCTGCTATCCAGGAATGGTGTGCCGCCAACGACCTCTGCCTTAATGCCAGTAAGACTGAGATTCTACTTATCGGCACACACACTCCCTCCTTCCCGGCCGGCCTCTGGCCGGCCTCCCTTGGCCCTCTTCCTGCTCCTACCTGCAAGGCAAATAACCTCTGGGTCATCTTCGACTCCACACTCTCTTTCTCTCCTCACATATCTGACGTCTCTAAGAAGTCACACTACCAGCTACACCTCCTCAGAGGTATCCTTCCTTTCCTCTCCTTCCCCCAGAAGCTCACTGTCTCCAGAGCCCTGGTTCTCTTGAAGCTGGACTACTGTAACAGCCTCTATCTAAATCTTCCTGCCTCTACTCTCCGCCCTTTGCAACTCATCCAGAACAGGACTGCGAGACTTGTCCTTGGCCTCAAGCCCAGGGACCGTATCTCTCCAGGAATGAAATCGCTACACTGGCTCCCAGTGGCCGCGAGGATTAAGTTCAAAACCCTCTGCATTGTCCACAAGGCCTTCTGGGGCTTTGGGCCAAAATACCTTCAACTCTCTCTCCCTAAATATCTTCCTTCTCGAGCTCTTCGCTCATCCACCTCCAACTACCTCAGGGTCAGCCGCTTCTCCAAGCAACGAGCTGGGGGTAGATCTCTCTCCGAAGCAGGGGCCTCCCTCTGGAACAGCCTTCCTGCCTCCCTGAAACTTGAGGAGAACCATCTCCGGTTCCGGAAGCACCTCAAAACCTTCCTCTTTGCCTCCGCTTTCTCTCCCTCTCTCCCCTGCTAAAATCACTGAACCTGCACTGAATCTGCAACTGGCCACTCACCGATCTCGGTCCTTGGCCATGCCACTCTTCCCTGCACTGCCTACCTGCACTACGGGACTGTCTCTGTATCCTACAGCCCCTTCTCCCGGCACTTACCTTGCACTCGCCACCAGCTGGCCCTATTATTTATCTTGTATTCTACTCACCATGTACTGCACTCTCCTTGCACTTGCCACCAGCTGGCCCTATTACTTATCTTGTATTCTACTAACCATGTACTGCACTTCCCCTCTCCCCTTCCCCTTGCACTTTTTCCCAGTCCCCCTACCCTTGCACTTGCGCGATCTGAATGACACCTGGCCTAGTAGGATTGTTGTCTGTTCTCCCCTTGTTCCCCCCCTGCCTCGCCGTGCCTTGAAACACTTGTGGATAGGCGTGTTACAAATGCCATATCATATCATATCAGATATCAGTGAATTTCAAAGGTTTTTATTAGTGCAATTTAACCAAAACATCCCCTTAACAAAGTTTTTTAATTGAGAGGGAAACAGACAAGAAGTAATAATGTCTGTTATCTATATATTGCATAGTGCACGAAATGCAAAAACAATGTTCAAGTGGTAAATGGAAAACCAGGAATAAAGTCTAGGCCACATAGTCCAAACCAAATGCACCCAAAATTCCACTGCAGATTCCTGGTCGAGTTGGAGAGGTCCAATAAACATAAGCACATAATGCATTGAATTTATTAAATTGAAATTCCACGTACAATGGAAGAATAAAAGTACATGAGTATCAATAAATAAAAACTTGAGACCACCATTTCCCAAGCCCATGTCAGAATTAAGAAAGCTAATACATGTGTATAAAAGCTGAAAAACCCAGTCAGTATGTCATACTGGGACAGAGAATGGATAGAGTAAAGTGCAAGCAAGAAATAGCAGCATTAACTTGTGCATATATATGTTTGTATTTGTATATATGTTTTAAAGATTTTTAATAAAACAAGGCTATGATACACTTAGAAGACGTATAGGCCAACATTAGAAACAGAAAAATCATATTCATTTTTCCTCTGCTTATGACTTAACAGCTAACATGCGTACCAGCACTACTAGAGGATGGGATCACAGAAAGTCAAACAAAGTATTGAGTCCAATTAAATCAAAAGGCAAACTTAAAGTCACCAGAGATAAACATTTAGAATTAGTGGGACTGCACAATTTAAAGGTTTAGATGAAGGCATTTAGGTTTATACCGCTGCAGGATAACTTGCACCTCCTAAGCATGTAGGTGTGAACTTAGATGCACCAATTCAGAGAGTTCACTGTGTTCTTGTAAGCCTAAAAAAACAGTACAATAAGAGAAACTGTGGAATAGTACGATTCACATGTATGATATAGATACTTTTTTGCATCCGTGGTCTTAAAAGGATTTATACAGACTTCTTACTGCTTTAAAAAGAAACCTCTAAATTATTCCCTCTATGTTCATACTACTTTTCGTGCCCATATTATAGCATTGTTAAGAGGGTATGAATTAAAAAGAATATATAAAATGTGCAGCAAAGTTAGCATATTCCATTTGACGCAATCCCACAGAGTGCATTTTGGTGGTCTGTTCATTTTTAGCAAGATTCTCTAGATTACCACCTAGAGACTGTGGTGAATTTGCTCTGTGTCACAGAAAATGGCATCTACCGTATGATTTCTAATGTATTTATTTACAAAGTGATCCACTAGAGGCTAATCTTATACAAATGCAATATGTGGGTTTAGATTTGTATTCCAGTAGTGACCCTTTTGTTTTACTTACTGTGACGATTCACTAGATGTCGTCACTTCTCCCAGAGGAGGAGCCCTTTCCCATAAGGCCAGTAAGGTGAGGCTGCTGCCCGATAGTCCCCCTGGGAGTGGTATATTGTGGGAGTATCTCATGGGGAGGGACTCCCCCCTAGGGAGAAGGACGACCATCTAGAGTACACCCTTATTAGAACATCACACCCCCACCTACTTCAGACTCTCCTTTCTCTACTAACCTCTTTGTAGACAGTAGACCTATGTTCTGTTCTAAGGCAGAGTACCTTAAGGTTCTGGAAAATACTGAGACGATGAAGAACAACAGGAACATAAGTAATCCAAGTATTGGGACGGGTTTGCCCCGTGGGGCAATGAAGATGAAACATGTGAAAGAGACGAAGGACTTATACAATGGACCCAAACAATGCTGGCAACATTGTATAAAAAACAATAACGGACTGAACAGAGTGTCTTAGGCAGCCACAGAAGACTGCAGGTGTGCTGTGCACCGAACTCGGTGGATACAAACTGCGTCGCTGATCCGGAGGGAGAGGGCTACAAGGACGCTGGCAGTCCTCCGTGTCTGATGATCGGACACGGCAGTATCGAGAGGAGGTCGGAAAGCGGACAGAAGCATTTGGGGATGTGCCAAACACCCCATCATGGTAAAGGGTAACACGAGGCAGATTTCCAAGTGGGTGCATGCAGTTGTCGCTTGTCCACTTTGCAAACATAACACTTGGGTACAACAGTAGGAGCAGGAAGCCTCCAAACCTCCTCCTCCTCATTGCAGTGGTGGAACGAAGTCTGTTGACCACCAGGTACGGGTCGAGGACCCTAAGTACCATAAAGAGAACTTGAGAGGGAGAACTTCCACCTCTTTCCCTCTCTTCTAATCCTTGTGCTCTCTCCTACAACCATCTTGGTCTCCTCTCTAACTCCTTGCTTCCGGTTAATCTAGTCTTGCCTCCCTCCACTCTCTTCTATCTTTCCTCTAGCTCCATCACTATATTTCCAATCCTATAAGCTCCCTCTGGTTTTACCACCTGTGAGAATCCAATGTACACATCTAAGCAGCACAGCATGTAAAGACACAAATGGTGAAAAGCATTCCACACAACAATCTGCAATGGACAAAGAGAAAATCATAAATTCCTATCCACCAACATAGTCTGTTTGATATGATGCCCACGTGACTTGATGTATGTAACGCAAGGGTGCAGAAGAAGGAGGCTGACACAAAGGTGGCATGTTTGGGGCTAAATACTTTTTATTAATCAAGAAAAGCAAGATAAAACATATCTGGCCCTATTACTAAGAGGGGTTACCCTGCCTCAACTAAAGATAAGGTGTGTGTCAGGATGTCTGTCAACTCAAAAGTGTCCACCATCCTGTGTCAAGATTTCTGTCCCTTAAACAAGAAACTAAAGACTAGGGCAGTACTGTTCCAGTCCAAGGAGAATGACTCCCTTCTCCTGGGTTATGGTTTGTTGAAACAGTTTCCAAACCTTAGGGACAGTCTTGTGTCTCACATGCCTCACAGGTAAGGGGGAATGGCTTTCCTTCTCCTGATAGTAAGGTTCCAAATAATACTTTCTTGGTGGGTCCGGAGAATGTCTCTCTTCTCCTGACGTTCAGTCTCAGATAACCAGGGGGAATGACACCCTTTCCCAGGTTCTTTTTTGACCTTACTGTCGGTCCGGGTTACCAGGAGAATTACTACCTTCTCCTGGTATCTAGTTATCAGTTCCTTACAACCAGGGGGAATTACTCCCGTCCCCTGATTTTCTTTTTTTAGGCTTGACACCTACAACACACAGTCCTGAGTGTTAGGAGGGTCTGTGACTCTGGCTTATCTTCTTCTTTGATCTGGTCCACTTGGTTCACTTCCCTGCCAAGTACCAAAGTGTCAAAGTAGGAGCTTTTTAGGCTTGAGAGAGGGAAGACTGAAGATGTTGCCAAGGAAGCCAGGAGAAGCCACATTTGCCTAACCTTACGTTTTATTTAGGTGTTGTCACAGATGGCATTACGAAACTCTAGAATCCGATAGATGTTTCAAGGGGTTATAATGTTTGACAATTATTTAGAATGGACTCGATGATGATTTTTAGACTGTAAATCATTTCAACTAATGGGTTCTTCTTACTGGTCCCTAAACCTTCCTTGGCCTTCTTCAAGCATAGTGTAGGTTACCCTTGTCCCAAATTTAGTGCAAATTCCCTACTGTCTAATCAAACCTTTCTACCACGGGAGAGGCTAAAGGACAAGGCCTTCTTTCATTTACTCTCTGGGGCTCCCTAAGGGCCCCTCTGCGTGGGAAGGATGGGCAAACCAGAGAAACCACAGCTTGCTTGAAATGTATACCACTCATTTTACTAGATTGGCAGACAGGATTGCCTGAGTGTACAAAATTGTGCCTACACCGTAGCATATAGGCCTTCCCATAGAGCCCTCCTTCCATGATGCACCAGAATAAATTGTGAACCACATGGCAGAAAACATGGGCTCATTTCCATAGTGACTCATATTTCCACACTACAAAATATGGAGGAACGTAGATTCACTCATATTATTAAAGATACTGGACTAGCCTCTACTCCATGAAACCCTTAGCATTTTCTCCCTCAAAAATCACACACTTTCAGAAGCAGCCTTAAAGCCCACCTATTTATCATGTGCTGCTAAATGTTCATTTGGAGCTCGATGTGGCCAAAAATGAAAATCAATCTTCCAAAATGTCTGAAATGAACGGGCAAGAATTTCCATGCTGACTCATCTCGGATCGGACAAGGCATGCAAGTTTTCATTTTCCGAAAAAGATATTTAATTTGGCAAAGCAGCTGTTTAATTGCCTGTTCCATTGCTCTTGAGGAGGAAGACACAGCATTTTAGCGTGTACTAAGCCAGCCATTAGACGCTCTTAAGAACACCGTTGCCATCTTAAAAATAATTCCTATTACAACTTTGAGCGAGTTAGGAACTGGGGAGTCAAATGAAAGCTGAACGTGAAAAAGTTAAAGTAAATATACCTAACGACTAACACCATTGTGAAATTATCCATACTTACCGATTTAAATGTACCAACATAGACATTGCATAAAAACATGCATTTGAGTCAGTTGTGCATGTCATTAACATGTAATGTATTTTGGTGTCAGACCCCATACAGCTTGAGAAACTACTGCTTGAGAATTACACCTAAGCCAGATGGTTCTCTTACGAACGGGATGCTTGTATTTATCTTCCTGTTTGTCACCTGTATAGGAATGCTGGGAAGCTCTGAGAGCCAAGATGAGCCACCCACTATGTGATGCAATCCCTGGGTGATCCTGGAGTCAAGCCATTGTGCAAGATAGTAAAACAACACTCTATCAGTCAGGGAGAAGTATGCTTCACAGTGGAGGAGCACAATACTAACTCCTTGAGCTCAGTGTCCGGCCCAACATCGACAAGGGTGCAAACTCCAAGAAAAACATCACCATTTGGCCACTTCACTTGACACTGGCCCTTGCATGGAACAGTATTGCATAGGCAGTGCATGTGGTTGGGCAAGCTCCAGCATTCACAGTGACCAGCAGCAAGCAAAGAGTGTGTGACAGGCAGAAGAGACACTCGCAACAAATGCACCCAATCAATTCAAAGGCAGGAAGAAAGGACAGAAATTCACAGAGGCACACTGAAACTGGAGCACCAGGTCCTCGGCCATTATCATGGCCGTATTGATTGTGTCATCCCTTCCTAAGCTGGCAGACAAGGATGTTATAACAATGGGGCCACTGGGGCTGGAGCACAGGTCAATTCCTATAATGAAACCCACACAACACTTGCAAAGAAATTAAATCTCTGGTTACACGACGGGGGAGGAGATGGAAGCATGATTACAGTGAATTCACGCCATGGTGAATTCAATGCATTTACCATGAAAGTCTACAGGGGCAGCGTGCCGCTAGGTACAGGAATGGACTGCAGCTACCTGCTGTACCACTTAGAGGATGGAGGCCACTGGAGGGTGAAAGAAGCAGGATCAATAGGCCTGTTAATTGCCAATAGGAATTATAGTTACTTGGCTCCTCATAGTTGGCCATTATGATGAATGCCGAGCAGGCCTCAACACATGGAGGGAGTAAACCCGGGCCTACTAATTCCGATCCTCCTACTAGATTAGGAAAGCTTTCTGGGCTAGATTGCAAGAGACGCACTAACAGGGGCCACGTAGGCAGCCGGTTGCCCAACCTGGGCAAGGTTATGCATATAAACGGATACCATACTGGAAAGGGACCGTGAGTGTTGTACAGACCCCGAGCTGGACATAGACAAGGAGACGCCTAACACCACACCTGATTAGAAATACGGAATTTGCTCCTCACTTCAAGCCTTGAATGCCAACTAACCAACCCACTAACAACTTCACCATCTGCATACCCCTCTCAAATTCTAACCAAACACAACCACAAATTTACAACACAGCAATCCGCACAAACTTCACAACACTGCAACAACAAAACAAAGCATGCATAGATTCGCACAACAGCAAACAACACCCTCCGACAGTACAACATCCTAAGCCCAGCCAACGGAATTCAGGGCTGAGGCCGCCAACAGCACATCACTGCTCTCTTGCACTTCTCCAGCTCATCCCCACTAACTCCCCCCACCCCTTCTTTCTTTCAGAACCACCAGAGCGCCAGTGGACCACTCTGGTGGTGATAGTGCGCGGTACAAATATCCTTTAACATTAACATTATCGAATGGAAGAAACTTCAGTGTCAGCCACCTGAAAGGATACTGGCCTGAGTCAATCAAGCTAAAAGTCTTCCCTTATATCGTGTTGAAACAACCTTTGAATTTTCCAGTAGAGATGTCATTATGCCGCACCCAGAAATGTAGATTTACAAATTGGTGAATTATGGAAACTCTTGTGTGCTTGGATTAACAAGGCAGACTAGGCCGAAGTGACACAGTTGTCTACCTGAATCAAACTCCAAACCACAGTCATTTAAATGCAACACCCAGATCCAACAAGGTTGTTGCCGTGCAACAGGAAAAACCCCTGAACCACTGTCATAGACCATCGAAATTCCAAGATGGCTTAGCACTGCAGACATCCTAGCAGCCCCTCATCTTAAAACGACATGGGAGGAAATCCAAACACCTATTGAGCAATATCAAGAACCAATCATTAGAGAGAGGATAAGAGGAAATTAGGCCATCACTGACGTTAACCAATCCCAGGTACAGAGACCATTGTGCCTAAGAGGTGACCAATCAGAGTCCATTGCACTAGAACCCTATGGGTGTGAAAGGTGCTTTGGTTTAGTCCGTCAGTGGGGTTCATTACGAGTTCGGTAGTATCTCGGTGGTTAATCGGCAGAGATACCACCAAACTTTAATACCATTACCGCTACTTGGTCCAGCGGTATTACCGCTGGATTACAAGTGGTGGTGGCAGGGTTAGTCCCCATTTAATTGGAGTCGATTGGACTCCATGGGGGATTTCGTCTGAATTACTGCAGCAGTAATTCAGCCAAAATTTGGCAAAAGGTGGCGGATTTACCTGCAGCTCTGGGCTGTAGATGAATCTTCCAACTTTTCGCCAAGCGGTTGGGCGGTAACTCGTAATGAGGCCAAGTGTCTTGGACCCGGAGGAAGAAGATGTAGCTGTTTTTTTAAATTTAATTTATTTGTATTCACATTTTGCATTTCAAACAAAACAATAACGCCTCCACCTGCCCCTTCGCATCCCCTTTCCGTCAACCCCTCCATCCCTTGAGCTGCTTCACTTTAAACATACAGGATTGTACAATGAAGTCCTTGATTTTGAGTTGTTTAGAGGCCTCAGACAATGTCCAAAATCCGAATGTTCATTGGACACATTTGAATCCGGTAATCATCCCTCAGATATCCTAACAATACGCCTCAGTCTGTCCTGAATTTTTTGTTGTTCCCCTGTGTTAGGCAAAGTTTGAATGCAGTACCTTCTGGGAACACTACAAATAACTATGATTACCGGTATAGGGAACCCAACCTTTGGTAGAAGCTTGTACTACACAGTTTTGGTAGCGTGTTGAGCAGCCAGCCGTATCTCAAGAGGGGAAATATGAGCTGTAGTGGAGTTACACAAAGATTCACAGTTACAGGTATTCAAATAAACTCTTACACTCAAGGTTTCTTGCATAAACAATTATTAATTTATTTATCAGTCAGTTATAAAGCCTTCTTTAGAAGGGAGCAATATACTAGTAACATACAAATACACTTCAATACTGTACACTCTGAGTTTCTGAATCAGACAAAACCCTTTAGGGATGGCCCACAGACACAACCTACACCCACAGGTGACTTCAGTAACAAGGGTGCTAGGGACATTAATATCTTACTGTTGGCATTCAGAATACTCTTTAAAGGTTGGTAAAAGGCAAAGGTTATTAGAACACAAGAAATTACAGATATTCATAAGCAGGGCATATACTTTCAGATAGCACTTAGAAGAGTCATTCAATACAAATAGGCTAAGCCAAAGTCAATGGGCAAAAGTCTTTGTATAGGATTCAGCACTTCAGGTAAGTAAATGGAAAGGTCTTTGCACAAGTTCTTAGGAGTCTTTGATAAAAAGAAGAATCAAATGTAGGGCCACAAGCTGATTAGATGTGTGAGTTGCAGAAGTTACAAGCACTTCCACAGTAAGAGGTATGTTCTCTTAGACTTGTTTTACAGTACCTTGGTAAAGATGCAGCTGATGACTTCTGTTCCTGTGCAGCTCTGCAGATCTCACGGTTCCTGTGCCTCAATCATGGGGACAAGAGGGAGGATGTCGGGGGACTCCAGCACTGCACTGGCACTGTCAAAATTGGCAACCGGCAAACTTTACTTTCAGTGGCTGTTTCGCGTATCAGCTCCTTGCGGTACAGCAAATAGCAATAAGCGCGGTTCCCGGCTGTCAAGGTGGACTGTCCTTTCTTCTGGGGTCCCGCACTCTGCTGAGGGGGCTCAGGCTTGGTCAGTCCTGCTTCGTGGGAGTCCGGAGGATATTCCAAAAGCTTTAGGCCAGCTTAAAAGTAACGCACACAATCTGGTGTCCCTCTCCCTGGCTATACGGTTTCCTTCAGCAACTCTGAGGAAATTCAACCAGCTTCGAGATGGGTGTCCAGGTGGCTTACTTTGGAGTTGATTGGTCCCACCAACTCAAAAGGAGAAGTCGTCCTTATAGGGGCTTCTCTGTCGATGCAAACTTGGCAAGTAGTCACTGCAGCAGGGCTTCACATTGCAAACCAACGGTCCAGGAGTTGCAGCATGTGTCCTCTTCAAACTCTTCTTCGGTTCCTTCGTCCAGTAGTCGACTCTGCCTTCCACTCCAAAAGACTCACCTTTTATTCAGTTCTCTCCCATTCATTCCAGTCTAGCTGTCGCTCACCCAGCAGGGTGGCTGTCCTTTCCGGACAGTTAGCCAGCCAATCACCACACAGTGCATTTGGGACTCCTAGGAGACTAAGCACAGGAAATTTCGGGGACATCCCTCACTTCCTGCCTACCCCAGACACTCAGGCGCCAAGGGCGGGTTTCTCTCAAACTCTGCCAAAGGCGAAATGAACAAAGAGACCAAACCTGGTTTGGCGCGCAGAGAAACTCTCTAGAAGGACCTTTCTACAAAGACCTGGTGAAAAGAGAAGACGGGCACCATTTTAGCAAAGATGGCTGTACGCCATTTTGAAAAAGATGGCTCCCGGGGTTACTTTCCCCGTGAACGGTCGCGATAAATGCAAACCAAGGTACTTCAAAACTAAACCACTGCCACCAGCCAGTCAATGGAAGAAAGGGTGACATAACAATTTTACATGAGCATTTAGACACAGGGGATACTAGGTAACCCCTCCAGCACTCTATTGTAAGATAGGGTGTGCTGGGTCTAGCACGTACAATGCTAAGTAAAGTCAATTTCACTTTACTCTCTGGGAAACAGTAGTTGATCCCAGAGAAGGTATTTAAACCTTGGGAAATCTGGAAGACTTCCATGTGGCACTCCACTGAAGGTGCTTTGTGACACAATTGTAAAGGATGATGCCTATGGAGTTGATTAGACTCCATAACCAAAAAAGAAACACAGTGTATAAAATCACATTAAAATACATGAGAGAGTGGGAAAAAAGGGCCTGACTCTCTCCAGGTAAAAACATCAAGTCCTCAAAATCCAGCAAAGTTGCTGGGGGTCTCTAAGGTGGAGGAAATTAGCACATTTTTGAGAATTCTCCCTAACACCGTGTAGATTATAAGTGACCTATTCTATAGCCAATATATGCCAAATTTTATTTAGCCATTCATGGTGGGTAGGGGCTTCCTCCTCCTTCTTCCAATTCCAGGCAATCACAAGCAATGCTGCCAATGTCAAAACCATACATGCCTTGAAGCGTGCCCTTCCTCGTGGTGCCATATCTTTCGTCCAAAGGCCCAAAAGACATTCCCCTATCCCCATGGGTGCATCTATCCCTACCACCTCCTTCATTGTCAAGCACACTTGACCCCAAAATTATTTCAAGGCTGGACAAGCACACCAAATGTGGAGCCAGTGCCCCTGCTCCTTACTTCTTCGCAAGCAGTCCGGGGAAATCTCTGGGTACATAGATCTAAGCCTCTCTGGGGTATAATGCCATTAGGTGAGGATTTTATACCACATCTCGCTTAATTGGATGGACCGAGTGAGCTTTGGGATATTGCCCCATAAAACCTCCCATTCTTCCTCTGATATTTGTCGATCAGGTGTACGTTCCCACTTTCCCATGTATGACCACTTCTCCGGAAAGCCCTCTTCAGATATTAATGCATAGAACGCTGAAATAAGATTTGTGTCCCCTGAGTGAGAAGTAATATATTTTTCAAATGCAGTGTGTTGTCTGTCAGTAGCTAGTCTATTGAGGGGATGTATTGCCCAAAGTCGCAGCTGGTAATAAGGAAGCCTATCCCCTTCCGTGAGGCAAAGAGACAGTTTACACTGCTTAAAAGTTTTGACTTCCTGACCATGCATCAAATCCTTGAGCCTTATGCATCCCGCTTCCCTCCACTTCCCAAAGGCTCTCACCTCCATCCCTGGTGTAAACTGGGGATTCCCAAATAGTGGTGTGAATGGATCTGGAATTGTTGAACTATGCCCCTGTTTTACCACATCATCCCACACCTCTCCCACAAGTGCAGTAATCCGTGATGCCCTCATACCCGGAGGTCGATCCTCCTTGGCTAACCATAAAACGACATCTAGTGGAACCCCCACCACTGTTCTATCCATGGAAACCCAGAGTTTACTATCGTCCCCTGATAGCCATTGTTTGAGCACCCTCAATTGGGCGGCCCAATAGTACTGTATAAAATCGGGAACGGCCATTCCTCCCCTATTCCTCAGAGCCATTAAGGTCCGCAGCGCCACCATCGGTCTTTTATTATGCCATATAAATGCAGATAATAAGCCGTTGAGTGACTTTATGAATTGTCTGGGTAGTGAAACCAGCAAGGCCTGAAAGTAGTAAAGAAACCATCAGAGGGTCACCATTTTAATCGAGGCCATCCTCCCCATCCACAATATGTGTAGGGGGTTCCAACATTGCAGGTCTGTTTTAAGGGTGCTGAGTAACCGGGGATAGTTCGCCTCGTACAACGTTTCTATTGACTTTGTAATGTGAATCCCTAAGTATTTGATGTTCTCTTCCGCCCACTGAAATTGGATGCATCCCCATATCTCCCTTACCGTTTCCCTCGATAGTGTAAGATTTAGTATCTATTGATTTATATGTATTAATATTTAAACCCGATACTTCACTAAACAATGTCAACTCCGAGGCTATCGCCCTTAGGGACTTTGCCGGTTCCGTAAGATCCACATCGGGAAATTCCATTGTTTTATGTTCACGCCCTCCAAAATGAATACCTTTCACTCCCTGTGCTTCTCATAGACGTTGCAAAAGGGGTTCCAGAAAGATTGCATAGAGCAGGGGAGATAACGGACACCCCTGTTTGGTCCCCCTCTCCAATCGGATGGGGCCAGCGAGCTATCCATTAATGGACATGCGCAGGGTAGGGGTTTGTTAATTGGCTTGTATTCTCCGGAGGTAATGTTCCCCAAACCCCATACTTCTAGTACGAAAGAGAAACAACTATTCCACCCGGTCAAATGCCTTTTCGGCGTCTAAAGCGAGGAGAGCCGATGGTATCCCACGCCTCTTGACTTTTTCTATTAAATTACACACACTTCTTGTATTATCAAACGTTTGCCGTTGCTTAAAGTATCCCGCCTGATCAGGGCCTGTTAAGGTTTGGAGTCTATCCTCCAGTTGAGAAGCCAAAACCTTGGTATATATTTTAGCATCAATATTAATTACCGCTATTGGGCGATATGACCTGCACCATGTTGGGTCTTTGCCCGGTTTCGGGAATACCACCAGTTTGGCCTGATCCATCAAGGCTGTAATGTTCCCAGTTCTTTAAAAGGACTTGTATAGGCGTGTTAGATGGGGATAAGGGTTCTCTGATATTTTTTATATTATGCGGCAGTAAAGCCATCAGGGCCTGGAGCCTTGTTCAAGGGGAATTTTCCAATGGCCACACTAAATTCCTCCTCCGCAATATCGTTCTCTAGATCTTCCCTATCTTCTCTCGACAACATCAGAAGAGTTACAGCTTCCAAATGAGTGTTCTGCGGGTTGTCCAGAGGCCTATCTGAAGAGTACAAAGCCCCATAGTAGTGTTCAACGCACCCCATGATTCCCTCAGTATCTACCACATCATCCCCTTCCCTAATTCTTAAGATCGTTTGTGCTGCCCCTTTCTGTCTCAATTTTCACACTAGTAGCGTCCCCGCTCTATTCCCCTTCACATAATAATACTGTTTAGCTCTGAGAAGGGTCCTCTCCACCGTTCTAGCCCTTAGTAACTGGAGCTGCGCTCAAATTGCTGTATGGATTTTCATTTGGTCCCTTGTTGAATAGTTACCCATCTTCGGCTTGATATCCTTAGGTTGTGCCTGTAAGTCCTCCTCTAGCTGCCCGCTCTGCTTTTCCCTCAACGCCTTACACACTATCAATTCCCCCCTCATTACCACATTGATGTCATCCTACCATATACCCGGGGAGGTATCTGACATTTCATTCTCTCGAAAATAGGTCTGAATCTTCTCCTCTACCTCTGCTGACAAGACCGTTTCCGCTAGGATTCATTCTGGTAATGGCCACTGCCATAGCCCCCGCCGTCGATATGCCATGTCGAACATTGCGCCCATGGATGCGTCCGTCAAATCGGTAGGACACCCAAATATAGTCTATGCGAGGACTGGGTGCTATGAACATGCAAATAGAACATAAATCCTGCTTCCATACCCCTACAAATGCGCCAAAGTCGACTAACCCCAATTGTTTGAACTTTTAAGTCGCTTGGATGGTGTGCCCCGTGGCGCATATCCTACTCGACTTCTATCCATCTCCAAGTCCAAGGCCATATTTAAGTCCCCTGTTAATATGACCTAACCCTCCACTGTATTCTCAAGTGCTGCCAGGGTGGCCCTGAGAAATCCATCGTGTCTGGAATAAGGTTCATACACTATCCCTACGGTAAATACATCTGTTTTAATGCAAAACTTGACTAAAGGGTATCTCCATTGCTTATCTTCCATGGAGCGGAGAACCACCATGTCAGGATTATTTCTAAATGCGATCAAAACCCCTGCTTTTTTTATCTTTCGCATTAGCCTGGGAGATCTGAGAGTACCCCCATAATCGAATACGCAATTTATCTTTCTTGCATATGTGGGTTTCTTGGAGCGTGAGAAAATCTGGTTTATCACGCCTCAAAAATGCTCCAGCTTACATCGCATTACTAGTGAGTATAGCCCTCTAATATTGTACATGGTGATTTTAAATCCCGTGATAAGTCCCTAACCTTTCAATTTCCATCCCCCTCCTTTGGCCCCTTATCACTGTCCCCGATTGGGAATCCTCCATGTTAACGTAGCTTTTGCCTCTAAAAGTATGAGTACCCCATGTTCGGACCATTGTACCTCTCTTTCTCCTTCGTTCTGGCTCTCCCTCCTTCACAACTGGTTGGTAACAGTTGCATCAGCAGGCGGCAGGAAAAGCTGGCTGCAAAAGATTGCTGTCACTTTAAGACATTTTTTAAGGCATTGGGTCGATGTCACGCATGCGTTCATCTGCGCTCCGGCCCCTATACCTTACCCCTACATCACCATTGTTGCACACCGAGTTCCTGTTTTTCCGCCAAGTGGAGGGGTCAGAATTTTGCTGTGCTGTAACTCCCTCCTTTTTGGGGCGTTACTTTTTGTTGTCCATCCCTTTTTCCTTAGCGATTGGTTCTTCACTTTTTTTTCATCATGCCTGCGTCCATTGTTTGGGTATACATCACCCAGTGAGTACCTGTGTCTTTTGCTGTGGGATTCACCCGAGGTCTCTGCGGACCCGTCTTCTCTCCATGTCACAGCCTGGACCGGTACCGAAGGCGACCAAAGTCTTAGTTTGGAACAGGAGGGAGGCCGACATCGGTAAGAGGGGCACCGTACCTTCAGGTGAGTTACGAGTTTCAGCATCTGCCTTCGGTATCCAAGGGAAGACTGCCTCCTCAGTCCTGGGTCTTCACAGGACCATTCAGGGGGAAATCCTGTGCGTGTTCATATGAGAGTACCTCTGGGTGGGGAAACAGTAGTACGTCCAGGAGGAAAGGGTCTGAGACAATGCACTCGGTACCGGAAGAATTATTTACACCAGACAAAATAACAACAGTACCGGGAAAACCCTTGAATGCCTCGGTAAACCGAACAGGCAAGTGTTCGTGCAAAGAGGCCCACACCTAAGGGGTTAACTCAGTCCACTCCGATTCCCCTGTATCTGCTAAAGCCAAGTCAGTTACTGCATGTGAAACCTCTGGTACTTCGGTACCGAAAGACAAAGTCTTATCCTCTATAACTGCACTGAGCCCTCAAGCTCCTCTATACCAAGGAAATCACATAAATCCTCTCACAAGAGGCATAAACATTGTCACTCGAGATCCAGTCCAGTACCAACTTCTCCAAGGAAACACAAGCAGAAAAAAACTTCCATTGCATCTGTCTCTGATTTGGTACCAGAGAGTCAGAAAGATGATTCCATTCTAGTTTCTGACTCGGAAGACTTTGATGCTTCCGAATTTTTTACAGTTCTACCAGAACAATTATTCAGCAATCCTGTGAGAGTTAATTCTCCTCAGATTTTGCCACAATTTTCCCTTCAGTCTGAGGACAATTTGGTTAAACCAACCCAGGTCCCAGCACAATCTGGACCACAGCTGGCTTTCACCAATATCCAAGTACCTAGACCTGTGGTTTTAACATCGACAATACAAACCAACTGTCTACCAGGGCTGACTCTTCTACTTCTCCTTTCAGGCTAGAAGAGCCCCAACCTAGCCCTTCTCAAATGGCAAATGACATAACCAATACAGTACTGGAAACCATGCTTTGTGAGCCATTCTACGAAGTCTTGGCTCAACACATTAAATACAAATTTCACCTATTATACCTCCTCAGGGATCAGTGCCCACCAATCCTATTCCTCAGCCAATCACTGACACAGATTTGGATAACAACACCACTCAGTCACCATCTAAGGTGTTTCATGACATTGTCACAAAAGCCATGCAGGCGCTAGAAATTCTTCCTAAGGATAAGCCTTAAACGGCGGGTGTCTTCGGAAAACTGCCATCTCAGCAGTCAAAGAATTTGTATTGTATTTATTTTAATTTATATAGCGCTTTAATCCAAAGCGCTTTATAAGAGGAACAAGTGAACACAACAAGCAATACATGACAATGGGCCTCATTACGAGTCCGGCGGTAACCGAGGCGGTAAAACCACCTGGTTACCGCCGGACTCGTATTACCATTCCGCCTCCCTGACTCCCACAATAACCGGGGCATTACAACCCCGGTGTCCCGGGAATTCCGGAGGCGGAATGGTGTTAATCCCCATTCCCATTGAGTCCTATAGGACTCAATGGGGATGGGGATCATGGAAACACCGGCACCATCTCATGATGGTGCCGGTGTTTCCTCGTCCGCCTGCAGGCGGGCGGTGTTAAACCCGCCAGGTCAGACCTTGCGGGTTTGACGCCTCCGCCTGCAGGAGTTGTGATTGCCCGGCATGGAAACAGCGGTGGCTGCGGGTTTACCGCCACTAATTTTTCCATACCAGGCGAGTTATAATGAGGCCCAATTAATCTAAACCAGAAAACAGTACAAGAAACATTTTACATTTATGATGTAGCTAAGTACTAATAGAGGGACAGAAGGTAGGAGGAGAGGGTGGAGGTGGGTTAGGTGGTGATAGAGGAAACAATAGGTGCTAGGGGGGGAGAGTGGAAGAGATAGGATTTTAGAGAAGTGCGAAATAAGGGGTAGGAGGTGATCGAGCGGACGGGAAGAGGAAGACGGTTCCAGTGGAAAGGAGCGAGAAGTTGGAAGGAGCGGAAACGGGAGGGGGCACAGGGGGAAGTTGGAGTAGAGAGAAGTAAGAGACCGCAGAACCTAGAGAACGAGAAGGAGCATAGAAAGTGAGAAGGGAGGAGAGGTAAAGAGGGGCAAGACCATTGAGGGCTTTGAAGTCTAGGCAGAGGAAGTTAAATTTGAGCTGGGAGTGAAATGGGAGCCAGCCTAGTGAGTTAAGAGAAGAGGAGATGGAGTCGTGAGGTGAGAGGAGGCAGAGGGAGCGAATGGCAGAGTGGTAGACAGATTTGAGGGGGGAGAGATGAGAGGAGGGGAGTCCAAAGAGAAGAGTAGAGCAGTAGAAAAGTCTGGAGAAGAGGAGGGAGGAGACCAGGAGTTTGGTAGTTTGGAAGGTTAGGAAAGGACGAATTTTGCAGATGTTGTAGAGGTGGAAATGGCAAGATCTGGCATTGAGGGAAATGTGATGAGAAAGAGAGAGGTGGGTGTCAATGTGCAGACCAAGGTTGCGGGCATGAGGAGGGAAAGGGGAGTTGGGAAGGAGGAAAAAGAATGAAAGGAGGAGGTGAGGGAGGAGGAAGAGTGTTGACAGGGATGAAAAGAAGTTCAGTTTTATCTGCATTAAGATTAAGGAAGTGAGAGGACATCCAAGATGTAATAGCAAAGAGGCAAGAAGAAAGTTTATGGTGGATGTCAGGAGAGAAGGAGGAGAAGGAGAGGAAGAGCTGGGTATCATCAGCATAGAAATGATGTGAGACATCAAAGGAGGAAATTATAGGAGAAAGGAGGGAAGTATACAGTGAAAAGAGAAAGGGGCCAAGGACAGAACCTTGGGGAACGCCGTGGTTGAGTGGAGAGATTGGGGAGCTGGAGCCACCCCAAGAGACTTAGACGGTGCGGTTAGAGAGATGGGAGGAGAACCAATTAAGAACTGAGTCTTTAAGGCCAAATGAAGAGAGAGTGGTAAGGAGTAGAGGATGGTCGACATTGTCAAAGGCAGCAGAGAGGTCCAGTAGGATCAGAATAGAGGAGTGCTTAGAGTAGCGAGGAGAGAGTTGAGAACAGAGGTAAGAGCAGTTTCAGTAGAGTGAAGAGGGCGGAAACCAGATTGGGAGGGGGGGAGGAGAGAATGGTTGGAGATGAAGGTAGAGAGTTGAGAGTAGACAATGCATTCTAGGAGTTTAGGAAGGAAAGGTAGTAGAGAGAATCCACTTCCCATGGAACTGTCGGTGCTAGAGCAAGCAGTAGCTTGTTGGGGTAAGCCTCATTCAGATACAAACATCTCTAAAGCTCTAGCCAACAAGTACAATGTGCCTAAGAAGGAACCTTTGATTCTTAAGGGCAATCTTCCTGCACAATCAGCGGTAGTTTCAACTGCGCAAGGCACAAAGGGAAAAGCGCTTCTGCATCTCCAGTTCTTGATAAGAATGTATAAGCATGGGAAACTCAGGGTAAGAAGTCTTATACTGACGCTACCTTACAACTCAGGCAAGTAAACACTGCTACAGTTTTGGCAGGATTTAATATCCTTAATTGAGAGAATCTCAAACGCTTTGCAGATATGCTCCCTCAGGAAGCCGCTGACGAGTTTTCCTTCTGGATTTCAGAAAGTAGAGAAGCGGCTATCCAGCAGCTTCAAGTGGTTAAAGACCTCACTGACACAGCAAGAGCAGTCACTAGTGCAGTCTGCATGCGTAGACACGCATATTTGTCAGCCTCTTCCGTTCACCAAGATATCCAGGAGAAGGTGCTAGACCTTCTGTTTGATGGCAAGACACTTTTTGTTCCCGCCACTGATGAGGTCCTTCAAAAATGTAAGGCCAGTGTCACGCCCGCTAAAACCCTTAGCTCGATTTCGGTGAAACAACCCTATCACCAAAACTTGAAATCATTCAAAACATGTCCTCAAGGAAATAGTGGTACTGCCACTTCCACAAAGTCGTATTACTCTTCTAAAAAGAGAAGCTATAGATCCAAATCTAAGTCGGGCCTTGCCCTTCCTTAAATTCTTCACAAGAACATAAGAAGTCTATTTGACTTCCTTCCGGGCATGTACATACCTTCTGCTCCTACTATCCTCAAGGAGCATACATCCCTGGTAGCATGAAGGGTGTCCAACTTTCTTCCCTTTGGAAAACCATTACTCAGGATAATTGGGTCCTGAATATTATTCATCATGGTTACCGTCTTGCCCTTCCGGCTATTCTACCATCCTCTCCTCCAAAACTCCAAAAATACTCCCCAAAGCTCCTGGAAGAGATCCAAAAACTCCTTTCCTTAGGAGCAATAGAACTTGGTTCCTCAAATGGAATTAGGTCAGCGATTCTATCCCCTTTACTTTCTGATCCC
Organism: Ambystoma mexicanum; assembly: GCF_040938575.1. Lineage (NCBI taxonomy): Eukaryota > Metazoa > Chordata > Amphibia > Caudata > Ambystomatidae > Ambystoma > Ambystoma mexicanum. The sequence goes on along the minus strand of NC_090936.1, from coordinate 86,879,693 downwards.
AAAGAAAACAGGCGGGATCTGACCAATTCTGGACTTCTCAGATCTCAATCACTTTCTGTTAATCGAAACCTTCCACATGGTGACCATTCCTCAGATTCTAGCCTCTTTTCATCTGGACGATTGGATGGCATCTATAGATCTACAGGATGCTTATTTTCACATTCCCATCTTCAAAAGAACATCGTCAGTTCCCGAGGTTCACCATAGGAAGGTCTCATTACCAGTGCACATGTGTGCCCTTCGGGCTCAATTCTGCTCCCAGGGTTTTCACAAAAATTCTGGTGTCAGTGGCAGCCTACCTTCGGTTAAGGACAGTACATCTATATCCATACCTAGACGACTGGCTTCTCAAGGCCCAGTCTCTGGAGGAATTGCTTCAAAAGATGAAATTAACATGTCACACTCTTTTCAACCTAGGGTTTTCCACAAATGTGGCAAAATCCAGGCTCATCCCTTCGCAAAGTATCCAATTCCTAGGAGTAGTTATAGATACTACTCTACACAGAGCCTTTCCTGCCCCGGAAAGAGTAGAAACAATTCAAAAAACTATTTTAATGTTCAGTACACATCAGATTATAACAGATTGGTGGTTTCAAAGGCTCTTAGGGCTAATGGTCTCTTGTATAAACATAGTTCCATTTGCAAAGCTCCTTATGAGAATGGTCCAGTGGCATCTTGCCTGCAACGGGAACCAACTGTTGCATTCACAGCAAATACAAATTCAAATTCCAAAGCTCAAAGTTCAGGACTCACTAATCTGGTGGAGCTCCCCAGAGAACCTGTTATCCATGTCTCCTTTTCAGCCTCCTCTTCACCAAATAGTTATTACATCAGACTAATCCGCGTATAGTTGGGGAGCCCATTGTAGTCTAACAGCACATGGAAAAGAAGGACCACATAAATGTCCTGGAACTAAGAGCCATATTTCTCACTCTAAAATAATTTCTTCCCTCACTACAAGAAAAGGAGGTGAAGATTCTAACGGACAATACCACTGCAATGTTCTTTATAGACAAGCAGGGGGGTACTCGTTCCCTTCCCTTGTGTCTCCTAGCAGCGAAGATTTGATATAGAGCCATTCAGATTCACATTTTTTTTGTTGGTGTCCCATCTGGAGAGAAAGAAGACTGTACTAGCAGACAAACTCAGCAGGTTACAGTCTGCGCTGCACAAGTGGGAGCTGAAACCACCAGTAGCAAAGATGATATTTCAGAAGTTGGGCCATCCATCAGTAGATCTCTTTGCCAATCAGCACAACTTGCTGTCTCCTCAGCTTGCGTCAAGGCAAGGTCAGGGTCTTCAGTCCCTGGAAGATGCTCTGCATCTGGATTGGTCGAACCTAGCTCTTTACGCGTTTCTGCCTCTCCTATTGTTACACAAGATATTGCTCAATTTCAGAATGTCACAGAGTCTAACAATGATTCTTATAGCTCTGTTCTGGCCTCACCAGATTTGGTTTCCAGACCTCCTGGAATTAGTGGGGACTGACAAATTAGATCTCCTACCATCGAGGGATCTTTTGACTCAACAGAAAGGGCAGGTTCTTCATCCCTCCCCTCAATTGCTGAACTTGAAGGCCTGGTTCCTGAACAACTAACTAGCATTCTTGCCCTTCGATTTGTCAGAGCAAAATATAACCATCATGACAGCTTCTAGGAAAGCTTCTACTGTGAAGCAATATCGTAGCAAATGGTTATGGTTCTGTCAATGGGCCTTATACCATGACCTCAAAGAGGCTTCTATTGATGATGTGATATCCTTCATGTCTTATCTAGTTTCCACATGTGTCAAAGTGGACACTTGCCAACATTACTTATTGGCTCTTGGAGCATACCTAAACAGAGAATATAAGTATTTATCTCTTTCAAACAAAGCCATTCGTAGGCACTTAGAGGGCCTTCTACATTTACATCCCCCTATTCGTGAACCTCCACCTCAGTGGGATCCCAGCGTAGTTTTGTCAGCATTAATGCAAAAACCATCTTTAGATGCCTCTAATCCACTCAGAATCATTGGTATCTTAAAAGGTTTCTATAAGCAGTGGCTATATGAAGATGACAATCCATGCGTAGCCGTAAACATCAAACTGTGGCTCAAAAAGAAACTTGCTGTATCTGCTTTTCACCAAAACATGAACCATCTTGATTTGTTGACATCTGCTACAGATTACTGCCAATATAGAAGAGTTTGTAAAACTACCCCGAAATATTTGTTAGCATATCCGAGCCCACGGACATTTCGGGTGTATGTTCTCCTGAAATTTAATAGATCTGTGGCTCTATCCCCCAAGAGCTGGTTGAATAATATTGAATATAACCACAAATACTGTAGATTATGTGGCAATCTATTGGAAGAAACATTGTTTCATCTTTTAATTGCATGTGAAAGTTTGAATTACTTGCGTTTGCAATGTTTTAAGTCATATAACAATGCTGTTAATATGTTGGATTTTCCGCAACTGTGGCATGAATTCTTACAAGGTGATGATATCAACTTGATCTATTTTATTGTTAGATTTTATATTCTGATCGTTGAGATTTTTAAATGCTTATCCTGAATGTTTTGTAATAATTATTGATAATGTTGTTTTAAAGAAGTCTGTAAATCAAAAGTTATACAAAGCCATGTGCTATATGTATATCTAATAAAAATTAAATTAAAACCATTTGAGCCTATGGCATCATGTGAATTAGAATTTCTTACTTAGAAAATGGCCTTCTTAGTAGCCATTACTTCAGCTAGAAGGATTGGAGAGCTCCAAGCTCTCTCCTCAAAGGAATCTTATATAGATTTCCATAAGGATAAAGTAGTCCTCCGTACGATTCACACCTTTCTACCAAAGGTGGTTTCCGATTTTCATTTGAATCAGGAAATATGTCTTCCTAGGCCCCATGCTTCCGCAGCCGAGGAGACATTACAATATCTCCCATCCCACCCCACCAACCTCTTGCAATGACCCAGGCCGGTTCATGGGTCCTTGTGACATCTACGGGGCAGCTCCTTGACCATTTACCAGTAAACTACCTGGATCCAACCAACTGCGGACAGATGAAACTAACCCTCTCCCTAAGAGCTGCACTCGGCATAAATAAAAGAGAACATATCTCCTCTATTAGACGACAACATAAATGGCTCTCTACTGACGACAAAATTAATCTAAAAATGATCTCCCTAACGCATAAAGCCCTCAATAATGCGGCGCCTAGCTACCTGGCGGACAAAATAAAGAGAAAACTTCCTACAGACCAACAAGATCGGTCCATTCGAACTGTCTGGTAATACCAAGATTTAAACTGTCCAAAATTGGTGGTATTAGCTTCCCGGTAATAGCCGCTAAATTGTGGAATGCCTTGCCACACCACCTGAGAATAGACCAACCCTTCGCACACTTCAGAAGGAACTTTATCAACTACATCAATGCTAATAATCTGTAATTACTCAAACCCTCTCCCTCTAGTCTGATGGAACCCTGCTACTTCGCATCCAACATATCCTATCTCTAACTAGTGCCCATACTTACTGGTATCTATGTAAATTTGTAATTTGTATTTGATGTACCTCTGTATAACCTTTGTATCACTTGTATATTCTATAATATTGTGTATTTCTATATAATTTCTGTAACATTGTAAGTCTCGCATATTCTTCTGCTGCGCCCGGTTACCCCTGGGTCTGGCGCGCATTACAAATAAACAAACAAACATACAAGATTCCTGTCAGGCCCCCTAACCCAACCCCCAACCTCAACCCTGGTTTTACCAGGCGTCCTTCGCGGGTCCCGCGAGCAGACCAGAATTCTAACAACGGGCCTGTCATTAACGGCCCGTTGTTAGCATGCTTCCCATTCCCATTGAGCCCTATGGGGGTATGGGTTCCTGGAATGGGAAAAAACCGGGCCTTCCAAGGTCGGAATGGCCCGGTATTACCCCATTCCAGGAACCCGGACCTGGTACACGGAATGGGGGTAGCCATGCTGCAAATAGCTGCATGGCTACCTGTAGGGTCGTAAATACCCCCATAGTGATCGTACCCTCAGCCCCTTGAGCGTTCGTTGTGGGATGTGCCTAGGTGCCCTTATTCGGTCCTCTTCCTTTGGTTTTCGACATGTGCCCCCCCCATAGGGTTGTCTACTTGATGATTCCCCACTCAACGTCCGTTAGGATCCATGCACCCGGTTGTACAATCCCATCCTCTAGATGACTTACAAACTTACTGCACACAGTTGGCCCCAATCCGCATATTATCAACGTCAGTGGTGCCTCTTTTTTTAATTTTTTTTATTCGGATAAGAAAAACATGCATCTGTGATAGGCCTCCAGCGAAAGCTTGACGCATTACAGAAGTACGTGGAAGAGAACAAACAGAAAAATGCTGGAAAATCAGAAATTCTAATAATTAAAAAACTCAAGTGAAAGTAAAAAACCATTCAAATGGTGTCTTGAAAATAAACCTATCCCAATAACAAAGAGCACAAAATACCTAGGAACCATAATCAGCGCTGATTGGGGAGACGAACCTTGGATCGAACACCTGAAACTCAAAATGGACAAACTGATAGCCCAGGCCTTAATCCTCAAGAAAAGATTCGGCAAATTTTCTATCCAACTGCTTGTGGATTTCTTTCTACAATTTAAAGGTAGTACCGACAACGACCTACGCAGGTGACACTGGCTTGAGAATCCCATGGGAAACATGGGATAAGCTTGAATGGAAGATTCTGGAGGAGAATTCTAAGAATGCCAAATTAAGTCCCTATAGGTGTCCTCCGACACCAATTGGGGTTACATTCGTTACACACGGATGTTATTTTGGAAAGCATTAGCTACCTACAGGAAAGTAGAGCTATCTGATTGCCCCCCTCAATACAAAATTATGCGAGCAGAAAATGAGAAATCCCCCTTCTGGCCGCTAATGATGTGGCGAAAGAACTGCACTGAAATCCTGGAAAATCTGAGCATGAATGCAGATACTTTATGTAACCATCCGGCTCGGATGAAAACGTTGCTTATGTCAGTGGATTGGTCTCAATCAGAAGCCGTCTGCTCTGCTTCCAAGATACACACACTGTCAACTAAATTAATCAACCTTCCAAGAACCTTGCCAAAATATTTAAGAAAGAGTGCAAACCCAAAACATAGGGACCTGATTCTACGATTCAGACTTAATGTCTTGAGAATCAAACAAAATGTAATGAAATATGGTTTGGCAAAAGATAATATGTTCCGTCTATGCAACCAAGAAGAGGAATCTTTCTGACACCTAAACATTTTCCGTAAAGAACTAAAATGGAAAGAATAAAGATGCTATACAAGTCCTTAACTCCATCCTGCGGCTTGAACTCCGACCTATGGTGGAAAGCTTTATATGAAGATCCAAACCAAAAGACAATCAGGGCATTGGGCATCTTTTTGGAAGTGATGCAAAAATAACTAACAGGCTTAACGGACTGACATCAATAGGAATTGGACAAAAAGAAGGAAGTATTCCCTCCTATAGCCAAGCCTAGAGCACGTTTGAAGTATCGAGAAATCCAAACAAAAACCCCATCTGGAATGATGGTACTGGGCATGTGAATGAAGACTGAAAATCTAAAGGAGTTGCCTGGCTTGGCTTATGTAGATAATGACAAAGCAAAAGTTTGTATTTGTTTACACTAAATGCTTTAATAAATAATAAAAAAATAAAAATAAAAAACATGCCTTCAAACACAAAAAAACATAACATTGAAAAATAAGCAAAATATACATAATTGATCGATCATTCACCATAGCAAAGTCATAAAACTCAAAGAAAAGACATTAAAACCACACATTATTCAATTAATAAAATACAGCATCCTATCCCTGTTAAAACCCCTTTCTTCTATACATAGCAGTCTTCAGAAAGGACAAAAGGGCCCATGCCGTCAGTTCTGTCCCTGCCGTCAAAAGGAACATCATAGCGGGTCTGTACTGACGTAGATCCGTACATTTTAGAATCTGCAGTATTGTCCATTTTATAATCTCCCGATAGGCTGGGCAAAATAAAATAAAGTGACTCAAATTCTCTTTGGGACCTCCACACACAGGGCAGCTGGGTTCATCTGGATATCCAGGCCATTGATCAGTATTTCCCCTCAGCAATAAGCAATCAGATCTTGCCCTTGTAATAAGCCAACTATGATGCTTTTTTCCAGCGCAGACAACATACGGTTGTATATTGGGGATCCCGCTTATAAGCCTATGATAACTGTCAGCACGTGTCACCCTTGCAGCCAGGGCCCGTTTTACCCCGATCCCTCGGGTCACTGCCTCCTTAAATGTTGTTACTTCTAACGGCAATAACACAGCAACAGGAGGAAACTGAACAGGAACATCGCACAAACACAAAAGATCCTTAACCGTCCTCAGCCAAGGTATTTTGACCCACCTATCCCTGTTCAGCGTATTTCTTAAAATAAAGTGGCAATATGGAGGTCTTAATATGGTAAGGGCGTTCCGCTTTGCAGGTGATCCCTAAGCATACCGCCGGCACTGGCGCAGGTCCCCCCGCCAGTATACCTCTTCTTTTATTAAGATGCCATGGTAGCCGGGGCCCCCTCGCTCCTCCTCACTTGCACGCCTAGCTACTGCTTGTAGCACTCCTAGGTTGGGATGGCCCTCAACAGAGCCCTGCACTGTCCTCCACCAGTCCTCCTCCTTGTTGCTTTGGGCCACGTGTATAGAGATAAGGAAGGATGGGCGTCGCCCTCTTTTCGATCTGCTAATGCTAGTGTACCAGAGGGGCTTGTCACACTTTCCAATTCACCGGAGGGCACTCTGCTATGTTTCGATGTCAGCCGCCCGTCTGTTCAGCTGATGCGTCCTCACAGCTGCTCATCGACTTGGACACCCGGAGTGAGAGGACTCCTCCTAAATCGCTCCAGACACTATTGTTCTGTAAAAGGCCTCCTTATCGACACCCCAAGGAAGTGTGAAACACACTGTGTCCCATACGTGTGCGGCTTGGCAAAGTCAGCCGCTCGGGCTACCCTTCATACCCTGTTCCTTCTACGGTATCTCGCCGTCACTTTCTCCTTCATGGGTATATCGTCACAGTTCTGTGGGGCACTCGCCGTTGTTGCCTTGATGGGGGCTTCACGCTGTTCCTATTCTTCAATTCTTCAAGGTGGGGGGTAGCAAGGACAGCTTTTAGTTCACCTTTAGAATGGGTCCGGAAACGAGCAGTGATTAGCTCGTCCTCTCCCTGTAAGCAGTCATCTTGGAATGAGATGTAGCTGTTTGATGTTCCCTTGATACAATGGGAATCTGTTGGAAGGGATCTATGTGATTCCATTGAATCCATTTGTTCGAATTCGATCCCATCAATTCTTTTTTTTGAACGATTTTTTTTAAGACAGTTCATCACAAATGTATGTGAGGAAGACCTCACCTCCCCCGCAGGCCCCCATCTCCCCCCACATGTATTATTACCTGTGCTCCCCCTGCCCCCCACATATATTTGCGACGAAATTCAATGGAAATAATTATATGGAATCAAATTCGATGAAATCTCCTGCACCGTTGGATGGATGACTTCTGGAAGGACTGCTTGGAGGAAGGCATTGCTAGCCTGGAGAGACTGGAAGGGGAGGAAGAGAGCTATTACGCTGTGGAAGCCATGGAAGAGGAAGACTGACCTGTAGGGCACTACAGCCCCTTGCTGCTCCTTGGAGGCACTGGACAGCCAAAGTATTGGGATTTTCACCTGTGATCACTGGGGAAGATAATAAGAGGTCCCTGGCCCTGACAGGAGCAACCCGCGCCAATGAGAGAAGCATGCTGCGAGTGCTGAATCATAGGCCTACGTGAGAGGCTTCTGTGCGTCCTGAAAATCAAGCCACGGAGAGAGGCTTGCTGTGAAAGATGAGCCTGAGACCTAAAGAAGAGAGGCCTCCTATGAAGCCTGCACTCTTGATACAAAAAGGCAGACGAAGAAAGGATCCTAATACAAGGCATACATGAGTCCTATAATGTAGTGCTTCTGAGAAAAGCCTGTTGTGAATGTTGCAACACTAGGCCTTGGAGAGAGACCTGTTGTGCAATCCAAGGCGTATGAATGAGGTCCACTGTGAATCCTGCACCCAAAGGCCTACGAGAGCAGCCTACTGTGAATCTTACAAAGAATACAGAGGAAGACAGAACCCTAATACAATGGAAGACTGAGCACATAAGGTACAGGAGGAACTCATAGTAAATCCTGAAACCGGCTTCCAGGAGGGTCCTGCTGAGAGTTCTAAAATCTAAGATTCTGAAGGGACTTGTTGAACATCTTGACCCATTTATTCGTTTGTGCACTAGGATATGGATGGACATGGAAGGGTAGGTTTATGAACTTTTACTTTGGCCAAATACCTGAAACCTTTGTGTTTTAAGCACAGGGTAGCTGGGAGGCTGAAGCCTCACTGAGCTTCGTATTATGACTCTTCTGTCATCCACAACATTTTGACATTTCATTGTAGATTATGGCATATCCGGAGGGTCAAAGTTGTATTTTGGATCTTATGTTTGATCACAAAGGGAACACAGGGAGCACTAAGGGATTACTATTGAGTTCAATCCATCCTTCCACAGTTGTATTAAGAAGTATGTCCTTAGTGTTAGAGCTCCCCCTAGCACGGATTAGGCATTTATCTAACCCTGACCCTTTTTTTTAAATCAAAATTTTGTTGAACCCTAAAACAGTAGTGAGGTGTATCATTTCCTTGTGTTCCCCATAACCCGTAACGGGAAAACAGTCTCATCAGATCAATCACTGACACACAGAGGCAGATGTAACATTTGGACAAGGGACAATGGCCCACAGGGCCCACATGCTCCCTCTGCTCCACCTCTCTCCCCTCAAAGACAAACAGCCTGGGCTGCACACAGCCTCACAGTGAGATATTATATTTTTAACATGTGTTTTCATCGTGGCAATTTCTGCCGCGGCTGTTTTCACTGTTGTTTTCACCTTGGCATGATGAAACATAGTTACAAACAAGGGTGGAGTTAATTGTGCGGGACTCCCTTTCTCCTGCGCACCTCCTCTTTTCTTGTTTCCGAATCGGATCAGCAGCCTGGATCCTGGTTTGTCGAGGAACCAACTCCGGGGTTCCCATTTATTTGTAAGAATTGTGGGGATGACAAACTCTGGATCAGTTGGCCGTTGGTAGGGTATGGTGGTCCAATGGTCGCTGTTGAGCGATTTGATCAATTATATGGTCCAGTCAGGTCATAGTCATTAATTTGTTTATTTTTGGTTAGGTAGCACCAAAGAAAACATCATTGTAGAAATGAATGACAAGTTTTTGACATGTTAACTCGCTACAAAGCCGACGCGCGTTTCAACCTAAGTCTTTTTCAAGGCTGTGATTTGGTGATGTTGTGATGTGCACCGTGAAGTGACATAATGATACCCATTGTTATTTATAACATATAAATTCCATTCAGTATGCATGTATTTAATAAATAGTTTCAGTCATGAGGAATGGAAGCACATTGTGGCAACAGATTGGTAATTAGCAAAACCCGTGATCGTGAGTGGTGGTGACGGGGTGAGTAACAGGGCAGAACATATAACAATTGATAGTTACATTTAGGCATGACGAGATGTATAGTTACAGTTAACGTAAAATTGAGACAGAGTAAGAGACAATGTACCAAGGGAGACAAAGGAAAAGGAGAGTCAATTAGTTGAGTCAAGGGCCAAAAGAATTTGGTATGACAGCCTAGTTGAAGAAATGTAGAAGAAGCAGAGTCTTACCCAATTGAGTTAAGGGGTGGACTTCAAAATGCTGTAAGCTGGTCCTCCCAGATAAGGGCACCAGGGGGGCTGGTTAGCCGATCTGAAAAGTCGATAGATAGGGTTCTCAGCAGGGATGGGACCCATGGACGCGTGGCCGATGTTAGATAGATATCAAGCGGGAGAGGTAAGGGTGCTAGGTTGTAGCAATTAGGCAGAAGGCCGGGGAGGGATGTCTATGAGGGGGCGTCTGATGGGAGGCTTACCGTTGGCCGGGTCCGGCGAGTTCGTTGCGTGCAAGCGTTCTCGGAAATCCGTGTGCTGTGGATCAGCCCTACTTTCTGGAATTTATAAGAGCATGGCGCGGATTGGTTGGTTTATCGAGCGGTGTGATTGGTCTAAGAAGGCCGTCCCGCGGGTTGGGAACCTGTCATGGTTTACGTCACAGGGGTGAAATTAGAATATAGAGGAATTGCCCAGAACGAGCCTGATCAGGATTGGTACATGGAAGGAAGTTACAACAATTGCATCCATAGTGCATGTGTAGGCAGAAACTCTCACAGGTTTATGTACGACTGATTACAGGAAAACATGGAAATCATGGTCACTATTTAATCCAAAAGTAACGGCGCGATATTTGCATATCAGCTTTGCTTCTTTCTGGCGTAGTTGTAGTTATCTATCTCTGCCCCTTATGTCGGTTGATATTTTCTCCAGTCCCACGAAGGTGATGTCTTCCTTGTTGTCCCACTGGTGTTCTTCCTGCCAGTGTAATGCCAGTGGATATCTGGTGTTTGGCCCTAGATCAATGTTTCCCACCAGGCCTGTGGAGGCCCAGATGTAGTGTATTCTGGACTGGGAGTTATGTACCTGTGAATATTGGGTAAAACCCTGTGCTTCCCCTCTTATGGCTCTCCATATGCCAAGGAGTGCTAGCTTTTCATTTTTCTTTTTCAGGGCTTTTGAGTGAGCATATGCCTCCTGTTGTGTATTTCTGGGGTTCCATGCTAAGATGAGGTCTCATGCTAATATAATCTCCCCTGTGGCAAATCTCTCCAGCGTCGTTGTGACCCCTCTTATGTAGCCATTATGTCCCGTGTTAGGGGCATATATCGATGCCAGCGTTAGTTTTCTGCACTCAGTTTCGACGTTGAGGAAGAGGTAGCGCCCCTCCTTGTCTGCTAGGGAGTTCTGTACTAATGCATTTAGCCTATTATGTAGGGCTATCGGGACTCTCGCCCTGTTTTCCCCTGCATTAGCTTGGTATATTTGTGCTGATCCTCTAATCTTTAATTGCTTACTATCTGCTTTCTTAATATGCGTTTCTTGGTACATTAAAATGTCTGCTTTCAATTGCCAGACCAATCTTTCTATCTTTTTCTTCTTGATCAGGGTGTTCATCCCCATGCACATTAAACATCAGAATTTTCACTGGTGAAATCTTGTCACTAGCCATATCCTGGTTCTCCTGTCACCTGAACCCTGCATACCCACCACAGGTTCCCCCTCCCCTTGTACCCACCCTAACCCTTAACCCCCTTTCCACTACCAACACCAAATACCCTGGGTTCCCTCCCCTCTACCCCCTGAGGAGGGACCAGGTTCCTAAGAGCACTAGGACGATTTGTCCCACGTGCCTGGTCCTCGATCATCCTCAGAATGCCCTTGTGGGGGATCCTAAGACCCACTCGATATTCCAAAACCGCCCTCCGTCCTCCTCTGCCAGGGCCGAAATGTCTGATCACGAATGGATCACACCCCTTGTCTGAAAGATTTTACCTCCTTCTTCTTGCTTGTTCTGGTTCCTGGACTTGTTTTTAAACTTTCATTTCTTCCTTCCCCCTCGGCCCACTTTCCCCACAGTCTTCCACCCCTCTGGTTTTCCTGGGCCTTTTGCTCATCCATGTGCCTGTTGTTGATCGTCTTCATTTTCCTGCTGATGATTCGTCCCCCCTCCTCACACGTTGTGATAGTATGCTGCCACCCCTCCCATGCAAACAGGGGACCGAATGGGAAAGTCTATTTGTACCTTACTTGGTTGTTCGTTAGGTGCTGGTCTACTGGTCCCATTCTCCTTCTCTTCTGGAGTGTGGTTTGTGCAAATCCTGGTATGATTGTACTTCTTTTCCATTCACTCTGAGTTGTCCCATCGTTCTTGCCTTTCTCAGGATCTGTTCTTTTTGGCCATACAATGTTACTGCTACTAGCACATCCCTTGGTCGCGAACCTGGCTCTGCTCTATTGCTCTCCTTGGGCCCACTTGGTGCAGTCCACCTGAACTGGGGATTCTGGGTCCTCTGCCAGTACTTCCGCGAATAATTGTTGGGGCGTGCTGGTCAGGTCCTTATCCTCAACTGATTCCAGGAGATTTTTTATTCTAATATTGGATCTACGCAATCGATTTTCCAAATCTTCACATTGGATTTCCAAGTTAGTGGATAGGCAAGATAGATGTTCTAGCACCTCGTCTGTTTTTTGTGTATTATCTTCGATATGCTGGACCACTTTTTCCAATGTATCAGTCCTTTCCTCCAGTTTTGCTGTATGTATTTTTTCACTTCCTGCAGTGATTGTTTCATGTCTTCTTTCAGCGATTGAAATTGTTCTTAAAAGGAGAGTAGGAATTGGCTCTGGATTTCCTTGAAGCAATTTTGCATGTCCTTATTTTCCGCCCCCTCAATCCGCTGTTCCTGGGGGGTATGTCACCACTGGGCTCCCTGCGTCTCGTTGTCATTGCGTTGTCCATGCTCCACAGCTGTTTAATATTTTTGGGTTTCTTCCCTTGGTGGGTTTGTTGTGCTAGGGTTGTAGTTTTTGGTCTGGATTTGAACATATATGCTGTTTCCGTGTTGTTGCTTTTGCTTCTCTTTCTGTTGGCTCACTTTCACCTGGTCCACTGTTTCTCTAGGGGGGGTGTCACTGGAGGGGTGTGTCACTGGAGGGGTCCCACCCTCTTTTAGCCTTCGATGAGCCTGCTTAGTTCGATGTTGGTCTGCCTTGTTCTTTTCCTCTTTTCTGCTCTATATTGGGAGGGGGGACTCACACAGATTCAGATTTCCCTGCTTGCTTCCTGGTGAGTGTATTGTGGTTGCTTTTCCCCCTTCCTTGTCTGCTGCTCGTTTTCCGTCAGGACACCTTCCTGCTCATTCCCATCCAGTGAAGGGCCAAGCAATTACTTTAGTATAGGTAAGGGGGGTCCCTGTGGCCTTGAGGTGGACTGGTGATTGTCTACAGCCGGAGTCGGTGCCCCAAGGCTGGGCTCCTCGCCGCCAGGTTGTGTGCCTTCTTCCCCTCGTTCTTCTGATACCAGTGCCAGTTGAGCGGGCGCCTCCTGTCTCCTCCTCGGCCTCTGCTCTTCTCGCTGCCTTCTCTGTTTGCAGCCCGCTAGTGGGCAGCTATTACGTTAGATGCGCTTTGCCATTTGGGTCCTCGTTTCACCGCCGAAATGCTGTGAATCAGGGAAGTGTTTGCCAGGCTGCTGGAGGGCGGGGTGATTTTAATTCGAAATCGCTTTATTATGACTGCTACTGGTGCGTCCCGGTGGGCAGAGACACCTACATACGTCCTCCTCTGCCGGCTGCCATTTTGGAGTCTCTTATTTATTCATTTATTTTAAGGGGGCGATCCTATTCCCCTAAACCCCCACCACCGCCACCTCACCCACCACCCCCAAAAACCCTAAACAAACATACTACATATATATATATATGTAGTAGTACCAGCAAGTCTGGTAGGTTAACTCGTGGATTTGCGATAAATAACAGCATATCATCTGTGTACAATGAGACTAGCTGTATGATGTTATCTATTTAGATCCCTATCTCCTTGTATTTTGCTCTCAGGAAGGCCGCCAATGGCTCCAAGGCCAGTATTTAAAGCATCAGGGACAGCGGGCAGCCCTGCTTCGTGCCCCTGCATATTCTCCAAGCCTCCGAAATGTGTTTGCCTGTCTTTACTCTTGCCCTGGGCTCCTTATATAGTAACTTGATCCATCTGAGGAAGCTCTCCCCTATTCCGAAATGGGGGAGTGCGCTCAACTGCGAGTTCCAATTCGCGGAGTCAAAGGCGTTGACAGCGTCCAAGGACGCTATAGCACATTTCCCCCGTCTGTCATTAGTCTAGGCCACCGGTGCAGCCTTCACAAGTTCCAGGTGGTATTACCCCTGGGGACGTAACCCGTTTGGTCCGAGTGCACCAACGTGTGTATGACCCGTTTGAGCCTACTTGCCAGGGCCGCTGTCAAGATTTTGCAATCCTGTTTAATCATAGAAATTGGCCTGTATGAGCTACAGTCTAGAGGTGATTTCCCCGGTTTCAGAATAGGTATTATTAGTAATTCTACCATACTGTCTGGTAATTGGCCTCTCTCATACGCCTATTCATATACTTCCAATAATTTAGGTGCCATAGTGTGTTTGTACTTTTTATAGAACTCTCTGGGTAACCCGTCTGGACCTGGGCTCTTGGCTGTCGACAGAATATTTATTACAGCTTGCAGTTCCTCTGCTGTTAAGGGGGCCTCAAGTATCTGTACCTGTACCTGGTCTTCGGTTAATTTCAGCATTTCTGTATATATTTCCCGTAATTTAGGTTCCCCAACTTCTCCTAGACGGTATTGCACTATAACCTTAGCGCTACGAGTTTGCCTGGTTCCTCCCTTGTCATGCCCGCCTGTGTTTCCTCCCTCTCTATTGCTCGTTCTATTTTCCCAGAGTTCGGCCAGAACACTCCATTTAAGTCCCGCTGTCTTCCCAATCACCACTCCACTGACCACCACTTTAAAGGCGTCCTATACCGCCCCGGATCTGTCTACACTACATGTATTAAGTTGGAAATAGTCTTCTATTGTGTCCTGCAGGTGTTCTTGAAAGTCCCCTTCCATCAGTGCTTCCGCCCTTAGTCGCTATGTCGTTATAGGGGCCTTCCTATGTGTATATGCCCATGTTGCTACTAGCGTGGCGTGGTCTGAGAGTGTTCTAGCCCTGAGGTGTGCACTTGTGAATTCCCCCAGTGTTTCACTACCTGTGAAAGTGTAGTCAATACGTGTAAACGTTCCATGTGGGCCGCTATAATGTGAGTATCCTCTGTTTTCTGCATGTAATCTACTCCAGACGTCGTCCAGTTTCAGATGATTCAGAATCCTCTGCAGGGCTTTAGCCGGTGGTGCTGGCTTTTTATATTTACTGTCCGACCTGTCAAGCAGCGGGTTGAGTGTGCAGTTAAAGTCCCCTGCCCAGATGAAGGTCGCCTCCCTGTAGGGCAAGACGGGGGTGCATGTTTCTTGAAGAACATTGTTTGCGTCGTGGTTCAGGGCGAAGGTGTTTATCAGACACCCTGCTTTATTTTCCAACATTCCATGCACTATCACCATTCTGCCCTCCATGTCTTGTTCCTGGGATATCAACTGAAATGGGAAATTGGCGGCGATCCACGTCAGCACTCCTCTGGCATAGTTGGAATATGTCGAACCAAACATTTGTTAGCCCCATTTTTTTTTTAGCTATCCTGGACTGCTTTTCTTTCAACAAGTGGGTTTCTTGCAGCATTGCTATTTTCACTTCTGATCTGTTGAGCCAGGCGTATACTCTCAACCGCTGAACATAGTAATTCAGCCCTCGGACGTTCCAAGTGGTTACTGTTAATTCTTCTGGGCTCATTTTACCAACTTCTGCTACGGCCCGTCCATACCCATGAGCCTGCTTGTACTCCTATGCTTGTCTTCTGCTGTCCTCTTGGTATCGTGTTGTGCAGTTTATGATCCATTTTGGTTTTCGGCTCCCAGTTGTCTGTACAGTCTATTCTCAGCGCGGGTTGTGCCATGGTTATTTGCCTTGACGGTGCGTCGTGGAGTTCCTTCTTTTCTTGTGCTTCGATCTCATTGCCTCTTGCACCTTCATGATGTTCTTTGCGTGTAAAGTGTTCTCCCCTTCTTGTGCTACCTTCCAACCAACAAACATTAACTATTAATCAACGCTTAGCCACCCGCCCCCTGCTCGGGCTCCACCGCTTTCCTTGCTCTGCTCCCGTTACTTGGGGCAGGCTTGCCACAGCGTGATGCCTTAGAACTGGCAACTTCAACTTGTTTGAATCTGTGGGGTTCCTTGTCGTGGCATCCATCGGGGCAGCCTCTGGGTTGCCTTGACTCCTACTTTGTACTTCATCTGGTCTATTTCACATCAGTAGTGTCTTCTGTGTTGTTGTCCATTTAACATTCTCTCTCGATATCTTACTGAGGTGCATTCCTATTATTGTTCTCATTTCTGGCTCTCAATTGGGAGATTCCTTGAAGGTCCATCCATTCATGGGCCTCTTCCATAGTTTCAAAGATATATCATCTGCCATTGCATAGCACCTTTAGTTTGGTGGGATACAGTAGCATGTATCTCACGTTTGCTGTTCTGAGGCGTTCTTTAGTTGGTCCAAATCTTGCTCTTTGTTTTTGCACCAGTGCTGTATAGTCCGGGTAAAGTGCTATCTTGGAGGCGTTTCTGGAGATCACCCCTCCATCCTTTGAAAATGTTAGTATCTTCTCGTGGTCTTTAAAGTTCATGATTTTGGCAATCATGGGCTTCGGGGGTGCTCCCGGTGGGGGTTTTCTGGTCAGGGCTCTGTGGGCTCTTTCCCTGGCAAAGCCCTGGGAGAGCACACCGGCTCCCACCTCTTGCAGCAGTAGGTTTTCTACGTAATTCGTGGGGTCTCTGCCTTCCTCTCCCTCTGGCATTCGGACGATCCGCACATTATTTCATCAAGCTCTCCCTTCTGCATGTTCCGCCCTGTGTTCGATGGTTCATATTCGTTCAAGCGCATCCGACATTTGGGATTGGGCAGTCGTGATGTTGGTATTGTTGTTTTGTACCCGTTGCTTCGCAGTGCTCACTCGGTCCGCTAGGGTCCGTACGTCCTGCCTCAGGTGGCCCACATCGAAGACGACTGCATTCCAGTTTGTGCTCCAATGACGCTTTCAACGCTGCTATGGCCTCGAGTATGAGACCTTCTTCCCGCCTTCCAACTTGTTGCTCGGGACTTGTCGTGCCGGCCTCTGTTGGCGTGGGCTGGTTCGTGTCATTTTTACTGGCGAACGTTTACATGCTGGTCTGCTTGCCCTTCCCTCCTTTTTGTTTGTCTGGCATCTCTCCGCCACTTGCTTGTGGTGTGTGCGTTGTGTTCTTGTCTGTCACCCAGTGCTGGGTTTACTTTTTGTTGATCCTACTGCGCAAGCATTGAGGGTGTCGCTCCTTCTTCAGGGTTCTTATGTTCTCTTTTGTCCGGGGTTGACTATGCTGCCACGTTTACCAGTCCGGGCGGAAGCCCCTTCCCCCACTGGTGAGCACAGTTGTTCAATCTCTGTGCTCGGTTTAGTTTTGCCTCCTTTGCTTCTGCTTGCACTATCTAGAAGGTTGCCCCCTCTGCTTATGGCTGTGCTTCTTACTGCTGTTCTGTGAGGTCACCAGGAGTACATACCTTGTATATGCAGTGAGGCGTCCTTGTGGGTTGTAGAGTTGTTACCCCTCCTTGTGTGCCAGTCACCCGCCCTGCTGTGAGCAGTGTCGAGGTTATGTGCTTGAGGGCAGTGGCAGTTCGCGCTCTGTTTACCTTGGTGGTCCCCGTCCACTTCTGCCTTTTTTCGTTGCTGTCAGGCCGGTTCAATGGATTGTGCATGGATTATAACACAGACTTTCCTTTGCATACACATTCTCCTTTACACACTTTTTGTATAAGAGATAGGGCAGGCCTTCGTTTTTTTTTTTTTTTTGTATAGGCCATTTCGATTTGACATAGACTGACTAGGACTGTGTTTTCTTCATTATTTGATGGTAGAGAATACTCCCATCATAGCTACAGGGCAAAGTAGGAGTTTTTGCAAACTCCAAGAATTTAATAAAGGTTTTGAAACTTGAAGCTCTTGTGTCAGTGTTATACTTGTGATACCATGACTCCCTTACACAACTCTGTTCAGGGAGGCATTATTGTAGCGTGCTGAAGCTGAGATGGAAAAAAGGTCTGGAGGTCTTGTTGCTCGGTCCTCGCAGAGAAGAAGAGACATCGGCCCTCATTACAAGTCCGGCGCTGGAACATGGTGCTATTAGCACCATGGTCCATGCCGGAGTCCGGCATGGTGGATGGCGGAATTACCGCCCCATTCCAGGGTGAGTGGGGCGGTAATTCCCCATTCACCATTTGCCCTTCCCCATTCCCATTTTTGCCCCATAGGGCATAATGGGGATGGGGAAGGCGCTAATTACGGCACCGTAAATTACGGTGCAGTAATTAGCACCAAGGTCGCTTAGCGCCTTGGACTTTAACGCCTGCAAAAAGCAGGCGTTAAAGTGTGAATCAGGCGTTAAGGGTTAACGGCGCCGACGGCGCCGTTAATCCCTTAACGCCTGACTTGTAATTAGGGCCATCTTCCTTGATGCCCCAAAGTCAGGCCAAGAAGTCATGGTGGGTGTGTGTTTGAATGGTGACAAATGGGCGTGGTGGCAAGGGGGAGTGGATGGAAGGTGACGAGGTGCAGAAGTTGATTGGGTAGTGGATGAAATTGAAAGGGAGAGCAGATGGGAAGATCTGTAGATGGATGCTTCCACACAACTTTCTTATATTTTGCACTGGGTTTGTACTGGGGTTTTCTCCTAGTTCAGTTTATGCATATATGTTGAATAAAAGGTAAATACCTTAGTGGATGATTAATTGGGATTCACTTCTCAGGCTCTTGTTGAGGGGTCGGTAGTGTACAGTTTTAATTTGTTTTCCTGTGTCAAAGGCACATTTTCTTGCGGGGCAAGGGGAGAGTGGGTGGAAGGTGAGGGCAATGAGAAGGCTGAAGGCTGATGGAAGATGAAGGGAGCTGTGAATGGAATGTGAAATGGAGTGGTGGCTTATGGAAGGGAGCGAGGGTGCGTATGGAAGAAGGGGAGAACATGATTTTGGATGGGCTGAGCTGATGGAATGGAAGTGCACATTTTCTACTTGAGCAAATTGAGTGATCCTTAACAAATCACTTTGTCAGTAAGACCTGGTGAGGTGACCTGGTGCGGTAAGCAGTCTGTTTCCAGCCAGAGTCATACCCCTAAACATAAACTTGAATAGTAGTAAAGAGAATTTACAATGCATGGAACATGTGTCGCTAAAGTTCAGCAATGTCACACTTGTGACAACCATTATCTCCTTCCACTCTACGTTCTGCCTCTATACATGCCTATTCAGGCCTCTCTGTCTCGCTTATCCACGGGCACCTTTGCCTTAAATCTGCCACTGCTGACACAGTCAGACTATCAGCACCTATATAAGAATTGGCACAAACGTCTTGACTTGGAGCATGTTAGGACAAGATTCCAAAGAGAAAGTGGTGTTATAGTGAGTAGAGAAGGGGAAGGGGTGGTTAGGCCAGTTAAGCCAGTGCATAGGTAAAGCCAAGATATGGGAGCAGCCGAGCGTAGTAGGCCTGCTGGCAAC
The DNA here is from genome assembly GCF_040938575.1 of Ambystoma mexicanum. Lineage (NCBI taxonomy): Eukaryota > Metazoa > Chordata > Amphibia > Caudata > Ambystomatidae > Ambystoma > Ambystoma mexicanum. The sequence continues at coordinate 86,860,499 of NC_090936.1, read as the reverse complement.
ATAGGCTCAAAGACTGACAAGGCTCAGATAATGAGGAAACACTGATTGTGAAGTTAGCTGGGGACTCCATACCAGACTGGTGTCAGTGGTGAGGCCACTAGCCCAAATAAATGCTTGCAAAACTATAAAGAACCCATTTGGGGGTGGAAAATCCTACCCGGAAATACATAGATATTGGGTAGAATTCCTTCCTGCAACAGTCAAGAATCCCATAGGAGAAAAGGGGTCTAATACAGGGGTTACTTGGTAGCAGTGTTGAGGCCTGCATAGTTTTCTGAAGGCAAAGACAAAGTTATGTCTAAGAAAAGAGAAGGAAAAACTGCCAAAACAAAGGCAAAGACAATGGGCCTCATTACGACCCTGGCGGAGTGGGTTTACGCCAGCGGTATTCGCGGCGGACCCTTCCGCCCTACTACGAGTTCCCGTAGCGCCATGGAGCCGTTTTCCGCCTGGTTTTTCCGGGCGGAGAAATCCATGGCGCTACGGGACCTTGTTGTTAATTACGCCACCGTATTTTACGGTGGCGTAATTAAAGCCTTCCCCACTCCCATTATACCCTATGGGGCAAAAATGGGAATGGGGAAGGGTAAAATGGGGATTGGGGATTTACCGCCCCGCCAAGGTCGGAATGGGGCGGTAAATCCGCCAACCCCCATGGCGGTATTGGCAGCTTTCCGCCGTGCTCCATGGTGCATATTGCACCACGATCTCCGCCAGGGTCGTAATGAGGCCCAATGTTGAAGAAGCTTTTTGGGGCACTTATAATGCCTGTGGCTAAGTGTCTTGAAGAGCACAGCCCTGGGCAGATGCTCAGGAAACTGATATTAGATATTAGAATAAGGACTCTGCTATGGAAAATAGGTACTTTAGATCGGGCCCTTAGTGTGAACTTGCTTTATTCCTCCTTCTTTGCACGGTTTTGCTTTCTCCCTTAGTTGTGCACCCATACCATAGGCCGCTGACCACTTCCTGTTACGAATCAAAAGTGCTGAAAGCTATTTGTGATGTGTGTGTTTGGGGTCAGCCTGTTACAGTAACCACAAAAAATAAATATTAATTAAATTAAATAGAATCTGCAGATACAATTTAAGATGGGTAAAAATTGTGTTCAGATGTATGGGATCATATCAGTTGATCAGTTTGGAGAGAAACAAAAGAAATAGGAGAATACTGATTGAAATGATTGCAATAGCTTTACCTACATAATGGCACAATCTGGCGAAGTCGTTTTAAAACAACAAGTGGGATGACTAAGCCCAGAGTTAAATATGTGTTCTTTATTAAACAATTGTTCTTTAATATAAGAAATTAAAGCGTGCACATTTGCTAAGGAATTGTAACTTTTTATGCTGAGTACTAGCACTGCACAATTGCCATGGAAAGTAGCAGATCATTCCAGTTCTCAGCTTCCCTTATTCCGTATACAGGGATTACCGTTAGGAAGCTGTTCGCACTTCCACTTGCCTTCTTTGATGGTCTTGGCGTGTTTCATCGGACATCCTCCCCCTACGATAGGGATGTGGTCTCGCCACCACCTGACACAGAACTCTGCTTTCCTGTTTCACAATGGCTCTTAATTTATTGGATACAGCGTACCTCCTGGCGTCTCACTCTGGCGTTCTGCAGCTGTTTCGAAAGTCGCGGGCTCCACGGCTCGCCACAGGTCAGCCTCTCCAAGGCGTGCTCACGCCAGAGGAATTCTCCGGCGTAAGATACTCTATGCTCCTCCATGTTCCTCCACTCATCCCAGCTAAATATGCGTCTTCTCACAAAGAGCCATTCTCCTTTCCTCCTCCAGGCTGGTTGGTTCCAGCATTACCTTCAGCCAAATATGTAGATGTTACATTATGCTTTGTAGCAGATAGTCCCATGTATTCTACTAGGGTATGTGGCTGTGAGAAGCAGGCTCATCTCTCTAGCCTCAAAGGGGGAGGCTTCCTCTTGGGTACAAGGGATGAATACCTTCAATTTGTCACATACCCCTTACATTGGTGGCTTGCCCATCTTCCTGTTGAAGGGATGGCTTATTTTTGGTTATGCCTGGTTGAACTGTTTTCTTCCCAAGATCTGAAGACATGAGGCCTCATTACGAGTCCGGCGGTAGCCGTGCTGGTAAAACCGGCAGGCTGCCGCTGGACTCGTGATGAATAACCACCGCCTGACTTGCCGGAATAACCAGGGCATTACAGCCCTGGCGGTCCGGTAAGTCAAGCGGCGGCAATTGTTGCTCCCCATTCCCATTCGAGTCCCATAGAACTCAATGTGAATGGGGAGGACGGAAGCACCGGCACTGTGCACAACAGTGCCAGTGCTTTCGTCAAAGTCTGCTGGCAGGTGCCGTTCCGCCTGGCAGGGTCAAACCTGGCGGGCGAAACGGCACCTGCCAGCAGACTCAAAGTTTGCTTGTCCGAAAACAACGGTGCCAATAAGCTTACCGGCACCGTTGTTTCTGGACCGGCAAACGTGTAAAGAGGCCCTCGGTCTTAGAGATGGTCTTTCCCCAGTTCCAGATGTCTGAGAGGTCAACAGCAGTTTCCCAAGGTTTTAAAGGGGAATACTGTATGCACATATCCTGGATCAAAGGAGGACTTAAGAGTTCTGAAAAGGTCAGGATGCCAGTACCAATGGCAGTCCTCGTGGTCGTGGGATGATCCCTGACTCTTAATAGTAGAGGAACTTTAGGGTAAGTTTCCACATCGCTGTGTACATATGTAATTCTGAAAGCTTGATTGCCCTGGATATTCTTACTGCGGTTTGTTGGCTACATGAGCCAATGGACTTTCATTTCAGTAGTAGATGAATGTCCTGAAATTTTAGTCAGTAAAAAGCCTCATTTTGCCACACGCATTGTAACAGGGGCCTCCTTATATCAGGAAAACTGGTAGTTCCCAAAGGGTTTATATTTTGATATGAGGCTTACTAGTCTCCCCTTGGTAAGGGGGATAGATAACAAACATTCAAACCGTCGTCACAACTAAATTGCGTGGCTATTCATTCGAGGTTGATAAAGAATGCCCCCAAATCCTCTCCTTCCTGATAGGGTTGGAGAACCCCATGGGGAAACTATCTATCCGGTGGGAGGGACCAATTCGTACTTGGTCAAGGCCTTCTTGGAGGCGCTGATCCACTTGAATCTGGTGTTGTACTAGTCGCTCAAGGATGGATTTGAGAGTACACATTACAACTTCTGGGTTTACCGAGGAGGAGTAAGCCTCGCAATAGCTGCTTCCTGCTTCTTCCCACTAGTCAGAATTTTCAAGCAGTTGGGATTTCTTTCTTTTTTTTATTTCTTTTTTTTATTGTGTTATAGTAAAACGACTTTTCACAAAATCATAACTTACATAAAATCAAGTCAGCAACTAGAAATAGAAAGATTACAATACAGAATCAGGAAAAAGTTGCAAAAGAAAAAGGAAAAACCAGACAACAAAATATTGCAAGTATACATAAAGAAAATCTACATAGCACAAAAACAACAGCACAAATAAAACAAAAAATCTATCTCTTTAGCCGCTAATATTTGACGAGAGTAAAATACACACAAAAAAAGGTTTTCCTCTTCTCAAACTTATAATTGATATAATTTCAAAACAATGAATAGAGAGCATAAAACATCTTTAACTTTCTAGGTTAATACTCCGTAAGAAGGGTTCATATCTTTGAGCAGTGTGTAACTGTTTCATTCTTGTTACTATCCAATCAGATTTAATTCTTTCAATATCTTTACTTCTTCAGCCATCAAATCTTCATTCCTTGAAGCTAATCTTAACCAAAAACAATGTTTCCAAGAACCATACATTATGTACAAACCTTTGTAGCCTTTGTACCCTCAAGTCCCATGCAGTTAGTAAGTGTTCTACGGACTGTTTTTCAGCCCTATCACATTTCTGGCAGATGTTAGTTGGAGTCTCTACATCGTCTCTAATGTGTTGTATTTCCAATGTGGGTAGGAGATTTAGTGGGAATCTTAAGAAGTCCGATCTACTCGTGGGATCTGGTGACTTCCTTAGGTAAATGTGTAAAAAGGACCTCTGTTTATCAGTGAGAGTCATGGATGCAGATATTTTATGCGAATCTCATCCTCTCAGTGGTCCTAATCCAATCCATCTTTTTCATAGATTCTTTGACTTTGAGGGGATTTTGCATCAATATTTCTACTGTACTGTCCAACTGTGTCAGTATGTGAACTTATTCAGGAAAATATTAGCGTACCCCTGTAGTAGAACTGCCACATCTTCATATAGGGATGGTGAAGGTGGATCAAGAATCGATCTATACAGGGATATCCATTTCCACTCCAACCATGCTCTAAGCGAGGAGGTGAGGCCAGGTTCATAACGTACACAGGCAGTAGGCACGCAATTCGGGAGACCCAATGTTCGCCTCCATATTTTTCCTTCAGTTCTGTCCGATTCAATAGCAAATGATTGAAAATTAGTATCCAGCCCATATAGCAGAATTGCAACTATTTTGCCAATATAGAATCTTGTGACCGGGTCAATAGAGAATTTACTGAATTTAGTTAATATTTTCTTCATTTGCGAACCCAAGTTCAAGATTTTTGCATCTAAGGTCAATATTATCTGGCCTTTTGTTGGAAATGCTCTGACCTGTGAGCCCAAATAGGTCACCTCCTTAGCAATTGGAATGATTTGATCTTTCAAATGCCAAATGAATGATTTAGTGACTTTTAGAGGATCTTTGAAAATCACAATTTTCAACTTCTCAGGATTTACTTTAAGATCATTTAGGATTGCATATTCTTGCAAGGCATCGAGAAGCCGCTGTAGACCTATCTGCATGTGCTCTAGTATCACAATATCATCAGCATATGCCAACCAATTTATCCTAGTGGTTCCCATTTTGGGATTCACCAAGGCCACATCTTGAAGCCATTGTGCCAGGTCTGATAGATATAAGTTGAACAAAAATGGGGCTACCAGGCATCCCTGTCGAACTCCTCTTTCGATTTGGATAGTTTTTGATAGTTCCCCGGATCTACTCATTCTAACCTGTAGTTCTGAGTTATTATGAAGTTCTATAAGAATGGCTAGAAGATTGTCTGGTAGGCCCCATTGTTTAAATTTTCCCCATAAGCGGTCCCTATTGATGGTATCGAATGCTTGGGACAAATCAATCCAAGCCCCGAATAACGGAGTACCGCCCCTGGAGAAAGCACCTTTCTTATTATTCCTCCTTAACTGTGTCATCATGAAGTTTGGAAGTAAGTGCCGTGCTCAGTAAGGGTTCAGCATGGTCAGGGTTGGGTTTTATTCCCAAGGATGGATTTATGCCCAAGAGTCCTATGGGTGGAAGCTTATCGATGGGTGTTGCCATAGACTTTTGGGTTTGTGGGTCTGACTCTATATCAGGACTTTACCAATCCACTTCTGACACCTGTTGTGTCTGAAGAAGGAGTCGACTCTTTGAGGACTTCCTAACTCACTTTTATTTAAATTATGAGAACAAGGCCTATCTTTCCCTATTTGTAAAGGGAGTTCCCTCCCTATCTTAAGGAACTAAAGGTGCTCGCCTGTCGTCAGGAAGTCCCAAAGAAAGAAATGTCCTCAGTTTCAATCTAATTCTACCTGACCCTACCACTAAGATAACTAACTTGAACAAATCCGGGAGATTTGCTTGATTCTCCTGGTGTGCCAAGATCTTCTGACAGTCTTTGTATCAATGTCTCTGTTCCTTGTGTTGCTTGTCTAGCACTATCTTCTGTAACAGTCACTATTTATCTCTTGGATTAACTCTTTTAGCTCCTCTACAACAGTCTTGGCCTTTCTACTTTCCTTAGTGAGGTATTTGTGAGAACTTTCCTTGTGATACTTCCTCACATTCTTGTTGGAGTGTTTAAACGAGTTAGGACACTGGGGCGATTGAGGGGAAGGGGCATACCCATTGAGCCTGTGAATTGTGAAACTGTGGAAAAGCTATAGGAAGTTCAGGGGAAGAAGCATAACCCTGGAAGCTGTGAATTGTGGAACTGTGAAATTTGCGAACCGTGGAAAAGATAAGACGGCTCAGGGGAAGAGGCATACCCCTTGAGCCTGTGAATTGTGGAACTGTGGAAATCCCAAGGGAATGGTCATACCGCTTTAGATTGTGCAATTATTATTATTATTTATTTATTTATTTTATTGTGCATAAGTGCAGATTGTGGAATGGTATAACGTTAAAGGAGATCAAGAGAGAAATCGTGTATCTTGAGTTGATGAACTGTGTAAACCGGATAAAACTCTGGGGAAGAGTCATCCCCTTGAGATTGTGGAGTATGGTAATGTGGAAGTGAAGAACATTGAAAACATAGAGAAATCCAGGAGAAGAGAAGAACCCCTTTAACTAGTAGAAAGAACTTTGTTGGTTTCTTTTACACTTTGGAACTTTATGTTGGAACTTTGGAAAGGAGCTGCAGGTGATCAGCTAAAATACATTTTCCCCTTCACGTTATATTGAGTGTAGTGTGTGAGGGTCAGGTTAGGATTTTGGACACAGGACGGAGAACTTGTTGTTTTGGACATTCTGACACAGATGTTCCTTAGTTTTGTTAAGGCAGGGAAACCCCTCCTTGAGTTAGGGATAGGTAGGATTTCCCCATTCCTCTCTTTAATTTTATCAATAAAAGTCTTTAACATAATCACAGTAATGCCACTGGCGTCCAAATCTTACTCTTGATTCCTTACACTTAGGTTATTCTTCATAAAAGGGTGCGGGTCCCTGACCTGTATTCAGACACTTGTCAGTGCTTCTGGAAGCCCACCAACTGTCCCGGCAACCCAGGTACCTGAAAGGGGCTTGCCGGTATTCTTCAGTCAATTGTGGCCTCTCCTTTGTGTCCTTTCGGGCCTTTCATGGCCCCTGCTGCTTTCTAGTGTGCTGTGGCGACTCCACAGCTTTTGGTTCTTTGCGGGCTGCACGTCTCCTGTAGACTACGCGTTCCATCTGCTTCTTGTGGCTGGATGTCTGCCTCTCCACGGCTCTGGTCAGTCTCTCCACGGGGCGCCAGATAGGGACAGCTCTGCCTGCAGGGCAGTGTCCCCAGCAACGACTTCCTCTAGTCTCCGCTCTGGTCAGCTTCCCGTATCGAGGGTCCTCCAGGGAGGGCTTCTCTCCTCTTCCTAGTTTCCCTCTTCATTTTTTAATGGGCTGTGCCCAATCAGGTTCAGAGATAAACCAGACTGTTCATTCACATTCTCTAAGTGCTCTCTATGCGTACGTACTTCTTCTTCGTCCCAGTACTGATCTTGAGGTTTTCCAGGGAGTCAACTGTTCTCTCCCTCCTCTCGGTACTTAAGGGATACATGTCCCTTGACGGGTCTACACTTCATCGTCTCACTACTTCCTATGTTACTGGTATGGTAAAAACATATGGGAGCACTAGGGAAAGTGTTGGTGGGAGGGGCGTAGGAAACTATGTTAGGGTTAGGTGGGAAATGGGGATACCATATTCTCCCCAGTTCGTCACTAATCCCATATGGGGCTAACCTCCCCATGGGATCCACTCGCTGAGTACCACCCCCCAGGGGACTATCGGGTAGCGACCTCACATCCAGGGCCTCATGAGAAGGGGTTCCCCCTAGGGAAGAAGTGACACAATCCGGGGAATGGTCACACGTCCTGCCAACCACAATCGGGATGTGGTCTTGCCACCACCTGACACAAGACTCTGTTTTCCTGTTTCACAACAGCTCTTCCTTTGTTGGATACACTGAGCCTCTGGCATTCTGCAGCTCTTTGAAAGTTGCGTGCTCTGCGGCTCATCCCAGGTCCGCCTCTTCAGGGCATGCTCTTGTGAGGGGGCTTCTCTGGCATAGGATAGGTTCTGCTCCTCCATATTCCGCCACTCGTCCCAGTAAAATATGCATCTTCTCTTAAATAGACTTTCTCCTTTCCTTCTCCAGGCTGGTTGGTTCCAGCATTACCTTCAGCCAAATATGCAGATGTTACATTATCCTTCGTAGCAGATAGTCCCATGTATGCTGCTACGCTGTGTGGCTTAGGGAGTTGCTCACAGGAACAGGAGTTCTTGAACCCCTAAGGGGGAGTCTCACCCAGTGAAGTGCTACTCTCACCTGAAGACTCTGGGTCAGTACTGAGGCAGTAGAGTGTGTCTCTTGCGTCCTGTCCCTAAGTTTGCCCTTGTAGAGATAAAGACGATCGTCACTCTTCCTCCCTTAAATTTCTGGTGAGGAGAAAAGTGGTGGCCAGGAGGGGAGTTAACCCCGTAGAGGGAAAAGCCAAACAAGGCAGAAAAAGCCTCTAAAGATAATGTTGTTGTACAGTGAACTCTGAAGATTGCCGAAACAGAACAGAAGAGAAGTTCCAGGGAGCTGGCGAACACAACTTCAAAGTAGAATTCCTTGAGCAATAAGGCAGAGCTAGGGGAGGAGCGTAGAACAGAACTTTGAGCAGGTGTGCAGGTGCAGGCAAGGGGAAAGCAGTAGAATGCGGAGGCACAGGGAAACAGGAAAGTAGTAGCACAATTGTACCAAAGTGGAGAGCGTGTTACGGGTGGTGGCAGAGGGAGGAACCAAGCAAAGCGGACAGAGCTACAAAGAAGGACACAAGCGTCTGACCCTAAGGAAGAATACGGGTTGTAATTCGTGTTGCTCCGGCATCGGTCTGAACTCATAAAGCAGATCACAGCCGCCATCTTGGGGTGAGCACCAGAGCGATGCTACGGTTTCTCGTGCAATGTGGTGGAGCAAGTGGCGGCCATGTTTCCATCTTTTCCATAGCAACCATCTATGAGTTGTGACAGCTACTTGCCCAGACCCCTAGGCAGGGTCTTGCAGAGCAGACTCTCCACCCCGGCCTCAAAGGGGAGGTGCCCCCCCCCCCCTTGGGGAGATGAGATGAATACCTTTGATTCGTCACAGTATGTTCCCTTCCTGCACCACTTCCCACTGCGTACATTGAGTCTGTCCACTGTTTTTTGTGTCTTTTCCCCTGTATGAGTGGATTTGGGTGAGTGTGGCCCCATGCACAATTCCTTGTACAGGCAGCTCAGCAACACCACAAAAGACATCTTACTCCCTCATCTGGGTATCACTACATATTATCCCAACCAAAAATATCGCGGTATATATGGTCGCCTGGAACGGCAATAGGCGATATTTTACGGGGGATAATTTTTGGGACTTTTAGGAGCGGGGGCTGCGGGGGTGTCCCCCACTCCTTTAAAAATAATGCAGGGGTTGTGGGGGTGCCCCCCGCAGGTTCCATGCCTTAATATCGCCACAGAAATATGGCGATATTTTTGTATGGTGATATTTTTGCCTGGATATTAACACATGGAACACTCATCTGTAACCTGCCTGAGCCCCGACCTTATTAGACTTCAGTCAAGATGAGTGGTTATGGTAAATATGTACTATAGGACGTCTTGTCTGTCACCACTCCTGTAACATCCCAGTATGGATATTGTGAGAGGTCAGAAATGAAAGCAGGACACAAAGTTGTCATGTTTTTAGTTAAACACGTTTATTAATTTAAACGGGTTGGGAAAATGCCTCTCTGATCCTGCTCTAAGAGGAGTTTCCCTACCAAAAACTAAAGATCTGTCTTTGTCAGGATGTCAGAAATCAAAAGCTGTCCTTGTGTCCAAAACGTTCTATCTTGACCCTTGTACTACTAACAAAATAATAAAGTGAGAAGGGAAATGTCTTTAACCTGATATTTGCAAAAAGTGTTCTTAAGTAAAGATAAAATAGCTACAATTTACATGTTCTCCAAGATGGAAAATACCTTAGTTCCAAAGTGTGATTCTCTTCCCCTGGATTCTTCACAGGTATCACAAATGGCTCTTGATCTAACAGTTCTTTGTGTCTTTCTTGGCCCACAACAGCCCTGTTAGGTACAAAGCTGTTTAACCTTGTAAGTCCTTCTTTAACAAAGGTTCCTTCTTTAACAAACACTGTCTTTGCTTTACACTCCTTGTAGGTTTGGAATTTGCCTGGTATACTCCCCTGCCAGGACATCTCCTCTTGTTCTTTCAATTGCCTGATGCATGCTTGCCAGGACTTTTCATAAATTACAGTTCCTCTTAACATACAAGCAGCATATACTCTTCTTAGCTTGGTACATCTACTTGTTTCACTGTTTTTTTAAACTTTCCCCACATCTGAACTTCATGCGCTCATTTGTTCGTGGGGTTCAGGTTGGTACTCTGCCCTTTGGATTCTCAAACAATCTTCTTATTGTTGCACTTTCAATATCTTCATAATATTCAAATTGTCTTTGGCACGGTCACTGAAATACAATACCCTGGGGTTCACACCTTGCTTGGGCTGACTCACCAGCTCTGTGTAGCGCCTTCGTCTTGTTCACGCTTATGCAGTGTACCTTTGCCGCTTGCTTCCAACTGGGCGTCTCTGACATCTATCCGGCTTCTCCCGCGGCTCCACTTCTGCACGTCTGCTTCTATACAGCTCCCGGTAAGGAGAACGCTGCTCCTCCTAGCTGCCGGAAGCCCAGGAATCCTGTCGCGGTTCCTGGCGTCTCCATGAGACGCCTTGCTTGCACCATGTTACCTTCCTTCTCTGCTGGTGAGTTCCTTCGCCCTGCCACACCGGCTCGTTACTCCAGCATCTGCATGCATTCATTAGAGATGCCACATCCTCTACTGAGCTTTATCTCATTGTTCGGTTACCATTTGTACAGGTCCTGCACACGGGTGCCTTCATAGTCTCAGGAGGATAGCTCAAGGGCAACGTGCTCGCCTTGGAAGCAAGACGGCACGGAGCGACACAGGTTCGATCCCCGGGTCAGCGCTTAAAAACCTCTGGTTATTAAGCGCGTTATAAATAACCAATCATATCATATCATATAAACAACTAGCACACTCATTGAGCTTGACGGGGCGGCTGCTCTGCATCAATTCCTTCATCCTCCTCGTCTCAGTACTTAGGTGGTTGTGGGAATCGAAGTCCATTGATGGTTCCTTACATGGTACTTGTAGAATCTTTCTCAATTATTCCATATGGAAGACCAGTTCTACATGAAGGAAAATAAGAACTGAAAAGCGTTTTCATGGAGCTTTTACTTTTCAGGTTATGGATAGGAGTTTGTCCTAAAAGGTGCTGGGAAAAGATTTCTTTAATTTCCCTAAGGGGGGGAACAGACGCATGGCAATAGGCCATTAGGGTATTGGTAACAGGGGGTCTTCCTTGTAGGGAAATGGGCGATACTGCGCCTCATCCAATGAAGCCGTGACATCTCCCCAGTGGCTATCTCCTCCCATGTTATCGTACCTCATAAAGCCACTCTCAGGGTCAGGATCAGGTAACGGTCGCCGTCCCCTGGCCACATGAGAGGAGGATACCACCGGGGATCCATGATGATTCCATTGGATTCATCACAATATCCTCTCATCATAAGAAAAGACTTGGCAATTTTGAGGAACCAGCCCAGCCCCCATCATCCTCGAATGTAGATCTTGTTATCATTGACAGACTACAAAATATCATGAACAAACGTCAGCGCAGTATATGTAGGTCAGCAGCTACACAGCAGATAATTCATGAATGATGTGGCAGACTTGCAGAACTGGGGCCATAGCAGGGCAAGAATCAGGGGATGCAGAAGCCTGGCCAGACTGGAAGAGGAGCATGATGAATGTTTAGTAGGTGAGCACTGTGATTGGTTAGCTGGGTTAGGTACACAGTGTAACACAGGGCAGGAGTAGGCGGTAGAGAGCATGTGTGACGTCACTGTCTAGGAAGAGTAATATTAAGTGCACAGTGGGACATGGCATTCCAGAAATGCAGCAGCATGGTCTTTCAAGTGTGTTGGTGTAGGGTCTGTAAGGCCTGGCTTGTGGAAGGCAGGCATCAGTGTGTCAGTGATTACATGCATATATAAGATGTGCAAGCTAAGACCAAGACAGAGAGTGCTTCAATAGCATCTAGTGAAGATCTGCAGCACAGCAGTATGTGCATGTTACAGATCTTACAGTCCTTTTTTTAAAAAAAAGTAATCAGTCAGTGGGCCAGGCACTTTACATGTGTGTGCATCTGTGTACCTGCACTCCATGATGGAATGGTTTCAGGACAGCAGCAGCCCAGAGTGTGCAATGAGCCTTTTAGATTGCTTTGACTTTTGGTTGCCTCATTCTTTTTTTCAGCGGAAGCTACATGTGCTGGCCTGAGGTGTGATGGAGCATGTAAGCAGCACACACACACCAGCAATAACATGTGACATGAACATGTGCACCTTCGTGTACTAACATTCCGCACCCTCACTGCCACTTTCTCACTGGGGTGTGATGGATAGTCTGCAAGTAGCACACACTTACAACCTCAATCACACCTGCACGCACCTCCAGTTGACTTCTCATTTATTGACACTTCCTACCTTCACTGACACTTTTTCTCACAAAGCATCACACTTCCACTCACACCTACACTCATAACCACACTGTTTCCTACAACCAGGACTGTAGCTGTCTTGACTCTGGCAGCAGAAAGGCCAGTGTTGAATCTGAGCCACTGGAGTGGCCTGCTGCTGACTGGGTAATTTCTACAAGACAAACCTAACTGCAACATCTGATGTGCAGCATGTCGACACCTTGCCATGCACGCTCCCTCCCGAATACACACACAAAGCCATTTGCTGCTGCTGTACTCTGTCATTCGTGGTGCTTGTTGATGAAAGCCTTTATTTATGCCTGTAAATGAACAAAAATAAATTAAAATAAAATGAGACCATCATTGAATTGTCTCAGACAACTGCCTACTACATTTACAAGTGTGAGTCCTGACAGTCTTCCATTCGTTGCAAGCCGACAAATTGAGTACCATTAAGTTGGTTATTAACGTGTATTATTACAGTAGTTAGAAGCAAGGGAATCGGGAATGAAGCGGTACATACAAATGTGGTATTATTATTGACATGGAAGACACTTTCAATTGCTTAACTTTTGACCTGTACACAAATAACATTATCCACCTTTTAGGCCATAAACAGATAAGAAAGGCATGTAAAGGAAAAACATATAAATGTTTAATATCACTATGTATTGCAGCGTTTCTGGCTTTTTAGCTGGGACCTGTGACGTATTGAGGGAATTCATCCCTTCTCCCAAAGGGGGAGCCTCCCCCCTGTGAGGCTGTTAGGATTCCGCCCAGTGATCGACGTAGCCCACCTAATGTGTCCCATCATGGTGTTTTAAAGAGCCGTTCTCCACACAAGAACACTGTCCTGTTTCTCCGTCACTGGAGGTTGCATTGGCGACGTTGGAAACCCTTGCATACAAGCCGTTGCTCAGCAGCGTCTACGGTTGCCAAGGGGAACGCCTGTTCAAACGCACACGTATCAAGTAGCATGCCCCGCCTTCCTTTTCAATAAATGCAGCGTTTAACCAGAAACGTACCCAGAAACGAACGCTTCTGAGTGAAGTTGTGTTTTTGCTTGTTCCTTGTTTTGGCTATGTTCTTGTATTCCTGATTACTGACCTGGCTTGCCTTCTGGACTTGTCCCCACCTTGCCCATCTACTGTCCAACTGTCCTTCCTGTTACATGGACTCGGCATGGCTAGCTGACCTGCTCTACCTTACATTTTGTACTTGCATTGCCTGATACCTGCCGACCTTTTGCCTGTCCCTGGAACTGCCTCATCTAAACGTTGGATACCATTGCTGCCTGCACATTACCAACAACCTTTTGCTTACCAGACTGCTTGCTGTGGAACCAGTGCACGGACCAGAGACGCTATCCGGATCTCTGTGCACTGGCGACCTGCAATCTTCTGGAGAACACCACTGCTCACTGTAAACTCAGTGCACGGACTAGAGACGCTTCCTGTGGATTGTCCACCATCCCAATCGATAGAGCGTCCTCGTGCCTTTCGGGAGGTTGGGTCCCAGTAACACACTCTCACCCCCGTTCGTTTACGTTTCCTTGGCTGGACTTCCTGTATTTGCTGCTACCTTTGACTTCTGACATCTCAAGCACTGGTAAGGTTCCCATCATCCCAGTGTTACTATCTTCATATTTGTTTGTCATTTATACTTACCCCATTTATTCTGTTGTCATAGGCATCCCAGGCCTTCTAGGAAACTCCTGATCAACCTCCATCCCCTAGTCAATTGTGATATACAACCATGCACTCTGTTCCTCAGTCTAGAGGTCAGCCTTCCCACTCCTTACTTATAGTCACTCCATGACCACTCCTTCATGCCACTAATTGCTGTCCTTATTTTGTTCACAGCTGGGGTCGTTCGTGGTGTGTTCAAACCCTGCTCTTCCAATTAATGAATCCCTCTCTTAGTGCTTGTAACTTAATAGAGGGTTGCATTGATAGGAAGAACTCCCTCCTGGTGAGGAGACCTAGACATTTCGGTCTAGGTTCATATATCCAGTGGTCACCTCGGAGTACAAAGGAGTCGGTGGGGATTCTGTCTGGTGAGTCACAACAGAGGCTCAGGTGGTTAGCTCGCTCTGCATCACGCTCCGTAGGGTTTGAGGCAAGTGAGACCTCACTGGGAAAGGCTCCCCCTTTGGGGACAAGGATTCCTGTTCTTGTGAGGAACCCCCTACGGCACACCCCATATTGGGATACATAGGAATATCAAAGGTACAAAACAGTATACAATCCACACTTGGGTGAAAAGAAAATAAAAAAATAATATTGCCAGCAAGAAAGAGGAGCTATCCCTTTAGACAGAAATGTCCATTTAACTGAGAAGAGGGGACTGGAAGAGGGAGTAGATGCTGAAACGAGTCGAGACGCATACACATGCAGGAGAGACCCCCTGGCCTTGTGATACCTGTGAGGGGAGGAGTCCTAGAGAGCGCAGAGCCCCTGAGTTTAGATTCGTAACTGACCGCATTCAGAGTGATAGCAAAGCACCGGATGCACTGCGTCCACCAAGAGGGAGAAATCGAGGTACTATGGTTGTGGTGGGACCACGACTACATCGTGGTGAGCAGGTTGCCCCCAGTACAATGCCGCAACCACTACGCTGTCCTGGAGATGTTTCTCTGGTGAATCCTAGATAACTGGGAGAACAGGAGACCCTGGAGGCCGCAATGGGATCATTATGTAATAGCAGAAACTTGTCTCAGTAGAATTGACGAGACAGTAACGTGGAAGCTGAGGAAGTGGAACTTTAATAACGAGAAAGAGAGAATAACGATAAATGTGGGAAGAGATATCAATATAACTGATACACAAATACCTTGGGAATATGGGAGAATAAGAACCAGAGACTATAGACCAAAAGGTGAATCCGATGAAGAGAGGACAAGAAAGATCCACAGGAGTAAAGATAGCCAAACAAGCCACACCAGGAGAGGGAGAACCCTAACTATCAAGAAAGCATACCAGAGTAAGAGAAAGATATGCTACCAAAGGATAAACACGCCTATTATGAAGGAAAAAATGAGGAGAGAGAGAGAGAGAGAAAGTATATATATATATATATATATATATATATACCCTAGGAGGAGGGGAGAATACTAGGCTTGTTAAGAAGCAGACACTGTAAACCAGAAGGAGAATCCTATGCAGGGAAGGGAGATCCCCAAGAGTCATGATAAGACAAACAAAACACCCCAGAAGGAGGGGGATCCTTGACTTTCAAGAAAGCATACCACAGCTAAGGAAACCTGTTCTACAAAAGTAAGAAAGGTACTTCATTATAAAGGAAAAGATAAGAAAGAGAGACAAAAGGGATTCCTGGAAAGCAAACCATAAAGAGGAGATAAACCCTACAGAGTTTGTGAAAGAGTGTAGGAATTATAATAATCTATAGCAAGAGTGACAAGAGACTATTTGAAATCAACCAACTAGTAAGAAACTTGAAGCCAAGGAGAATTAAATAAGGGAAAAGACAATCGGCTGACCTTTTTTGTGTTTTGACTTCCTGATGACTGACAAGCACCTTAGTTATTTACATAGGCTGGAAAGACCCACATAGCAACAGGGATAATTTTCTCATTGTTTAATAAACGTCCAATCAGAAATGTCATTATTGTGTCCGCGTCCTCCACACACCCCTTTGCATTCTAGTATGTGTAGCTTAACTGTTCCCATTAGGACACAACAAGTAACAACATCAAAAGAAGAGGAGGGGGATAAAAAATCAGTACTTTGTGAATATGTCTCCCGTGGGAACCCTAGCACCTAGGGATAGAGGTATCAATTCCTAAGCAAGCGCAGAAAGAATGCTGGCAGTATAGCTTGCCCCTTCTCTGGGCAAAGCCTCCTCTCGCAATAGGCCATGTGTTTATAAACCTATTTAAGTAATGGATGGGGGTCAGGCACTCCTTCCAAGATCTGTGTGATATCGAGCTCCTTGTGTCTTATCACAGGATTTCTGTGCTCTGTAAGAGTTCTTATTGGACTGATGCAGGATCGTGTGAGTGGGAAGGAGCTCTTTTCTTAAATATGTTCTAACGACGACTAGTTATCAGATTAGGGCACCTTAATGATTGTGAATACATACATATGTGTGTATGTCTGTTAGCAAAGCACACTCTGAGAAGCACTTCCCTGTGCGTTACAGCAGCGCTTCCCACATCAACCAATGTGTTAAGGCAGGGGGGTGGAATGGGGTCTTTTACACAGGCTGCATCTCAGTGCCAGAGCAGGAGTTCTCACATTTGGCTATTTGCTATGCTACTTTTTGAAAAGATATTTGAGAGTGTGATTAGACAACACAATATGCCTGCTTTTGCACTGCCTATAACTGTGTAAGTAAACCTCCTGCTCATATGTCTGTTCAGAGGGATAACGAGGCAAGGAACAGTGAGTTTAGGTTACCTTATGCATGTCTTTCTTGGAGGCAATTAAATTTGTATTGTGCAGTGCGCAACTCGGCATGGATAAATATGTATAACACTGTGATCCCTGCTGTCCTCTCGCTTGTTGCCCATCATGCTCCTTCCTTTGCTTCCCTCTATTCTGTTACACTTGAAGCATGGCATTGGATGATATAGGCATGTGTATTATACATCTAAAACATCACAGGAAGAAGAGTGCCATTACAAACTACAACCAAAAAACGGACTGCACTTGGTTTCCAAAATATATTACTCTCCAGCATTGGATCTTTCATGCATTCACATGCTTTTTGAATATTCCCCGTTGTCAGGCTGGTAATCCTCAGTAACATTAAAGCAGTTTAAATTTAAAATGTAAAACTGTTGGCACTTTTGTGATCTATTAGTGTCACTTTGGGTTGTACTGCCAATGACAATATGCCCTCCTTAGCTCTACCCCTGGTGGCCATCTTCAGAATGTAACCGCACATTTTAGTGCTGGGAGTCCTTGATTTATTTATTTTCAAAAACTCAATGATTTTGTCCTATTTTTGAAAGATTGTTTCTTCAAATTCTTGGGATTTAGTAGCCCACCGCTTCCGTCTACGGTGTTCCGTTGCCGGTAAAGGTCCAGCCACCGACGGATTTCTAGTTCCATCTGATGCCTTCTATGTTCATCGTAGCATGGCAGACACGAGGAAAAAGAGTCTTTTCAAGGCTTGTTCCAAATACAACCTCAAAAATGTTTACATTGAAGATCTACAGAAGAGGTGCTTGTACTGACTATATCCTGATCACGACATCAATGGCTGTTCCATTTGCCAATCTTTTTCATCAAAAACTTGCAAAGACTGCCAGAGCAGGTTAGTGGCCTGGTTGGATGAGGGCACTGTGGCCTCTGAATCAGCCTCTGTCTGCAATTATGCCTCTGCAAGGCACCGTAGGCCCCTAGAACATTCTCCCTCTTCTAACGGGTCGAGGCCCCACGGGGGAAACGAATAAAAAATGGACATGGGTTGCATGCTCAGCGTACTCCGTCAACCACCTCGTCGGCGATCCTGTCAGCGTCTGCTCCACCGTCGATCATCTTGTCGGTGGTTACAGCACCTACAGTTCCTTCAAAACATTCTTCAGAGAAGCAATGTTCAACGACAATTACGTCCATGACTATTACGTCGACAACTCATAGTCGTCCAAAGTCATCGTCCACGGCTACCTTGTCAACGACCCTGTCAAAGACACAAAAGCGACCATAGTCTTCAACGACACGATCCTCGTCGACGATCCGGCCTACCATCTCACCATCCGCCTCATCCACGACTACCATTGCTTCAAACACTGTTACTACTCCATCAACCAAGTCTTCTAAGGACACAATTTCTTTGCCACCCAGACCCTCGTCAGCACCTTCGATCACACAGTTCCAGTGTGTCATGCCATTTACCTGCTATGGGCGAAGGGGTCCTCCAGTCCGGCGGTCTCCCTCCTGGCGGCTCTATCTGCGCTGGCGTCTTCGCCGGTGCCTCTTGGCTCGGGGTCCCGACTCCCTGGGCGCCGCCATTGTGGAAGTTCTGCGCATGCGCGATCGTTGGCGTTTGACGTCCTGCACATGTGCAGTGACAGGGGTTTCCGTTCCAAGCCTCGTTCTGGCTCCCGGACCATATAAGGGCTCCACAGGCTAGGAACCAATGCTTCTCAAGGCGGTTGGTTTTCTGGCCGTTTAGTTCGCTCCTGGACGCCCTCCCTGGTCTGTGCCTCCGGTCCTTGCTATCAGCTCCTGCCTGAGCCTCTTTGTCCCCTTGCCTTGTTTCCTGTCCTGGTTCCAGCCCTCCTGTTCTGTCTTTGGCTTGCTTGAGGTTCTTGGGTTACCCTGCCCGGTTTCTTCCCTTGTCCTTGGTTCTCCCTGAGGTTCCTTGGTTCCCCCTTGGGTCCTTTTCCTGGTGGCTTGGGTTCTTCCCTCTATTGGCCCCTCATTGCCGGTGGGTCCTATTCATGGTGGCTTGGGTTCCACTCCATACTTGGCCCTTCATTGCTTGGTGGGTCTGCCTTCTTTACCTTCCTGATTCTCTCAGTCTTGTGCCCTGCCGGTATCTGTGCCTTGGACTATACCATCCTCAAGGCATCACTGAAGTTACGAAGAGTCTACCATCTTGTCAACATCGGACTGCATCTGGTCTTCTCTGTCAGTGTTTACACTGTCCTGACGTCACGATAATCAGAGAAGCGCTGTCCCGTGGCGTTGGGAGCTGAATTAGCCCTGTCCTGTTGTACATTGTCAGGGGAGTGTTGGGTTGGCACCCAGCGTCACTCATTCAGCTTGCGAAGATCCATCGACAGACTGGCAGCCTCACTGCCTCGATCTCCGGGAAGAAAAGGTAACCAGCGGGCTCGTGACGTTTTGCATAACACAGGGCCCTGTGATATCCACATTCCCAAGTGGTGTGAGCGTCGACAGGGAAATGCCATTGGCTTTTTATTTCCTGTCACGCCCTATGCAGGCTCAGCCACTGTGCTCTCTGGCTCCCTATGTACCACCTACCACATCCTGTCAATCCACGGCTCCACATGACCAATTACTTCAGCAGTGGGAATTTTCAGAAGCTGAGCCTCTAGAGGTTTTATTCTCCAACATGGAGGAAGTGCAAGAAGAGTCTACCCCTCTTCCCTCCATGCCTCGACCAGCTCCTCCAAAGCAAGGTCTTCTGCCAGTTCTTTCTCCTCCAGCACCAGTCACTCCAGTCCCCATGGACGCTCCTCCCGCACTCAGGGATGTTTTTCTGGATATACTATCAACCTTGCTGACTCTGGTTTCAGAACTCCAGCATAGTCTTCCTTCCACCCCTCAGGGCCGATCTCAGGAGAATCTTCCTGCCACTCCTAACGGCAAATCTAAACCTCTAGCGCAGTTACCCCCTACCAACTGCCACCCTCACCAACACTGAAGCTGACGACGATCTCACTGACAGATCTCCAGACACTCATACCACAGATGAGTTTGATTACCGTGTTCCGGGCAATGATGAGCCTGCCAATTTGCCTTCTAGAGACTCGTCTCCGGATGAAATTGGCTCCTTTCCCGCCCTCATGACACGAGCAGCTAAACTGTTCCACCTTATAACAGAGGAACAAATGAAGGAAGGTTTTCTTATCCAGAAAATCTGTGGTGTCCATTCCCATGTTAAAGAATATCTGGGAAGACTGTCTCTTTGTCATGAAGAATCCTTTTTCAGTGCCCCTGAAGGACCGCCTGCAGAAAAAGTACAAGTTACCAGGTTCAGCTCCAAAGTCCCTACTCACACAACCCTGCCCAGCCTCAGTAGTCTTGTCAGCGGCACAAAAACGGTCCGCCAAACCCTCCCTCCACCTGCATGGTGCCCCCTGACAAAGAGGGTAAACAGCTCAACGCCTTTGAGAAAAGGGTTATAGCTACAGCCCAGGCTCCCATCAAGGCAGCAAACCCTTTGGCGATCCTCTTGCGATATGATCGTGAACTTGGGTGTAAAATAAGTCCCATCCTTGATTTTTCTCCCAGATGATAAGCTCTGACCTTATTGTTCGAAGGAGAGGCTGCGTCCGACCATGACATCACCCATGCGTTAGATATCGTAGACACTGGTTTCCGCCAGATGGAAAACGAGTTGTCCTGTGTGAGAAACCTGAAGCGTTTCTCCCAGGCTATTCCCCAGGATCCTTTGTTTAGGTGGCCAGGAGAGGGCCAACGCTCAAGGATCCCAACCCTGAGGGCAGACGAGCGAGGAAGGATCACTTGGGCAAGGGTTCCTTGGGGACTATGGGAGCAACACCCTTGGTCTAGACATGGTATTCCTCCCGTTCCAATACACCCCTACCAGACAGCCCCCGTTGTCATGGGATATTGTCACCAGAGTCCCATCATACCTCAGTACCTTTCTGTAAGAAAAAGGAGAAAATGACCAGGGAAATTAAAACCCAATAGAAAATCCATTCACCCATCACAATTCGTTTACCCCCTTCATCCGGACAAAAACCTACATAGTTTTTCCATGATCTCCAGGAAAACCGACAAGTCCCACAATCCCTACTTCCATTGTAGAAGTCTAACCACTGAGACGAAGAGGCAGAGGGGAGTCATGAGGATTGCCCATAGGAATCCATGCACAATGGATTACTATGGGCAGTCTCTATGTTGTCCCGATAATGAGGTCAGGCAGAGTTAGGGGAGTGTGGACACCTACTCACACCTGACTCCAATCAACTCTGAGCGAGCAGGGGATGGGGAAGGTGTCTCACCCTCTGGTCCCTAGAGATCTGTCATCCAGGTGGCCAGGACACAGCCAACCCTATTGGATCCAGTTCCTGGGGGTGGACCAGTGGGTGAGGATCACCTGGGCGAGGGTTCTTCGGAGAGTGGAAGTGGGAAACAGAAGGTTGTGAGATGCGGTACCCCCTTCCTTATAACACCTTTTCCCCATCCTACCCTGTAGGATATTTAGAAGCTCTTCTGCCCTGCCCCCTTTTCCGACACGAACACTTTCTTACACCGTAACAGACAACGGACTAACACCAGACCCATTTACCTGACATGTCGCAACACACGGGTCAGGCAGAGTCAGGCAATTGACAATAACCACGCACACCTGGCAAACCTTTACCTTCCCCACAGGGATAAAAGGAGAAGCACGAGAGCACACTACGAGCAAGGCTGAATGCACGAGAATACAGCTATACCGGACCGGCAGTTCAAGCGGAGGAGAAAGGCGGTGAGACCTGGTAGGACGACGATCTGCCTTTTTCAACTCAGATCCGCGAAGCCTCAGAGAAGGAAAGACCGGGAGTTGGAGCTGGCGTGTGGAGGAACAGATGTCAACGGTGCACGAGGGCCTCCCTCATTGATAGCACAGGCAGGGAGGCGTGGTACCATCCTTGACTCCAGAGGCAACAGGTTCAACACAGCCGGTGATTCGGAGGAAGCTGATAGCAAACCACACTGTTTTTGAGCCCCAGGTTGCGAATGGCAACATTATATGAATTTATCATACAAAAAAATCTTCAGTTTTTATGATTTTTTGTAATTTTCATTGGCAAAAGAATGTGGCCCTTGTCTAACTTGCCCTTCAACCATGCTAAACTAAACCCTTGTTTCTTACTGGCCCTAGTGTGCGCTGGTTGCTCCGCTTATCTAGGGTTAGGGGATAGTAAAGAGGAAACTTGTCCTATCACTAACCTTTTACCACACTCAGAGAGAACACTCTGATTGTTTAGATAAATTTAATGGGCACATGTCAAAACCATCAAGGCATGTGTCGTCTGCCTTCCAAATGAAGAAATTCTTATATTTTATTGGTTTTCTTTGTTTGGCAGAAAAAATCTAAAAAGTAGGTGCAAAATCTCTTGGATTTTTATAATAATAGGGTGTTTATCCTTTTTCAAAAAGAAGCTGTGCAGTTGATGTCTGTGGATTCAGTCGAGGACACCAACTGGGCAAGACTACTGTCAGATTTGACTAGGCAGAGTTGTATTTATTGATAACATTATATGAACGCAAAGAACTTGTGTGTGTGTGTTTGAACTTTTGAGAAAGCCCGGACAAGGGCCAGCTGCAGAGTGAACAGGCGCCGAGAGGAGTGCTCATTCGAAGGCCTCTCTCTGGCCCCTTTGATTTCGTATGAAAACTGCAAGGACCAGGAGACCCTAGTGGTCCTAGAAGGGTCATGTCAAATCCTTTGTACAATCGAAGGTCTCTGACCCATGGCTGAGAGAAAGCTAGTGGAAGGGAACCCTGCTTTCTGAGAAGATTGTGAACTGTGGAATAAGGTAAGTGTGAACCGACAGAGGCATGCCAAAAGAAAGCTAGGAGAAGGGAAACCATGCTTTCTGATGAAAATGAGCTAAT
Source organism: Ambystoma mexicanum (assembly GCF_040938575.1). NCBI lineage: Eukaryota > Metazoa > Chordata > Amphibia > Caudata > Ambystomatidae > Ambystoma > Ambystoma mexicanum. Next base: position 86,837,860 of record NC_090936.1, on the reverse strand, counting down.
CATGAACTGTGTTAAAGGGAGTCTTATGTTGTACATCTGCCAGGCTGCAACATGATCTTCACTTCATACTTTCACAAACAATTACTGCCTAGATACTCTGTTAGGTCAGGATGCCCATTTTGGTAGGGAGGTATTCAAATGTTTCCTGATTTAAGTTTTGCCCCAGGAGTTTTGCTTTTCCCTCCTTCTACATGTCAGTAGTGTTATGGGAGTTTGTCTAAGATGAGCGATCTGTAAGCGGGCACTATTCATTTGAAGAACAAATTACTCACCCCATGTAATGTTCTTTCTGATGGATGTTCCTCCCACAGATTCCTTATCGTCCTTCCACCATGTCCCTCTGACAAAGAGCTCACTCTCGTTCAAAGAATTCTTCTAAAGGACATTTTTAAAAAATCCAATTAACAATTGAACTGAGGTCATTGGGCACGGTGCTAGATATTTATTCCGACATCATGACCGGCTTTGAGGAAGAAGTTTGCCCAGGGACCAGGATGCCAAAGCCTCACAGCGTCCCCTGCTGTCGAGAAAATGTCTGAGAACTGCTAAAGCAGGAACAATATTTTTAAGATGAGGAATCTGTGGGAGGTACATCTATCAGAAAGAGCATTAGTGGTGGTAAGGAATGTGTTCTTTCAAAGCAGATAAAAAGAGGGTGATAAAGATTTCTAGTAAGAACCGACATGATAATAAATGTGATTAGCAAACCCTACATTTCACAATAAGTATTTTAAGTCTCTTCTTCAAAACCATTAATTGTAAGAACAACCTTTTATCCCCAAAAACATTACATGCATGGGGGCTGACATTTATTGTCTCTTCAAAAGGAAGGTGTTTGTTATGAATGCAGGGCTTATGTATATCGATTAATAGACATTTTTGTTACCAGTTATTTTCTAAACCTCAGTCATAACTGCACATTGAACACATTTAAACACGTTCTGCCTCATAGAAAGTGTTTTGCTATTTGTGTAATATTATTAAGAACTGTTCGATCAGAATGGGTTCAGTTTGTTTACTAGAATTAACGTTTTGGACCCATTCATGATGTAGAGCTCCATACCAACAGCTGACCCACCATTTGTCAAGACTCGTTTCATTTGTATCACACTACCGTTGAAATGATAATTGTTTTGGTATTGCTGTTAGATTTTGCAGGTCTGTGTGTACAATAATTGAAAGGCAAGTGAATAGTACTGATTTCAATTTTACTTTATCTTGCAGAAATTTTGTCAGCAGGCAAAGGATGTGGAGCGGCTTGATATTTCCCACTGTCTACACGTATCAAATCAGACATTGAAAACATTGGCGTTTTGCTGTCATTCCATAACATCATTGAACATTGCTGGGTGCCCAAAGGTAAGTGTATGAGATGACAAACGCATGGCAATCTAGTGAAACCAACGGATATTATCACAATGAATTTGACTTTTAAACTGTTGAAGCTGTTCATTTACATTTTCAATAATCCTAACGTTCTGGTGACTTTCAAAAGGCTTATGGGCATGACCAATCGAACTGCTAGAGCAAAACTGGCCAACCATTACCATGAGCAAGTGTTTCGACAGGTGAGATAGTTGTTGAAGGCTGAAGATTGATGGGGTGGGCTAGCATCAAATCAACTCTACTTGCGTCACTGTATAAGCTCACTGCAGAGTCTGTATCAGCAGGTTACAAATAACATTGCACACGGGCACTAGTTCAAATAGACGTGTGTATTAGGGACATTATATGAGTTTAAAACTTGTTTGGTCCCCCCACTGTGCTATTGTTGAATGCTATTTCCTGGGCACTCTGATAGCTGAGCATGGGTGCAGGCCGTGCCAAGTGGGCACTGCAGGTAGGCTCACTGGACTTGTGCCCTGGCTGCAGGTCATACCTAGCAGGCACTGTAGATGGGATATATTTTGGAAGAAAGCTGAGTCTGGGGGCTCTTGTAAAATTTTACAATGCACCTGCAACTATTCTGGAAGAAGGCATTAATTAGGATGTACAGTGTGTAGTTGCGTTGTTGTTACCATATTGCTAATTTGTTAGCCTCTTATCTGAGTAACAGGAGTTAATGTATAAATTCATTGAGTGGCTTTAAAAAACTTAAATTTGTGTGGGCTATTCAACACAGAAATAACAATGTGCTGTGCTACTCAAACACTTCTAAACGTCCAGCAAAAAACGCACACATACGGCCCATCCAATCTCTGTCAGTTTTCAAACTAGACACCGAGCAACTCTGATAGCAAAATCAAATTTGCTATCACCAAACTCTAAAGTTGACAAAATGGATGGATGACATTTCCTGTGGACTTCGATTTGAGCTTTATTGAGTTAAATGATATAAAGACCCCCAGCAAAGTGCCAGTGATCCCGAACAGCAGCAACAAACTTTAACTGACACTTTTGGAACGGCCAAAAGTAAACAAGAACGCTCTGACCTCATAGAACTAAGAGCAAAGGATAATTCCAAGAAACATTAACCATTTTACTGACAAGTCACATTACAACACCATCTTCCCCTTTTTCATATAATACATTAAATGTCACCACCAAGACATTCCATCACACACAGCTCCTTTTCACCACCGCAATTCTATTCTTATTCCAGACTTAACCTCGCACAGCTCCCTTCAACACAGCCACAACTTTTACAGGTTCCGAATATAAGAGATCTCCCTTTCTCTTAACAACTCCCTTCCTGATTCTTACCCAATCCCCACACTCTACGCGTAACTCCTTTTTGCCTTGCCTTTCATTCTCGCGCATAACCCAATTCTCCTTCTTTTCTTTTAACATGTTCCTCACTTCATCAACAACCAAATCAGACTCTCTACTCCTCCCCAACCATGGAGGACTCACCTTGGAGTACGGCTCGCGCCCTCATCAATTCGAAAGGACACAAGCCTGTGGTTGCGTGGGGCGCTACCCACATCGCCCACATTCTATTTTGAATAGTCACCATCTTGTCAAATCCACACTCCTGCCCCATGCAAATACTTTCCATTACACACCTGTTCATTCTCTCGACAACCCCATTGGTTTCAGGATGATATAAAGCAGACCTTTTGTGTTTTACCCCACATTTACTTAGATATTTTGGGAAACATTCTCCAGTAAACTGTGTGCCGTTATCAGTGAGAATACTCTCCGGGAGCACCTCACTCGCAAATATCCCTTGCAGGACATCCACCATGCTCTCCCCTGAAATCTCTCTGACAACTCTGAAATCACACCACCTAGAAAACAAATCATTGACCAATACCACAAACTTGCCCCTCCCATAACCTAAATCGACAAGCCCCAGAATGTCCATGGCCACATCACACCACACCTTCGACGGCACACTCACGTCTACCAATGGTTGCTTCCTTGCTTCCAATCCCTTGCCGGGTTTGATACACATATGACTTTCACTCAGTCGCCTCTCGATATCAATGTCAAAATCCGGCCGCCAGTAGTCAGACCTCAAAACCCCTTTTGTCTTGGAAATACCGATATGCCCACTATGAGCTAAATCAATCACCTTGGAACGAATACCTTCAGGAACCACTGCCAGTTCCCACCTAAACAAAATATCATCTGAAACGGACAACTCATCTCTCACCTCCCAGAATGGTCTCTCATTTTCCTCCAGCTCTATCTTCTTAGGCCATACCGAAGTCATCACATAAGTTATCACCTTACTCAACACATCGTCTCTCCTCACTTCTTCCAGCCATTCCTCCTTAGGCACAATCCCATCAGAATTCACAAACACCATCTCCATCTCGACATCCTCCAATGAATCATTATTGTTGACTTTTACTCTCGACAAACTGTCTGCCAAGGTATTCTCTTTCCCTGGGATCACCTGCTTCTCGAATCTATGGCATTGCATTCCGGTGACCCATCCAGCCACCCTGCAAGAAACTTTATCTAGACCCTTACTCTCAAGATCACCTTCAAAGGTTTGTGGTCCATCCGAATCACAAAATCAGTTCCCCATACAAAGCTCTTGAAACGTTCAACCGCCCAATAGCAAGCTAACGCTTCTTTCTCTAAAACAGAGTAACGCACCTCGGCCCCCTTCAGACCACGGGACGCATAAGCAATCACCTCTTCCGACCCATCATCACATGTCTGCGAAAGAACAGCACCTAATCCGCCCTCACTGGCATCCACAGTAATTATTATTATTTTCTTTTTTTTATTGCACTTGTTACTCGCCCAGACCCGTGACTATCACGCCGAAATTTCATATACATTGTGGCATTTTTATTCAGTGTTACAGTTACAATCATATAGAACATTTTTATCCTGAATTGCAATACGTCATGGGATCAAATTTCTTATACTAAGATACAGTGGGTCACAGTAGTAGGTCACACTTTGTTTGAACACTGGTTGCAGATCAAGAGGTGACCCCTGGAGGTACATGCCGGCCATAGGATTACATTTAGTGTTTTGGTTCAAAGAAAGACGGTAATCTGAAGCATTCTAGTACTAAGGTGGAGTAGGACTGGTGAGGGTTAATATTTATTGAATAGCCAGGTTTTCAGTGCTTTTTAAAATCTTGGTAGGGAGTCCTCATTTTTGATGCTAAGGGGTAGTACGTTCCAGTGCGATGGGGCTAAGACTTTGAAGCTACTTCCTCCTGCTCTACTGTATTTGTAGTGAGAATCTTCCAAGAGGGCCGGTTTATTAGATCTCAATGTCCTGCAGGAGATTTTTTTCTTGATAGTGTTGTTGAGGTAGCTAGGCGCTTTATTGGTGATGCATTTGTGGACTGTGCTGAGTGTTTTGAAGGTGATTCTTGCTTCAATTGGCAGCCAATGGTTTTCTCTTCTGATGTTAGATAATGGTCGGATTTCTTTATGCCTAGAGCCGCTCTAAGGGCCTTGCTGTCATGAACCATCGAACTCGCCCTTTCTGGGCCTCCTGGTCGCTGACCCGTCGGGGGCTACACTCCATAATACTACCAACATGGCAGCAAACCCAGAACGCCGCTCACCAGTCTTCGCGTTCTATACAGCGTGCTCTATAAAGAGACCACTCCCTGCGGCCCCGCGCGTCTCAAGGCTGCTGCTAGCTGTGACCGGACGTGTGCTCCGTACTCTTCCTTGTATTATTCTGTTGTTCCCTGGTTCCAGGAAACCCTTCTTCCAATCTACCTTTCCTCTTTCTTATCCAGCCTTCCCGGAATCCTTGCACCGCCTCCGTGTGCTTCTCATCCCTTTCTTGAGTCTCCTGGAGTTTCCCCTTGATCCCGGGCATCGAAGCTGAACGAACACTGGAAGCCGAGGACGGCCGAGCGGGCTTGTATAAGACCCGAAACATACGAAAGAAGACTCCTCCTAAGGAAGTCATCAGGCAACGAAAACAGGTGAGAAAGGGGGAAACCTGTGACAGATTGAGACGCCACCTGACCGAAGTCGATACAGACATGGAGGCGGCCATCCAGGATCTTATGCGCTGCATGCAAGAACTAACCACTGAAGTACAAAACCTGAAAGCTGAGAACGCCGCGTTAAAACAATTGGTACTATCCCGCGACTCTGCCACAAAGGACAGTGTGCTATTGGGCGGCATTGTCGACAAATATGATGGCTCTGCAAAAACCCTCCGTGGATTCCTGAATTCTTGTTTGGTCCACTTTACCTTTAAACCTTATTATTTTTCTACCCAGAGGGCTAAAGTGGGCTTTATTATTTCACACCTTTCCGGGAACGCATTAGCCTGGGCCACACCATTAGTTAATTCCGTAGATGCCCTTTTGGATGATTATGATGGATTCATCCAAGCACTTAAAACCATGTTTGACCGCTCAGAACAGGTCTTTAGTGCTCAAGAACGTTTACTCGATTTCCAGCAAGGCTCTCAAGACATGCTCACTTATGTGCCTCGATTCAAGTAACTGGCTAAAGAAGCGGGTTGTTTTTCTGAAGCTTAATTTACTCTCTTTCGAAGAGGGCTAAATGAAGATATCAAGGATGAATTAGCCAGGGTGGCACGTCCAAGTTCTTATCAGGCACTTATGGATCTTGTTCTACAGATTGATTTTCGCATCCAGGAAAGGAAGGCAGAGAAAAGGAAGACCAAGTCACCCTTCCAGAAGAACCCCTTAGAGGCCTCCTCGAAATCCAAAGATTCTTCTGTCCCCACAAACGAACCCAAACCCATGCAACTAGGGGCCTTCCGTGGACCCATATCCCCCCAAGAAAGGTTGCGAAGGATCCATACTGGCTTATGCATGTACTGTGCCTCGGACATGCATCTAGTCAGGGAATGTCCAAGAGCCCCTCCGGAGCGTTCGGGAAACGCCAGCTCCCGATCCTAGATGGAGCTCAGTTTTGGGAGAGAGATGTAGGCTTCACATCTATACCATCCTTGAACTCTCCTGGACAAAACTCTCTGGTAATCTTACAGGCCTTTCTATCACCATCCAAGAAGGAAACCTACTCCATTCTGGCATTAGTGGACTGTGAGGCTATGGGAATATTCATAGATCAAGAATGGGTCCTTAAACATCATATTCCCTACGAATCCCGGACAATCTTGCAACCCGTAGAAGCAATTGATGGCAGGCCTCTCTCTTCCGGACCTATAACCCTTCAGACCAAGGAAATTGAGCTTGCAATAAACCATCATCGAGAGAAGATAAAGTTTGACATCATAAAATCTGCCCATTACCCAATGGTATTGGGAATGCCCTGGCTACAAAAACACAATCCATTCATCGATTGGACAGCAGGTTCCTTGTTCCTAGGTTCTGAATTTTGCATGTCTCATTGTCTACTCCTGGATCCTTCTCCAACACCATCGGAAGAACGTTCAACAACCCAGCAAGGTCCTCTCACGGTCTCCAACATCGTCGAGGTTCCTAAAGCCTACCAGGAGTACAGCGATGTGTTCTCTTCTGCTATTGTTCAAGCCTTAGCACCCCATAGGCCAGAAGACTGTGCTATTGAAACCGAACCTTCAGCTGAGCTGTGATTCCCTTTGGAAGGATGTTTATTTTGTCTGAACCCAAGAAAAGGGCCCTTCGTGATTACCTAGATACTAACCTAGAAAACGGAACCATACGCCCATCCAAATCTCCAGCCGGCGCTTCACTATTTTTTGTTCCTAAGAAAGATACCAAAGAGCTCAGACCTTGCCTTGATTATCAAGGTCTAAATCAGTGCACCCTTAAGGATCGTTATCCGTTACCCCTGATATCAGACATCCTGGAAGCCGTAAGAGGAGCCGTAATGTTCACCAAATTGGATCTCAGGGGTGCCTACCATCTGATCCGTATTAGGGAAGGAGACGAATGGAAGACAGCCTTCAGAACCCTTTGGTCACTATGAATACTTGGTCATGCCCTTTGGACTCGCTAATGCTCCGGCGATCTTCCAACGCTTTATGGATCGGGTGTTTTCAGATATGCTGTTTCTCTTCGTCATCGTCTACCTGGACGATATTCTGTCATTCTCTAAGGACCCTCTCAAGCATGAAGGACATGTTAAGGCAGTACTACAACGACTACCTGAGCACAAGCTTCTAGCAAAACCCAAGAAGTGCCTTTTTCATGTTTCCACTGTCCACTATCTAGGATTTGTCCTTAGCCCAGACGGCATAGGAATGGATCAGTCTAAGGTTAAAGCCATACTATCCTGGCCAACTCCGACCACTGTAAAACAGATCCAGTCTTTACTGGGCCTAGCTAATTTCTATCGAAAGTTCATACCATCCTTCTCCGAGATTGTTCACCCGATAATTGCCTTGTTGAAGAAAGATACTCCCTTTCATTGGACATCTGCCCAGGAGAAGGCCTTCCAACGCTTGAAAACAGAGTTTACACAAGCCCCCATCCTGGCTCAACCTGATATAAATCCACCCTTCCTAGTGGAAACAGACGCCTCTAACTATGCCCTCGGAGCAGTTCTGAACCAGGAACTCAATGACGGACTGGAACACCCTATTACCTATCTTTCACGGACATTGACCCCCAGTGAAACTCATTACTCGGTTTTAGAAAAGGAACTGCTAGCCATCAGTCAAGCCTTCACCGAGTGGCGTCATTTACTTCTAGGAGCTAAACATCCTGTCCAGGTTCGCACGGACCATCGAAATCTCCAAGTATTACAGGCCCTGGAATGCAGGAACAGCCGTCAGGCCCGTTGGGCCTTCTTCTTTGCCCAATACCAGTTCCAGATTCACCATGTTCCTGGAACACAAAATATAATCGCTGACGCCCTGTCTCGGCGTCCTGACTATGAACCTCCTGAAGACCGAACATTTCCTAAGATGTTTCCCCATACAATTTTTGTAGCTCAGGAAACTAGTCTCCTAGATGAAGTCTGCATGCAAACTCAATCCTCTGATTTCTGGAAGTACATCTCGGGCAAGAACCAGTGGAATTTGAAGACTAAGCATGGATATCTGTCCAAAGATAATGACCTGGTTATTCCAACACCAAAACTACAACAAAGGATAATAAACCTCTGTCACGATACCCTTTCCTCCGGACATCGTGGTATTACCAATACCCTCCGACTAATACAAAGGCAATTTTGGTTCCCCGGAATGAAAGCTGACGTACAACTGTACGTTCAGGCATGCTCTGTCTGTAATCAAAACAAACACGACAACAAAAGACTGGTGGGTCTACTACAGCAACCTCCACTACCAACAAGGCCTTGGGAATTCATAGCAACAGACTGCATTGTGGAATTACCGCCTTCCAGGGGATACACAACCATCATGGTCACCATTGACTTGTTTACTCATATGGCTAATTTTACACCACTGTATAAATTGCCATCCTCGTCAGAACTTGCTGGAATTTTCCTAGAACACATTTTCCGACTACATGTACTCCCTTCCAAGATCATATCGGACAGAGGGCCTCAATACATTTCTCAGTTCTGGAAACACCTTTGCCGGAAACTAGGAATTCAACATGCCCTCTCCTCAGGCTACCATCCCCAAACCAGTGGAGCTACTGAGCAAGTAAATCAAACCCTGGAAGAATATCTTTGTTGCTTCTCTACCAAGGTCCAGGACGATTGGTCCCTTTTAATACCAATGGCTGAATTTGCTTAAAACAACTCTGATCACTCGGCCGTTAAGACCAGCCCTTTTTTCTGTAGCCATGGATTCCACCCTTCGGTTCTACCTACTGTCCTTCCACATCCTACACCAGTTCCAACAGTCGACTCCTGTCTTGAAACACTCATTAATGTACAAAGAGAAGCCAAAGAACAATTAGAGAAGGCCAGGACCCAGACCAAGCTGTATGCAGACTCCAAAAGAAGGCCGAGCCCTTCCTACTCAATAGGGGATAAGGTATGGCTATCCTCGAAGCTGCTGCCACGGCATCTGCGACCAAATAAATTGGCTCCCCAGTATTATGGGCCATTCCCTATAAAGGAAATCATCAACCCAGTGGCCTTTCGACTCAAATTACCAGACTCCTGGAAGAAAATCCACCCAGTCTTCCATACATCCTTAATGAAGCCCTACGTCCAGACCTCTCGAACTAACCTCCGGCCTAATCCAGTACTCATCAATGATGAATTTGTGATTCCAGATATAGACGTGGCCAACTCCAGTACCTGGTGGAATGGAAGGGATATCCCCCCATTGAACGCACTTGGGAACCTATTTCAAACTTAAATACCCCCAGGTTACTCAGAAGGTTCCATCTCATACACCCGGGCAAACCCGGCGGGACGGGTTTTCGGAGGAGGCATGCTGTCATGAACCATCGAACTCGCCCTTTCTGGGCCTCCTGGTCCCTGACAAGTCGGGGGCTACACTCCATAATAATACCAACATGGCAGCAAGCCCAGAACGCCGCTCACCAGTCTTCGCATTCTATACAGCGTGCTCTATAAAGAGACCACTCCCCCGCGGCCCCGCGCGTCTCAACGCTGCTGCTAGCTGTGACCGGACGTGTGCTCCATACTCTTCCTTGTATTATTCTGTTGTTCCCTGGTTCCAGGAAACCCTTATTCCAATCTACTTTTCCTCCTTCTTATCCAGCCTTCCCGGAAACCCTGCACCGCCTCGGCGTGCTTCTTATCCCTTTCTTGAGTCTCCTGGAGTTTCCCCTTGATCCCGGGCATCGAAGCTGAACGAACACTGGAAGCCGAGGACGGCCGAGCGGGCTTGTATAAGACCCGAACCATACGAAAGTAGACTCCTCCTAAGGAAGTTATCAGGCAACGAAAACAGGTGAGAAAGGGGGAAACCTGTGACACTTGTTTTTGTAAAAGTTGGAGTTTATTCACATTGGTTTTGGAGGTTCCTAGGAAGAGGATGTTACAGTAGTCCAATTTCGTTAAAATCAGTGCTGTGGCCAAGGTTATGCAATTTGTTGGGGTAAGAAATTGGCGGCTAAGTGCGATAAGTTTAGCTGTGTAGGCTGTGGACGAGGAGAGAGTTGCTATTTGTTTGTGCATAGTGAGGTTGGCATCTATGTAAACACCAAGCGTTTAAATTGTTTGAGTACTGGGATTTGTGTACCATCAATGTTGATGTGAGAGTAGTTAGAGTGGAGGGTGCTTATTCTTTTTTGGGAGCCCACGATGAGGACCTCCGTTTTCTCATCGTTAAGGCAGAGACTATTTAGGGCCATCCAATTTTGAATTATAGCATAAACTTTATTGATGGTGTCGGTGTCTTGGGTGTAGTCACCTGTAATGGGGATTAGGATCTGGGTGTCATCTGCAAAATTAGTGTAGATGACACCCATATTGTCAAGAGCCGAGAAAAGGAGTTTAGTATATGCATTGTAGAGGGTGGGCGAGAGGCAGGATCCCTGGGGGACTCCTATAGGTACTACTATGGGGTCCGCTGCATAGTTTCCTATGGCAACTCTGGATGTACGGTCCGTTAAAAAGGAATTGATCCACTGAGTAGCGTTACTGGAAAAAGTAAAATCTTTTTTTAGGGTGTCGCATAGTTTGTCATGGTCTACAAGGTCAAATGCTTCTGATAGGTCCAGTAGCAGTAGAGTGGCTAATTTGCCTGAGTCTCTAATATAATCCAATTGGATTTTCAAGTCCAAGAGGGCTGTCTCTGTGCTGTGGTTGGGCCTAAAGCCAGATTGTCTAGCTCGTAGTAAGCTATTTTGTTCGAGGTGGGTTTGTATTTGGTTGTAGGCTATTTTGTCGATGATTTTAAGTTGGAAGGGGATGGTCGTTATGGGCCTGTAATTCGTGGGCACTAATAGATCTAATGTTGGTTTTTTTTAGTAGAGGGGTGACCCATGCCGCTTTAATGCTAGCTGGGACCTGATTGGTATGGAAGGACGCATTCACGAAATTAGTGATTATGGGTATGAGAGTAGGGGCGCATAATTTGATTAGGTGTGCTGGAAAGTTGTCTCCTTTGCAATTTGAAGCTTTAAGTTTGGATATAGTATTAAGTACTACATCATAGGAGACTGGTGTAAAATTGAAGGGAGGGGTGGTATCTTCTATGTTCATGGAGATTTGGTTAGACATAGAAGGCTTATCAGCTAGGAGATTTCTTTTGGAGATTATTTTATTTTGTAATAGTTTGATTTTTGAAGACAGGGCATCTTGGATGGTGGTGCACCATTCTTTACTTGGTTGGAATGAGTTGATTATAGGAATCAGATTCTCTAACTCCTTGAGTATAGTGAACAGTTCTTTGATGTCGGAGGAGGCGTTGCTAATTCTGGTGTTGAAGGCATCTGCTTTAAGAGCAATGATAGCTGATTTATAGGTTTTGTTTGCAGAGTTGAATGCTTCCATAGCTTCTAAGGTATGGGTTTTATTTAGCCGGTGTTCTAGCGATCTTTTAATCCGTCTAAGAGAGACTAGTTCCTCGTTAAACCAAAAGGAGGATTTTTTTCCTTGCGTTTGGTTTTGTTAACAAGGTGCTAGGGTATCAATTGTGCTAGTTAGACAATTATGATAAGTTTCAGCTAGGGCACAGGGGTTTTCAGTATTGATGTTTTTGTTGTTAAGGGAGGTGGCTAGTAGAGGGTTGAGGTTTTCTGCTGTAAGTTTCCAGATTTTTCTCGTTACATAAGATACCTCGACGACAGTTTTAGGTAGGTCTGGTTCGTCATACAAAATAGAGAAATGTATACTGTGATGGTCTGACCAAGGAATCGGGTTGATAGAGTCTATGGATACTATGGTATTGAGTGGTAGTATCCAATCTAATGTTCTCCCTTTTGTATGGGTAGGGGCACTCACTAGTTGTGTGAATGCCATATCTTTGAGTGCACTGTGTAGTGCTTCTGCTTTATGGTCTTGGGTATCATTGAATCCTAAATTCAAGTCCCCTAAGACTAGGCATTTTGTGTTTGGTTTAATTAGTGGCCTTAGTAGTAGTGGTATATCTAATTCTGGCTGGGATTTGGAATTAGGTGCTCTGTAGATGGTTATTATGTTTAAAGTAGTTTTATGATTAGTAGCTAGTTTGGCTAGTAGTACTTCGTAACCGTCTGGGTTCTCAATAGGGCAGGTTCTTATTTTATGGTGGGTTTTAGCAATAATAGCTACTCCCCCACCTACTGATTTCATTCTATCAGTCCTAAGGATGGTATAATCTGGAGGAATGGCAATAGAGAGTGAGGGTCCGGAAGCTTGGTGGAGCCAGGTACCCGTCACTATAAGTAGGTCAAGTTGTTGTTCAGTGATATAGTCATATATTTCTGTGGCGTGAGCAGGTATAGACCGTGCATTAATGAGTGCTGCTTTGATGTGTGAAGGAGGGGGTGGCTCTTGGATTGGGGGGATGGGTATGTGTTAGCGGTCCCTATGATAACAGCTTGTTGTTTGGTTGTGGTGATCCTTTTAGGGCGTTTAGGCTGGGTCACTAATGGAGGTGAGCTTCCTATAATGGCAGGGGCGGAGGAGGCAGTTGTGCTAGGGTGGTTTAGGAATCGGGATCTGAGTCTTTGGGTTCTTATGAGTCCTAGTAAAGGGATTTGTTTTGTTTGCTTAATTTTAGTGGGGTTCCTAGCCGGCGAGCATAACGTGGCGACAGTCCGTGATCTAAGTCTGGAGCGTCTGAGTGAGCTGAGGACCCGAATAGTCCTTTTTGGTTGTTTATTGGAAGTAGTTGTGTGGGGTGAGCTGGCTCTAAGTGGTTTTTGGATCCCTATGTGGTCTGTAACACCATTAATCAGATAGTGATGTTGGGGAAACAGATTGGTGAGAGGCAGGAAGGGTGTGGGGCAGGGGATGGGGTGGTGGCGGGGGCATGCTGCTCTAGAGAGGCCATTATCATGGATGATGAAGTGGGAGCCTATGCAAGGTGTATCATGCGGTACAATACAATATGGAAACATTATGATTAGTAACCAAACTATCATGGTTTAGTTTGGAGAGGAAGGCTGGTTGGATACCGGCTAGCCGTAATGTGACTGGAGCGTCGCACCTATTGAGTGGGTCTAGGCGAGTAGTAATGCAGAAAGCAGTTGCTACATAAATGGGAGGTCTAGGTTGCAGTTGTAGGCCAGAGCGTTTGCTTAACACATTACCAATGAGCTAGGGGTGTTAGGGCAATTATGTGCTGAGATATAATGACAAAGGCCAGGCTACTAGCAATATTTCCAAGCAATCTAGATGCAACTGTGCATCTGTGTGCTAGAAATGGCAGTAGCAGGGCTAACTAGACACATCAAGGCAATCTAAATGCGACTGTGCACCTATGTGCTAGAAATGGCAGTAGCTTGGCTAACTAGACACATCAAGGCAGTAGCAGTGGCAGGGCTAACTAGACATATCAAGGCAATCTAAATGCAACTGTGCCCCTATGTGCTAGAAATGGCAGTGGCAGGGCTAACTAGACACATCAAGCCAATCTAAATGCGACTGTGCACCTATGTGCTAGAAATGGCAGTACCAGGGCTAACTAGACACATCAAGGCAGTCTTAATGCGACTGTGCACCTATGTGCTAGAAAGGGCAGTGGCAGGGCTAACTAGACACATCAAGGCAATCTAAATGCGACTGTGCAGCTATGCGCTAGAAATGGCAGTAGCAGGGCTAACTAGACACATCAAGGCAGTCTAAATGCAACTCTGCACCTATGTGCTAGAAATGGCAGTAGCAGGGCTAACTAGACACATCAAGGCAGAGGCAGGGCTGACTAAACACATCAAGGCAGTCTAAAAGCGTCTGAGCACCTATGTGCCGGAAATGGCAGTAGCAGGGCTAACTGGACACATCAAGGCAGAGGCAGGGCTGACTAAACACATCAAGGCAGTCTAAAAGTGCCTGAGCACCTATGTGCCGGAAATGGCTACAGTAGTAGGGCTAATTATGACCTTACAGGCAGATTAGGTGCTACTAGGCATCAGTGAATAGATGATTTTAGCAGTAACATTGAAGAAGCAAAACAGTACAATGTTTAAATGTGGCAGATAATGCTGAACGGCACGAAATTACGTTTAGTACAGTGGTATACATAGTTAAGTAGTCAGTACAGCACATCCGTGTATAAAGCGGGACACGTGTGGGATGCAGGAAGAAGGGAGGGCAGTGCAAATAGTATGCTATGCTTGATTGTTATGAAGCGAGTCTCTGGTAAGGATGGAGAGGGTAACATACCGTTGGTGTTAACATATATAACAGTCAGTAACGTGTCTCACCATGATAATTATACTAGTTCTCTTGGTATCGAAACAACCCAACGGCCGAGCTAAGTCTATTCCCTCCTTTATCCTTTGAAATTCCATTTCACAAGCACGATTACACACAAACTCAGTGCCTTTCCTCAACAGCTTTCTCATTTCTACTACTTTCACAGCATAGTTCTCCACAAACTTTTGATAGAATTCGGTCATGCCGAGAAAAGATCATAACTCAGCCTTGCTTGCCGGCCTTTTAACCTCCTTTATCGAGTTTACAAGGCTCTCCTTTGGTCTCACACCCTCACTAGACACCTCATGCCCCAAGTAATCCACCTTAGACATCGCACACTTGCATTTCTCCTCCCTTAAAGTGATTCCTTTCTCCTCAAATATTTTCAACAGTGTCTAGAATTTGATTGTGTTCCTCCACTAAATCACCACATATCAACACATCCTGAAAACAGAAAACACCTCTCACACCTTTCATCAAACGGTCCATTACTTTTTGGAAGACCGACGAAGCCGATGCCAGCCCAAACGGCATCCTCTTAAATTGATAAACTCCCTCATGAGTAATAAAAGCTGTAAGTTCCCTACTACTCTCCTCTAGCTCAACCTGATGATACGCTGAAGCCATGTCAAGTTTGGTGAACACCTTACCACTCCCAACACTCGTCAGCATCTCTCTCATTTTCGGCAACGGGTGCCTATCCACCAGCACACATTTGTTTAGTTCACGCATATCAATGCACAGCCTCAAATCACCAAACCCCTTCTTGACAAAAACCACTGGTGAAACCCATTCCACCCCTCCAATCTTTTCTATCACACAAATCTTCAGCAATTTCTCCAATTCCTTCTTGACTCCATCACGCAAGGCTAATGGAACTGGTCTTAGTTTAGCAACCACAGGCGTACTTCTACTTTTTACAATTATCTGATGCTGCACCCCCTTTATCTTTCCCAAGGTTTTACTGAAAACCCTGCAATGTCTCGTGAGAGGCGTGCACGACACCTGTAGCACTTGCTCTTCCTCGTTGGGATCGAGCTTAATCTTTAAGTTCTTTTGCTCTCTCCAACCTAGTAAAGTTTGTCCCTTCTTGGTAACATATTTTTCCATTACAACAACGCCCTTTAAAATCAAACTTTTCCATGGCATACCCTAACAACTCAATCCTGTCCTGGTTATAACACCCAGGATTGATATCTGGTTCTAACAATTTTGAAACATCACCCTTCAATACCTTTTCAGACACAGCTCTCGAAACTAAGGTAACTTTAGACCCAGAATCAGCCATCATGCGTACCATATGTCCATTTACCTTCACCGTAGCATACGGGTGCTCACACTCATCCTCATTCTCACCATTGGACACAACATTCACTGTGTTTATGATAACTTTCTGTATTGGAAGCGTAATGTCTTCCTCCGATGACCTTGCTTCTTCTTCCTCGTTGACATACAAGACCCTTTTTTGGTTAAACTGGCCTGACTGGTAATTCTTATAACAATTGGCAAAATGCCCTCTTCTTTTGCACTTTGTGCTTATGGTTCTCCGGCCAGGACACACCACTGATGATGCAAAGTGAGTATTACTGGCAAACCTGAAACGCAATCTTTCATCTTTCTTGTCTCCTTTTTGTGGTAGATTTACTCTTCTTTTGTCCTCTACGGTCCCACGGATTGCCTGTTTGTCTTTCCCTCTTCTTCTACTCTTTGCGTCAACCACATTTAGGATATCCGTTTTGCTCTTCTTCAACTCACTAGATTCTCCCTTTGATAACTTTGCCACACAAGCCAGAGAATGTTCTACGCGTCTCGCAATGTCTAACACCTCATCAAGATTTGGCTCGTCCCTCAGCCACAGCTCTTCACGAATATTGTTGGATTTGCAGTGAGTCATAAACTGGTCTCGAATGTGCTCATCAAATGACTCTTGAAACTTGCATGACAAAGCCAAAAGCCGTAAAGCAGTCACGTACTCCTCTACGGATTCCCCTTGCTCCTGCACTCGGGTGCGGGAGTTGAATCGTTCCAAGATTGTACTTGTCTTTGGGTTGAAGTGCAAGTCCAACTTGAGTAAGGCACTTTCAAACTCATTCAACTGCATCTCCACTACCATCTCCAGACGGCTGAGGCAGTGTTTCATAGATCCTTTGCCCCTCATATCCTAAAAAAAATGCAGTAGCAGTGCGAGCTTCCTTTCATTTGAGTATGAGTTGACACCTGCGGCCTTGAGGTAATGCATAAAGCGCTTGCGCCACTGAGCCCACAAAATCTTTACTGGACCAGGAGTAGACATAAATATCGGAGGACCAGCTATGCCTGGTAAAGCCATGTTGTGCTATTTGTCTTTTCAGATAGTTGAGAAAATAAAAACAGATCAATGTTCAGCACTTTTGAAACTTCTCTTTAAATATATATATAATTGTTCGTACAACCAGTGATCTTTATCACTGATGATCACTGAGACTGACTGTATGTGATCTCTCAGGCAGGTTGCTGCTAGCACTCTTGTTCAAGTTTTCCTTGAAAATATCCACTTTTATATCAAACTCTGAGGGCTATAATGAAGCGTTGAAACTGACTGCTTTCAATTTCACAAATAAACTTGAACAGTCTTGGCCGCCCTTTGCAATCATGAAGAGTTCTCCTTGGCAAGAAAGTCACGAATATGACTATTTGCCACGTAACGCAGTGACACTTTTCCCTGCATTGGCGCCGTACCTCTGGCACTTCGTGTTGCTGCTTCCTGAAGATAATCGCTCTTTATGCTGCTCTTCAGTCCGTACTACACGACACGAATGACTTTGTGATTCATTCAGTACTTTGGTGCCAACAACTTTACTACGCCTCCATGCTGTTAACTTCCCTGCCCCTGGCGTCACTGTTAGATTAGACAGTGCAAACTGGCTCGTTACACTAGTGCCCGCTCCCCGGTCATTGCCCTCTTACTTTAGCGGCCGTCTGATAGACTTCGCGCGGAACGAAACGCTGCAACACGGCAATACGAGCGTATGTTTCTCAAATGCGCCTCTATACCGTTATATATGATAAAGCCCAAGGCTCGTCTAGCAAAGGGCAAACAGAGTTCATGGGGGCTGCAGCGTTCACAGAGGCTTGTGCAGGTGTTGCGGCGAGCTTCAGAGGGGCTGGTAACACGCAAGAGGCACTTACTTGAGGCCTGAGACACACCGGAGGACACGCCCCACCATGGCCGCTTCTACACTCGTATGGAGTGGAGCGGCATCAATCCTTGTAGCTGCTGGGGGTCCTTTCAAGTTATACCATCCTCGTCACCATTGTTAAAAGGATGGATGACACTTCCTGTGAACTTCTATTTGAGCTTTATTGAGTTAAATGATATAAAGACCCCCAGCGAAGTGCCAGAGATCCCGAACAGCAGCAACAAACTTTAACTGATACTTTTGGAACGTCCAAAAGTAAACAAGAACGCTCTGACCTCACAGAACTAAGAGCAAAGGATAATTCCAAGAAACACTAACCATTTCACTGACAAGTCACATTACAACAGTTTTCAAACTAGACACCGAGCAACTCTGATAGCAAAATCAAATATCACCAAACTCTAAAGTTGACAAAATGCTCAACCAACCACCAAGTGGAGCCGGAAAGCTCTACCCTGCAAATAAGATACTAAGGGCAACTACTCCCATCTCCCACCCGTCTCCCAGTTTAGAAATATTGGAGAGTTCAATGAGCACATAGCAATGTTAAAGGACAAGAAAAAACAAGAGCCTATGATACAAGGTGAGCGCACATGCACTTGTAGTTGATACAGATGTGCTTTTATTGAAGTAAGGCACTCAAGTTGTGGGTGAACAAGCCCCCAGCAACACCATCCTCCTCGCTCTCCACTCTCCAACTGTCTCATCCACCACATTCTGTAGCATCTGCCTTCTAGTTTAGAACTTGGAACTATATACATGTTATACTGCAGCTTGTCCACAGAATTTAGGGATTTATAACTAAGCTCTATTCACTCTTTAATACCATATAGCACCCCCCCAAATCCCAACCAAATACAGAATAAATCAACAGTATAATCCCTCATACCTTTTTTGCAATCCTCGTTTTGTTCCACATGCATACAGCTGGACCGGACCATTGGCTTTCCGCACCAGAACCACTGGTGATAACCATTTTGATTCCTCGACTGCCTCAATCACGCCCTCGCTTTCTAATGTCTTTATCTCTGCAGTAACTTCCTCCGTCATAGAAATTGGCACAGATCTCACTTTTGCTACCACTGGCTTGGCATTCTCCTTCAAGCGAATGCAGTGATGATGTTGTTTCAAACAGCCCTATGCTCACTGGAACGCACTTTTATGAGCCTCTTCCGGACACCCCCAGAATTATTCACCACCAACACAACATGACCTGGGACACTAGGATCTACAACAATTCCCATTTCACTCTGCTCATACTGGCCCAATAGGCACCCCCTTTTTTAGACACATAGTCATCTGCCACAATAGTTTTCCCTTTGCATTCCAGTTTAGCCTTAAAAGTGCCCAGTATCGCTATGTGTGAGCCCCCATAGGCACTTGTTTGCATTGAAGGTGGTTCGAGTTTTGTTCTTGTGAACCTCTCTTCCCCCAGTGGATTATCCACAATGGTGCAGTCTGTACCCGTGTCTACCAACATCGACACCCCCACGCCATTCACCACCGCAATGGCATGAGGTTTCTCACCTCTCTTTGGTCTTGAGCCAGCTTGGCTAACAGACCAACTAACCTCTTCCACACCTTCATGATCAACATCCCCACGTTCATCACTCTCATACTCCATGCTTATTTCTCTGATGCCACCACTAGAGAAATGTTTTCAACAGTAAGCAAAATGTCCCCTTTCCCCCACATTTGTGGCACAACGCCTTAAATCATGGGAGTGCTCCATTGCTGGCAAAGTGGAAAGTACTTGCACATCTGAAGCACCTCTTGACATCTGCCTCTTTCCCTTTGCTCCCATCTTGGACATCATCAGAGCCTTCCTTGGCAGTCCCTCCTTTGCATATGGGCAGAACCTTCTTTTGCAGGTTTTTACCTTGATCTACCAGTCCAGTTTCTGCTTCACAAGTCTTACTCTCGACCTGTTGATCCTTTTGATCTATCTCCCTCACACATGTCATCATGTTCTCCTCTCCCATGTTGGGATTGATTGCCTTTGGTCCAAATCTCTTCAAGCATCCTGTTCTCGCTTATCTTCAACATAAATTGATCCCTTAGGCGTTAATCATAATGCGCAAAGTCAAAGTTACACTTGTTGGCAAGCTCCCTGTGTCCCGTAATGAAGTCTTCTACTGACTCCCCTGCTCCTTGCTCTCGTTTCCCAAAGCAGTACATTTCCAGTATTGTGCTCGACTTCTTCTTTAAGTGAATGTCTACATTTCATAAAATTCTCTCATAAGGATTTAGGAACTCTCCTTCTCCTTCATCCCCTGACACACCTGCTCTGTCTAGGATTGGTTCTGGTAGGCTTTTTATATCCCCCCTACCCTCGAAGCTGAGGCAGTGCATTAGAAGGGCACAACGCCTGTTAATGCCACAAGAAGGTCCATTGATAGCGGTGACATAGTCCTGAAAGGCTTCCTTCCATGTCTCTCACTTCACTGTGGGTGTCCCCATATTGGGGATAAACCGAGTGTGGTAGGCTTCCCATTGTAGGTGCTGGCACATGTTCCCCACAGGAAGTGTTTTTTCCTTGTTGTATGTGCACCCTCAGGTGATCTTAGTATTGTGTCACCTGAAGTAGAGTCGGATACCAGCCGCTTGGCCTTGTAAGTTGGTCCCCACCTAACTATACTGGCAAAACAAGAACAGAACACAAAAGAGCATATCATGGCACCAACGCAATGCCCGTGGGGCAAGAAAGAGTAGACAATGTACCTTCATAATAGGTCATCCAGTGCCTGCCTTCCCTCAGAGTGAAACTACACTGCGCTTCGAAAATGATCATCTGCTCGCTCGTGGCAACCCCATTACATCAGGGGCACTATGGCAACCACTGCATGTGAGCATGCGCCGATCCAGCTTTGGGCCCTTTTTCTAGCCTGTTGCGAGCTACGGCACAAGCATTCCACACTGCACTAGCAGCATCACCCGGACTCTGAGCAGGCTACTCTGTGAGACCAAATGCTGAAAGCAGGCAGTAAGCCTCACTGGGTCCACTTCCAAGGCTGCAGATTTTAGTGCAACCTTAGTCGGGGACCATACAGGAGAGCCAGTAACTCACAGGGCATACAGCGATCACCGAAGGTCCGTCTGGTACTGTTCCTCCTTCCAGTGCATGCCAGCGCACCCGTCCAGTAAAGCGGTGCAGTTGAGGTTCCTGGGGACTTGCCAGCTCATCGCCACATTTAGAAGGTGAGCACACACACTTGTAGTTGATACAGATGTACTTTTATTAAAGTAAGTTGTGGGTGAACAAGCCCCCAGCTACACCGTCCTCCTCACTCTCCACTTTTCACCCTCCAACTGTCCCATCCATCACATTCTGTAGCATCTACCTTCTATATATAACTATACACTAAACACTATTATAACTAAATACTATTCACTCTTTAGTACCATATAACAACCTAATATAAAATGGTCAAACTATTGATATTACAAATGACCCCAAGGAGCTGAGATAGGAACCATGGGCGACCTGCCAGAAAAGAATAATTGCATGGATAGGGTGGAATGCTTGCTCCTAGAATAGTAGAGCACAGCAACCTGAAATGGTGAAAGCATGTATAGAAGATTCAGACTCCCATCAATTACCAGTTTCATCCTCGTTGGATGCAGTGAGGGGAACTTACCAGACATGCAACAATCTTTTTAATGCCTAGTTGTAGTGCCAAAGAGCCTGTTTAGCTTGTCACCAATGGCTACCAGTGGATCATTTTGACTGGTCAGGCCAACTGGTGCCATACAAATATACTTATGTAACATTAGCTGTGTGTGATTGGGAATTTTGTGGGCACCTGTGGAAAATGAAGTGAATAACGGGACAGAATGGGCTATTTTGCTTAGCTATGAAAAGAGCAACCAGGAGGTGCTAGAACACCACTCTAGAGGGGGAATGAGGTCTTCACTCGCTAGAATGATTCTCTCCCTTCGTGCCAAGGATCTTCACCCTTATCATAGGGGTCAGCATTACTCTTGAAACCAGATGTCTGGGAATACGGGTTGGGTGCACTCCTATTGTACCCGTGGGAATTGCAAACTTAGACACAAGGATAATTTCTTGATAAGAGTGCCTAGATAGAGGGGATTATAGAAAACAGGTGCAAATGGTGTAATCTAATAGAAACTCATGTATTAAGTCCAAATCCATTACTTAGTCTAACAGACACAGTATGCCAGTGTCCCAGAACCCTGCTTGTTAACAAAAGGTCACTCATGTACAGGATGTTCAAAGCACCAGAGTCTCATTCTTTCCTGGCTTCTTCTCCTTTTGTCATTGCCACAGATATTGTTCCTCTCTTTTCCCTGGGCTAACTTCCTACGCTCCTTGAATGTACGTTCTTCAGCAGGATGCCTCCCTCACCCTGTCTTGTTGCATGGTGGGACTGAAGTTATTCTCACCAAGCTTCTCTTCCTTAGGCTTCAGCCTACAACATGCTCAGACTTTCGTTGTCTCAGGATGTGAACCCACAACAGACTCCAGTTCTTATTCTCTTCAGCTTTCTGGCTTCTGTCAGCTTCTTGGCTACAGCCCAGACAGGGCTAGTAATACTACTTCTCTGGTGGTCTCTCCCCAATAGGCTATCAAGACTAATTTCCTCTAAGTGATTTCAGACCTTTTCCAGGATTTGGGTCGGGGGCGTGGGCTATACACAACAGCAAGCTCTTTGCAACTGCCCCTCCTTCTGCTCTGACTTGCAGGGACTGACCAATAGTTCTCAGTAATCTATATGGTTTCTTTGAGGGGCTTTGCGTGTGGTAATCTGGCTTCTTCACAGCATCTGGCCTCCTCCTTGGTCTGTCTGTTTCCCAATGTCTTTATTTCTCCCAGGGCTTGCTCTCACCCATCTCTCTCACTTCACTCTGCAAGGGATAGCGTGCCTTTTTCACAAAATGAGGGCTCTGGAGTCCTTGTCTCTGTAATCTCACCAGGTCCCTGGCTCCTCTCTGTCCTCTTGGACCTTCAACTGGCTCTTTTCTGCAAGTCTGTCACGCACCCTATTCTGACTCATGCCTCTACAACCCCTAGAGCCCCCACAGCAAGCCCTCGCCCCGCATCTCCCTCCTCCAGTACTCACATAGGACGGGGGTCACGTGAGCAACTGGGTTCTCGTGTCCTCAGGGACAATACGGCGAGACACAGCATGGCAGGTGCCACGCCCATTCCCAGCTGTACCCGTTTCTTCAGTGGCGGCTGCCCTGGCGCCTTGGGGCTGGCAAGCACAGACGATCGCATCTGGGTCATATGACAGCCTGTCCCCGATCACTTGTTTCAAGCCATCGGTCACGTGAGGTTGTTGTGCGTCACGTGACAAGGAAGCGATTAGGATTAAAGCGCTGATTCGCCCTCTGCTCGTTGCTTCACAGCTGTTCAATTGGAACTCTGTTCGGCGTTGAATACCTGCTTTTGTTTCTTGGACTTTTGACCTAGGATTTGTTCACAACCTCCTTTGGATTTCCCTCCGGTTCTGGCGCCCTGCATTTGGATTGTTACCTTTGACTGACCTCGGCATTGTTTCACGGCCTCCTTTGGATTTTCCTCGGTTCTGGTGCTTTGCATTTGGACTACTGTTTACCTTTGACTGAACTCAGGATTGTTTCACGGACATCATTACCTCTCCCTAAACACAAACTACAGCTGGATCAGATCGGTGTTGCACGAACACCCTGGTGAGCACTCCAACTCACCCTTACCTTCACCTGAGGGTGCTGCTCACGTGACCCCCCCACTCCCTCACGGACCCACACCCCCAACCTTGTGCTGTTAGCAGTGATGCTACTGTCACTATTAGGTAAGCCTTTTTCTGATATCCATCCTGTGTACCATCTTGATTACTGTGATTGTTTAGTGCTAATTGCTGTTTGCTTTTGCAGCGACCTCAGGGTTTCCAGTGTTCCATGGTTCCGGGTTTCCAGCTTCTCCCACCTGTGGCCTCAAGGACTGCACAGAGTGGTCTTGCTTTCTCTCTGTGTGGTACTTGGGGACGGAGGTCTCTCTAATCTTCACGAAAATCAAGTCTTGACAAAGTCCTACTCCTGATTCCCTTCAGCTAGACTGCGGAACAGAGCCTCTTTTAGGTAGGGTGGGATTGTGTGCCTCTGCAGTTATGCAAGGGAGTGAGGTTTTGTTGTGCAGAACTAAGAGAGAAGGGCTTTAACAGGGCAGGTTGTCATCTTTGAACGCTTCCATTTGCTTTTGTAAATTCTTTTGGTGAGTCACTTGTTTTCCTCTCTGCCTTGTTTGCTGCCTTCTTTACAGGTAAAGGAGGACAATCCTGGGGAATATTCAGTCTCTGGGGTTTGCTTTGAGCTGGTGTTTTCAATCTGGCTTTAAATTAACATTAGTGTTTTGCATGTGCAAGCCCCTATATATCATCTGTAGGGGTTCCATCTAGTAGCCGTCAGTTCCGCTAGCCCCCGGAGATCCCTGCTCCCCATCCCAGTTCCTGAAATGTAACTTTGTCACAATGTATAAGTAGCATGAGGACACATCTCGAAGACTTTTAAAGCACAATAGGTGATATCAGTGTGACAGGGTCAGGGTCTTGATCGTGTAAAGGGGAATTGGGACCCCTCTCAAACTGGGGCAGGAGTTCACCAGAGCGAGTGCTTCCCCAAATGCAGAGTGAGGGAGTTAGGAGGGCCCAGTCTCTGTCCCCTGTGTTCACCAAGGGGCGGGGCTTACATAGTGGTTTATATTTTCCTATATCTGTAACCCGGCCCATGTGGAAAGGCAAGGCAGCATTTGGCCCAGGGAACCAGCTGAGCACGAGGGGGGAGTGTGGGGATAAAAAGTCGCAGGAAGGACGGGGGAGTGTGGATTGTTTGGGTGAGGTCAAGGGAGGAGAAAGCAGAACGAGAGCGCAGGCGGAGGAGTGCAGCATGGACCAGAAGAAACTAACAAAGAACATGTGCAAGGTGAGGTGTTGGTTGGTGAGATAAGTGGTACTTGTATATGAGAGTGCATGTATGGTGAGTAAGTTAATTGGATGAGACAAAGTGGGCTGTGTTGAGGAATAAGTGAAGCTGAGTGAGAAGGGTGATTGAGGGAGTGAAAAGAGGGTGACAGTGAGGGCAGGAAGGGTGTAGAGTAGTATGCAGTGGATAGTAGTAGTGTGAGTAGAGTGTAGTTGCAGGAGAGAGAAGTGAAGAGTAGCAGGAGGGGAGAGGAGAGGAGGAGAGGGGAGGGAAGGGAAGTGGAGGGAAGGGAAGTGGAGAAGGATAGTAGGAATAGAAGAGAGGTGGAATTTCATCAGACGGACAGGGAGAGGGAGGAAGAGAAGGGGGAGAGTAGATGCAGGGAGAGGGAGGTTAGAACATCAGGGTGAGGAGCACAAGCACGTAAGAGGATATGACTGAGTGAGACCTGGTTGATTGGAAGGTATCATTCTGTTTATGGGTGATATCATTCTGTTTGTGGGACCCCATGTTAGAATACACCTAGAAGATCCAGTAGGGACTAAAGCAGATAAAGCTGCTGGCTTTAGGCCCTCTACATCAGCTCACCAGGTATTACACAGTAGAGGTTATCAATCTCACGTGTCAACCTTTGGATTTAGGGAGGTCTGGGCGAAAGTGGGAGGAGACCCAGGGAAGATGAGCGAGAGGGGGGTGGCCTTTAGTTGTACCCTATTCAAGCTCTTAAAAAAGCCCTTGAACCATCTCTGAGAATTGATGTGTTCTTAAGGCCATCTGTGACACTATGGAAAAAAGGTATAGTTTTAATTTCACGTCAAACTCAGATTTTGGCATACTATGTATTAGCGCCTGATTCACCAGACATAACTCATGCTTAGTTGATGATACCGGATACCCAGGAGCTTCGTTTAGCCCTAACCACACAACAGTATTCTGTCAGAATGGCATCTAGAGGTAGAACACTTCAGGCAAAATTCCACTCTAGAGATGAAAAGGTTCTGTATCAACACTTATACGCTCCTTGGCTCTAAAACAATTCATTATTTTGTTTCAAATAATTTACAACTGTCCTCCAGTAACACATAAGTGCTGCATTGAATACAAATATATACATTCTGTATATAAAACGTAAACATTATTTCATAGGTTTATGTACGTTCACTGCTCCATTTTCTACCTATAACAATTATTCACAAATCTGAGGTTTTGTATTGGGTCAAAACGTGTTGATCCTATTTTGGCCAAATTAAAACACAATATATTCCTGAAATCTCTGTTTCTTTTCTTGCAACTTCCCCATATCTATTGAAATGGTCGGAAGCCACAGCCTGCCTCGAGAAGCTGGTACTTGTGGAGATTAATGGGTGTTCTCCCGGAACATCTAACCCCTTCCCAGGTCTGTGGCAAGGGAATTTCACGAGTGCTATGGTTAGTATATGTCCCGCACCCTAGCAAGTTTTTGTGGTGGTCCTAAGGTTGCAGTTTCTGTGATTGCAAAGCATCTGGGTATCTGATCAGGCACCTCAAAGAAGGAGAGCTCACAAGTGAAATGTGTAATTTTACCGACACCCTTGCCTGCGCTGGCCTTTTTGGACTGGATTCCACACTCACCCGAAATGGTAATGCTGCAAGATGTAGATCCACTCAGTAGCTCACACACAGACCACAGTGGATCCAAGATGGTAGACAGCCTTCAGATCTGCACCACCATACTCTGTCATTCACATTTAGAAATACTTGAATCTAATGCATAATTAGGATCACACCAATCCCCACACAGCCACTATAATTGTAACCAACTGAATACAGGTATGCGTAAAACTAGAGGTGATGCTATAAATCGTGGAAATGTAGAGGGGAGTGTGGTTGGTAGAAGGTGGCTCTTAGAGAGCATAGACCAGGAGCAGATAAAGGTGGTTGGAAAGAGCCTGAAGGAGGAGGTTTAAAAGTACTTGGAGGAGGGTGAAGAGAGATCATGAGTAGTTAGGGGAAGCATAAAGAGGAGAGGAGGAGAGGAAGAATATAGAGTCATCACTAAAAAGTACAGGAGGAGGGAAAGCCTGTGAAGTCAGGAGGGTGGGGTCTGCTAAAGGAGGAGAAGGAATATCACCAGAGAGGGGTTTAGGTACGAGATTGTGGCGAGGTGTAGAAAAGGAGGAGGTAGAAAACAGAATGGGTAGAGGAACGAGAAGGTAAGACCAGGAGACGAGATAAAAGCAAGGTCCTTATTGGAACGAGACGTATGGAGATCATCAAAGAGATACAGCAAGAAGGGAGGTTGATGAGCAGTGGCAGGACCCCATGACTAGAAATTGGAGAGCCAGCTAAGGAAGGACATTTTTGTTTATGGAAGTCTCTGTACTCCTAGTGAAAGGATAGAGGTCATAAAAGCTGTCCCTGTGTTGGGCCTATGACAGTTGACAGGAGGCCCTAACCTTATTGCTAACTTGAACGGCCTGAACTGCGGGCGCATGTGTGAGACTTAGCCTGAGGAGAATGATACAACAACTTGAGAACACGCAGCAGATGACAACCATTCTGAAAACCAAGCCAAGAAATAGGTGCAGGGATACTTAAAACCCCACCACTGTGAGTGGCATTTGTGGGTTAACAACTGGAGATACAGGAACGCCAGCTTATCAAGAGAAAGGTCTAGACAATCCATTTATAATAGACCACCCTACAAACTCTGTTCATGCTGACTCAACATATGCAAATAAAACAAATGTAAATAAAACAAAAAAACAGAAAACTCTTGAGTGTTCTTTATCTGTAAGGACAAGTGCTGGGAGCCTGTGGATAATATAATAAGGTCCCAATGCTTGATCGCTCTAAACATTGGCCTTAACCAGTAAAGTTAATGATGATGGGAGTTGTAGGTAAAAATATCTAGAGAGCCACTGACAAAATGAAAATGCTACTTGGACTGTCTTTCACTTTCACACCTTTGACAATTTGCATCTGTTAGCACATCATGCATGTATACTATTGTGCACCCACTCATCTGCCCCGCCATCCCTCTACATCAGCTAAGTATCTGTTCTGAGAGGGATGTAGGGGAGATTTAATGAAACACCAAAAAATCAAAATAATGTTTTTTATCTTCTGTTAATTTGGTTTCGCCAGGGTAGCACAGATTCCTCGTCATCGTGCCACA
Source organism: Ambystoma mexicanum (assembly GCF_040938575.1). NCBI lineage: Eukaryota > Metazoa > Chordata > Amphibia > Caudata > Ambystomatidae > Ambystoma > Ambystoma mexicanum. The sequence goes on along the minus strand of NC_090936.1, from coordinate 86,810,012 downwards.
TCCCCTTGATCCCTCACTCGTGCCGGCCCTCTAGGTTTTAGTTGGTGAAGTCCGAGTCCCATCCATCTACGGACAACACACATTTTATGTATTGATACATGTTGGGAAGGTTTTCTGCAGGTCTTCTGGTGAGTGCTTGGGAAGACCAAGCGGTCGTGTTTGCCAGGTTTCCTTGAGTTCCTGTCACTGAGCATGGTACTGTGACTGAGCAGTCTGGCTGTCTCTTAGGAGGGAAGAGGATTGGTAATTAAATATATCTTACCCACATCAGCACACAATAAAGCAAGGCCAACTCAGTATGTTACTGAAAGTGCTACACAACAGTGAAGTACTTTAAAACCCTTACGTGGCAGGCTATTATGCAGGTCTATGCAAAAGGACGAGCATACTCGTCCTTGGCACTTAAACAGAACAATGTAATATATAGGAGTAAAATGTCTGTAAAAAACAGAAACTGCATCCTAAACAGGTATTAAACACTTTTTTACAATTAAGTAAACCTTTTGGATACTTTTAGGATGTTTAGATAATTCAGAAAGTGTGTCCATACACTTGAACTGGATTGTGTCAGTAGGCAGCCCCTTGTTATAGGATACGGACAGGTAAGTGTTAACAGAGTCCGGGGCAGCAGTTCAGAAGGCATTTATCAGGGTTTCGATAACAGAGGATCCCACCAGAGGTGAGTCAATCTGGGGTTCCATGTCCAAAAGCCCTTAAAAGGTAACAGCAGCGGGGACCCGCAAGGTTGGACGCAGACTGAGTCACTGTAGTGGTGCCTGGGAAAATGTATGCAAGCAAAATCCCCAAGCACTGAAGGGAGGTACCAGTGATACATTCTAAATCTAAGTAGCCCATTGTTCTGGAAAAAGCCACTGTTAGGATCCAGCACCTCTCCCACCAATTGCTCTTTGCATCCAGCTGAACCATACGGACCTTGAACATTGCTGCAAGAGGTATGTTTTATTTCTGTGCCTTAAACATTACAGAGGCTCTTTTAAAATATACATTTGCTATTGTCCCCCTCATTCTTTCTGCAGCACTCATTGAGTGCAGCAGCTCAAAGTCAAATGACTTGTGATAAAGTAACCACTTTTCTAGAATTACTGCTTACCATTCTTAAATGGTTTGGCGAAGGATGCTTGTTGCCTTAAGTAGTTTGAATGAGATTTTGTTGATGCTTGAGAAAGGAAATACATTGGGGAGATGTGAGCAGGCACTGGGTGGAGTTTTTCACTCCATCAAGAATGAAGCCTGCACCGTACACTTACATCAGCCAACATTTGGAAGACAGTAGCAGAAAGTGGGTAAAAACCTGCACTGGGTTAGTTGTAAAAATAAAACATAAAAACAAATGTATATTTTAAAAGCGCGTAAGATAATGATAATGATTGAGAGGTAGACCAAATAGCTACCATCTGTGAGTCTTTCTGACCAGGATCTGCTTTTCCATAAAGCATTTGGAGCGCGAGTGTAAAAGCCATTTTAACTTCCTATGGTTACGATTCATGTAAGAAAACTGACAGAGCATGCAGCTGAAGGGCCACACAGATACAGCAATGCTGAAAGGAAAACTGTGCAGAGGATTCAGAGCGCCGGGTCGTGGAGCCTTGGCTGGAATGAGACATCGCCTCACCTCAAAATGGCATCAGCTGTCTTTAAGCAATCAAGCAGTTCTTCTCATTCTAAACAAGCAAATACGTAGTGTGGCAGTAGAGAAAAGGCGAATAACAGGAGTACACATTTGAGGAGAAGATACACATCGGATGGAGGTGGAATTAGGGAGCCCTGACCAATTCTATGATCTGGGCTAAAAGGTAAACAACACAAACTTCCTCCGACATTAATGCGGCCCTTACACACACTTAAACAGTATGAAAAGGAGCAGAAGCAGTCAGGTAGTGCCAGAGGATCGATTTGTGGAGCATGGCCACATTAGTCTGATCCAGACAGGTGCAGGAAGGCAAGGAAGTTACTAAGAGCCGTCTGAGAACCCAAAAAGAAGAAAACCGAGAAGCACTAGATCTCTTAGGGCTATATAATCTCGAATCTATAAAAACAGTATCACTCACATATAAAGGCTTGATATGATAAAGTAAAATTAAGAGGAAAATATTGAAAAGAAATATTGGATAGTTGTATAATCATTTGACAGAGGATAGATTTTTTGAAAATTAAAACAAGAATAAAAGAGTAGTATTCAAATGACAAAAACATCTATTGGGATCAAAATTGACGGAAAATAAAAGGATTAATACAGTTGAAAATAAAGATCCAAAAATGGTGCGCCCTCTTTGAACTAGAGGGTTAGGTTCAATGTATAATATGCAAATGCCTTATAAGAAATCCAAATATTAAGAAAACTTTGACTACTTACTAATGAGGTGATAGAATTAAACATACATAATGAACAAATTAGTGGCTTCATCAAATATATGAAGACCTCTAGAGCTAATGATCAGGACATTTTGCAAATTGCAATGACAAATATGATTCCATATTTTGGCCAGAAAGACCTGTGCTGATTTATAAACTACAGTGTAGTCCAATCCCATATAGCTGGTCAGGAACTAAACCGATCCCCATTTATAAACACAAATAACTAGGTGATGTTCACTCTATAAGATTCAGCTTTGAGAATATTTTCCTAACACGTTTTAGGATGGATTTCTGAATGAGTAACACATGATGATTCCCCTTCATCAGTCAGGGTTTGTAAAGTGGGAACCCACATTGGATAACGTAATGGCTGTGTATCATCTTATATTAACATATAGGTTAGCCAAAATAATGTACCTGTATTGTGCATTTCCTGACTTAACAGGTGTGATTGATAATGTATGTAGGGACAGGTAGGGGAAAAACTTCAAACTCGGTGCATCCCGCAATCTTTACTGTCTTTATTAACAGAAATGTGCACACAGTGTTGGTCTAGGGTTAAAATGTCCCATCAGCAAAACCTATCTGGAAGAAATCAATCCAATAGTCATTGGCTTTAAATAGGGATGCCTTTTGGCCCCCCATCATACAATTTGTGTGCAGCGGATTTAGGGGTTTTATTAAACATGGAATATCTTATCTGTCTTTTGCAAGTGACAGTTAGTTAGGGCTGTAGCTCCAACTGCTCTACAATTATGTAGAGATTAATATGAAAAACATAGTTATAATGGTTGTTAGTCCACCCCCCGGCGGCATCTGCTATGGCGATTTACCAATCTGCAGGTCTAGTAACTATTATAGGTCACAGATTGTGCCAAGTGTCATGTCGATGCACCCACTGCGCCGCAATGAAGCCACAGTGGCTCAAGGAACTTTAGCGCAGAGCCACAATTAAGACCAGCGGATTAACGGACTCGAGCATGGAGATTAAGACTCGGATGGTATGCTTGTACACACAGTGTGCAAAATACAATGGGCCTCATTACAAGTTTGGCGGTTTGGGAACAAAGTGGCGTTTATCCTTTAACACCCACTTTTCCCAAACCGCCAAATTACAGGGTCAAGGACTCCCCAATGAGCGAGCCCGTAACATCTTCATGACCACCAGTGTCCAAAATGGTTATTGCATACATGGGGGATGATAATGTTAAGGAAAAGGGACCTTTAACTATTCTTTGTTTGGTTGCTGACCCATCCCTGAGGCTGGAACCCCAGAACCAAGGGATTTATGTCTTTTGCTACAGGGAGAGACTTATAAGAGACCTTACCTAGCATTGAGGAGCTGATGCAGACACCAAGTTGACCACTGGGGGCAAAAAAAAACAGTTTTACTTGGCCAGACAGAAGCCACTGCTGCAGCGCAGAACAGACTCATTCTCAAGGCCTGTATCATGACGCATATGTGGTAGGCAGCGAGACCACTGAGCGCTGCTGAGCCCAAGAAGCCACAGGCTTGAAGGTCTCGAGCGGAGCGCGACCAAACCACGACTGAAAGGGAAGACCGGCATGCTGAAACCTTGGCAGCCGAAGAAAGCAACAGGGAACCAATGGTGCGAAGAGCCCATTCCTCCCACGGAAGGAATAACTGCCTCCCCTAAAGGAGGCCACTGCAAAGATGTAGGTACTTGGTTCTGCAAGGAGATGGAGGAGGGCACTTGTACTCAGTAGGGCTCAAACAGAGAGCCATGAAGCTGAGAAAGCGAACCGGGTGCCAAAGGCAGCCAATGGGCCGAGAGCAATACAGCAAAGGGCTGAGCTCGAAAGCCCTTACCTGCAAGGGTTTATTAGAAACCAGCAAGTGAGACAGATACTGAAAAGGGCTGAACTTAGTGGGCGCAGCTAAGGAAATGGCTGCATGAGAGCCCCGTCCCAGGCAAAATCCTGACCAAAATATATCCTACGAAGTGCCTGAAAACTGAAAAGCAATAGAAGGTGGGCAAAGTGGGACACATGGAGCAGAAGCTGTCACGCCTTGCAGTCCCATGGTGCAGCAACAATAATGGAATGTATGAATCAAAGTAAGCCAGTGAGAAGTGTGGTTGGAGCCGGGACTGTCCCCCGGGCTTAGAAGGGAAAGCGAGTGAATCTACAGTGGAACGCAAACATTGCAGGGACTTTTGTCCATTGACAAGAGATCAAGTGTCCGTTTTTATACTTCCCGATTGTACAGTGAGGTGAGACTGGGCCCTGCTGCGAACGAGCGGGATGCCGAACAATGCCACAAAAGAGGCTAGAGGTCTGAACAATAATCGGTGGCCTTGAAACTCCTGGTAGAACCGTGAAGGAGCAGAGATTTGCGGTGTCACAGACCCGCCCGCGTTGGACTATGAAGGGTCAGCCCATATTCGAAACGTGGAGTGCATGTGCATCATCCGATTGGCCCTAGACAGAGGCGAGAGGGAGACTGAGGCAGAGTTTTCCTGGAGTTTGGAAAAGGCTTAATTAACCCCTACAAACCCAGCGACTGTGTGGACGAATCTGTGCCGGTCCCTATACCCGCGACTACTCCTTTCCTCCTGAGGCTCACAGAGAGGCGGGGCAACAGAACGGGAGAAGGTGAGGGAACGTGACTGATGGGGAATGCCAATGGTCAGTCAACATTAACCTCACATTCAGTGAACCATGTGAGTTGGTGCAGTACAACTGAGCGGTAGAGAGCATACCCCACGTAGTTTGGGAACATCTATTTGAACCCCCTATGTTGGCACCCTCCCAAGCAGATGCGTGACTCATTGGCCCATCACCGTGGAGAGCCAGCAGATCCATAGGTGCCCCACGTGGTCACAACAAGCTGATGCAGCAGTCATAGAACCGAGCCAATAGGGCAGATGGTGCAGAGTAGGAACCTGCATACCCAGATTGGCGCTTTATGAGTCACTGGAAACTAGAACTCTTTGCTACTCTACATATCAATCTGTGCAAGGGAGGCTATTACTCTCCTAATAAGGACACCAAGCTCATCCAGAGACGGTAGGGCGGAAACAGAGACGCCATTTGGTCATCTTAAGGAAAAGGGGTGAGTCCACAATATAATACATACCGGGACACAGACATTACTGACGTATGGAAGGAGAGAAATACTGAACTGGCATTGCAACCTAGCATTGGGATCACATCTGCGAGATTACCACGTGTGCTTTACTGCTTCATCAGTCGCTCCAGACACAGAGCTAGACCCAATTGAGACACAGAAAGAGAAGGGTGGGACCCCAGAGGTCAGAGGCTGGGAAAAACACTCCTGGTGAAATGGTCCCGGTACGACATCAATCCTCTTGGCCAAGCTGTTGACTGTGAAGTTTAAGGATGTGATATAAAGATGCTGGCTGAGTGGTAGCAACTACTGCAAGAGACACGCACATCACGCTGGGAGCCAAGGATCATGTGGACACTGTAAGAAACATAATTTAGCATACGCAGTAAAACAAGGTTTTGACGTAAAGGGAGTGTTGCCTAATATAATATCTGAACAGAATAAGCATGCTCTCACGACATTTCATCCTCGATCAGGGGTTGGCGAATAATAATACATGAGCCGCCAAGGTAGATTTTCCCTACAAGAGGATCCAGGCAAGATGACGAAAGGAGCAGGGGGGGGGAGGCCTGATAGATTCCTTTACCAGCACACAGACTCTAGCGGCAGTCACAATGACGCACCCTAATGATAATTTACCTACAACATCGTCCGATAACGCCAGAGAACACCACCTGCTGACAGCGGTGCAGACCGGATTTATGTCAATAAACGTCAAGCTGGATGATATATACAATAAAGGGCAAATCCAGAATGAATAATGTGCGCATAGTTAGGGTCCTGGAATCAGCCTGTAAAGGCCAGATGGAAACATTTGTTGAGTTGCTTCTCAGATCCCTGTTTACTACTGCCATGTTCTCCGAACATTTCCTGGTCGAACGGGCGCATCGCGCTCTGGCCCCAGTCTCAAGACCTGGAGCCCCCTCACCCCCACACTATTATCACAAGACTATTAAATTACAGAGATAGGGACCTTGTCCTGAAGCTTTCAAGAGAGCAGGGAACATTACAGTACGAGGCGAGTAATATACACATTTATCCAGACTTTGCAGCAGGGGTACAGGCCCAGAGAAGAACACACGACCCAGTGAAAAGACAACTGAGACTACGGCAGGTGCCATATGCATTTATATTCCCGGCAAAACTTCGGATTCAGCACGGAGGCAGGGTGCACTTTCTCGAGAACCCAGCGGAGGCCATGCACTACGTAGAGACTTCCATCCGAATCCCATCAGCAATCTGTGACCAGACCAGAACCGAATCCCGAGGCCCAAGAAAGAGAGAGAGAGGGGCCTGGAGACTGAAAAATGATTCTAATGTATCCTTATGCTCTGGTTTGTAGTGGTAAGATGCAGTAGGGCACAATAGTAAAGAGGTTAATAAATGTAGCCTGGATGGCAGCATACAGCCAATGGCCTTAGCAAGGGTAATTGTTACCAACGTGCCTAAGGAAAGTTCCACAAGTTACTGGGGAGTACATCATCATGTTGGAGTAGATGGTGCGGGTGGGGCACACATACGTTATAGTTCAAACTGGGGATTGAGCCCCGAAAGAGCTGGGGGCATAGTTACAGAAAAGTGGGAAGGCATGCAGACAGACAAGGACATGACTATTTGTTAGGGCCCAAGGGCTAAATACAGTAGTGGTGGCTTGACACGTCGTGATGCAATTGAGTCTTTCTGACAATATACCCCTCAAGAGTACAAAAGAACAAATTGAGGTGAGTATTGCCCGAAAATAATGGTACACCCTGGTACTCAGACAGCTGGCTGCAAGAAAAATTAACCAAGTATTTAAGCAATGGAATGTCAAAACAAGTTGATGAACCGATACTAACAAGCAAGAAAATCCGACTGGGACTGAATAGTTCCAAGCTAGATTGGTGAGTATCCCTCCGACAAGAGGTAATTCTACCACAAAGTCCATTAGCCAAGGTTTCATCGTAGGCCAGAACGTCCATCGTTTTAATAGTTCAAGAGTCTTGCGTCTCCCCGGATGTGCGGCCATTAAGGCATCATGACACCACTGGAGAGCCAACACACAGGGTTTCAGGTGTAGGGAGATACAGCCGTCCTTGTACATATGGCATGGAATTGATGACTTCCATCTCATGGTCATGGAGTTCCGGAGGACTAGTCGCCATCCAGGATTTAACCAAACCCTTCAAAGAAGAATCAACAGTACAGGAACAAATGACAAACAACGGTTGTAAAACCTTCCCTTCCTGGAGAGGCGTCTGTCATGATTCCTGCCCCTCATGTCCCCAGCTCTCCAAGATGTCAGGCTGGAGCCAGGCCACGATCACCTACATGGCCCTCAAGGGCCTCTCCATCCCTTCAAAGACCCACTTGGAGTCAGACTTGGCGCTTGTGGCACCAGACTCACTCACTCCCATAATATAACATTGGGGATTGGACTTGTAGTGCATTGATGGGGACAAGATGGATGCCCCCACATATTTCGGTTCCCAGAACTGCATGTGCAGTCTAGTTTTTTGCGTGTGGTTCAGCCCAGAGACACCTGGGATACTCAGAGACTATTTGAGCCACGCCCAGGCTGAGAAACATGCTTTGTGTTTTCTGCACCTGCAGCGTGACACTCACCGTGTTCGGATCAGTCTCCAGTAGGCCTGCATCTTTATCCTGCACTCAGCTCCTGTAAGAACAAGAACACCGTTAGGAACAGCCTTACCTTGCGGCGCTTCTGCCCATCATTCATCGCTCCTTCTGTTCTGCGGGCATCTTCGGCGGTGTCATTCCCATCCCGGCGCGCCGCTTCCTAAGGAAAAGGGAAAAGAACAGAAAAAAGGCATTAGTAAGCATTCTGCAAATCTTTGCTTATTTTTAAATACTGTACGAGCCTCAAACGCTTACCTGAATCCCAGCCGCTCTGGGGGAACTCTGTTTCCGGAACTTCTCATCCATCTGCAAGAGGGAAAAGACACTCCAGGTTAGCGTGGAAAAATCTAGAGGCGCCGCATACCGCACTTACTCACCACATTTGTTCTTCATAACCGGCATCCACGCTGAAAAAGTCGCAGCACCTAAAAGACACAAGAAAATAACTCAGTTCAATACAAATACAAAAGGGGTGCATCGCACATCGCGCTCTCACTCACCTTCAGCGCTACTCATCTCAGCAGCATGGCGCCATCCCCGGACGCCGGCCATCATGTAAGGAAGGAAAGGAACAAAGTTAGAGAACTGTTCAAAAGACTCATTATACTTACCTGTCGGACTCTTGCCAGTGAAGTAACTAGGCAGCAATGAGCCCGCATCAATCAACGCGCCCCTGTGCTGAAAGCAGGATGGAGAGCACACTATCCAAGAAAACAAGGTGAGCTGTGGATCAAAGGGAAGGGTTGGACCCCGGGGATGAAGGAGTTCAAGCACACAGAGACAATAGGGAGTTAAACTCTACCAATCCTGTGTTTCAGGCCCAGTCCCCAGTCGAATAGCCTCCAGGGAAGGGTTTGAGGTCGTAAAAGGTCAGAACAGGCTGAGTGACGTCCCCGTGGATACCAGGTGAGCGTTACAGAACACAAAGCCTTGCATCAAAATCCACCTGGGGTCATGGAAACGTCAGAAACCGACCACATGTTGGGGCAGCTACGTCCGAAGTACATGCGGCCAGGCAGGAGACCAACACCCTGAGGAGAGAGCTGATAGTAGCCAAAGAACGCACTGATGATTTAAGCCGGCAACTTCTCCAATCACAAGCAGGGCATGCACCATTGCCGGGAAGCGTGCCCTCGGATGCCAGTGCCATCAGCCAATCCCATTCAGATAACCCTTCCTGGGGCAGTTCCCTTGGCCGCGCCTGAACTATTTACAGGGGATCCCAAGAGGTTTGCAACGTTCATGAACCAGTGCTGCCTGCACTTCCTTTGTAGGCCAGGGGCCTTTCCGAAGGACCAATCACGGGTCGCTTTTGTGCTATCTTACTTGAGTGGTAGCGCCGCGGACTGGTCTGTACCCTTTCTGGCCCAAGACGATACTTTGCTGCATGACTTCAGGGGCTTTCAGCAGGAGATGGAAAAGCTGTTCGCCCGTTGTACTCATGGGCAGGCATTAGACAACGAACTTCTGTCCCTACGCCAAGGGAATCAAGACCTATTAACATACATAGCCACGTTCAATATACTCGTAGTTGAAGCAGAATGGCCAGTAAAGAAGAGAACCACGTTATTTCATCAGGGGTTGCGGGGGGAGCTCAAGGATGTTCTCGCACAAGTAGTGAACCACCTGAAAGACTGCTCAGAATTCATTGACCTTGTTGTTCAACTGGATCAAAGGTTGCAGGACCGAAGAGCAGATTGAACCAGACCGGACCCTCGCCCTATGTATGTACGTTCAAAGGACATTACTGCCCGACAACGGAAGGTTCAGGAGAACCAATGCAAATCGGGGGGGTCAGATCCCCCTGGACTAAAGCGGAAAGGAATAAAAGGAGACAGCAGCAGTTATGTCTGTACTGTGGAAGGTCAGGTCATTTCCTTGAAGAGTGCCCTGTGAAGCCACCGAGGAGGACGGTAGGGGCCACGGACAAGGAAGATACCATCAAGGAATCGGAAAACTCCCCAGCCCGGCAAGTGTAGGGGTCCACTTGTCGAGCGTAGAAAGTGAACTACAGACCTCCCATTTTGCACTATCTGTGGTCTTGATCAATCACCAACAACCATCTCGGATGCATGCAGTAAGAGCGTACATAGACAGTGGAGCCGTTGGGAATTACATCGACCAGGATCTTGCGGCAAAGATGGGGCTTCCGTTACGCCCTAAATCAACCACCGACACTGTTACCACTGTCGACGGCACGGAAATAGCTTCTGGTCCAGTATCCCAATGCACTGCAGCTTTAACCCTTCTGTGCCAGGATGGACACCAAGAATATATCGTTTTCGACCTCATTAAGGCACCACAGTTCCAATTGATTTTGGGAATGCCATGGTTGGTAGCTCACAATCCTCGAATCGATTGGCGAGCAAAAGGATTGGCCGTTCCTGAGACTTGCGCCCACACATGTTATCGCCAAGAGAAACAACCAATAGACACCAGAACCTCCATGCTTGCGACTGTGCCAATCGGCCCCCTACCAAGTGAATACCAGGACTTTCAAGATGTCTTTCAGAAAGAACAGGCTAATACCCTGCGACCGCATAGACCATACAATTGCCAAATCGACCTGATACCCGGCGCACAAATCCCTTGTGGGCGAATTTACGCACTCACGGAACCAGAAAACCAGCATCTGAAGGCCTATCTTGACCAATACCTGGCCAACGGGTTCATCCGTCCCTCGAAGTCTCCAGCAGCCAGTCCTCTATTCTTCGTACCGAAAAAGGAGGGGGACTTGAGAACGTGCATTGACTATCGCACACTGAACCAGATTACCGTAAAAAACCGCTACCCCCTGCCATTGATTCCTGAATTGCTTGATCAAGTCAAAGATGCCCAAATCTACACAAAACTTTACCTGAGGGGGGCATATCACCTTGTTCGCATAAAACAGGGGGAGGAATGGAAAACCGCTTTTTGCACCAAATACGGCTTGTACGAATATCAAGTAATGCCCTTTGGCCTTTGCAATGCGCCTGCTGCATTTCAATACTTCATGAACGATGTCCTACGGGAATTGATTGATGTTTGTGCTCTAGTGTACATCGACAATATCCTAGTATATTCCGCATCAAAGCAGGACCACGTTAAACATGTCCGATCCGTATTGGAGAAACTCTGTCAACACCAGCTCTACGCCAAGCTTTAAAAGTGCTCATTCCACGTCTCCGAGGTGGAATTCCTGGGCTTTATTCTCAGCCCGAATGGCATTCCGAATTGATGTACACAAGGTAGATGCTATCCTGAACTGGCCATCCCCAAATTTATTCAAGTGGGTTAAAAGTATGCTGGGTTTTGCAAACTTCTACCGCCAGTTCATCCCAGGATTTTCACAAATCGTGCATCACATCACGTCATTACTAAGGAAAAGCAACAAAAAGTTCCAGTGGACAACAGAAGCGGAGGAGGCTTTCCAGGAACTCAAAGCAAGATTCACATCTGCCCCAATCTTACGCCACCCTCGCCCTGATCTCCCATACCTGGTGGAAACGGACGCCTCAAGCATAGCTATGGGAGCCGTCCTCTCACAAAAGGACCCCGAAACGGGCCAGTTACACTCTGTTGCCTTCTGGTCGCGTAAATTCACACCCCCTGAACTCAATTACGCTATCACAGACAAAGAACTCCTGGCCATTAAGTCAGCCTTTAAGGCATGGCGGCACTACCTCTTGGATACCAGACACATAATCACCGTAATAACTGACCACTGGAACCTCCAGTACCTAAAACTGGCGAAGGCCCAATCCTCACTACAACTACGTTGGGCTCTTTTTTTGCTGAATATGACTATGTGATTACATTTCGACCAGGGGTGAAAAACGGGAAGGCCGATGCCCTTTCCCGTATGAGGGTGGAAGAGCAAGGGTATCGGAACCCTGACCCAATAGCAATCATCCCGAGTGACAAGCTCCTAGGGATCAGAGCAACCATAACGCAGAAAGAATTACATGAAGAAATCCAAAACCTGATGAGTCCGGAGCAATTACAAGCGTGGAGTGCACAAGGAGAACATTACATGATAAAAGATCAGTTGCTCTACTTCAGGAATCGTTTATTCTTACCAAACCAAGAACTACGAGAACAAGTTATGTCCGGTTAATATGATTCCTTGATCGAGGGCCACCCCGGAATCGCTAAAACTCTAGCCAAGGTAAAACGAAATTATTGGTGGCCCACGTGGCGTAAAGACATTATCCAATTCATCCTATCTTGTGGAGTGTGTGCTCAAAACAAGTCATCCAAGCAGAAACCGGCTGGGCTATTACAACCATTGGAAATCCCACCAGCACCCTGGCACACGTTGTCCCTTGATTTTATTACTGACTTACCACCCAGTCAAGGGTTTAACCCTATTCTTGTGGTCGTGGACCTATTTTCAAAAATGGCACATTTCATTCCTCTTAAGGGGCTCCCAAATGTTTCCACTCTGGCAAAGGTATTTCTTAAAGGCATCGTACGGCTCCATGGGTTTCCTTCAGTTTTGGTCTCAGACCGAGGTACGCAATTCGTATATAACTTCTGGAGAAAATGCTGCTCTATGGCCCAGATCTACATCCGGCTATCCACCAGTCACCATCCCCAAACGGTGGTCAAACAGAGAGGACAAATCAGATGCTCGAGCAGTATCTGCGTTGTATGTTACACCAAGCTGAAGGAAGCTGGTTCGACCTGTTATGGATAGCTGAATATGCTTATAATAATTCCCTACACACCAGCACTGGGCAGACACCCTTTTATACCATGTATGGCAGGCACCCAGGTACTTCTAAGTTGGACGTTCCTACAACCCTGGAAATGCCAGCAGTCAAAACCTTGCACACAACCATTTCTCAAACCTTTAAAAGGGCAGCTGAACACCTACTTCAAGCTAAGAATCGCCAAAAGAAGTTTGCTGATCAACACTGAGCAAAGGCCCCCACCTACCAAGTGGGAGACAGTCTGGCTGGCGTCTAAACACGTGTCAATTAAAGGAACCCAAACTTTGCGTCCAAGATACCTGGGTCCATTCACCGTAACCTCCGTGATAAATCCTGTGGCGGTCAGACTAGCTTTGCCATCAAACATGCAGATTCATCCTGTGTTCCACTTGTCTCTCCTTAAACCTGTTCAACCTGGGACCCGGGTAGCAACGCCACCGCAGCCAGTAGTAGTCGCCGGGGAGCCAGAATTCGAAGTCAAGGACATCCTAGATTCAAAGTACGTCAGATCCAAATTATACTACTTAGTAGACTGGAAGGGGTATGGTCCACAATACAGGACATGGGAGCCTTGTGAGTACATCCATGCACCTCGCTTGCTTAGACGATTTCATCAAAACCATCCAACCAAACCAGGACCAGACAGAAGAGCCACCTTGAGAGGGGCCTTGGGGGCGGAGGTGCTGTCATGATTCCTGCCCCTTATGTCCCCAGCCCTCCAAGATGTCAGGCAGGAGCCAGGCCACGATCACCTACATGGCCCTCAAGGGCCTCTCCATCCCTCCAAAGACCCACTTGGAGTGAGACTTGGCGCTTGTGGGACCAGACTCACTCACTCCCATAATATAACATTGGGGATTGGACTTGTAGTGCATTGATGGGGACAAGATGGATGCCCCCACATATTTCGGTTCCCAGAACTGCATGTGCAGTCTAGTCTTTTGGGTGTGGTTCAGCCCAGAGACACCTGGGATACTCAGAGACTATTTAAGCCACGCCCAGGCTGAGAAACATGCTTTGTGTTTTCTGCACCTGCAGCGTGACACTCACCGTGTTTGGACCGTTCTCCACTAGGCCTGCATCTTTCTTCTGCGCTCAGCTCCTGCAAGAACACCGTTAGGAACAGCCTTACCTTGCGGCGCTTCTGCCCATCATTCATTGCTCCTTCTGTTCTGCGGGCATCTTCGGCAGTGTCATTCCCATCCCGGCACGCCGCTTCCTAAGGAAAAGGGAAAAGAACAGAAAAAAGGCATTAGTAAGCATTCTGCAAATCTTTGCTTATTTTTAAATACTGTAGGAGCTTCAAACGCTTACCTGAATCCCAGCCGCTCTGGGGGAACTCTGTCTCCGGAACTTCTCATCCATCTGCAAGAGGGAAAAGACAATCCAGGTTAGCGTGGAAACATCTAGAGGCGCCGCATACCGCGCTTACTCACCACATTTGTTCTCCATAACCGGCATCCACGCTGAAAACGTTGCGGCACCTAAAAGACACAAGAAAATAACTCAGTTCAATACAAATACAAAAGGGGTGCATCGCGCATCGCGCTCTCACTCACCTTCAGCGCTACTCATCTCAGCAGCACACCGCCATCCCCGGACGCCGGCCATCATCTAAGGAAGGAAAGGAACAAAGTTAGAGAACTGTTCAAAAGACTCATTATACTTACCTGTCGGACTCTTGCCAGTGAAGTAACTAGGCAGCAATGAGCCCACATCAATCAATGCGCCCATGCGCTGAAAGCAGGATGGAGAGCACACTATCCAAGAAAACAAGGTGAGCTGTGGATCAAAGGGAAGGGTTGGACCCCCGGGGAAGAAGGGGTTCAAGCACACAGAGACAATAGGGAGTTAAACTCTACCAATCCTGTGTTTCAGGCCCAGTCCCCAGTCGAATAGCCTCCAGGGAAGGGTTCAAGGTCGTAAGAGGTCAGAACAGGCTGAGTGACGTCCCTGTGGATACCAGGTGAGCGTTACACGTCTGACCACCTTCATTCAATCTGGATAAAGCATCTGCCTTAGAATGCAGACTGCCGGGACGGTACGTGATCTGAAAGTTGTACATTGAAAAGAATTCATGCCAACGTGCGTGGCATGCGGTGGTACAACATACTGATTTAAGAGAAAGAAGATTACGGTGGTCGGTGAAGAGCTGTGCTGGTGTGATAGTACCCAATATATGGTGTCTCCACACCTGGAATGAATCACGTATTGCCAATAGTACACGTTCAGTGATAGTATAATTCATCTCGTACTTAGTACGTTTTCTAGAATGATAGGCCACGGGATGTAGAAGACCAGTATCCTCACATCTCTGGGACAGAATAGCCCCCACAGCCAGATCAGAGGCATCAGCTTCAACAACAAATGGACATTTTTGATCTGGATGCTGTAGCACCGGGGCTGAAGTAAACGTGGACTTAAGCGTGTCAAAGGCTTCTTGGGCTAGATAAATAACATCAAAATGGATGATCTCTGAATGATTGTCACCAATTGATAACACAAGGTCAATGGTTTGTTCCATCACCAAACCAGAAATCAGAGATGTACCGTCCACTGCATTAACTAACTCTGGTGTTTTCTTGGACATCAATGGAATGGAATGATCACGTACAAATTGTGCATCCACATAATTTCCAGTTGCACCTGAATCAAGCATGGGTTCAACAGACCAGGTTGTCTCAGGGGTAGAAGACAAGGTAGCCAAGATTGAGAAATGAACCAAGGATCTGGGGTCCATGACAACTTGACTCGACAAAGGGATCCCATCTATTGTCGAACTTTGGCATTTCCTGCCTTCTTAGGTTTCTTGGGACAAAGTTTCAAAAAATGTCCTGACGAACCACAGTAGAAGCATAAATGATTGGCCCTTCGAAACTCCCTTTCTGAGGGAGTAAGTGGACCTGGAATGGCACCAATCTGCATTGACTCAGAGGTTGAAACAGGACTCAACACAGGCGGAACGGCTAGGGTGGTTCTTTGTTCACCCTTTCGTTCTGCCTTGCAGGCGTCAATTTGCAACACAAGGTCAACCAGTTCTGGGAAACCACTAGGCATGACCGGTACCGTTGCTAAAACATCCTTTAAGCCTTTCCGAAAGACCTTTATAGAACAAAGCAGCTTTCTTTTCATCTGGCCAATCAGTTTCTGCCACTAGCTGGTGAAATTTAGCCAAGTACTCCAAAAAAGATTTGTCTTTCTGTTGTAAAGAAAGCAATTCCAGGTCCGTTGCCTGTGATTTATATCTGGTATCAAAAACACGGGTCATTGCCGTAACCAGTGCCTCACAATCATACAGTAGCAGGCTACTCTGTTCCGGCAGGGGATTGGCCCATACTGCAGCAGTACCCCCAAGGTTAGACAAAACACAAGCTGCCTTAGTAGTAGCATCCGGAAAGGAGGCAGGCCTACACAAGAAATGTAAACGGCACTGATTAATGAACGTTCGAAAGGTCTTAGGATCCCCTAGAAACCTTTCTGGAGGATCCAAAGGAAACTGTGCTGCCATGTAGACTGGACTTGACTCAGTTCTTGATTGAGCCCTTCCTGAAGCTGAATCCGATCCAGGACTTGGTGCTCCAGCCCCTCACTGCAAGCCAGCATGTAACTCATTGATACGACGTTGAGTAGCATCATGTGCTGCTGTCATGTCTGCCCTGAGGTCAACCACCACTTTGGATAGAGCCGCTAAATGATCAGCGGCTTCTTCCATTTTAAGGCTTCTGAATATGTTAGGGCCCAAGGGCTAAATCCAGTAGTGGTGGCTTGACACGTTGTGATGCAATTGAGTCTTTCTGGCAATATACCCCTCAAGAGTACAAAAGGACAGATTGAGGTGAGTAATGCCCGAAAATAATGGTACATCCTGGTACTCAGACAGCTGGCTGCAAGAAAAAGTAACCATGATTTAAGCAATGGAATCTCAAAACAAGGTGATGAACCGATACTCACAAGCAAGAAAATCAGACTGGGACTGAATAGTTCCAAGCTAGATTGGTGAGTATCCTGTAACAAGAAAGGTAACTATTACCAGGAGTACAGAATAGTAAGAGAAAGGAAGAACCAAACTGTGCTTACCAAATGAGTGATCTGGATAGGTCCTGCAGATGAACTTTGGAAATGGAGTGGTAGTCCTGGAAACACAATGTCTTGTTTCCCTATTCCTGCTGGCACAAGGACGCCTAAGGAGTCAATTGATCCTTGCGCCGTTGCGCTAATGTCCTTTGATCCTTGCGCCGATGTGCGAATGTCCTTTCAGTTCCTTAGAGTCTTTGAACGGTAAGAGAGTGATTGTAGTTGGAGTAATCCAAGAGACTTCTGTCGTGGCAAAAACAGGTAAGACATGAGGAATGAGACGAGTGCAATCCGTGGATGTTGCGAGTTTGGCAATAATCGGATAAGACGTGAGGGATGAGGCAAATGCAGTCCGTGGCCATTCCGGGTTTGGCAATGAGCAGGTAAGACTTGAGGGATGAGGCGAATGCAGTCCGTGGCCGTTCCGGATTTGGCAACGAGTGGGTAAGACTTGAGGGATGAGGCAAATGCAGTCTGTGGCCATTCCGGGTTTGGCAACGAGCAGGTAAGACTTGAGGGATGAGGCGAATGCAGTCCGTGGCGGTTCTGGGTTTAGCAATGAGCAGGTAAGACTAAGGCAATGACAAGAACGAGGCAAGGAAAGTCACAAGGCAGACCAGGGATTCAAGGATCCAGAAGACAAAGTAACAAGAAGAGTAGCTTTGAAAATTACAAATTCAGAAGCACTGCCGTGCGCGGGGGCGGGGCTTAAATACAGGTCAGCTGACTGCTCTCACAACACAGTGCCATAGGCCTGAGCACCTACGTGAATACACAGGGCGCCAGTGTCTCCAAGGCAACCCATAGCGTTCTCTGAAGGGGCGTGTAGACAAATACGAACCATGACTCCGAGGTGCCAAAGAACCACCCGATTTGGAACGTAAACTGTTCACTCTACTGGGGATTCTGGAATGTTTGTTCTTGTGCGAGAACGATATATGATCAGACAAAGAGACATCTAATGGAACCCTGACACTATTCGGCTGACGCAATGCCATGGGCACAATTATACAACGCAGAAATTAACAAGGTGATGTGACAACACTTCTCACATGGAACATCCGAGGCTTCAATAATCCAGTCAAAGCAAGAAAGATACTTGCATACATTGGCAGACACTCCCCTAAAGTTATATTCCTACAAGAAACACATGCTCTGTAACCCACTAATGCAGGATTTGCACCTAAATGGGGATGTCAAAGATATGAAACCACTTGCTGCACTCAGGCAAGGGGCATCTTAACCCTAATACACAAATCGTTAAAGTTTACCCCACAAGACGTACAGATAGATATGGAGTGGAGATATGTGGTGGTCAAAGGGGAAATTGAAGGGGAACATGTCATGCTAATTAACACAATGCTTCAGAAAACAGACTAAAAACTGGTTAGTGTCTAATGACATCTGATTGCTTAGGTTTGCCTCCTCCAAGCCTTCCCCAATCTGATCCTAGATTGCATTACACTTGAACTTGATGTATGCTTAGCTTGCTAGTCCTTTTATACTGAGTGAACATTTTTGCTAGGTATACTTACTATGTGTACAGTAATTGATGTACAACTCCATATGTTTTGTAAAATGTGTATATTAATTTATGTATTTTATATACTCTGTAAATTGGTACATATCATGAGATGTACTTTATACTGTCTGTAAATATTCCTCTAACTTTCTCCTAATCATATGTAACCTTCTGTAAGTCCTTAACGTGCCCAGTTACCTGAGGGTTTGGTGTGCTTGCCAAATAAATAAAAAAACAAACATATGGCCCTAACATTGATGACACCAATTTCTACGCCCACATCTCCAAAATGTTGGGAACGATGCCCGATGTCAAGGTGATATGGGGCAGAGATTTTAATACATTACAGGATACACTGAGAGACAGAACAAGCAATAAACATAGGGGGATTATGGTCGCTGCACTGACTATAAAATAAATAATGACCACCTATGATTTAGTGGATGTATGGCGGGAGGAGCACCCTGAGGGGAAAGAATACACATACTACTCTACGGTGCCTGAAGCGATGTCACGCATAGATCTCTGGCTGGTCTCTGCGAAGTGTATGTACAGAGTGTGAGGCACTAAGATCTTGGCCCGCACTATGTCAGACCAATTTGCCGTTATTGCTATGCATCACGTTGAATATGGGACTGCGACCCAGGCCATTATGGAGAATGTCGCCGGCAGCGCTCACAGAAAGCGCTCTGGCGGAAACCATCAGAGAAGAGATGATACAGTTCTTTGAGGTTAATAAGGGGTCTGTAACTCAATACGCTATCATATGGGACACATTCGAAGTCTGGATGAGGGGCATGGCTATGCCAATTATCTCAAGCGCCCTAAAAAACACAAGAAGAGAGCTAGGTGAATTAGAGAGTGATACACGCAAGCTAGAAAACGAATATGGGATGACTGGGGACAGGGCCCTACTAGGTCTGATTAAGGGAAACCTCACGAAGTTCAGGGATGCAGCCAACCGGGAGGTGCACCTTATGATGAAACCAGCACAGGCCCACAGATATGTGGAGGAGAATACGCCGGGACGATACCTTGCTGGAGTTAAAATGGGAGAGCGAGAGTCACAGCTGATAGTGGGCATCGAAAATGAAGATGGGCAGTTAGTAACTAAAGCTGAGGAGATTAATACAATCTTTGAAAAATACTATAAGAGACTATACGCAAACGCAGACACTAGCACCGAGAAGGAAGTGCTTCAGTATTTAAACGACACAACCCTACCTACATTGAGCAATGAAGCTCGATTAGCGCTGGATGAGCCAATAACGATAAATGAGATAGGAGAGTTCATAACCTCACTAGCCTCGGCAAATCTCCTGGCTCTGACGGACTAGGGATGGAACTATACAAGGAGTACAAGGACATCTTGGCTCCCCGCTTGTTAAAGACATGGGAGGAATCCTTCTTAACAAGTAGGGTTCCACCAACAATGACCAAAGCGGTCATAATGGTGCTGCTGAAACCAAGTAGACCACCAAAGGAAGTAGCTTCATATCGCCCATTGTCACTGATGAATGCGGATGCAAAAATAATAAAGACATTAGCAAATTGGCTCCTGCCATATATGTCGACCTTGATACACCTGGACTAGGCAGGCTTTATTCCCAGAAGGTCAACGGCCTCTAATTTGCGAAAATTTTTCACTGTCATCTCACAAATAGATCCCCGGGCTAATGCCATGGTGGCTGTGCTACATGCTGAGAAGGCGTTCGACTCCATCTCCTGGGATTTCCTGTTTGACATACTCAAGCGTTTTGGCATGGGTAATAACTTTTGTAAATACGTAAGACTACTGTATACCAATCCGACCGCCAGAGTTTGTACCAATGATGCACTATCGAGACCAATCCAAGTAGCTAGAGGAACACGACACAGATGCCCTTTCTTGCTGCTTCTGTTTATGTTAACAATAGAACCTCTAGCACAACGAATGCGTGAGCACCACGGTCACATGGGCATACATATAGCGGGACCCCTGCAGGTCATCTACCTGTACGCAGATGATACATTACTATATATACGTAATCCATAGACTAACATAAAACCGATTATGGAGGAAGCAGACAGATTTACACACCACTCGGGGTACAAGATAAATACAGACAAATCGGAACTATTTCCACTAAATGACGATACTAATGAACCAACAGATTTATGTGGTTTTCGCTGGATCCCTACATCCCTGAAATACATGGGGATATTTGTATCCTTATAAAGAAACAGTTGTATGAACAGAACCATGAAAAATATCTCCATGCACTGAAGGTGAAACTAAATATATGGGCCAAGTTCCCGATGTCACTGTATGGGAGGGTTTCACTACTCAAGATGGTTGTGGCACCTAAACTGTTATACTATTTTAATAATATCCCAATATGGCCAGGGCGAAAGTTCTTTACGTAACTCTGATCAATGGTCATGCAATTTGTCTGGGAGGGGGAACGGTTCGAGCAAAATGGGAAGTATTGGTGGAACCATATGATCAAGGAGGTCTGGCCGCACCAGACTTTGAACTGTGTTATTTGGTGGCACACAGCATTTTGCGGCACAATGGTATCAAGTAGTTGACAACTCTGGGTAAAGAAGGCTAGAGAAACACTGCACTTCCCCAACAGACCTCAAATGTGTCATATTAGACGATCAATATGTAGATTCCTGCCCGTTTTACCCTGTATGTACAACCATATCAGCATGGCAACGTATATTTAAACAAGTGGATCTTTCCACGCTGTATAGTAGTACGATCACACTGTGGAACTGCCCAGGCCTTCCCCCAACATTCAACATAGACCTCCAAATGGAATGGGACCCAGAGAAAAAGATGAAACTCAGAGACCTATACCCGAGAGGTAGATTTGTAACTGAAGAAGAATTTATAGCAAAATTGGGTGACAACCCGGTCAGAATACTGGAATTCTACAGAATGTGTGCAGCAGTCCAGAAAAGATGGCTGATGTACCCCCGCTTAGAGACCGTAGTAACTGGTGACGAAAAAAGGACGTTGATCTCAAGACTATATGGGATAATACTGAACAATAAGACACGTAACAATATACTGAAAGAAAAGTGGGAGAGAGACACGTCCACGACTATCGACGATACTAAATGGCGCAGATACTGTGCACTAACCAAAAATGTTTCACTCAACGCATGTTATGGGCTTATTCAATTTAAGGTATTAAACAGACTACATTACACCCCTTCTAGATTTGCGCGATTCTCCTGGGATCTGTCAGACAAATGCACGAAATTGGGCGGACGGTGCTGATACAATCCACATGTTCTGGTCATGCTCAAACACAGACGATTTCTGGAAAGAGGTGGCGGGTGCCCTACATATTATAGCAAAAATCCCTCCTACCACCTTACCCCTCAAATATCTACTGGGCGATATTGGAAAAGTCCAAATTAAAATGCGCACACTGTTCAACATGGGGTGCATTATTGCGAAAAAATGCATATTACGGCACTGGAAATCCAAGTGTGCACCAACAATCCATGAATGGCTAAAGGAACTAAAGTATGGGCAAGAGGGGGAAGAAGGGTACATTGGAAAGGTAATAGCGATCAGTAGACCAAAGGATATATGGGGCCTATTTCGTGGATGTTTGGAGGAGGTAGAATAAAAAGGCCAAAAGTAACTATCATATACCTGTAAAAGTCAATATCTGCATCAAAATGTAAATGTCAATATCTTGTACTGCGTGTCTGCCTGAACCACAAATACAATTGAAATAAAAGGGCTGTACTTGAGATTCACAACCCATGATGGGGTATTAAAAACCAGAAAACGAGTAAAATACTGCAAATGGCTGAATTTGAGAACCATAATCTGGTAGGGGTTATTGGAAACCAGAAGCAAGTGGAAAACCACAAAGAACTGAACATGGAGAACCACAGCACACAAGGGTTATTAAAAAGCGACAGAGATACTGAAAAGGGCTGAACTTGAGAACCACAGCCTACCTGCGAGGCGTTATTAGAAACCAGAAAGTGAGTGAAATACCCAAAGGGGGTGAAGTAGTGAACCACCACCAGTGAGACATTTTCATAGACACGAAAGGGAACGAAATACCCAAAAGGGATGCAAAGCTGAAGGCCAGTTCCACAAGGAATAATGCGACGTCAGAACGCAAGAACAATACCCAATAGAGGTGACATTGAACGCCATAAGCCACGTGAAGTTACTATACTCCAGAAAGTAGAAAAGAAATACCGAAAGGGGGTGAAGTGGAATGCCACAACCCTCAAGGACTTTCGAGAAGCCAGAAAGCAAAGCCAATATCAAAAGGAAACTAACTTGAAAAACCTAACCCGCAAGCGGTTCAGAGAAAACACAGATTAAGAGAAATCCCGAGAAGGGTTAGGACAAACAAAGCAACCCAAGAGAGGTCCGGGCTAGAAATCCCAGCCACTCACAGCAGCGGGTGGGAACCTACAGCATCTACAACCCTTAAGTAGCGACAGAAGGTCCCCTTGGGGCCATTAGTACTTACTATTAGCACACATCTGAGACATCAAATCCAAGAGACTTGTTGTTTCCCAGAGCATTGTAACAAGAACAGAACTAAAATTTGGTGGAGGGGCCAGGTGTGTGCACATTGTAGTTTGTTGTGAAATCCAAAACTTTTGTTTACTTGAACTGTATGAGAAACCTTGGGAAGTCAAGAGGACTAATTCCAGAGTTATTGTTGGGATGGGGTCAGCCAACATACACCAAGCAGGGCGGGTGGGAGGGGTAAGAAAACCTATCTGGGCTAACTTTGTGTTTCTTTTGTCAATGGTAGGGTCAGTTAGAAATATAGCTTGGGTTTGGACTGAGGATGAACTTCAGTTCTGCATGACATCCTGACAAGCACATTTTTTTATTTGCTTGGAAAATGTAACGCACACTGTAGCTATAGGGCAAGGTGAGTGCTTTTTTCTTTATTTCAATAAAACCCTGAAAGGTAGGTTAAAAACCTATCCTTTTGTCTGCATTCTCTCTGAACTACCACAGATACCAGCTAAGATCAGTACAATCTCCCTTTTTAAAGAATGGAACCAATATTGCTTCCTTCCAGCTAATGTGAAAGACTTGTACTTGAGAGCATTGCATTAAATAATCTTGGCCCAGATCCTTATCTTGTGTTTAAGTAGTGCATTTGGGGCTGCATCTGGGCCTGCCTTCTTAATGTTCGTGGCAGGCTTCGTATTTTTCCTAGTTCTTACTACATCTGTAAGGCTAATCGGAGGGTCTCCCAGATCTCGGCCATAATGCGAATTCTAAAAAATGTTCTCACCCACAGTTCCAGCCCTCTATAATTATATCCACTGATAGAATTGTTAGTGAAGAGGTGGATGTGTCTGGAAGCATGTTTGACCTTACATATGTTTTTAGGCCACCACTATTCATGCCTTTTTTTATTAATTTCTGCGTCAATAGAGAACATTGCAAACTCTGGAGAGGTGCAATCGCCCATGTTTCCTGGAACATAGCGAGTTTGTAGTGTGTAATGAAATCTATGAATTTGTGCTAATTTCCCCTTTTGATCAAGCCAGCAACATTCGAGGACAATAATCTAACGGTGCGATCACCGCCAAGATTGCGTACTAAATCTGCACAGGGGGGGGAGTGTGGGATATGCAGCTCTAGACCTTCTCCTTTGCTCTTTTTTTAAATAAGTTTAGATCACTAGTTGCTCCCATGAGCGCCTCCAGTGATTAGATCCAGGATTTGCTCTGCGGCATCCCAACCCTGTTGAAAACCACCACATTAATTGAGGGTCATATGCCAGTCATCACGCAATCGCCAGATTAGGCCTGTTTGTCTAAATACATTGTAACCCCCTGCTTCTGCCACAATGTCACTTTTATACCGGATAAGGTCACGTTTTTAGGAACTAACAGTACATGCACTCTGACATAATTCTTAGAATTGGCAATGTCTTATTTAACAGCCCCAATTCTCCAAATTGTATGAGAAGAGCTTTGTTAGGCTGCATCTGTAAGTGTTCTTGTTGCCATGGAAGCATCCCTTAAATGCACATATAAGGTTGAGTTTCCTCCAACTGATTAACAATATGATATGATAAGGCATTTGTAACGCGCCTATACACAAGTGTTTCAAGGCGCGACGAGGCAGGGAGGGGGGAACAAGGGGAAGACATACAACGATCCTACTAGGCCAGGTGTCATTCAGATCGCACAAGTGCAGGGGTAGGGGGAAGGGAAAAAGTGCTTGGGGAAGGGGAGGGGGGAAGTGCAGTACAAGTAAGTAGAATAAAATAAATAAATAGGGCCAGCTGGTGGCAAGTGCAAGGTAAGTGCAGACAAGTGCTGGGAAGGGGGGGGGCTGTTGGGATACAGAGACAGTCCCGCAGTGCAGGGGTTGCCAGGGAGGCCCAGTTGCAGATTCAGTGCAGTTTCAGTGAAGAATTTAGCAGGGGAGAGGGAGAGAGAAAGCAGAAGCAAAGAGGAAGGTTTTGAGGTGCTTCCGGAACCGGAGATGGTTCTCCTCAAGTTTCAGGGAGGCAGGAAGGCTGTTCCAGAGGGAGGCCCCTGCTGCGGAGAGAGATCTACCCCCAGCTCGTTGCTTCGTGAAGCGGCTGACCCTGAGGGAGTTGGAGGCGGATGAGCGAAGGGCTCAGGAAGATATTTAGGAAGAGAGAGTTGAAGGTATTTAGGCCCCAGGCCCCAGAAGGCCTTGTGGACAATGCAGAGGGTTTTGAACTTTATCCTCGCAGCCACTGGAGCCAGTGTAGAGATTTCAGTCCTGGAGAGATACGGTCCCTGGGCTTGAGGCCAAGGACAAGTCTCGCAGTTCTGTTCTGGATGAGTTGCAGAACACGGAGAGTGGAGGCAGGCAGATTAAGATAGAGGCTGTTACAGTAGTCCAGCTTAGAGAGAACCAGGGCTCGGGAGACAGTGAGCTTGTGGGGGAAGGAGAGGAAGGGAAGAATACCTCTGAGGAGGTGCAGCTGGTAGTGTTATTTCTTAGAGACGTCAGATATATGAGGAGAGAAGGAGAGTGTGGAGTCGAAGATGACCCCGAGGTTTTTTGCCTTGCAGGTAGGAGCAGGAAGAGGGCCAAGAGAGGCCGGCCAGAGAGCTGCAGGGAAGGAGGGAGTGGGTGTGCCGATGACTAGAATCTCAGTCTTACTGGCATTGAGGCAGAAGTCATTGGCGGCACACCATTCCTGGATAGCAGACAGACAGTCAGAGATGAGGGAAGGAGAGGAGGAGGCCGAGGGTAGCCTGAAAATGAGCTGGGTATCGTCCGCATAGCACTGGAAGTTGGGGCAGAGAGCGGCGATGCGGTGGGCAAGGAGTGCCAGATACTGGTTGAAAAGCCAGGGAGAGAGATTTGATCCCTGGGGGACACCACAGGTGGAGAAAAAGATGTCAGAGAGGAAAGACCCCAGTTGGACCTGGGAGGGTCGATTGGAAAGGAAAGAGGTCAGCCACGCCAGAGCCTGACCAGTGATACCCAGGTTATCACGGAGACGGTTGAGCAGGATGGCATGGTTGACACTGTCAAAGGGAGAAGAGAGATCGAGCAGAATGAGAACACACGGAGTGTTGGAGTCGAGGTTCAAGAGCAGGTCCTCACGGATGTTCAGGAGAGCAGTTTCCATGCTTCTGGCAGCTCTGAAGCCAGATTGATGGTCATGGAGACTACCAACAGATTCAGCATGGAGGTTAAGCTGGGAGATGGCCAGTTTCTCCAGGAGCTTGCCCAGGAAGGGAGTGATGGAGATTGGGCGATAGTTAGCCAGGCAGGAGGGGTCGGAAGAGGGTTTCTTAAGAAGAGGGTGCACAAGGGAGTGCTTAAGGGGGGATGGGAAGACTCCAGAGGCGAAGGAGTGGTTGCAAAAGTCAGCCAGGGCAGGAGCCAGAGTGTCGATGTGGTCCTTGATAGTTTTGGAGGAACAGGGGTGGACCTGTTTAGACGAGACTTTCATAGATCGGACTTGTCTGGAAACCTTGTCAGCAGAAAGAAGGGGAAAGGCAGAGAATGAGGGAGGAGGGGTGGCTGCAGAAGGGCCAGAGGAAGAGCCGGGGAGGGAGGTGATAGGAGAGTGAGGACAGGATGTCCTGAGTTTTAGAGATGAAGTGAGAGGCCAGTGCCGTGCAGAGGGCCTGGGAGGGGACAGGAGAGGTAGAGACTGCAGCAGGGTTGGCAAGCTCCTTGCAGATTTTAAAGAGTTCGGCTGAGTTGTTAGATCCCCCAGAGATGCGGGCTTGGATAAGGGCTCTCTTCTTGGTGAGAACGGAGAGACGGTATTGCCTTTGGAGTAGGCGGCAGGCCAGGTTGTCAGTGGATGAACATGAAGCACGCCATTTACTCTCTGCCACCCTGCACTTGCGTTTTAGGGTGACGAGATCCGAGTCATACCAGGAGTTACATTTGGCTTTGGGCTTCAGGCGGATTCGCATGACGGGGGCAAGGATATCAAGAGTGTCAGATATGGCAGAGTGGAGCATGGAGAGGGCTGTGTCAGGGTGGGAGTCAGCCGAAGAGGGGGGGGGCGAGAAGGTGGCAGCGAAAGCCTCAACTGACACGCGCTTCATGGGTCGGATGACCGAGAAGGTGGGTGGCAGTGATGAGGGTGGCTTTGCTTGTGGGGTAGGGAGTGTGAGGTGGGAGGATAGGAGAAAGTGATCACTCCAGGAAAGAGGAGTGGAGAGAGGGACGGAGAGGGGAAGGTCAGAAGAGATCAGAGCATCATGAGTGTCCCTGCAGAATGAGTAGGCCCAGACGGGAGAATAGAGAGTGAGCGAGAGTCACAGAGGTCACGAAAGAGTCCAGTGGGGGGACAGGAGGCATCCAAGTGGATGTTGAAGTCACCAAGAAAGAGGAGTTGAGTGGTTGAGGACAGGAGTGAGGAGGAGAGGTCTGCCCACTCAGAGAGGAATGAGGAGATTTGACCAGGTGGCCGATAAATAGTAGCCACGGTAAGGGAATGGCTAGGAGAGAGAGAGAGTCGGCAGACAAGACATTCAAAGGAGGAGTAGGTCTGCATAGGAGTGACAGTGGCAGGAATCCAATCAGGGAAGATGAGGGCTACACCCCCCCCCTGCACGGTTGGGCCTGGGCATGGAGAGGATCTTGTAACCGTCAGGTAGGAGTGTGTCAAAGCTGGTGACAGAGCTGGCCGTGAACCATGTCTCGGTGAGACCGAGGACGTCTCTCGGTGAGACAGAGGACGCCAAGGTCCAGTTCCTCAAGAAGGCGACAGATATCAGAGGAATGCTTGATGGCAGAGCGAGAGTTAAGAATGGCAATGTTGAGAAGGTTGCCACCCTTGAAGGACTTACGGGTAGGGGTACAGATCAGAGGTACGCCCTGCGGAGGTGTAGAAGAGGGAGTTGAAGGAGCATGAGAGGGGGCAGGGAGGGAGGGTAGAGAAAAGGTAGCTGAGGACAGAGGAGGGGGGACAGCAGGAGAGGAAAGGAAGTTGATGAGGCGTGGGAAGCGTCTATCAAAGAGGTGAAGGTTGGCCTGAGGGCCTTGGACCAAGACGGTCCCATTAGCGTAGACATTAATGATGACATTAACAAGTCTATCTCACCGATATTCACATTTCATTTAGCACCATTTTGTTAGATGTTGAAGTGGAAGCGCTCCACGCTGACTTATTTTTCTTCAATCCAGGAGCAATTGCACTATATTTATCTTTATAGCCAGTTCTTTGATGCCATGCGGTTCCCTTTGCCCTTGGTAGCTCTAGGTGTATACACACTTTGAAGTTGGACTGGTCATCAGGGCAATGCGCTACTGGCTCTGAACCATCTCCTGTTTGGTCTGCATAAACTCCCATTTGTTGCCCAGGTGATGTATCTTTAACGGTGTTGGCTTGGATTCTATTTTACGATTCGACCTCCTTCACTCCATTGGTTTTATTCTTCTTTTTAGTGAGTAAATGCTCTTATTTCAAAAATATCTCTATATCTCTGAGCTCCTTGTCAAGGGACTGGAGCGGTCTTATAACTTGACTGCAACACCACACAAGTCCTGTGCCCAGGTGCTTGTTGTTATAACTTTAATAAGACTCGGGTGTGTCTTTCAGGTGGCATCAAAGACACACCCCAGTCTTTTGAAAGTTAATACACTGAGCTCCTTGGAAAGAGACCCATACATTCCTGTGGTATATAACTTGACTAGAAGACCACACATGTCCCTTGCCAAGAAACGGTTTGTTAAAACTTTCATAAGACACAGCTCCTTGGCAAGGGACTCGTGTCGAATAGTTGTTAAGTGTTTCCCCTCACAGCCACACGACCTCGGTTTTAAATTAGTAATTTTTTGTGTTGCTGTGCGGGGCAACACTTAATCACAAAACCACACAAGCCCCTTGCCAAGGAGCTTGGTGTCATAACTTCCAAGTGACTGGCGTGAGAGACACACAACACTCTTATGGAAGTTCTAATGCTGCCATGTTTCTTGAGAATTCGATTCGAAATTCACAGCAAACATGTCCTGTGGTTCTCCAGCATGGGGTCTGGCATGGATTCACATGCTCATGAATATTCCCCGTCGTCAGGCCGGGAATCCTCGGTATAGAAAAAATCAGTATCAGTTTCGTTTCTGATCTGTCTTTCTTAGTAGTAACCAATCACTGGTCTCTGGGTCATACTGCCCCCAGCCAATGACTGCCCTCTCCCTAAGCCCCGCCTCTGGCAGCCATCCTCAGATTTTTACCGCACGTTCAAGTGTTGGGAGTCCTCGTGCTATAGCTCTCGAGCTTTTGCTGAGTTTTCATGCTTTTTCAGATTTTTCTCATTTTTTGGTTAAATTGAGCCACAAGCTCCACCGTTTCTACATCCGATCAACGGGGACCCGTTTCGGAGTTTTCTACGCCCCTCAAGGGTGAAGATTTCATCGAGTTACGCTTTTGGAGGATTCCAGAAGTTCCGAGGCCTACCCCGGACATGGCCCAGGAGAAAGGAAGTTCGACGCCCGGGAAGCTGTTCAGGACCTGCCCTGGATGCCAGCTTCAGAATGTGTTCAAGGAGGACGAGCATTCGTTATGCCTCTACTGTCTCCATGAGGACAAGACGCACGTGGAGAAGGACTGTGCGTTTTGTGGAAACATGTCGGAACGGACCATGAAGGATTGCCATCTCCGTCTCACCAACTGGCTGGAAGGGAAGAGCCCGTCAGGCGAGAAGAAGAAAAAGAAGTCCAAGCGGTCTTCTAAGTCCTGTGAGGGCGCCCTGGCGACGGGGGCCCAACAAAAGGCCAAGCACTGCGAGTCCGCGGGCACCCGGAGCGCCGAACGGTCGGGCTCCTTGGCTGCCAGGCAGGGCGCATCCTCCCTAGCGCCATCACCCACGAGCCAAAGTTCTGGCTCGGGTAAGAGGAAGTCCGAGAACCCGGCGAAGCTTCTGGAGAGGCCCCGGTCGATCTCGTAGATTCCGGCAGAGGGGGAGCGAGGCTCGGACCCTCCCCCCAAGGTGAAGGCCCCATGCGTACAGAAGGTGACGATGGCCTTAATTCACCCTGCTAAGACCTCGATCGAGGATGTCGCAGCGGCCCTGGCTCAGCTTGTGGAGGCTACGCCAGTGGAGGCGACCTCAGGATCCAGAGTCTCCCTGCCACCGCGGAGGGAGTCGTCTTTCAGGCCCATCGAGAAGACCCCCACGAAGTCCCTGTTGGAAAAGGAGGGGGAGGGGCAGGTGGCCATCGTGGATACGGACACGACCTCTGAAGAAGAGCTCATCAAAGTCGTGGAGGAGGCCCAGCCCATCGGGAGGGATCCCGACGAGGGCGACGACGAGAGCGACGGTGCCGCCGACAAGGTTCCTCAAGAGCCCTTGGCGACGTCGTTTCCGGTGCCGCAGGACACTTCGGTGGCCATTTTGTCAGCGATTCAGTCCTTATGCTCGGAGATAAGGACAAGGTTGCCCCTCCCCCCGACGGAGGTAACTGAGCCAGACCCGACGGGGGAACCGGAGCCGGGACCTTCGGAAAGTCCACCGCATAAGTAGAAGAGGATGCATCCTCTGCCACCTCTCCCACCTCTGCGGCCTGCTCTGCCTTCCCCCCGGTCTACTACCCACGGGGATGATACAGGCACGGACACGGCTACGACAGGTACAGATGACGACGGAGGCGACAACGGGACGTGTCCCCAGTCGCCCCCTGCTCGGGCGTCCCAGCCCGACAAAATTGGATCCTCCCATGCCATGATTTCCAGGGCATCCGAGCTCTTCCAGCTCTGCCCCGAAGAGAAGAAGGAAGGGTTCCTTTACCAACGGCGCAATGCTAAAAGGAAGACGGTCCTCGCCGTACCACTTCTTGATGACATCTGGGATGAGGGGCTCGCCCTCCTCAAGAACCCTGCCACGGCGCCTGCAAAGAGGGACCGGTACGAGAAGAAGTACAGGGTCCCCGACGCTGCCCCCTTGTGCCTTTGGGCGCAACCTACCCCGGATTCGGCCGTCTCGGCGGCGGCAAAGAAGAAAGCTGGTGGGGCATCGGCCTCGAC
The DNA here is from genome assembly GCF_040938575.1 of Ambystoma mexicanum. Taxonomy (NCBI): domain Eukaryota; kingdom Metazoa; phylum Chordata; class Amphibia; order Caudata; family Ambystomatidae; genus Ambystoma; species Ambystoma mexicanum. The sequence goes on along the minus strand of NC_090936.1, from coordinate 86,779,157 downwards.
ATCAACTTCCCCGCCGGACGACGAGGGAAGGAAGCTGGACACGATGGGACGACGGGTCATCTCATCTGCAGCGACGACTATCAAGGCGGCCAACGCCCTGGCTATCGTAGCCCGCTACGACAGGGAGTTGTGGTTCAATATCGCCCCTCTATTGGACTTCCTTCCGGACGCCAAAAGGGCTGAGGCCCTTGAGATCTTGCAGGAAGGTGAGATTGCTTCGGACCACGCCATCACGGTAGCAACGCACATCGCCGACACCGGTTTCCGTCAGTTGGGCAACGGCGTTTGCCTGAGACGGCAAGGATGGCTCAAGGCGACGGATTTCCGCCAGGACGTACAAACCAAAGTTTTGCACATGCCCTTCGACGGGAACAACCTATTTGGGCAGGCGGTTGATGAGTCCCTTCAGGCTATCAAGACAGACACGGAGACTGCCCGGGCACTGGGAGTGCTCCAACAACAACGGCCGTCCTTTCGGAGCTCCGGAGGCAGACAAGGTGCCTCCAAGGGATCCGGCAGTGGCTCCTCGACGTACCGCCAAGGGGCAAGATCTTCGTCTCAGGTGGCCTATAGAGGACGCGGCAAGTCAGGTGGTGCCCGTCGTCGTCGACAGGGAGGTCAAGGAGGCAAGGCGGCCTCCAAACAAGATTGAACCGACCGTGGGGTCGGGCCCCCGCCGAGGCACCCCGGTGGGAGGCTGGCTGACGAGGTTTGTCAGCATGTGGGAGTCCATCTCCACCGACCGTTGGGTGCTGGACGCCCTGGCCCAAGGGCACGCTCTCGAGTTCCAGAAGAAGTGCCCTCGTGTTCCACCCGTGGCCAGGAAGGAAAATCACGTCCCTCAACTACTGTTGGAAGTAAGGGCGATGCTCAAGAAAGGTGCCATCGAGCTCGTCCCAAAGCGGCTTCGGGGCTCCGGAGTTTACTCAAGGTACTTCCTCGTAAAGAAGAAGACAGGAGGATGGCGTCCCATCCTCCTGGACTTGCGACGAATGAACAGATACATCAAGGCACAGAAGTTCCGGATGGTCACCCTCCAGCACGTGCTGGGACAGCTGGAGGAGGGCGATTTCCTGTCGTCCTTGGACTTGGAGGATGCGTACTTCCACATCCCCATTCTAAAAAGACACCGAAAGTTCCTCAGGTTCGTGGTCCAAGGGCGGCACTACCAGTTCAAGGCCCTCCCATTCGGATTGAAGTCGGCACCCAGGGTGTTCACCAAGTGCCTCGCACCGGTGGCGGCGCAGCTGCGCCTGCAGGGGATTCACGTCTACCCCTACCTGGACGACTGGCTCATCCAGGCAAGGACAAGGGAGCTCGCCGTGGAGCACACTGCGAAGACCGTCCAGCTGCTCACGGACCTGGGGTTCTCCATCAACTTTCCAAAATCCCACCTGGTCCCGTCGCAAGTCGCCCTGTTTCTGGGAGCCAAGCTCGACACAGTGGCGCGGATGGCCTCGCCGTCAGAGGAAAGGACCAGGACCATCCTGGGCAAGGTGCAGCGTCTGCTGGCCACAGACATGGCCAGGGTAAGATCTATCAAGTCCCTCCTCGGGATGATGTCGTCCTGCATTTATCTGGTGCGCCTTTGCAGGCTTCGGATGCGCCCCTTACAAGAGTTCCTCGACGCCCGCTGGGTCCAGTCGACGGGCAGCTTCGAGGACAGGATCCCACTCAATGAGACGTTCCGTCAGGCGATCCGGTGGTGGGGTACCCGCTCTCATCTGTCAGTGGGCATGGACTTTCAGACCCCAGCTCACCAGGTGACGGTGACGACGGATGCCTCCCTGGAAGGTTGGGGAGCGCACTCCGGAGATCTTCACGCGAGAGGCCTTTGGCTCCCGGAGGAGAAGTCTCTCCACATCAACATCTTGGAGCTCCGCGCAGTGTTCTGGGCCCTCAGGTCTTTTCTTCCGTCCCTCAAGGGCAAGGTGGTGAGGATCTTCACCGACAACACCACCACGATGTTCTACATCCGGAAGCAGGGCGGAACCAGATCCCCTGCCCTATCCAAGGAAGCCCAGGATCTGTGGCATTGGGCCGTCGCCCAAGGGATGTTTCTGGTGCCTTTTCATCTGGCAGGAATAAAAAACACCATTGCCTACTCACTCAGCAGGAGCTGCTCTCATGCCACGAGTGGGAACTATGCCAGGATCAAGTGGATCGACTCTTCCAACGATGGGGCGAACCCCAGATCGATCTCTTCGCGACAGCGATGAACTCCAAGTGGCAGAGGTTCGCCAGCAGGTTCCCCCAGCCGAGGAGCATGGGCGATGCTTTCTCGTTCCGCTGGGACGGCCTATTTCTTTATGCGTTCCCTCCGTTGCCGTTGCTGCCCCGGCTCATCAACCAGCTCAAGAGGTCCCGGTGCAGGATGATCCTTGTCGCACCGGCGTGGCCGAGACAGATCTGGTTCCCAGACCTTCTGGACTTGTCAGCGTCCACATCAGTCAAGCTGCCGACGGACGTGGATCTTCTCTCCAGAGAAGGAGGCGCCATTCTTCATCACAACCCAGAGTCGCTGAACTTGCAGGCCTGGCTCCTGCAGTACTAGAGTTTAGAGGGTACGACATCCCAGCCGACTGCAGAGAGGTTCTTGCAAAGGCCAGGGCATCCTCAACTCTCAAGTGCTACGGACATAAATGGAAGAGGTTCTTTGTCTGGTGCCGTGCACAGAAGATTAACCCTCTGCGGATTACGGCCCCTCAAGTATTGCCGTACCTACTGTCATTGGCCAAGGCTGGACTAGCTCACGCTTCCATCAAGATACATATGGCCGCCATCTCACGATTCACCAGGACTATGGGACGGGCGTCCCTGTGGTCTCATCGGCCGGTGAAGGAATTTTTGAAAGGATTGTTCCGATCATTCCCGCCGGTGAAGGCCCCTGCCCCGGCGTGGGAGCTCAACGTGGTGCTGACCAGGCTCATGGGGGCCCCTTTTGAGCCTATGCATTCGGCACCGTTGAAGTTTCTGTCGTGGAAGACAGCTTTTCTCGTGGCCATCACCTCCGCACGACGAGTGGGAGAGATCCAGGCCCTATCTTGCAAGCCACCATACTTGACTTTTCACGACACAAGGGTGGTGCTGAGGACGCACCCCTCCTTCATGCCCAAGGAGCCGTCGGACTTCCACCTCAACGAACCCTTGGTGTTGCCACTTTTCTTCCCGTCACCTTCGTTGCCGGCTGAGAGGACTCTGCACTCGCTGGACGTAGCTAGAGCGCTGAAGTTCTACGTGGACCGAACAAAGAGTTTTCGGAAGACATCACAGCTGTTTGTAAACTTTGGACCTGTGAATCAAGGGTAGGCTTACTGTTCATGGCTTGTAACCATGTCATTGTATTTTCCCTTGTTCTCTCCCTTTCTTTGAAGCGCTTTGAAACACATTGTGTATAGGCGCTATATAAATAAACTATCATATCATATGATATTGGCTGCCCTCTATGGGGGATATTTGGACATATCGTCCTTATTTGGTGGCACATCAAAGTTGGCTGGGAAATTTGTTCTGGGACATGCTCTTAAGAGCCCTTCCTAGTACTGTTGGCTTCGAGATCCGGGTGGGTGCTATCATTCACAGGCCCTTCCTTGTGCCAATGACCAGGTCGTCACTTTGTGATAATATCCAGCGCCAAAAAGCTTCTTCAGCTTGGCGTTCATCTCTGACCTGACCATTTCAGTGATTGTGCAGTACCAATAAAGGGTTAAGAAGCTCACAAGTTTTAATGCACAAGGAAAAAAGTGCTACTCATAAAAGGTCCTTTAACGTTTGATGAGAGTGGTAGGATGGGAATCACAAGCAGCTCTAAAGGCTGGCGTTTAATTGTTTCATTGAGCACAGGATTGAGGTTAGAAATAAAGTTGCACTTAAATTAATTAGGGTCACTTGGATTATGCTTCCTAGTAAAGAATCGCTGATCTGAAAGGTGCAAAACCACACCTTGCAAGAGGCAACATGGCAAAGGCTGCAAAACCTCATTGCAGTACGTGGATTCCATGTCAGTGGAGCGCCCCTGTCCATATGAGGAGAAAGACATCGCTGAAAAGCCACTTAGCCCTAAGACAACACATCACACTAGCTTATCACTCATGAAGTGACTCCCGCCTTATGGAGAAATAAAAAAAGCCGATCTCTGGCTCTTTTTAGCACTTACTTGACATGGACCCCTGATTTTACAGTTTGGTATTTGTTTGTGCTCAACAAAACTGTTTAAAAAGCAATAGCACACATTTCAATTAAACATAGTGGGTGATATTAAATGCAAAAGTAAGGTGTAAAATCCAGGATTAGCAGGTTTTCGCCTGACATTTACAATCCAGGGCATGTTCAATGCAATTGAAGGAGTAGGGGGCACAACATTGATTTAGCATTTCTGCCGTGCATTCCTAATGCACCCGGGTTTTACGCCTGCAAGAGATTCTCATGCAGCAGTAAAGCCAACCAAACACATGGATTCATATGGAATCCGACTGCATGTAGGAGCTGCTGAAAGCAGGTGGATAACCATAGGAATCCATTGTAAATGCTGTTTCCAAAGCATAATTTACATGCTGCATTTAGATTTTGTACAAAACAGTGGGCCTCATTCCGGGTTTGGAGCTAACCATGGAGTAATTAGCTCCATGGTTGCCTCCGAAACCGTCTCAAATCCGGCATGGTGAATGGAGCAATTACCGGTCCATTCCAGGGTTGGAGGGACCGGTAATTCCCCATTCACCTTTTGCCCTTCCCCATTCCCATTTCTGCCCCATAGTGCTCAATGGAAATGGGGAAGGAGGTAATTACGGCACCGTAAATTACGGTACCGTAATTACCTCTGAAGTACCTTTGCGGGTTCCGTACTTTACTTCTGCTTATAGCAGGAGGTAAGAAAGGACCCGCAAAGGGACCTCGGAATACAGAGGTAAGGTATTACCGGCATCGGCACCCTTACCGGTGCCGGTAATTCCTTACCTCCAACCTCGGAATGACCCCCAGTGAGTTTAAATAAAATAGGAATAGGGATAACGCATGTTTTAACTCCAGTTTGCCACTGTTTTTTTTTAAAGTTAAAAATTGCATGCACGAGATGCAACAGTGTGTAAGTGCTAACGTTGGTGGTCCCCTGCATGCAATTTTTACAATATGACGCATGTACTGGTTAATTGAAAGCCATTTTAGGTCAAAATAGCATGCATTCAAAAACAAAAAAAAGTGTGAAGAGGCAGAGATTCAAACACAACTCAAAGGGCTGCTTCCGGTTTTGAAAGACAAGGCATTTACTGCCTAATCAGTAAGACACTAGATAACAACATGTTTGGTATCGTTTCATATCATTTTTTCATTAGATGCAATGGTGAGAGTGGGTGGTGGAGTTAGTCTCTTTTACACGTTTTAATGGGGAAAATGAAAATAATAAACGCATGAGAGGTGGTGGCAAGTTGCCATATTGTGGCACACGATTGATTGCATGTCAGTTGATAAAACATGTTCATGGGAAATGTTAAAAACCTCATTGTTTGTAATATGGCTTGTAAGATCTACATATCATCTTACATGGCCATTGGACTTCCTGGCAATAGGTGACACCCACTCAGACACTTCAATATCTTTAATAATTTCCACAAGATGTACTGTCTTGAGCGCTTTTGTTTTGTTTGCATACTCTGAATATATTGTAAGATGTCATTCTGAATTTTCCCCAATTCATTTGAAGACCAAACAATTTACCCAGACAGAGAGGTTTCATACAACATTGTGAAATTGCCTTCAGGATCATGAATGCTGCCAGCTAGGAGGTCGACAGCATCCTGACACGTTTTTTTAATGTGATGTACATACAAATGTATGAATGTAATGTTCCATAGATTGGCTACTTCAGCATAGCCACTTCCTTTATTTTGATTGTTTGGTGTCATGGCAAAACCCTTTTCTATGTTTATGGTGTGTAAGGTAACCAATCTCTCTTCTCTCCCAAAAATATATGTGCTGAATTCACCACAAACACTTGTTCTGGTGCAAAGTAGTTATCCCTTGTCACTTTATAAGCATCACAGTCTTTAAGTAAATGGTACAGCTGGTTCACCAAGAACACTCTGTATTTCATGTGTGTTTAACACTCAACTTAAACTTAGTAGAAGGACTTGCGGTTTTCTGTGCTTTTCTAGTTTGAGCTCAGGGACTGCCTGACAGGACTAATTTGTTCACCAATCCTGCTATAAAACTTTCTAAAAATTGATATTTGCCACTTTCATTAGTAGTATATTGTTGTTGCCTGAGAGGGCTGGCTGCGTTCTCCACTGCAAAACCCTCTTACCTTACCTTGGGTTCCCCACTTATATAATTGCAAAAGGCAGTCACACCAGCATCACATTACATAGATACAGTGATGTTACCTTCCTACATGCTTGCAACCTGTTGTTTTGCTTTCATAAACCTGAAGGTAATCTCACATTGTTAACTGAGACAGCATTGCCCGTGTGACTACTTTGGTTTTCAAATTGATTGGGAAAAATATGAATGATATCGTACTTTACAGTTTCATATCGATTTTCTTTCTACATTAGATCAGATAGATTGTAGTTTGGATATGATGAATAGCAGCTACATCGAAGATATTGTTTTATTGTATATGTTTACTCTGATGCATCAATAATTTCATTAGTCTGGATTAGTTTGTGTTATGGCTATTTAGTTATTCTTAGGATAATTTGTTTTAATGGCATTATAAGCACATTCAATATTTTATGGATTTTATAAAAAGTAAACATTTCTGACTGACGGAATGATTTCTTCTGGCGCCACATTGGCCAGCCCTTCATTTCGGTTTAGATGGCATCTAAGCAGCATAAGCAGGCACGTAGATTCATGATATGTGGATAACTTTAAACCAATAGTGGCATTTGCAGGAAAATTGGCAGATGGGCCACATTCCCTATAACTATGGGGGACAGGTTATCTACTGAACATCACTGCCCCCAAATTAACATATTTGTTTCAGGACATTGCTCTTTACTGGTTTGTAGGTAGTGCTTTATTTGTATTTGGTTTATGTAGCATAAACCAAGCTAGACAGCAAAGGTGCTCTGAATAATTAATTTGGAGTTAAAGAGTTCGGTGGAAGGGAAGTTTAGAAGTACTCCTACATCCCATCCCCTTTCCTCCATACTGCATAGGTGTCCCTGTGCAGGGACAGTACGGAAACATTTAACCTTGAAAAAATACACGTTTCCACTTTCAATTTAGAGCGCACAGAGGCACGGCCGCGGGCATAACCAGGCCCACTGACACCGCCCACTGGCGTCTCAAGTCAGTCCTCTTTTCTCCGCGAGGGGGGGTGGTACAGACCTGCCCCACGCTTCAGCACAATTATTTGCTGCATAGGAGCCTTTTTTTACTGTGCTTTTCATCCGGCTCTGGCAGCTCACTCCCTGGCGTATGTCAGTCGCGAGCGGCTTTACACGGTGCTCGTCCTGCAAGGGATCCTTCCCTGGGTCGGATCTCCATTCACTTTGTTTGGAGCGTCTGGACCCGACCACAGGTGGGATTTTTGCATGGCGTGCAATGTGCTTACTCTGTGGTCTCTTAATAACTAGTTATCTAGCTGGAGAGCGATTTTCTTTTGTCCAGAGGCCTCTAAGGCTACCAGTGCACACAGTGAGCGGTCTGTGGATCCTCCCAGGTTAAGAGTCGAGGGGCCGGCTGGCTCTAGTGTCTGACTCTTAGGTCAGACATAATATGGAGCCACGTTTCGAGGGCCTACAAAAGCCTAAAGTTCGGGGCTCTGCACCCAGCAACAAGAGGAGCGTGAATCACAACAGAGAACTATAGGGTACCGTATCTGTCTGGATTCTCACAGCAGCAGTGCAACCGTCAGCCCCACAGACTTCATAAGCAGGGCGGCATGTGAGGAACCGTTTTTTGACCGCTTTATGCAGTTAATGAGGTCTCAACAAATGACTGGTATTTTAAAATATCTCACTAAAGAGATGGTAACTCGGGTGCATGGCTTGCCTTCAACCTAGGCTCCACAACTGATGCCGCCACTACCACCTCCTCCCCCACATCCTCCACCACCTCTTCCTCCTCCCCCTACAATGAAAATACTTCCTCAGCCAATTCAGGCTGCTCCTGCTCCCTAACGAGCACAGGGTGAACCCGTGCTTCAGATACTGGCTCCGCTCCTACATACGCAGGAAAAGAGGTATCTCCCTCTAGCGGCACAAAGCCCTGGGAAAATAATCCTGCAGATCAGGTTACTGATGACGAGGAGAAAGAGCCTTCTTCCTCAGCCAAGGCATTTCACAACTGCTTGGAAGGGTTAGCAGATTCTTTGGGAGTACCAGCACCTCAACAGGTTCAGCCAGAGGGAGGAGTTATAGCAGAGGTCTTATCAGTAAGATTGACTATTCGTTCTGGCGTTCTTCTTCAGAAGGAAGTCTTGGAAATAGCTAAAATTTGGGTTAAGCCACACTCTTCTCAGCCTGTAAATAAGCGTTTGTATACTAGATTCCGACAGCTGGATGGAGAAACTATTGTGTTGTCTTCCCACCCTCAACTGCATTCCGCATTGGAGGCAGCAGAGTCTTTATACTCTAAACTGTTTGCAACTTCCTCCACTGGAACATCGACAGTGGCTTGCCTTTCCAAGGAGCACATGCTTCTTGAATCCTTTGAGAAAAAAAAGTCTTAATGCGGGCTTGCACTTAAGACAGGCAAACGCAGATGCATTGCTCGTGCAGCGAACCAAAAACCTTGGAGATAAATTAGTGACTTCCTCCCAGATTTGCCTGTAGACTGCCAAGCGGTGTTCAAGGCAGAATTGGCAGATGGTTATAGCACAAGACATACTAGAAGCCTCAGTGTCACACATTGATACTGCAAGTAGGGGGTTGTGTGTGGGTACAGACATTAGACGCACAGCTTGGATGCATGTCACCAGGTTTACGTTCAATGTCCAAGACAGAATTTTAGATCTCCCTTTTGAGGGGACAGAGCTCTTTCATTCTTCCACCGATGAGGAACTCACTAAGAAAAAAACGAGTACCCAAATGGCTTAATCGTTGGCTATATTTTCCAAACCGGCACCTTAGGGTTTCTCACAAGGTCAGGTTAGAACAGACCAAAGGTCCATTTGACCAATGTAAATAGTTTTTCCAGGTTAGCGACGCTAATAGTTACGGTTATATTCAGCTGAGACATTGGACATCCCGGGCTAGCGTAGCAACCCAGGGGAAGCAGAGCATGACCACCTTTGAGGATTTATTTATAGGAGACCCCCCAGCAGCAAAACTGGCATCTCTATACAAGATACTGAATTCCAGGAGACTTAAGGCCCCGTATGGGTATATGACTAACATGGACAAAAGGGTGAGGTAAGTGGTGCACACCTAGTAACTTAGAACGGAAGACTTAAATAGGTTTTAATCAATCCAGCACATGCTGGTTCAGATGTTTTTAAGGTGCAGGAGGAGGAGAAAGGCCTTGGCACAAAGCCTTGTTCAATGAAGAAAAAGGTAAGAGGACCCAAGTTTGGGATCCTCCCGTCCCCTGCACACTTACTACATACGTCCAATGGGCGTTCAAATATTAAGATATTCAAAAATCATACATAGTTTAAACAACAATTTGATAGACAAAATGATTTGCGAAAAAGGCGCTCTTGCTTAAAAACAGTGATTTATTACATACAATATAATTAGCTGCGAAGAAGAACACATAATGCAGACAGTGGTGTCCAGTGATTTTTTTGGCTGACGCGTTTCGAGGATTCCCTCTTCTTCAAAAGGGCCTAATTGGACTGGTAATTGAAATGAAAAGAAACAGAAATAAAGTAAAGTAAGTTGATGTTTATAAAGGACTGCTATAAACACAGTTATAGATACAATAGTCAGATATAGAGCAATTGAGTCTGAATTAGGGATAATTGTTTGACAATATTCTAGACCCATTGTGAAGGTTCCCAATATAGCCAGATACCCAGTCAAGGTACCATGTCTTAAGGTTTTACTGTAATTATTAAAGAGTAATTGGAGACAACAGGTACTCAATTATGGAAAATGTGAGACATCAGATGAGTTATCGGTAAGTGGCTTCATGGTAAGATAACGCTGTAAATGCATAGTGTTAAGCAACCTATCAGAGGTAATATATATCAGTCGATTGGACACATGGAAATGGTACACTCAATATAGTGGTAAATGGGCAATATAACTCATTGTTGAACGGTGGAATCTTCTTCGACTAAACACGTGAAGGGCGTTGAAACGTGAAGACTAAGCTTCAAAGTCTGATGCCATTGAGGGGAAATGAGTCCTGCGGGGCAAGAATATTGTGTTATAGAAGTCTTAGCGTGAAGGCACATCCAACCGTGGCATATCAATTGTACCAAAACCCCCTTACATTCCTACTCTGATCAGCATCAAGTGGAATAGATATTCAGGTGAATGGGTATTCTTATAGTATCCCTAATATAGTGTATATCGGCCCTTAATATGAGCGCTATTTCACCTTCATCTTGGCAAAATGATCATATGTAGCGCTAATTACCTCATCATGAAGCTTCTAACAGTAATAGCGCTTTCCTTATATCCTTTTGCAATATGTCTATGTTGCGTGTTATCCTAACATGGTTCACGTACTCGGAAAGTACACGAAAATCTAGTCAAAGTAAACAGATTTATGAGCGTATTAATTATGATGCCAATAGGGTATGCTCAGCGTGTCATAAATAGACAAGTGTGAGCAAACATGGCTATACGGTACGTTACGGAAAAAAGAAGAAAAAAGTACCTAATTTTGATGAGCCTCGGGATTACAGTGGAGGTCCCTGAGAGTGTTGCCTTGGAGATGAAGATGCGCAATCAACGCGTGTGCTCAGTGTTAGTCGTGATCTAATTCAGGAGGTGAACTGTGTGATACAAGAAGTGTTGTGCTGATGTTATGGTGTGTAGGCATAAATCTGCTCATTTACGAGGGCTAGAACGCCAGAATGTCACATACCTTGCTTAATCCTACTGGAGGGAACACAAGCTGCTTGCGGTACTGGAGCGGCGTGCAGAGTCTCTGCGCAATCGTTTCCAGGGAGACGGTCAAAGCTGAGAATGCAGGCCGCCATGTTTGTAAAGTATTGTTAGTCTTGGGTGGAAATAGAGGAGGGCACTTGGCCTCCTGTGGATAACAAGCCTTCATCCTGGAGATATTCAAAGTATAGTTAAGTGAATAGGAGTATAATAAAAGATAAACAAATAAAGTGCCATACAAAAGGATACATTTTTTTGTTTGTTGTAAAAAGTTTGATAACAAAAAAGGGAAAGACTGTAAGAATGTTGATACGGAGTCCTGAGCTGGATGTTTGAAGAGATGCAAGGATGTCAATCAAACGGAATCAGATGCACAGTATTAGTGGTGTCAGGGAAAATGTTGTTGAACAGAAACTGTTCCTGTGAACAAACTTCTAGGGGGGCTCAATGGCTAGTATCTGACTATTGCATAGTGTAGTACATTTGCATTTACTCAATTATCTTATTTTCCATTTAGACGGAATCACAAAAATGTTGATTAAATATGTACATACATGATTCAAGAAAAGTATCTCATCTGGGGAGTACTCCATTTCACAGAGTATCATGTTGCTGTAATTTCATGCACTTATATAGATACACCAAGATTGTTATAGTCAGGGAAATAGACAGTCTCAAAGTGCATGTTGCATAATTTGTATTACTTACAAATAACGATGTCGGTAACAATGTTAATAGTCCTACATGATCTTTATGGTTCATATGACTAACGTGGTACAACATCTGGACCAGGGTGGGCAAGGCGTCTCAGGTAGTTCAACAAATGGTTTTAAAATACTGTGTAGGTGGTACCTGACCCCAGAACGGCTGCACAAAATGAATCTGCAGCTCTCCCCACAATGTTGGCGCGGTGGGTCGTCCCCTGGCTCCTTTATCCACATGTGGTGGAGATGCCCTCCTATACAGGGATTCTGGGAGAAGGTAGTCGCTCAAATTAAGGAGATGTGTGGATTTGAAGTTGAGCTTGACCCTCTGGTGATGCTATTGGGCAATGAAGATTCCCATGGCCACTACAAGCTGGGCGCCATAGGCTCGCATTTGGTCACCCATCTATTGGTGACGGCAAGGCTGGTCATAGCAAAGCATTGGAAGAGCTAGGATGAACGGGACATTAGGAAATGGTGGGCACGGTGTGCTACGTGGCCGCCATGAGTAAGATCGATGGGGCAATGCAGGAGCGAATGCTGCAATACCTAGCAGACTGGTCCCCACTAATTGCATATGTCAGTGGGCATGATAACCCTAATATCCATCATAATCCCCACAAGATGTCATCATCTTCATTGCTAAAGCTCAGGGTACGTGAATTAAAGCATGGCCAATTGATGCCAAATATCACTTAAAGTTACAGATGATTGCGCTCCATGCATGTATAGAAATTGTTGAGGACTACTACACCATATTGTACATTTTAATTCATAAATACTATGTTGATTTTGGTTTTTCTACAGTTTCTACGGTTAAAACAAAGCAAAGATTTCTTGTGTATACTTGACCATGAGCATTACTGGAGCATTGTAAAGGAAATGTATCGTCTATTCTTGTGGTGGACTAAGGTGCAATGCATTGGTCAATGATGTATAATGAGAATGTGCTTAATAAATTTTAAATTGTAAAAATTAAAAAGTTAGATTTCTTCTTAACTCTGAGAAAGATTGGTTTCAGTGTGAATATGGGGAGACTATTGGCTTGGGTAATGCTCGTTCTCTTATTCAATTGTTATATACTTTAACTTCTTCAATTGATAGATATGCCGGGTTAGGATAAAGCATAGGATTCAGTCTTTCTTTGAAAATCAAGATTAGGCAAACAATACCACTCCTTGATATAGTTTTCAAGGTTTACAGATCGCTATATAATTCTATTTCCGTAGGAAAGTGCAAGATAGAGTTCAGATCTTCTTAGGGAATCAAAATTAGGCACACACAACTATTATTTTTTTCCAGTAAATATGTATTGACATTTGTTACAGTTCGCATCCCAGTTGCAGTTCCAGCTCCGTCCACTCCTTCTAAGTGCCTGCACCTGAGGGGGCCTTTTATGCCTCCCAGGTCCCTTCAGGTGTGGGCTGTTAGGCTTAATTGCCTGTATACTGCTACAGCATGCCTCTTCAGCCCCTTCCCTGTCCCAGTACTTCTGGGATTCTGGGACCTGTAGCCCCCTTCAGTAAAGTTAGTTCTTTCAACAATTGACCTCTTTTTAAGGGTAGATTTATTTCCCTTAAACTCATTAAAAGACGGACTGTTAAGCTTGGTTGTTACAGAGGAAGATATTGATTTTAAGGCATTTTCTTTAGATCCGTTTTTTTATACCTTAAGGAGTAAGGAGTGTATTTATTCTTAAAAGGTCTTTCTATTGACAAGGCTTGCTGAGATCTAACAGAGTTTGTACCCTGGGTCACAGATCTTATATGTTGGCCAGGGACACTATAATGGCAATATGCCATTGCCGGTTTTGGTAACTTAGAAAGCCCCTTCCTTTCATAGGACAAATACCTTGTCTCATCTCACAGGATCTCCTCGCCACCCTGGGCCCTGTCTTCTTCCAAGGGATCCTCCCGCAGTACACCACCCCCAAGGTCAGGATCAGGAAGCTTCTGCCTTTCCCTGGCCACCTGGGATGAGAATTTAGGCAGGGTTTTAGTGAGGGATCTGTTGGATTCTTTACAGTTACCACTGAAGCACTTTTCCGTTTTTGTTGTTGAAGAAGTAGACGGGCAGGTGAGTATACACGTAGGGCAAGAAGTTGTTGCCTAAAAGAACCTGGGAACGGAATGAGCCAGATAATTAGTTGATGCAAGTGCTGAACTGTGGTTCTAACCGAAACAACTCATATTGATCTGTGACATCGAAGAAGAATTGTGAAAGCTTGTTGAAGAAAAATTGCAATTATTTTTAAAACCATCCTAACAAAGACATTTGTTGTTATTACAAAGGTGAAGTCTGTTCTTATGTCAGGAGGAGTTCTGAAACCAAGAGTTGTGACAGTTTTCCTGACCAAGACAATTGCTGTTGCTTATTTGGAGAAGACAAATGTGTGACAGTTCTTATTCCAGGGGGAGTGGGAACTTGTGATTTCTTGAGATCCATTATTGAAGCAACAGAACCTTTTTTTTTTAAATCTGTTTTTGGATTTTTGAAACAAGAAACAACCAAAACAGGCCCCTTCTCCCTCTGTCCCAGCCCAGTCTCTATATTCTTGGTCCAAAATTCTCCCTCCCTTCCCACCTCCCCATCAGCTTAGCAGATCCCAAAACATCTATTCCCCACAATGTCCAAGAATCTTTCTCGCTCAAGTGGTGCAGTTCCTCATGGAAGAAGATCGTCGGAGGAGGTCTGCAAATCATGTAGAAGGATGTTCCAGGCCAGTCCCTTGTCCTCAAACCCCTCTTTCCTTCACAGTGCCTATACTGCTCTGCCGCCACCCACCTCTGCGCATCTGTCACCCATTGCGCCAGGAGTGGTCCCCTAGGGCACTTCCATGAGATTGCCAGTCTGCGTTTGGCTAGTTGGCTAGTAGTAACAGGAAGGCTGACATTGGGCCTCATTACAGGTCGGGCGGTCCGGAATTAACAGTGGCGGTAAACCCACAGCCACTGTTAATTCCGGACCGCCCGATCCCGAGTCCTGCAGGCGGGAGGTGATCTTCCCGCCAGGTCTGACCTGGCGGGTTGAACACCTTCCGCCTGCAGGTGGACGTGGAAACACCAGCACCATCGCGAGATGGCGCCGGTGTTTCCACTTCCCCATTCCCATTGAGTCCTATGGGACTCAATGGGAATGGGGATTACCGAAAACCGCCTCCGGAATTCCCGGGACACCAGGGCTGTAATGCCCTGGTAATTCTGGGAGTCATGGAGGCGGAATGGTAATACGAGTCGGGCGGTAACCAGGCAATTTTACCGCCGCGGTTACTGCCGGACTCGTAATGAGGCCCATTGTCTTTCTTTGATTCCGTTCCCCCTGCCACCCCAGAACCACCCCCAGCAGACACACCTTGGGAGAACAATCCACCTGGCTCCCCAGAAATGTGTTAATCTTCGCAATCACCCCCTGCCAGTATTCCGCTATTACCGGGCACACCCAGGCCATGTACCAAAAATCTGCGGCGTGTTGCTCACACCTCGGGCCCTGTTGCAAAAGGTTGGGGTTCATCATATGCATTTTTTGGGGTTTAAATATACCTGGTGCAAAATATTGAATTGAATCAGTTGATTGAATACATATTTTACGCCAAGCCGGTTCCTCGAACGTAACTCCGATATCTCACTCGCACTTATCCTTCACCTTAAGCTGCGGGAGGGTTCTACTGTCTTGCAAAGCAGTTTATAATCTGGATATGGTATGTCGCTCATTTCCCCTGGTTAGGTTCGCCTGAACGATAGGGGCAGTTGGGTGTTCCTCTGGTATCACGTCCCACTTTGCCGCCAGGGTGCTGGTTAGTCTGGCATAGTTCAGGAACTGTCCCATCGGTACCTGGTATCTCTCTGCCCAAGTGACAAAAGGCAACAGAGTCCCACCTCAAAATGGTCTTTCAAGGTCTGGCACCCTCCTTCAGCACATTTGGCATCCCCTATGTCCTTTATGATTTTGGCCACCTTCGCATCGGCCCTCGAGGGCATGTCAGGGCTGTATCCCATCCCCAGCTGTAGATTGGCCTTTGTCCCCTTCCAAGCTTGCCTAATCACTGTACTCAAACACGATTCTTCCACTTTTCCTGTTGCTCTCCATAACATCTCGAGACCTGTGTGGTGGTTCCTAGGTTTCCCCATTAATTGCCTGTGTATCCCCCCCCTCCCCAATATCCGATGTAGTAGCATGCTGCAGCTGGGGTACCAGGAAAATACAATTCATAGTTTGGGAGAACCAGGCCCCACTTCTGTTGCCCTCTGCGCAGTGTGGTCCGTGCCACTCTGTGCCGCTTCCCAACACACATCAGGGCTGCTATTTTGTTGTCCAATAGTTTATAAAAGGGTGGTCTGGCCATATATGGGATATTTGCAAAGAAATGGAGCAACCAGGGAAGGATCACCATCTTACAGATAGCGATCTTGCCCATTAGGGATAGAGGCATTTGGTTCCAGAATTGTATCCAGTCATCTCTTCCCGTGAGCACCCTCCCCACATTATACTGAAATGTGTCGACCACCGAATGATGGATCTGGATACCTAAATAGCAGAATTATTCACCTCTCACCACAACCCCACTTCAGGGAGGTCCTGCACCACTTTGCCCATCAGCGAACCCAGCGGTAATACCAGCAACGTATCCTGGATCACCTAATAACCTGTGAGGGTTTCCAAATGGTTCAACACCTCCCTCTAACATGTATGGAACAGGTACCCTGGGATTTTGCACATACAACAGAACATCGTCTGTGTATAGAAAGATGACATGATGCTGCCCCCCAACTCGATGCCTGTGTCCCGGAATTCAGAACGAAAAACTCTTGCCAGTAGTTCCAGCGCCAATGCAAAAAGGATCAGGGACAGTGGACAGCCCTGTTGGGTGCCACTGCTGAACTGCCAACTACTGGAGTATATGCAGACCCAGGCCATTCTCTTTGAGCACCCGGAAGTGGCATTCCCACCGCCAGGCTTTGACTGCATCTAGGTAGACAACCGCCAGCTCTGCTCTGCTCTCGCATACCCTCTCTGACATATTGGAACGGATGGAGATACATCGTAGTGCTCTGTCCCCATACAAAGCTGCATTGGTCCCAGTGGATCAGATGGGAGGCTTCCTTTAGGAGCCGGGACGCCAACACCTTGACCAATATATTGGTGTTGATATTTAGTAATTAAATGAAACTATAAGATCCAGAATGCTATGGCTTCTTCCCCGGCTTCAACAATACCACAATAATTGCTTCCCTCATTGATGCAGGTAGCCATCTCCACTGGAAGACTTCCCCATGAAGCTGCACAGCCGAGGGGCTAATATGTCAGCGTATAGTTTGTAAAATGTGCCAGTAGCTCATCGCCCATCTTAACTTCCTCCTCCGACAGGGGTTCCTCTAATTTTTCACCATGTCCTCCGCCAACTAGGGTAGCGAGGCTTGATCCAACACATCCCCTGTGCGTTCAGCATCCACCTGCCCCTCTCTTGCGTACAACTGCTCATAATGCTGCTAGAAGACAGCGTTAATGCCCCCCTGCATCCTGATCAGGTTCCCTACCTCATCCTCAATTTGTGTGATCAGGCGATGCAGATGTTTACTTCTGAGCAGCCATGCCAGGAGTTTCCCTGCCTTATCTCCCTCCCCGTGAACCTTAGCTGTGTAATGCCAAAATCATGCTTACGCAGTCGTTCCCAAGCCCATTGCTGATTCACCCTTGCCCATTGGACATCGTGACCCACTGCCATAAGCCCCGTCCGTCAGGGCTTCAGCCCGTAACCGCCAGGTGGGGCTGGCACTCGTCCTCCTACCCTAGAACATTGTGGCTTTCAAGGGGGAATGGTCTGACAGCGTCCTGCCCATGTAGTCAATGTATTGGAACTGGGGGAACTGCTCCGTCCCCACAAACAGATGGTCTAACCTGGAGTAAGTCCTGTGCCGGTGGGAGTAGGAGTAGCCCTTCTTGTCACCCTTACTCTCCCTCTAGAGGTCTCTAAGATCTAAGTCAGCCAGTGTGCGACCCAGGCACTTGGAATCCAGGGGCTTATCACGCTGCTTTCGATCTGCACGATCCAATTGAGGTTGTAGAACACAGTTAAACCCCCCCCCCAAATCTGATCACTTTATTCATATCCTCCTATCATGTCAACCACCCCCTGGAAATATGTATCATTGTCGACGTTGGGAGCATAGGAATTAACTAGACATATCTCCCTTCTCTCCATCTCCCCCAACAGAATAAGAGTGCTCCCCTCTTTGTCCTGTCTTACTTTGGTAACTTGCATGGGAAACCCATTTGCTATTCAGATTAAGACCCCCCGCACCAGCGTACGAGAAATAGGCAATCCCATGTACCACCCCTCCCCA
This sequence comes from Ambystoma mexicanum, assembly GCF_040938575.1. Taxonomy (NCBI): domain Eukaryota; kingdom Metazoa; phylum Chordata; class Amphibia; order Caudata; family Ambystomatidae; genus Ambystoma; species Ambystoma mexicanum. Next base: position 86,761,109 of record NC_090936.1, on the reverse strand, counting down.
ACCGGTCTTCACTATTCCCAGATCTTTCCTATTAAGATGCGTTTCTTGGAGAAGCGCTATCAGTACTGCCCACCTCTTCAGGAATCCTAGTACCTCCCGGCACTTAGCCGGGTGTCCCAGTGCCCTCACATTCCAGGTAAACATCGTCACTGACCCCATTTGTCTGGCCAGAGCCCCCCTCGTTAGCAGCTGGTGAGCTCATGGAACCCGACACTTAGTATGCACACTGAGCTGGAACCCTCTCCACCCCTCCTCCTCCTCCCTTCTCGCCCACCCCCCTGCAAACCCCCCAGCTTCCCCACAAAACCCCCATAAACGTAAGAACTCTTAACAAACCAAAATGCCTGCAATTGGTGCACTCCCTACAGTCCACCCCCTCTAGGGGAGGCCGACTATGTAGTTGTGCTCGAGGCGCTCTTCAGGCACCACCCCACTAGGGGGTTACAAGGCCACTGGGTGCTCTCAGGGGCATTTGTAAATGTAACAGTGAGACACAGACTCCCTGGCGCATCCCCCCCAACCCTTGTTCATGTTGCTGTGACGTCTCTTCACTGCTGCAGATCTGCGGCATTCATGTGTTACTGTATGATGTGGGTTCTTGATCATGGGTCGCCTGCTCAGGATTCTCTGCTGATGTCTTCTCTGGACATTAATCATCCTTGTGCAACTGAAAGGTCCCACCGTCCGCCACTATAACCTTGCCCAGCTCGTCCTGGTCATCATGGGGGTCGTCTCTCTCTCGCATTCGGGGTTCAATCGCGCCTCCACCTGTTGCAGCACTGACTGCTTTGCTTCCTAGAGGTGCTCATTGACCAGTTGCCTTCCGACTCCCAACACTCCCAGGCCTCCTCCGGGGTTTTGCAGAACCAATGCTGGTCTCCTTTTATAATTTTAAGCTTAGCTGGATACAGCAGCATGTAGCAGACCTCGTGCTCCTTCAGGACCAGCTTTATCTCCTCAAAACACTGCCGTCGCTGCTGCACCCTTCTCGTATAGTCTGGGAACATAATGACCATGGAGCTAGAATGATTTATCAGGCACCTTCTTCTGGCTGCCTGCAGCAGGACATCTGTATCTCACTATGATATGATATATGTTATTTATAACGCGCTTAATACCCAGAGGTTTCTAAGCGCGGACCCGGGGATCGAACCTGTGTTGCTCCAAGTCGTCTTGCTTCCAAGGCGAGCACATTGCCGCTGAGCTATCCTCCCGAGACAGTTGTTAGATTCTGTCCACAGTCGGTCTGGGGCGGCATCCCAGTATCGGTCTGTGTGCTGGCACCCTGTGCACCCGTTCTACGGCGAAACCATTGTGACAGGCTCTTGCTTCCCAAGTTCTCAGGTAGCCACTTTTCCAAAAACAACTCCATAGAGCCTCCTTCCGGGAGACCCACTATTCTCACATTGTTCGTTCTGTGCAGACCTCCAGAACATTCGTGGTCTGCATTAGAGTGGCCACCTACTTCTTGAGGATCTGTACCTCCCCCTCTGTCGCTGCAACCTGTCCATCCGTCACCTTCTGCCTCTATACTGACTTTTGCATATCTGCCCTAATGAAATTCTGCTCTTCACTTAGTGTGCCAATTCGGAGCTCCAGTTCTGTCCTGGAGCTCTGCAATGCCTGTAGGGCCTCCATATTGTTCTCCAGGTTTTCTGCCTGGCTGTCCTGCACTAAAGGAGGAGGGGACGAGGCCCGAGAGGGCAGTGGCTGCAGAACTGGCATTGTGAACATATCCATCTTGGGCCGCCTGCTTTTTCCTCCCATCATCTGGCCTGGCCACTGCTTGCCTTTTCTGCTTTGTCTCTGGCCAGATTACAAAGGCAGTTGTACCTGCTCTGCAGATGCTGGTGACGGTCCACACCATGGGCTTTCCATTCTCCCTTTCCACACCCACACTTGTGGGTCTGGAGGCCCAATGTCTTTTCTGGGGCCGGCTATGTTGTGCCGTAATCCGGGTCCCCTCGTGTTCGTCCCAAGGGCCCTCAACCGTTCAGCCTCCTCAAAACACCTGGTCTACGTGAACAATGTTCTCGCACTGGTCCCAGACGGCAACACACACCCCTCGCTTCCACTATCTTCCTGGGTATTGCTGCAGATAATGCAGAGTCACTCCCCCCTCTCAACATGCGGGGGTCTCCACTGCCAACTCTCCTGGAATCACTGTGGCCATCACCGCTGTAGGGGTCCCTCAACAGGCTTACACCCTTGTCTGCTTTCTCGCTGGAGCCCTGAAGTGTCTTTTGGTCAGGCAGTCTTCTCCACTGCTGACCGCCTCCTCAACTCTGCCAGGGCAAAGCACATGTGGTCCTCTGGCTAGCCCTGGCTGTTAGCTGTAGCCCCAAGCTCGGGGAACTGAAACAGCTTCTCCAAACCTGCAGCTCCACTGTTACTGCCTCTCGCTGTGTGTGGCAGCATGGTTTCCCCTCTTCCAGTTGCTCCCGATCTCCTACTGAGTGCTCCGTGCTCAATGAACACCTGACATGCCTTGCGCTTCTCGGTGGCGGTCTTAGGGGGAAGGGGCCTGAACACGAGTGCGTTGCAGTATTAATCTCCGTTAAAAGTGGGGAGCGCGACCGCCCGCCCCCACCCTGCTAATATCCACCATGGTTCCGCTGACTCCTGCACCCCCTCACAGAATCAGCTGTGATGCCATCTTCCACAGCTCATCCCCGGGCACAGTTACAGTCATGGGCACCCCGTTTCCCGTTTTTCGCAGCGGTCGCTACTGCTTGCCGCCTCACTTGTTGTTGGCCCAGGTATGGCGGGCTTCCTGCCTTCACTGCCTCCTTGCTTTTGGCCCTTCCCTCTGTGTCACCCGCCGATCAGAGAGCAGTGGCCATTTTACAGCGTGGCCAGCTCCTCCATGCCCGCTCTTCTTGGGGAGTTGTCTGGTGAATTCAGCCCACTCCTGTCTCAGGGGGCTTAGTGGGCGCCCCACACCTTCCCACGCACGGATATCTGTCTCGATCCGATCAGCGTCTCCATTACCAGGATTTATTCAGGATGATGTTGGGCAGCAGCAAGAGCTTCATGGGGCTTGCTTAACATCAGTTGCCTGCCGGCCACACCCCGAATCAACAGATCTTTATGTAATCAAGTATTGATTTCCTTGTTTCCTTTGAGCTTTGGAGAAATCCCTTGTTCAGAACTGGGGAAGGAAAAACTCACCAAGGTTATGAGAAGAGACATTGATCATGCTGTGAATCAAATCATATGGTATATATTATTATTGAATTGAATTGCCAGATATGTCCTTTTTGCTTTATTTGTTGTACAAGTGTGAGGGTCAGATATAATTTTCTTTTGTTAGAGTGTTTCCTTTAGTTTGTTTTAGGCAGGTGTGAAAAACCAGAGGGTGTTTCACAGCCTAGTTCCTGGGATCCTGTACTCAGGTGGCCAGGGAAAGGCCATCGCTTTTGGATCCCGACCCTGGGGGTGGACAAGTGAGGCAGGATCACCTGGGTAGGGGAATGGGGGTGAAGCACCTGATGGTGAGATATGGTATCCCCCTTTTAACCTTAACCCATCTAACCCCTATCCCTGCTTATTTCATGGGAAACTACAACTCCCATATTTCTCCCACTTCACATTGACAACACTACTGAGCCGAGGAAGATGAGTAATGAGGCCAGGGGGATTACCTCTATTACCTTGCAATGGCTCTGGCCCTCTAATAAGATCAGGCAGTGTCCGGCACATAATACGAATCGCATACACCTGCCACTTGTTAATACTCCCTGTCAGTATAAAAGATGGTGCGCACAGGCACACTTTGAGCGAGGCTGGATGCAAGAAGGAACAGCTCTTTCGGGGCTGATACAAGTCTATGAGTCTATGGAGGTTGGAAGGCCAAGGGGCTGATTGGCAGCTGCAGAGAACAAGAGAGCCATGCGAGAATTCCATCCTTTCGGGAAGCCCGTAAGCGTTCCGCGACCGAGAACGAGTGAGCGGAGAAGAGAAACCTTCAGAGTGCTTCCAGGCAGCCTGCTAACCTCCTGGGTGAATAACAGAGTTGTGGAGGAGCAGAGGAGGTGTTGGAAACAGCCTTGACGCTACGGGCAAAGCATTGAAGACAGAAGCCTTATGAACATGACCAGTGAGTTATCAAAGGCAAACAAAAGCCTGATTTGTGTTAAGAGCAACATATGCCTGTAACAAGTTGCCAATTAAAACGCATAATGAAGAGAACAGTGATTGAATACTGAGAAATGTTATACAAAGTAACAGAGTGGTCCTGCAAAGCAGAATCGCACATTGGAATGTCCATATGAAATGTTCTGAGTAACAGAAAGTGGGAAGCGAAGGCAAGAAAGTAACCGAGATCCCGAACAAGAGGTGATTGAGTGAAAAGCAATATATATGACCTTTGAATACTGCCAAGAGGACAAAAGTAAAACCACAAGTACCAAGAGGAATTGGTGTTGCTTGTGAACACTGAAAGATGTCAAGAGTGCACAAGGAAAGAGAATAAGTAAAACAAGAAAAATACCAAGGGGAATTGGTGTTGTGAAGATTGTTGATTGTCAAATTCTTGAAAAGGAGGTTGAAGTGGTCATGCAGAGGTCTATGTCAAATCCTTGCAGTTTCGACAGTAAAAAAGAAAGACAGGCTTGAGACCGGCGGAGGGAAGCTTGTGCTGACTGTGGTTGAGTGAAAGCCAGGAGAAGAACTGTGCATTTGTGGTAAGGCGGACGATGCCTAAAGAATTTATTACACTTTTAAAAGCTTGAAGCCCAAGCTGGAACTGTTGAATTGTACAAGCAAGCCAGAGTGTACAAGACTGATAGAACTGTGGCATCCACCTATCCCTTTTAATAAACTCTCAAGACCCTGTGTTTCTGAACGTGGGGAAGGGGGTTGTTACCTAAGCCATTCTGACATTTCTTTTAAGATGCTATCTTTATTTTTTTGTATTCCCTTTACACATTTGTTATTTGAGAAGGAGGACAAGGGTAGGTTTTCTTAGTATAGAGCTTTATTTTGACTAGACTAACTTGGACTTGTTTGTTGTTTATTTTATGGTCGAGATTACTCCCATTTTAGAGTTGGGGACAGTTAGGAATTTCACCTACCCCAGTAAACTACAAAATAAAGGTTTTCAAAACTTGCATCTATTATGTCTGTGTCTACTGTTGATACCATGCCTTCCTCACATAGGGAAATCATTGTCAGGGTAGGGATAGTGAGGTGTTTATCCAACCTGTTTAGTTCATAAAATGGCTAAAGTTGAAAACTCTTTACAAAGTTGTCTGCCTCACATTTCTGACCCCTCACACATCCATATACAGGAAAACCCATACAGTATGGAGAAAAGAGGACTATGGTCTAGGAGTACTTCAGTCACTACTGTGTGTAACTTTTTATTTATAGGCTTGGATAGCCCATACGATAGGGGTGCTCTGTACCTATGAGTAGCAGGTCCTAAGCAACCCCTAGATATTCCCGTTTCTTCCTGAACTACAGGAGCTTCTGTGCAGTCCTGATTGCAACCGGAATGGTGTTCCATTCGGTTGAGGCTTAGCAAGAGAAGGCCTGTTTCCTGGCTTTCTCTTTGAGTGCCAGTTTAGTCTCAAGACCTTCAATGGTCTGGCTTCAAGAAGAGTATGTCTCACCTGAGTCTGCAAGTGTTGTCACTAAGGAGTCTGGTGTTCAGGCAGTTGCTACCTTATATGAGATGTAGGCAGGTTTGAATAGTATCCTGGCAGGGATAGGTAACCAGAGTAATTCTCTTAGGAATGGTAAGCTGTGGTAACATGTCTTGGTTCCCGTTAGGCATGCCGCAGCATGTCGAATGGCTCTCAGGTGGGTCTGGTGTGCAGCAGGGCCTGGACCACAGCTCTTAAATTCCCAGGTCGGAGGAGAGGTTATATCTTCTGGAGTAGTGGCTAGTTACTTTAGTGTCACCATTAGTTATACATCTCGGGTGGTGTGTCACAGCCACTCAGTGAGGCTACTTAATTTGGAATCATAGTTGGTGTTTTTTTATCACCATTAGTTTTAGCTCATATGTGGAGCTAAAGCGTTACTCAGGGAGTCATTTTAGTGGCATCATTAGTTTTAGCTTGGAGGTGGCACTTTAACATCACCCCTAATGGATGCTGTAGCGCCACTATTTAGTTTTGGCTGTTGGGTAACACTTTAGTGCCACTCAGTGAGGCTACATAGTTTTGGATCATATTTGGCACTTTAGCCACCACCATTAGTTTTGCTTCCTTGGGGAGCTTTAGCACCACTCATAGAGGGTTGATAGTCACTAGTCAGGCTCCAAAGGTTGGAGATCGGGAGAATCTGGGGATACGGGAAGCCTCCAGTTTCATAATGCAACCCTTAAAGTGGTAAATGAGGGATCCCCCACAGCCCTGGTTCTCTCATGCAGGAGGGCATTATTAGGTTTAGTAGACTAGTGTAGTGAATACACAGGCACTTTAAAGGCTAATAATGCCAGACATTTGTTCCTGACCTGATATTATGCATCAAAGTGTGTGGGGGACACTTTCCATTTGACCTGCATTCAGAGGGAACCACCAATTGGCCCATTAACCTGATGACAACTCTCCTGCCATTACCAACAGTGAAAGTAAACTGAGGGAATATTTGAGCCTCCTTGGAACACATCAGCACTTCAAATGACCTATTTAGCATGCCTGAGAATCAGGAAAAGCTGCACCACATATGAGGAAAATGAAAGGGGGAAATAACCACAGGAGGAGGTGGTTCTCCAAGACCCTGACCATTTAGGAAACACGGCTAACAGGAGACAGACCAAACAATCACAGGCTTTATTGGGACTCTTAAGAACTATAAGGCAGTTTTAAAGGGAACAGAAGGAGACAGGCAGTGTGGGAGGGAGTTAGAGAGCTGGTGCAGGGGAAGGGAATACCTTAAGGAGCATGGAACGCAGAGTGCTGGAAAGTGCAGATAAGTTTTGATGAACAGTCCCGAATGCCTACTGAAGGCTTTATCCTCATCTTCAAGGACAAGAAACTGTTTGAAAGAAGACATGTAACTAGAACATGTAGTGGGCTCAAGCCTAGTTTTGAGGTAGTACACCTGTTCCTGCAAAGCAGACCCTAGAACCTGTAGTGGACTCAAGCCCAAGAGGGCGACCTTTGACTTAGCTAATAATAACCTCAGTCTGACAAGTATGTGTGGGGGGAGACATTTCTTCTGGTAATCATTATTGGAATCCCATGGGACAAGGGCAGATCACAAGTTCTTGCCACTGGTCGTCGGGGATCCGTCATCCAGTTGGCCAGGGCTCGGCGATCGCTTTTGGATCCAGTTCCCTGGGGTGGACCAGTGCCATAGGATCACCTGGGTGAGCGGCCTTGAGGGAGTGGGATGCCAGATGGTGAGATGTGGTATCCTTCTCTTTTCTGTAACACCTTTACCCCATCCTATCGAATAGGATACATAGGCACTCTACCCCCCTCCTTTCCTGCACAAACACTTTCACATGGACAGCCTGCTCTGGGAGAAAACAGACAAACACCCGAGCAGTATACATGATGTGTCCCAATAAAATGGTCAGGCGAAGTGAAGCAATTACTGACCATCCCTCTCACCTGACTTCCATTAAGCTTCCCCACACGGATAAAAGGCAGGGCACGAAAGCACACTCTGAGCGAGGCAAAGCACACGAGGAAACAGCAGTTTCAAGATGGCAGCTGAATCAGATAAGAAAGACTGCAAAACAGGAGGGGATCGCAAGGAGGGAAATTCCCTTGGCCTTTCGAGATTAGAAAGCATAAGACCAGGAAACCAGGTTCAAGAATTTTGTATTGTGTGTTGGAGATACCTGTGACCCTCCTGCGTGAGAGAAACAGCAGCTGCTGTGGTACTTTCCTTGGCTCCACAAACAAAGCAGCTTCAGTGAAATCAACACAGCCGGTGAGTTGGGGAGACTGATACAAGACCAGACCAGTCTGTGTTGAAGCCAAAGTTGCAAGCAGTAACATTGTATGGCGAGCGCTGGAATGAACATTGTTAAAACGCGTGTGATAAAAGACGCAAGTAAAGTTGAACTGCTGATGAGTGGTTGAACTTTGAAGAGTCTTTCACAGAGTGGTCTGACACCACGTGGGTGCTCAATCGAAAGTCTCTGTAAGGTGTCCAGCTGCAAAGAAGCAGAAGTGAAAGTTGAAAGGGACATATTAAGCAGAGAACAAAGAATTGTGAATCATAGTGGTCCTGTGACGGGTCAAGGAAAAATCCTGTGCACAGTTGAAAGTCTTCGATTTTGGTATAGCAAAGAAAGTTTGGAAAATGAGATACATTTGGTCCGAGCCCGGCAGAGGGAGACCAAGTGAGGGTTTTGTGTTAAAGTGAGGCTGAGCCCAGTGGAGGGGCGCCCGGGGTGCACAGTGAATCACTGGACACGTTGTACATATCAGAATCCTGAGGAGAAAAGAACTTTGAATGTTTGTTTGTTGCCTCAGGCCCTCTGAAATAATAGACTTTGAATGGCAAAGAGACTTTGGTACAGACGGTCCTGATACTCAGATTTTGAACTGCATCCTCTTGCTAGAAAAGCCACAGTATGTGCTAAGCTTGAGTGTGCCGGAAAACAAAAAGAGAGTGCCCTGCCAGGAAATTTCTTTTTTCTGAACAAAATAACAAATTCTATGATTTTTTTTTTGTCATGAATGGTGGAGTTTGGTTCATTTAATGCCAACCTTTTGTGGTATGCCCCAATGAGTGAAAGGGGCAGACTGCCTCCAGAATCTTACCATTATATTCAGTAGAAATCATGAATAACTCATTCAATTGTATTTTGAAAACCTGTAATATTCAGGCATTATGTTTTATTTTATAAAAAGTAAAAACTAAATCACATCTAGCCATCAACACAGTAATCATCAAAATTGCAAATTCAAAGAAAAACCTGAAGTGATAAACAACAGACACAATATTTACAGTTGCTGATGATTGGCTCTTTGTGCTAGATTTGCACAAAGAAAGAAGAAAGGAAAACATGAAATGAAATGAAAGGACAGAAAGAGTAAGATGACAGACAGCAGCTGATCCCGACTAGTAGGTCAAAGTCTGAATATCATGGTCCTCGTTCTCAGGTTGGTATCACCGAATCCTAATCATGAGCCGAGGGTCTACGTAATGCTATAGTTACATATACAAATAAATATAGGGCCTCTTTCCTGTGTTCCATTTGTGTATTCCACAGTGCTTTACATTTTGCCGCCGAAAAGTCTGTATGCCACCTTCCTCGGGACCAAACAGAGAACTGGGACCCCTGAGGTCCAAATGAAATGAAGAAAGAATATAAGAGATCAATCTTACAATAGGAACAACCTGTTACCCTTGTGGGGCAGCAATGGACAGGGTGGGCGTGTCAGCAAAACTACACCCCCAAACCCAAAGTGTGTAATGGGTTTGCCACCAAAAATGTGCTTATGAAGATATAAAAAAGAAAACGATAGAGAGACACAATCACCGAAAAGAAAGTTAACTAAAATAAAAAGATAAATCAAACGGTCAAAGACACCACATAGTAGGCAAGAAAACGGGTACTCCTGATAACAGTTCTCACCTTGAGTGAGGCGGAGGCATGGAAGACTGTGTTTGTCCGAGCCTGTTGTCTCCCAATGGATGGGAGAATACAGGCCAACGGCATGGATGCTTGCTTCTAACAAAATAACCCGTTCTAGCCGCCAATCATGTGGTCCGAATCTACAGCAGGAAGCTCATGGAGCAAAGATGGGGTGCACCAGCACACCAATGGATTACTGGTGGAAGAAAAGGAGAGACACATTAGGGAGATCTATGGTGGTGGGCAGACCCTACTGCATGGTCTGAGGTGCAGTTGGAATCACAGTTGTGAGAACAGGCAAGGAATACTTACAGAAGAAAGAAAAGTCAGGCTCGATGAGGTCAGTGCTGACGGTGTACTAAATAGTGGTAGCCGTAAAAACTGTCTGCGCATGGCTGCATTGCAGCCCGGTCAGCGGGTGGTCCAGAAAATAGATCTGCAAAATATGTGCAACGTGACAGAAGATCAGCTAAAATACCCAATCCCGACTGCATCTCGGCAAGGGGATGGAAATGGAGGCTGGATAGGTCGAGCAAGGATTAAATGTACCTCTAAATACTGCGACAGCCTGCTGCTTGTAGCCACGTCTCGGTGTGTACCAGTGTTGGGCGCAGCAGAAGATGGAAGGAAGTGTGACCGCAATCTGACAATAAAATGAAAGAGGGATTGTGACGTGCATTCTGGACCGAGAACTGCACCCCGTACGGTGGCAATGTGTTAGCCATCTTGGGGAGGTACATGTAGTACACCCAATGGTCTAAAAAAATGCCCAGGTGATGGGAATCGTAGGCTATCTAGACTAAGGAGGAAAAATGCACGGGTCCAGAGTGAGTTCAATTGTGCCCCATTGAGTGAAAAGGGAAGGGGTGATTGGGGACTGAATCCATGGGAGGTGGCCCGGGGTTCCCTATATAGGTATTGAAGACCTATGTGTGGGCCAACTGAATTACTGCCTCGGTCCGAATGTAGAGTATGAACACAAAAGCACCAGTACGGTCAAGGAGATGTCTTCTTGCAGGAGGCGTCCCTGGTCAGATGGGGTGATGGAGATGGATGAACGAAAGTCACCCATTGGCTCTGCACTAGTTGCGTATTTATTCACTGAGGCCTTCCTCTAAGCTGTTGAGGCAGTGAATCCATATAGCCTCCTTGTAGAGTAGTATTCTTTGTGGATTATTCATCAGATGTTTGACAATGTCAAGTGCCCACCAGAGTAGGTCCTCTGTCGAATGTTGATATTCAAGGACATGAGAGACCAGTGGGGCACCTTATTCTCGATCAGTGTTCACTGATCCTGATGTGTATAGCTCTAGTTGTTTGACCTACATATATCGTAGGCCACAAGGCCATTGAATGCAGTACACCACATTTGTGGTTTTACAGTTCAATAAAAATTTGAGCTCCCATGTTCTATCCTTGATTTTGAAACTTTGAGTCTTTTTAGTAAGTTTACGTGCCTCCCAGGCACCACATGGGAAGTGGCCTTTCATGAGCCTCAGTTCCCAGATGGAGCAGGTCACTCTCACCTGTTTGGGTTTAGAGTGAACTAGGTTTGGGGATCTCTTGAAAGCAAAGAGGGGTACTTGTTTCTGCGGAAGACATGGTCTCACCATTGGCCAGTATTTTTTCATTAATTTTCTGATATCATATAAATTGGTATTATATGTAGTGACACATGTTAGTCTAGTGTCCTTCATTTCCCTGGTTTTGGGTACCAGCAGATTTTCTCTGGGAGTAAATTGAGCTCTTTTGAGAGAGTGAGAAACCAATGTCTTGGGGTAACACCTTCTCTTGAGATCACTGCCTAGGATTTCTGCATGTTTGTAATAATCCTCCAATGAGTTACAGTTCCTACGTAATCGAAGAAACTGACCAAATGGTCGGTTTTCTTTAAGGTCCCTAGGGTGATAACTCGAGAAATGAAGTGTGCCGCCTTGTCCCTTGGGAAGGGAAGCTAACAGCTCAACTATCCTGGCATATAATTTCTTGAACACGTTTCTTTTGTAGAACATTGTTTCCCACACCATTTGTATTTAGAAGTAAGGATTGCCAATAGGTTTATTAGTATAGGCCTTTTATTTTGACAAGAGACCACTAGGACTGCATTATTATTATTTGATGGTCGTAGCTTGCTCCCATCTTTAAATTTAGGATTAGATGGGTGTTTTTCAAACCCAATTGAAGTTCAATAAACGCCCTTGAACTATGGTCACTTGTGTCCGTCTTACTGTATGATGCCACTCCTTTTCTTACAGTGCTCTGTTGTTCCCCACTGTGACATAGGCCACATAGTTTAGGTTCTTAGTTGAAGTTCTAGTACCACCCTTAGTTTTGATTCAAGGGTACACTGAAAGGCGGCACTGGATGGGGGTGAGGCAGGATAAATATAGGGAAGCTGCACTCCTCTCCCATTGATTTATGCTCCTTCAGCCATGCATGGGGCATCCCCAGACACTGATTGCCCCAGAACATGGGAGAAACTCAGTATGCCCTTTAGCAAAGTCAAAATTGTTGGCTTAGTGTGACAAATCGCAGGTATTTGTTCCTTCTCCACAAGGGGAACCCCCCCACCCCCCGTGACCCTAGGGGTCGAGGCAAGCGGAACCTCACTGGGAGAGACTCCCCTTTTGGGGACCAGGACTCCCGTTCTTAGACCAATGAATGTAATGGCATACATGGGACTACCTAATAAGCCTAAGTATGTGGCATCCTTGTCTTTGGCTGCAGGCAATGCCAGAGTAAACCCAATGACACAGGAAAATGAGGGTTTCTCTTTAATACGAGACACATATTTAATTGTGCCGACGAGAGAGGATCCTGATGCGCAGGGGAAGTCCCCTGACATCATTACGCCGGGAGGAGGCAGAGCGCAAACTAGTTGTGTAGCACGCAACCTGTGTTGAGGGAAAGAGCGTGAGGACGAGATGCCAGAGAACCGGCATGTGCAGATGCAGGAAGAGTTTTGGGTTGACTAAGAAAGAAGCAAGCAACCCAGTGGTGACATGACCACATGCTGGACATGGTGGGCAGGACATCCCAAGAATAATGCTAGTGCAAAGCAGGAATCCGACACGGGCCCGAGAGCTTGAAGGCAAGAAGCCGAGAGAGAACAGTCCTGAGCGAGAGCAGAGTCAAACCATTGGCCCCTACCAAGTAAGAGTTACATGGGGAACCGGGAGGCCCACAGGATATTGCTATCACTCAGAGAACACTTGTCCCAGGGCTAAGGTTATGTGATGGGAGTTGGAGACAAATAACGAGCGACCGACAGAGGAAAGAGTTATTAAATGAAGCTGTCACCTCGTCCCAGTACAAAGGACAAGCTATCAAATATGCAACAAGCCAAGTAAGAAGTGAAAAGCCTAGAAGAGAAGGGCTTAGCCCACACAATTGCTGTATAACCAAAAAGCAAAGAGATATTCAACCCAGAGTTCAAAGGCCTACAAGAGAGGTGCTGAATGAATACGGCTGGGATCTATCCAGTCAGATCAGAGACATTGGGTCTCATCACGAGTACGCCAGTGAAATTGCGGTGAGTCCATGGTGCCGGCAGCACCAATTCCATCACCTGTAGTGATGGAGCCAACGGCAAACTACGACCCGTCGGCCGTGCGCATTCCTGTATGCCGGAAACTTTGCCCCTGTCACCATGGAATCACAGTGAAAAGGGACAGAAATTGTTCGCACCGTAAGCCACACTGCTGGCGGAATAATTTCCGGGATATGCCTGCCGGCCGCACCGGCACCAGAAATAGTGGTAATGGAAACAACGTTCCTGGAAACACTGTGACCGGAAATAATGTAATCCCCAGAACAGGAAACTGTCTGGGGGCCATTTTGGAAAACACAATCCACTTAAAATAGGCAGGTTCCACTACCCATCCACACTGCCTGACTGCAAGTCGCCACCAGCAATGGCATCAAGAATACCTGAGAGATGCCAGCGTAAACTGCGCTTAACAGAGGCAGAGCTGAACATTCTCTCAGACACCATTGTCCAACATGCAGGGGAGCTGTTTGCAACTGACCACTGCTGCAGCAACCAAATCAGAAAAAATGTAATGTTAGAGGAAGGTGTCCAAAAGGTATCTGCGGTTGGAACCACCCCCGCACAGACCGCCACTGCCACAAGCGGTGGGATGACTTCCGCCTAAGGGTGAGGAACCTTCTGTCAGCCCCCCGCAGGCAATGCATGGCCATAGGTGGGGGAACACCCTCACTGATGCGACTCATGCCGTGGGAGGAGAGGTGCAGCAGCGTGCTGCACATGGAGGGGATAGAACGTGTTGGAGCAACAGAGGCCAGAGCTGGAACACCTGGCGAGGGCAGTGAGTAGAAAATGCCACTACAAAATAAACACACTTGACAGTTAGGCAGCAACACCCCCTTGCCACTGGCATGTGTGCCCCCAACCGGTACCACAGTTCCACCGCCTGAAACCATGGTGCCACCAGGACAGCACCAATCCCTGTGGGCTGGGATGCCAGGCACCGGAAATAACTAAGTCCCCATTCCCGTGGAGTGACCCAGGAAACAATGGGCATGGGGACACAGACGCACCGGCACCGAAAGCTACGGTGGTGGTACAACTGTGTATACCATGCCTGCAGGGGCCGGTGCACCCGGACGGGCAGGGCAGCCGTGAGCAACGGACTGGAAAGGGTGTAGGTACAATGCCACCAGCAACCTCATACCCGGACCGACAGCCATGTACTGCGTCCCATGGAAATGCACAACACCATACCAAACCCATACATTGAATAACGTCATATGGATGTTTCTCAGGGACACATGAACCAAGACCACAAGCACCCACGGACACATATGCCCACTCTACACCGGTACCGGCACAGTCATTGATGCCATGGACACAAACCCATACACGAGCAACCCCCCCACCTCTGCAGTGTGCCAGGAGCAGTGTGCACCCAACACACACTCACAGCCATGCACGCACCAAAGGCGCCCTGGCGGACCCTGCCTAGCCAAGTTGGGACGCCCAGTTGCAATTCCCACACGGCCAAGTGCAATGTTGGCCTACCCAGTCCACAACAGCACTCCCAATCTGCGCTGGGACAAATGGAACAACTGAATTGAATTGACATACCTCCCCCCTACACACCCTACCATTTCCACCGTACCAAAACAACACTGAATTTGCAAGGTTCACAGTCCCCATCTCCCAACTCCAATCCTGCAATAGCACCTCCTCCCCTCCCAAATATGTACAATCCTGGCCCACCCATGTCTCATGCCCTGTCTCCCATGCCTGCCCCCAATCCCACCGACACAAGAAGCCACTTCACTGTGTTGCCTGCACATGGCCACCCTCCCATGCAATGACAACGACATGGACCCCCACATGCACCATCTGGGCCTGCCCCTATGTCACCCATCAACATGTGCCTGGTCCCTTCCGTCCCCCCACCACTGGGCACATCCCCCTTCACATCACCGTTCCCCGACCGGGCAACAACTGCATGGCGCCGTTTCCTTCAAATTCTACGTCACCACGCCAGAAGGCCAACTACAGCTGTGTTGCATGTGCCAACATCCACCAACTTGCTGCTGTCGCCGTGTAACACATTGTAATTGTTTATTTATACAGTGCTTATACACAAGTGGAGTGCTTCAAAGCACTACAGGGTGGGAAGGGAGCAAGGGAATACAGTAATCATTCTTAGGCCTTGAAGTTTCAAAATGATCTAAACAAAAAATAACTAACGTACTAGGCCTGACGGCATTTCTCCTAGTACAAGTGCTTGAAGTGTTGCAGTCACACCAAGCTAGGGAGAGGGACAGGACAAAACCAACTTACTAGTTCTAGTACATTCAGGTCATGCATGCGTACAGACGGAGGTACGAGGAAGGGGAAGGGGGGGGACAAGGGCGCCGAGTCCAGCAGGACTCTGGTTTAAGTGCAGAGAGGTTGCCCCGCTCATGGAGCGTAGGCTGAAAGTGCAGTAGTGCTGAACATAGTGCAGAGGCACAGAGGCAAGAGCAAAAGACTGGCGGAGGAGTCTGGGACCTGTAAGGATCTGGAGGTGAACCAGGTAACCAGTCAGCAAAAACTGTACAGAGTTAGGAAGAGAAGGAGGCTGGAGAGCAGAAAAGAAGGATAGCAGGAGAGAGAGAGAGAAGGAGGAGAAGAGGAAAGTCTTGAGGACTTTCTAGAACTTAAGGTGCTCCGGCTCAAGACAGAAAAAGGCAGGGAGGCTCTTCCAAAGGGAGGCAGAGGATAAAGATCTGCCGCCAAATCTCTGTTTGGAAAAACAGCTCACCCGCAAAGAGTTGGTGGAGGATGAACGGAGGGCTTTAGAGGGAGAGTATTTAGGAAGTTAGCGTTGTAGATAGTGCGTACCGTGTCCCACAGCATGTCCCCTCAACACCAAGCCACACGATGTCTAAATTGCATGTATCAAGGCAATGGGAAGCCACAGAGGTGTCTAACATCATGCCTTTCTTCCACCCTCAGGCACATTATCTGACAGCGATGTAGCTGGGCTAAGCACATCAAGAGGCACCAGACGTGTTAAGAGGGCAACTGCACGCAGCACCAGCACTCGGGACACAGCAGAACCACATAGGCAGGGCATAGGCCTAGAGAGCAGACCGCCTGCCCAAGAGCCAACTCCTGCAGCAACTGCTGAGGAACAGCCTGCAGCCACTGATGCTGTCCCTGCTGCAACTGCAGAGGAACAACCTGCAGCCACTGACGCTGCTCCTGCTGCAACTGCAGAGGTACAGCCTGCAGCCACTGACGCTGCTCCTGCTGCAGCTGTCGAGGAACAGCCTGCAGCCATTGTCACAGTTCCATCTGCCACAAGGGTGATGGCAAGGAGACAGCCAATGCCCCCCACACCAGCCTCAGGATGTTGGAGACTCAACAGAGGGCACCTCGGAGTACACCCCATACCACAGGCCAAGCGTCAGCCCTTCAGATATCCACAGCCCACAACGCCTGCCCTTCCCCAGTATCAGGAACATGGACGGCCATCTCCGTTGCATGGAGGAACGGCATGAAGACATGGACAGCCTTGTGCAGCAGCACCTGGAGGATGCCTGTCTGATGCGTGAGGAGGCCGCTTTGCTGTGTGTGGAGGCACAGCTAATAAGGGAGCGTGTACAGGCCACTGGACGGCGTAGTGCACTTGCCCTTGGACAGTCAACCTCTGCTGGGATGCTGCTCACCCGGAGGGTCTGCAAGGGGGATGGGTCCTTTTCGGCCATGGCCGAGTCACTGTTTATCCCTGCAGGCAGGCCTGGACCAGCGTGCAATTGACACATCACACACCCCCTCATCCAGCACCATGCCCGCAAGCTTGCAGCAGAGCAGTGTCATGATGCCTACCTCCAAGGAGCCAGACAAGGCCCGGCACCCTCAGAGGCAGGCAACATGTATACTAGGGAAGTCCCAGCCACCCCAGATAGGGGCTCTTTGGTCTCAGTCCTGGCGCCGTTGGCGTCAGGCTCATAAGGGATAACAGTCCTGGCACCATCGGCGCCAGGCTCATACAAGATATGGAAGGAATAGTGTTTGGTGCAAACTTACCTGGCAGACCATGCTGCAATTTCCTTACCTGGCAGATCATTCTACAACTTCCAGATGAAAAAGGAACTACTTAACCACACGGGTGTGGCTGGTGGCAGGATGCATACCTTCAGTGGAAGGATACATACCTGGGACTACTTGAAAGGCTATTTAAGCCACGCCCAGAAAGCAAACTACGCTTCGCGTTGTTCCGCTCATAGCAGCTGGACGCTCACCGTGCCTGCTCCTGCTCCAGTTCTCGACCACGCCTGCCAGCATCCTGGAAACACCTAAGGATAGAAAAGGGAAGAAGAAACAGGTGAAAACAAACCTTACCTGTTAAAGCTGCATTCCGGATTCAGCACGCCAACGTTCCTGCAAAAAGACATCATTTTAAATACTCACCGCGTCGCATACATCTCGACGCACTTCTCTTACCTGCACGTGGCGCCTTCGGCTCTGCGACGCCCATCCGGATCTCCTGCAGCATTCCAGCACCTATGGGGAGACGAAGAGAAGAAAGCAAGGTGAGAAGGGGAAAATAACCAAGAAGCACTTACCCGCCAAGCTAATTCTTCTTACCTTCGGGTCGATGCCATTCCTTGGGCATTTCAGCACCCTGGCCCCTATGGGGAAAAAGCAAACATCACATTAGTGAATGCAAGAACCGTAGCAAACGAACTATTTTAAACTTACCTGCTTACAGGTCGGACTCAGCTTCTGCTTCGTACCGGCTCCATTTCTTCGGCATTCTCGAACTCCGGCCCCTAAGGGAAAAGAGACAGGAAAAGACAGTAGTGGGCCTACACCAAAACTCACCTGAAATCAGGTTTTCGACGGAAACCGCCCTCAGCCCGGAGTCTTCCATTGCCTGCAAAAGAGAAGAGGAACAGTTTAGACTCAAGCTTGCCATAAACTTTTACGGTACTTACCGGAACAGACAAGCGAACTGGAACTTACTATCCATTGACGTAACTGGATCCCAACGCGCCCCTGCATCAGAAGCAGAATGGAGAGCTCGCCTTTTCAATCCCTAAGGTGAGTCTCCACAGGGAATTACAGAAGGGTTGCAAGGAGGGTGAGAAGGGGAACGGGAGATCAACACAAAACCCGCAGAGTATTAACCCTTCCTTTTCGCTCACAGAAGGGTATTCATCCGAGCCAGACAAGCCGGATTTGGGAACCCAGCCACTCCATCTTCAGGGTGCTGAACATCTCCTTTGAAGAGGCCACTGCCGTCCAGACCACGCCCGCGCCTCCGTGGGAACCAGGTGAGCGTTACAAGCAGCCCAAGTCACAGGTCCTGGCGCCTGTTGGGAGCACCTCAGTGAAGCAATGCAGGCACAAAGAGATCTAGGAAGTGAGCAGGGATTCCACAGGAACACTGACATTGTAGTGGGTCCGATGGTGGTGGTGTGCTTTTGCCGTTCCTTCGGGGAGTGACTGAGGTGGGGGGTTTGTTTGTGAGGAGGTGGGTGTTGCATGGGTAGTTGGTTGTTTAGGGGGATACGTGGGAGTTTGCATGGGGAAGGGTGGTGGTTTGGGGTGGGTTGAGATTTGGTTTTGTGGGCCACCCGTTTCATTTTTGTATTCCTTGTTCAATACACACGATCTAGCATTAAAAATCACAACTGGACATTTCATTTGTGCTCGTGTATTTATTGGTGCATAGTTTCATGTACAGGTGCTATGTGCTCAGAAATAACTGATAATCAGTTCATGGCGGGGTGCACGCTCATGCATGTCATCCCTGTCACAGTGTTGGCACATGCGTGCAGGTGCCCTCTTCATCATGATACCCATCATCTTTCGGGGGCATGTCAATGTCGGGGGCAGGGGAACGTTGCGCCTGATGCTTATGGTGTGTAACATGGCACAGGCCAAGACAATTTTGCCCACTTTGACAAGACTGTACATCAAGGTACCTCCAGAGCGGTACAGGCAACGGAAGCGGGCCTTCCACAGGCCGAAGGTCTGCTCAATAGCTGTCCTTGTACATATGTGTGCATGGTTGTAGGCTGTGTCGTGCTGGTCCTGTGGGTATCCGGCGTCACCTGCATGGAAAGGGACACAGTGATGGACACATCAGTGTGGGGACATTGCGGTGTATCAATGTTGCATGTGGATGTTTGGCACATGAGCCTGTGTCTGTGCACTTGCTGGACGTGTGACACCTTGCATGCCCCGGTGACAGGCTGTGCTGTCAGGATGTGTATGATAATGGCACACCAAGGTGGATTTAGTTCTTATGGGTGGGGCATGGTGCCGTTGTGCTGTGCTTTGTGCCTTGGGAGTGATGCATCGTGGTCCCTGTAGTGTATTTCATGTGCCTGTTATTTGCGCCCAGTTTGTGCTGTTGTGCCCCTCAACACACCCATGGGCAGACACACCAGCATCCGGGTGGGTCACTTAATTTGCATGGTACCTGTGAGACATGCACTCCTGGCAGTGTACAGCCCTCCTCCCCTATCCACCTCACATGCAATGTGGTTGATGTGACTGTATGCACTCACCCAATAGCCATGTCCGCTGTCCATCATGATGTGAAGGACCACAGTCATGTGTAGACCCTGGAAACCTTGCACAGCAATGTATGATGATCATATCTGCATCGCATACCACCTGCACATTCATTGAGTGGAACATCTTCCTATTGCGGTAGACCTCTGTAGCATGTCTGGCCACTAGCTCTACGTGTGAGCAGTCAAGTGCCCCAGTCACATTAGGCATGCCGGCAAGGGCATGAAACCTGATCTTCGTGGCATAGGCATGTGCTTGCGTCATTGGCAGGGCAATGTGCAGTGACACGTGACAGAGGAGGGCAGCCAGGACCTGACCCAGCACTTTGGAAAACACAGGCTGTAATATTCCACATAGCTCACCCACTGTGTGCTGAAATGTCCCAGTTGTCAGGTAATGTAGCACAGACAATACCTTCAGTAGGGGGGTATGGCTGTGCAGATTCCGATGGCGCTCTGGATGTCATCATGGATGAGGTCCACTAATGTGAGGATGGTATCCCTGTTGAGGCAGTAGAGAGTATGTATTTGGCTGTCAGTCAGGGTCCAGGGTGTAGCCTTTGTGAGGGGTATTGGTGGTTGCCTATGTGGCACGGCCTGCTGGACATTGTTCCTCGCCATGGCCATTTGCGTTCTCCTCCTCCTTCTCCACCACCGTTGCCTGTCAGCCTGTTGGCGGTTATCAGCATCCTGCGCATGTAGATTCACTCCTGCACAGAGCACCTCCAGGGCCATGGCAGCAGCTGCAAGTGGCAGCTTGGTTGTGTTGCTGTGGAAACTTAAGAAATTAACTGCAATTATCAATACAACGCTGGCAGGCTGTAGCCTGCCAGCATTCTCTGCTGTCTGGCAGCAATAAGCAAAAGTTCCCAGTAGGGGGCTTTTGCTTGATTATTGCTGCAGGAGCAGAGTGAACATAAGCACAGGAGAGTCATTCATTTCACAAAATGGATGTCTCCTAGTGCTGACTTTGAGGCTCATTTGCGGAAAACTTTACATCGGAACATTTTGTAAAAATATTTGTAATGTATATTTTATATTATGGCCCATCAGAATAAAATGTTTGAATGAACTCCCCCTTTAAGTTAGTTAACATTAGTGGCGTGGCCAGATACAGTAGTTTGGACGGAGGACATATTTTCTTTTGGATTTTATCACAACGGACAAGCACCTTTTAGTTTCTTTAGATAGGTAGGTATCCCCTTTAGTGATAGGAAAAGTTAGGCCTACTACTTATAATTTCCATTAAAAGAAATTCCATCATGCCTTACAAGTATCCAACTCCTTCTTCCGACCTGCCACATAAGCCAATGGTAGTTTACAAGTTCAGAGGTTTTCCATATATTTATTTTTTGACCTATCTACACCCATGCAGATGAAAAAAACGCAGAAGCACTTTATATGGGTACCTTGCTTGAAAAGTATTCTGCTTTGCTACATTTTAAAATAATAATTTGATTTTTCACTGCTCCTTTTGCAGATGACTGATGTGAGCATTCAATATTTGACCAGCGTTTGTCGCTATCTCCACATCTTGGATATCTCAGGATGTGTACATCTCAGTGATCGTGTTTTGAAGTATGTCCAGAAAAGCTGTAAACAACTTCGGGTGCTTAAAATGTTGTATTGCAGAAGTATTACCAAGTAAGTGTTCATTAGGAGGCATGGATATAGTTCAATGTTTTTAAATTAATGATTTTAGGATACAATAGAAATGTTTGCGACAAATCATGAAATGCAGTGCTAGAGCTTTGTAAAAATGTTCTTGTACTGGTTATTTTACATGTGTACTTAACACATCTTAAAAATTTCACATTGTGTTTTTCTCATTTCAAACTGTCCGTCTTTAGTGTGGCGGCACCGACCAAAGAACAAAGCAGTACACACATTATGTGATCAAATATTTATTCTGGTATTCCGCTGGAAACATGCTTTTTGCAGAAACAGGTACTGCGATTTATTCGGTTGTATAGTTAGTTATTGGTGTTTTCAGAGACAATGCCAATAGCTGCTTCAGTGTGTCAAGGAATACAGAAAGCAATGTTTTTACTTCGCCAGAAAGAAGTACATTATCCATATTCTGTACAATTACTCCATCACGTTTTGTAGTCTTAAAAAGGAAATACATCTGATTCTACATAGTTGAAAACAACTTGTTTGAGGTTTGTTTGATAACCAAGCATATGCAAGTACAATAATTGCAGTGTAGTCACACAACACATTAGTCCCTAATGTTTCACATGCTCACTTGTTGGCATGGTTGAGTCTCCACAAGTTCGCGGATGTCCATTTTGCATGATCCTTTTGTCTTATCTGACAATGCATCATGCCCTGATAACATAACGCATAGCTATTGCTCCAGCCCTCTTACTTTGTCGCCTTACACAATTTGGACATAGTATCCCTTTCACACAATAGAAGCAGGATCAGGAAACCTTTTCCCTTTTCTCTCCCTCATCTGCAGTGGCACCCCCCCAGGTACTTCTGTACCAATCACGTGTGTCGTGAACCCAACCCCATGTAATTGGGATGTAATGGGTCTCCTACAATAGGGAGACTTTTCTCTTGAGAAGCCCACCCAGCAAGGGGGTTAAAGCAAACAAGGTAAGAGGTTACTCGAACAGACTGAAAAAAAAGAATACGATTAGCTGGTATCTGCACGTCCCAATCCAGCAATACCCCAGATCTTTTGCTGCCTCCCAAGATAACCAATCTTACCTGTACTGAACAAGATGGTCGTTGGAAAACCTATACTTTAGAGGCTACTCACCAAAGTTTGCAAAGTCCAGAGACCAGAAAACCGACTGACGCCAGTTGCCAACGTCGAGGAAGCCCAGGATGAAACACTAACCTGAATGGCATGAGGGCGTAGTCACTAACAAAATGCAGGGGACGCAGTGCACCTACCCTGAACGGCACGAGGACACTCTAAAACAGGCAGGATCCAATAAGGCAATCCAAAGTCCAGGCAGGAATCAGGAAGAAAAACAATGTGATGCGTGACAGGACACTCACCACAGCAGCTATAACAACAGATTAAAAGGGCAATCCAGTTTGCAGTCCAAAGAGCAGGCAGGTCTGGTAACCAGGTTGACAACTTCCAAGCAAACAGAGCAGATAAGGGCAAAGAGTAAACTAATCCAAGAAACTGAAGAGAGAAGTCGGTAACGTGGAGGAAAGCACTCGGCAAAGAAGCACAACGAAGGGCGACTGAACGCGATGAAGTCTAGAAACACTGGTGCCATCGCACGTTGCTGCTTTAAACTGAAAGAGGCCCGCGCTGCGTTTCCCGACGGCCGTTGGATGCAGAGCGTGCAGTCATCACGTGACCGGAGTTGTAACCCATGGTGTTCATGGGAAATGTAGGTCGTAAACAGATGCTACAGACTGACCTGCTAACATTCTGTGACCTTAAATTTTCAAAAATAGTCATTAGCATAATGATGACATCATGGGAAATGATGTTGCATCAATTTGACCCAATGAAATGTCAGGGCATGACATCACAATAAATTATGTCACGTGTACTTGGACCTTATGTCGTCACAGGAAATGACCTCATGTGACATATAGCCTTGAAGAGATCACAGTAAAGTCCAACATAATAGTTGGCTACCCCCCCTTGCCAAGAGCAGAAAACAGAAGCATCTGTGAGGTGCATACATTACAAGGGAGACAAAGAAATACAGCTCAGGGTTATTAGCCGCAGAGTGACACAAGATGGCCAGCCAGCAGGGAGCGGAAACAGGAAATACCCACAGAAAATCTATAAATCCTTCCATGTCAGCAAATGTCTGCTGTGAAGGAAACAGTGTGAAAAGTCAACCAGGTGATAACACTTCTGTATAGCTCAAGGGAAGTGACAAGAAATAGTGGCAGGATTGGAGTGGGCAACCCAGAAAGTTAAGCTGGGCTTAAAGGGTGGGAAAGAGTGGCAGGATTGGAGTGGGCACCCCAGAAAGTTAAACTGAGTTTAAAGGGTGGGAAAGAGTAGCAGGACTGGAGTGGGCACCGCAGAAAGTTAAGATGGGCTTAAAGTGTTGGAAAGAGTGGCAGGATTGGAGTGGGCACCCCGGAAAGTTAAACTGAGCTTAAAGGGTGGGGAAGAGTGGCAGGATTGGAGTAGGCACCCCAGAAAGTTAAGATGGGCTTAAAGGCCGACAATGGAATGCAGGCTATTTGGAGGGGTTGGCCGGAAATGTTCCTTCTAATCATTTTCCTCTAAATGTGGCCATGGAATGCTTGAATGTGCACATTTTTCTTGATTGTGTATTGAACAAAAACTGGTTGTGCACCCCAATGAAAGAGATAGGAATGCAAGAGTTTCCACTGCTGAGGGGTGAAAAAATGCATAGCTGAAGCGCATGCGCACTGTGCCCAGATCACTTATGAACAGAAATACTGAATGCTGAGGATATTAAATTGGTTTTGGTTGTGTGGGGTGTGAAAATGGTGATTTTTTTTTATTTATTTTTTTAATCAGCGATATGCAGCACAGTGAAAATTGTAATTCTATGACAAGACTGGAGGCAAGCATTATGCTTCATCTTCCTTTATTATACTCTTCAGCAGTTCAACAAAACACATATAAAACCTTTGAAAAGTGTCCAACAAACTTTTCTCATTTTCCAAACTACAAAATCCATGAGTCCTTGTAGTCCAAGCCCTCTCAGCCAGTGACAACCCAATTCCTGTGCTTGGGCTCCTCCTCTTCTTTTACTGCTCTTCAAGCAGATAAGTACCATATTTTCACTCTCCGTATGTCTGGGGGAATTGACTGGAAATGAATCAAAGAACTTGAATGACATTGTCATGAGTTATATATAAATAATGCTCGAGTAGGTGGGCAGAAGTGGATTTTGTAATGAGCAGCATTACGTTTAGTTTGGAGATACGCGAACACGCGAGTACAATAAGAGGTTAGCAGTTGTGCGCGTCATAAAGCTGAGGGGTTTACCTCGTTCGAACTATTATCAGGTGAGTAGTAGGAGTTTGTGTCCGCAAGACCAGCGGCCCTGTGTCGCAATTTCGGCACCGCAGGGGTGCAGCCAGCCTTGCGGACTACGCAGTAAGTGTAAAGCTACTCGCGGGCCCGGCCCCTACCCTCGGATAGGAGGAGCGGGCGCCCGCGATTGTAGAAGCGCGCCGGAAAGGCAGCGTGAGCACAGCCCCCACCCTCGGGTAGGTGCAGCTGGGCTCGCGAGGAGCAGCCAACAACGCTCCAGTATTCAGGCCCCGACCCGCGGGTGGGAAGGGCCTAGCGCAAGTTTACTCGTGCTTAAAACAAAACATCGTTATCGAGCGAGTTCATTATCCAGTGTGAACACACAACGCCGAACGCTATGGTGAACCGAATAAAGACATTAGTCTACAAAGAATTAAGCGATCCTACGATCGCGCGCGCACGGGGGCATCAGCTGAGCAAAACAGCTGAGGGAATTACAGCCAAGAGATCAGGTGCAGCAGACCACAGGAGACCCCTGATCACCCCACACTGCCAGGCAGCAGTAAAAATAGTGCTATTGAAGCGAGATACCTCACAGCAGCCGGAAGGCAAATAACACACAAGTTGGTGCAGCCACTGAGAACATAAAAAAAATATATAATAATAAGAAGGAGCAGTGGGTGTGCTAAGACACCTGACTCTGGTATTTTAGGCACACAGCACAGCAAAAGATGTCGGATTTTGAGTGGAGCGAATAGGACCAGCCTCAAGACCTCGCTGCCAGCTTCAAACAAGTGCTGGGAAGCTCCCTTATTGACGCAGTGGCAGAAGGGCTCCGACCCCTACAGGAGAGGCTAGAGACATTGGAAACTATGCTCTCCCAGCCCAGTACAAGCACCAAAGCCTTAAAGCACACGCCCACGGAACCCTTGAAAGAGGGGCATAAGGGGAGTAAGATAGCCCTCAAGAGGAAATCCTCTGACGACCCCCGGGGCTCTTTAGACGGGGCAGACGATAAGGCCCCAGAGGTTACAGACACTTTTGCAAAGCTAAAGAGGGCTTACCTACAGCGTCTAACAGTACCAGACCTCATCACCCCCTCTCCAGGGGAGGATATCACAGGAGAAGACCCAGGCTCGGAAGAGGAGCCAGTAGATGATCAGACCTCGCAGGGTGATGAAGAGGTTGCAGACGACGACTGGGTGGCTCCCAGTGGGGGCAAGAGGGCGCGGAAGGAGAAACACCTTCTGGAAGCTCATGACGACATGTTTGACCCGCACAGCATCCGGAATCCAAGGTCCACAGAGTGGCAGCCATCCCCCCGAGTAACCCAATATGTGGGGGCAAGGTTACGCAAAGCGCTGGATAAGGATGTCAGACAGCGCCTACGGGCAGAGTGTCCGCGGCCAGACTTCCCAGGAAAGGTTGCGGAGACCCCCGAACTCGACCCATAAATGCTAACTTTTGTTTCAAAATCGGCGAAAGATCCCCGCAAAGGCATTGCTAGATCCTGGAGAAGCTGCCAGGAGATGGTGTTGGACCTGGCTGGACCACTAGCCAAGATCATGGACCTCGCGGAGAGGGCAAAGGATACCGGGGAAGAAGTGGACCCCGAAGCTCTCGCCGGCTGGGCTCAGAGAGCGGTCTGCCTCCTCGGAAATGCGAATTGCGCCATCGCATCAGAGAGGAGAAGAGGCCTCCTTCTGAAAATAGACTCAAAACTTTGTGATTTAGCATCGTATGAAGCAGGAGAAGGAGCCCAGGGTCTCTTGTTTGGAGAGACATTTGGGAAGGAGATGGGACGCTTGGTCGGAACATATGCGTCACTAGAAAAGGCTCAGGCATCGATCCGCAAAATCTTACCAAATAGAGTTTTTGGCGGGACCGGCCGCTTCAGGGGTCGTGCAGCCGGTCGCAATCATGGAGGACGAAGATCCCAAAACCCCAGAGCACAATACTGGGAGAACAAAGGCCAAGACACCTTCTTCCCGTCCAGGGGGAGATTCCCGAGACGACGCAGGTCCAGAGGAACAGGACGAGGACAAGGTTTTACCCCAGGTGAGAGTGAGTCAGTATCCTCCCGTAGGTGGGAGGACGCGCATGTTTTTAGAGAATTGGCACGCGCTTTCAAGCGATTCATGGATATTGCAGACCGTCAGAGGTTTGCAGCTAGATTTTATAGAAGAAGCAAGACAGACCTCAGAATCAGAGACTAGCGCAAGCGGAACAAGCATGCTTAGACAGCGAGCTAGCGCAGTTAGTGCACAAGCAGGCGATAGAGAGATGCGAGTCAACCCCAAGGTTTGTGAGCAACATGTTCCTGGTACACAGGAAGGAGAAAGTACGCCCGGTTATAAATCTCAAAGAGCTGAACAGATGGATTGTATACCGACATTTCAAAATGGAGGGCATCCATCAGCTCAGAGACTCCCTGAGAGAGGGAGACTGGTTGACGCGTCTCGACTTGAAAGACGCATACCTGACGATCCCAGTACTCAAGGAGTACAGACCGTTTCTAGCTTTTCGCTGGCAAGGACGGTTTTGGCAATTCAAGACGATGCCATTTGGGCTTGCATCAGCACCTTGGGCCTTCATGAAGCTGATGAAGCCAGTAGCGGCAGCGATCAGAGAGAAAGGAGTCAGGATGTTCATCTACCTAGACGATCTCTTAATCCTAGCAGAGGATCGAGCTGTACTGGTATACCAGACAAAATGGGTGCAGGACCTTCTAGGATCACTGGGATTCCTAGTGAATACAGAGAAGTCCGATACCACGCCAGCGCAAAGGTTAGATTTCCTAGGCTTTGTGCTAGATACCAAGAAAGCGACATTAGAGCTTCCACCTCGAAAGATAAGAGCTATCAAGAGAGAGATCAGGGCATGCTTAGAGAAACGGCAAGTCTCACTCAGAACCTTGGCAAGGATAGTAGGTCTGCTAGCAGCATCTATCCAAGCTATATTTCCAGGTCCTTTGCATTACCGAGCGCTGCAGAGGTTGAAGATAAGGCACCTTCAACAGGGACTGAAATATCATCAGTTAGTGCCGCTAGATCCAGAGTCCATTACGGAGCTAGAGTGGTGGTTGAAGAATATGGATGACTGGAACGGGCGAGCCATTTTCGGAGACAGGCCAGACCTGATTATAGAATCAGATGCCAGCCGGAAGGGCTGGGGTGCCAGATGCGGATCCTTACAGACCGGAGGCAAGTGGAGCACAGAGGAACTTCTCCTTCACATAAATTGCCTGGAGCTCCTGGCGGGATCGTTCGCGATCAAGGCATTCACGAGAGAAAGAGTGAAATCTTGTGTCCTGTTAAAGATGGACAACATATCGGCAGTACGCTATATGAACCACCTAGGCGGTACAAGGTCCAAAATGCTAGCGGAGCTAGCGAAGGACTTGTGGCATTTCTGCCTACGATCAGAAACGTCAGTGACGGCAGAGTATCTCCCAGGTACATTGAATGTAGTAGCAGATTGGAACTCGCGTTATTTGACAGATTCCAGCGACTGGAGACTGGATCCAGCAGTGTTTCAGAAGCTGAACACAAGATGGGGCCCTTTGCACACGGACCTGTTTGCTTCCCGGCTCAATGCGCAGACGAGAGTTTACTTCAGCTGGAGACTAGACCCGGGAGCTCAGGGAACCGATGCCTTCCTGCAAGAGTGGACAGGAGGCCCTCATTACGCTTTTCCTCCCTTCGTAATGCTGAGCAGAGTTCTAGCGAAATGTCGGAGGGAGAAAGCGGAGCTAGTGGTGGTAGTGCCCTTGTGGAAATCTCACGTATGGTTTCCAACACTAATGGAGTTAGTGACGGACATACCCAGGATCCTCCCCAAAGGGGAGCAACTGCTGACGGACCCAGCTGGGTCATATCATCCTCTGAGAGTGAGAGGGACACTCCTGCTAGCCGCGTGCAAGATATCAGGAGACGCTGGGCACTGCCAGGAATTTCAACGCAAGCTGCAGAGCTTATTGCTGAATCCTGGGCTCCATCCACAAGGAGGAGCTATGACGCAGCTTGGGCTAAATGGACAAGCTGGTGTAAGAACAGAAATGTTCATCCCATTTCAGCTCCTGTAGTGGAAATACTGAATTTCTTAGCAAACTTATTGCAAGATGGTAGAGCTTTTCGCACTATAGGGGTATATAGATCGGCGATTTCTGCAGGTCATATGCCAATAGAGGGAGCCCCGGCAGGTGAACACCCGGCAGTAGTAAGGCTCATCAGAGGTGCAAAATTTAGAGTACCACCAGAGCCCAGGTATAGGTCAACGTGGGATGTGGCAGTAGTATTACGTCTCCTATCAGATTGGCGAACAGATAAGTATCTCTCCCTCAAGCAGCTATCGGGTAAACTAGCTATGCTATTATGTCTGGTCTCCTGCAAGCGAGTGTCAGAGGTGAAGGCACTGGAGATTACCAGAAGGTCTTTCAGTCCGGAAGGAGGGCCTTTCTCAATAGTCAAGAGGACCAAGACAGGGACCACTACGGTTCATTATCCCTACTTCCCGAGTAATGTAATAATAATCCTAATAGCACGTAGGAAGCCTTTTCACGCAGTGGCTACGGCAACCATCGCAAGATGGGTCAAAGAGGTTATGCAAGCAGCAGGTGTGGATGTGAGCATGTATGGAGCTCATTCAGTGAGAGGAGCTACGGCCTCGAGAGCCGTGAGAGCAGGAGTGTCTTTAAGTGAAATCATGTTAGCAGCAGATTGGTCGTGTGAGCGCACGTTTAAAGAATTGTATTTTAAACCAGAAGAGAGTTTAGCAGGTACGGTGTTGGGGAGCTTTGAACAAGCATAATGCTCGCCTCCAGTCTTGTCATAGAATGAAGATTACCCCTGCTAGCTGCGCAGGGAGTATTAATTCTATTAAAGACTAAGGAGGCGAGCATTACATTCCCACCCGAGTATTGTACTGTCTATATTTGCATTGTTTTATGATAGTTAGTACACTACATAGACTCCACCCTAAAATCTCTTATTATATTGCCTCTTAGGAGAAGACCAGAAGAATAACTGAAGACAGAGAAGGATGCAGGAGGTCGGCGACTCTCCGACAGCTGAGTTCTTAAGTTAAGGAAGACTTCGCATTGTTGGCGAGGATCAAGTTATGGGAGTTATGAAAGTTTCAGAGCAAGCAAAAGCAGAGGAGGAGCCCAAGCACAGGAAGTGGGTTGTGACTGGCTGATAGGGCTTGAACTACAAGGACTCATGGATTTTGTAGTTTTGGAAAATGAGAAAAGTTTGTTGGACACTTTTCAAAGGTTTTATATGTGTTTTGTTGAACTGCTGAAGAGTATAATAAAGGAAGATGAAGCATAATGCTCGCCTCCTTAGTCTTTAATAGAATTAATACTCCCTGCGCAGGGTTAATCTTCACTGTCAAACGGAAAATAACAGAAATAACTATGCATTTCTTCTCGAGTTCCCGCTTGTAACTTTATCTATTCTGATCTCTCATACTGCTCTGTCTTGTTTTCTCCTTTCCTGTGTCGGTCTCTCACATGCATCCTCTCTCCCAGGCGTAGAGACAGGAAGCCGGAGGGCCAGACTACATTGGGAAGTTCGGGAGTTCAGCCGTACACTACGCACTAGTGATCTTACTGAGGGAAGCTGAACCGCAATGCACTCTGTCTTTCTTAAGCCACTTATCAATGAAATTAAACATATCTGTGTATTGATTCAATCAAATGTTATCTGGGCACTTTAGGAGTTGTAAAATATGCAAGTATATATAACTGCCTAAAAAGCTGCCAGTAACGGGGAGAGAATAAAAGAGAAAAGGGACAACGTAATAGGAGATGGAGCGAGAGAAACCCTTTAAATAGAGAGAAACACTCTGGTAGCAACTCTGTTTCCTTATGTGAGTGTTTTTATTGAAAGGTTTACAAGTACCAGACTGTGCGAAGTTGTGGTATTTCGCCTCCACTTTGTGAAGTGTACATGACCCTGCCCTGATGTCATTAAACAAACACAAAGTAATTTACCAAACCTTGTGCTCAGAGATTAGAGAGAAGTTCAGAAGAATTATTTTGTTTGACTCACAGACCGCTCGGAGCTCTTTCACAGCACTATGTGAGGTAGGCACTGGCAGCCCAGAGAGGCACAGGATGCTGGCAGGCGCTGTAATGCTGATGCTCTGACAATGTCTGGACCTCACTCAGGGTGCACAGGGCAGACTGTCTGTTTCAAACCAGGCAGCGCATCAATAAAAATGAATGGCCCATTAACACACCAACCTTGGTGGATGCTGCTCTGGGCCTCCGGCAGCCAGGCCTATAAATCGGTAGGTTTTGACAGGAATATCGGTAGGCGGTAGGACTGCTTAAAAAGCAGTAGCATGCCACCTGAATTGGTAGGGTTGGCAAGTATGTAGACTACCCTCTGCCTGAGCTTCCGCGGCAGTCTCCACTCTCGCCGTTGAGCAGGCTGCCAACAATGGTAGGTCAGGACCCTGACACAGGTGTACCTCCTATAAGTACCTCCTGTAAGTACTCTGAAATCCATACCTGTTGTTATTTGGGTAGGTGGGATCAGTATGGTGAAGAGCAAGGAGAGTTTAAGTAATAGTGATTTCAGTATGTAATGTAGGCATTACCCTTGAGCTAATCTCCTGCATCATCTTCCTCAGTTTGGAGGATATCAGCACACATATGTGACAGGTCCACAGACAAAATAATTTACACTAATGTAATGCATGTCACAAATCCCTTGTCTGTCTCTGGGGGTGCTGGATTGAGCAGTCAGAGGGGCTGCATGTCTAGTCACCAACTTTGGCATGATGCCGGGCTCGGAAGTGCTATGTGGAGGCTTCCCTAGACGCAGCAGCAGATTTGGTGATCCTGCCATCAGAGAATCTTTCTCAGCTAATGCCATCAATCATTGAGTACTTGACCGCAATGCCAAAGCTGACTTCTTGCCTCCAACTTGCTTTATGTCGTAGATTGCAGGTTGCAAACAATATGGACCAGCAGAGGAGAGAGATAATAACAACCACAATTCAATTTGTCTTTTTTATAAATACCGACAAACGGTTTGTAGTCAATACTTCATCAATTTCATTTTAATTAAAACACAAACATTTAAAAGAAAACAATAAAAATAAACTACAATTATTGTTAAACACATACGTTTGAGCCAGATCACTAATCAAGTGATAGGACTGGATACAGATACCCAAACTCACCATTCAATTCTTCTACCATTCATTCCAACTCACTCCAAACTCACACCCATACTAATGTGTCGATTCTTTTTCTAACGAGTACGTTAGATGGCCCTTTTCCTACTATCACAGTTTTTTTGACTCCTCAGATCTACTGCTTCATACAGTCTTGTGTGTTGTATTAGTCACACAGATTCTGAGCGTCTACACGTGTTTCAGGTGTCTGTGGACATATTTTTACAGTCCCTTAGTACAGCAACCTTCTTCAGGACGGGAAAGACAAAGACCTCTCTGTGTCCTGTCTCAAATAGGTAGGGTAAGCAACAGCACCTATAAAAACAATTAAAATAGTTATTCTAACTCTCTCTTATTATCTCTCTCTCAAAGCATTTTGATAACAATTAACATATTAGGAATTGACTCATAAATAGTCAAAATCTGACTCACTTCCACTTTGTGTTTGGTGGGGGAGGTTCAGACAATGAAGTTTATCCGAATATCAACAAGGTAACTCGATTGCCAACTTGGTCAGACCTGTAATAATCAATAAGTGATTCCTCATTGTTTTGCCTCATCTTAATCAGAGAGTCTTCACTCAATCTGACACATACCTTTTAAGTAAGTTGATAAGAGACCATTGTGCAAAATGTAGTGTCAGATTGAGTGAAGACTTTCTGATTAAGATGAGGCAAAACAATGAGGAATCACTTATTGATTATTACAGGTCTGACCAAGTTTGAGGTCGAGTTACCTGTGTTGATATTCGGATAAACTCCATTGTCTGAACCTCCCCCACCAAACACATAGTGGGGGTGAGTCAGATTTTGACTATTTATAAGTCAATTCCTAATACATTAATTGTTATCAAAATGTTGTGGGAGAGATAATAAGAGAGAGTTAGAATAACTCTTTTAATTGTTTTTATGGGTGCCGTTGCTTACCCTACCGTTTGAGACAGGACACAGAGAGGTCTTTGTCTTTCCCGTCCTGAAGAAGGTTGCTGTACTAAGGGACTGTAAAAATATGTCCACAGACAATTGAAACACGTGTAGATGCTCAGAATCTGTGTGATTAATACCGCACAGAAGACTGTATGAAGTATTCAATCTGAGGAGTCAAAAAAACTGTGATAGTGCGAAAAGGGCTATCTAACGGGCTCATTAGAAAAAGAATCGACACATTAGTATGGGTGTGAGTTTGGAGTGAGTTGGAATGAATGGTAGTAGAATTGAAAGGCGAGTTTGGTTATCTGTATCCAGTCCTATCACTTGAGTAGTGATCTGGCTCAAACGTGTGTGTTTAATAATAATTGTTGTTTATATTTGTTTGCTTTTAAATGTTTGTGTTTTAATTAAAATGAAATTGGTGAAGTATTGACTACAAACCGTTTGTCAGTATTTATAAATAAGACAAACTGAATTGTGGTTGTCATTATCTCTCCTCCGCTGGTCCATATTGTTTGTGAATCTTGTCTAAGCCTGAAGGACCAGGCGTCTTTGAATCAGGCACCCCTTATATATAGCGTAGATTGCAGCTTAGTCAAGGGAGATGAACTAGCGAGCAAAGTAGGGGGAAGGGTAAGTGTGTCAATTCCCCTTGGCAGCTTCAGACCTCTGTAAAGCGGGCAGGTGCTATATGCACAGTAGGGGCTTGGCTGGCAACCTGACTCTTTTTTGAGCACTCAGTAATTAGCTATGGACAGACAGCCTAGATAGTGGAATGTTTTGGTAATCATAGATGGCACATAAATAACTGAATTCCAAAACCATACAGAGACCCCAGTTTCTCTATCAAACTCCTGGGACTTCCAACAAAATAACTTTTACGCTGAATAATTACTGTAAGTAAACCCTTGTTCTTATAACTTCTTAAAGCAGTTGAGCCCATATCCATAATGTCATTTTCATTTTAATCACATCATCAAGCTGCAGGCAGGTGTCAATAAGTAGTGCAAATCAGATATCTTTATTAGAAGGGTTAATTTAGACTATGCCTTTAAGCCTATAAATACAAACAACTAAAGAGTGTATCGGAGCATCATTATGTCGCACTGCAGGTGTGAGATGATCAGCCAGTCCTGGCTTTTAATTTAGACTTCCATCAGTATGTTAATTAGGGAACTTGTAGAATTTCAGGTATATTTGGAAAATAAAATTAGAAGTACTACACCGGAATGCCAAATGATATGAGCTAAAACCTCAGGACCGCATCTCAGACTATGCCGAGGGCAACTTGAAAGCTTTTTTTCTGCACATTTGATTAAGAAATGAGTCAGTGAGAAAAGTGGGCAGTAGGTTGTCAGTGTTACTAGCTCCATTGGGCGTTTGTGTTCCTTAACTAACAGTGGTTCTTCATGCAAGGTAACCTCCACTATATGCATCACTGTTGATTTTATTTTTATTGTAGGGCTCTAGGCTAATTTATTAGTAGTCCTGTGCCCCCCACCTCCAGCATTCTGGTGGCAATTTTGTATTTAACTATTAGACTCTGATTATACCAGCTCTCGGATCGGTAGTCTGGACTACTTCTCTGTGCTTTCAAAGCCTCCGAGTTTGGAGTTGGGGTGGTAGGTCAACAGGTAACAGAGACTGGAGAATTACCAACATGCTGATGTTTCTCAAGGGGCCAAGTGGGCTAAGCTAGGGGCCTTGAAATACTAGGATCATAACCGCACTGATCCAAGCCCATCCATATTAACTTTTCAGAGGCAAAATCATGGCATTTCAGTGTTGTGGGGAGTTTTGCTGGTACTTTGAGTGGGTGGCTATTAGAGGAGAGGGAAAAACATTTACTTGTTGGTGCCTACTGTTGTCCAGTAAACTAAGTAACTAGTGCATGATGTCAGTTGTGTCCTTTTTGAAAAGATTCTGGCAAAGGGCTGTGAGGCTGACCAACAATATGTACAGGAGAAGGCAGGCAAGGGTGGGGACTGACAAAGAGGGAACGGGGTGCTTATAGGGTTAGAGAAACAGCATTTTGTAATGTTTCTTTTTCATGGAAGGACAGACGGCGATGGTGGAGCCTGCGTTCACTGGCATGGATTGGAAGAGGGTTGGGCGCATAATATGCTTTGTGCCAGTCGCCTTCATGAAGTCCTGCGGGCCATTGCACTGGCTGTCTTGATGCAGAGATGTGGCTGAGCCCACTTGTGGCAAGAGTTTTCAAAACATTATTTTATTCCCCATGAAGGTGGGATCTGGCCTCTGTTTTGCCCAGGCAGTGGCTTGAAATTCGATCAGAGCTTGATCCAACCAATTAGACCTGGCTGACCCAAGCCCCCTCTGACTTCCCCACTTTTACCATTAAAATGTCACCAGAAATGGCAGCTTATTCAAAGCATGTTGCTTGTGCATTTTCAAAAATAAGTTGGTTTGTAGACAGGGTTTCCTGTTAAACAGCAAAATGCACCATTTTGTTCTCATCCCCTTATCCACCAGTTTGTCTCACTCTCCCCATCCCTGAGGGCCAATCTTTGAATTTCACTGAACCCCTTGTAAATTCTGGATCCGCCACTGCCTGGGCCTTCCTACCAGGGCCTTCCTCTCTGCAGAGGACTGGCAGAGAAAACATGGCTGTGGTTGCTGCTTTTAAGGGATACCCGAAGGTAGAATTAATTCTGCTGCTCTGTTGCCCACTGTGCTAATGTTATATCCCCTAAACAACCCACCAGACATAAGAGCAGAGTAAAACTTAATTTTCTAAAAATACTTTAAAAAATGCTTTCAGTGTCATTTTAAACAAATCACAATTATAAAGAAAGAGGTAAACGGTGAGAACATGTTCAGTTGAAGTCTCTCTATTCTCCATGAAATTAAGCAACAATTCGGTGGCGATATCAAACTAACACATTTCATAAAGGTGTTTCTCTAACTCCACTGAAATCTTTGTTCATGAATACCACTGATCGTAAAAAGCTCTATACACAGAATATTATTTCATCTATGTCTCTTCATAAAGTCACACAGACACTGGGAAACAGCTGAACAAGTCTCCAAAATGTGGAGACTCCCGTCCCCTGCATACCTTTCTCCAGCAAAGAAAAATGCAATGTTTCAATTACAGAATTCAGTACACTTCATTCATTGGTTAAAAACAAGTTTCTTAAGACGCATAATTTCATAACTTATATTTCTTCAAATATCTTCTTTTAATTTTCAATTTCATGGGGTATATCCAACCCAACGCATTTCGGGAGCGTACTCCCATCTTCAGGGGTTATCTACAATATCATTAAAAAATAATGAGTTTTACAATCTCATAACTAGAAGTTAAAGATCAGTGAAATAACAGTCAATGATGTTGTGTTTTTAAAGAAATTGCCATTAGTGTAGGTTACAATGGATATCTATCGGTTGGGCTGGAGGCCTGAAGTAAAACATACAAATTCTGCAGACCTGCAATGGTTATCTATTCTTACTGGGGATAAGGAAATGCTAGATTTATTCAACATCTACAACAGGCCCTTGCTCAAAACTGGCCTGGAGACTCTGCATTCCCTAATGGAGTGATATGATATGATAGTTTATTTATATAGCGCCTATACACAATGTGTTTCAAACCGCTTCAAGGGAAGGAAGGGAACAAGGGAAAATACAATTACATTCTTACAGGCCATGAACAGTAAGGATGTGAAATTAACTATCGTACTCGGGCTGATGACATTTCAGATAGTCCAAGAGCTAAGACATAGATCAGGAAGGGAGGGGGCAGTGGGAAGGAAATGGAAACAGATAGGCGACCACCGTACTAGGCCTCACAGCATTTCTGGTAGAGCCAGAGAAAAACAAAAGGTGAGGGGTGCAGAAAGGGAGGGGAGGAACAAAACAATCGACTATCATACTAGGCCTGATGACATTTCAGATAGTGCTGGAGGAGGGACGGTGGGGGGGGGTTCGGAAAAAAATTAAGTAAGGGGATGGGGGGAGGAGATAGACAAGGTTGCTATCATACTAGGTCCGGGGACAATTCTGTAAGTGCTTTAATTTAACAACAAGTATGAATAATAGGGAGCTATGACCCTAGTAGCTGGAGATTTCAACCCCCAGAATCAGTGGGGTTGTTGAACGATCTCTGGGAAGACCAGGACGGTGCCTGCAATATCACAGATGCAATAGTCCCGGCGCCAGCAAGGCTACATCGCGTCACTGTGGAAACAAGCGGCCTCCTGTATAGCCTAGACCTGAGAGCCTGTAATAGGGCAGTGGAATGGCAAACGCATTATGAAACCCTATATGGTGGAGAGGTGACTGTCGACTCTGCAGAGGTACTGCCCAAAAAAGTTGATGTTTTAAGTGATGGTGTAGAGTGTGTGTCACTAGAGGATGTTGTACATGCAATTGCCACCCAAGAAAGGGGGCAAGGCAGCGGCCTAGACCTTATCCCGGCGGATGTATTTAAGGACGAAGTAGCCATCTGGGCCCCGGCCCTGTGCAGGATATTTAACACAGTTATCAGTCAGGGTGTGATCCCAGAGTCTTGGTGCAGGACCACTATAATTCCCATATATAAAAAAGATGGGAGGGAAAGTCCGGCCAATTATCACCCAATAGCCCTCTTGGATAGCATGGGTAAACTGTTTGGGAAAATTATCCTAACGAATCTGCAACTCTAGGTCGACAATAATAAGGCAATAAGTGACCTGCAAGCAGGATTTCAGAAAGACAGGGGAACCATAGAGCATTGCTTTTTTATTGCATATGCTAATTCAGAAATATACGGTGCTGAAACATATGCAATTGTATGGTGTGTTCCTCGATTTAAGGACATCTTTTGACTCGGTTACTAGAGAAAAGCTCTAGGGGATACTTTACCTACGCAAAGTCCGGCCCATCTGATCAGACTAATTGGGCTCCTCTATATAGACAACAAACATCAGTGCGCTATGGGTTAGGAGGGGAATTGACTGAGGATTTTGATGTTACAAGGGGGGTGCGCCATGGCTGCCCTATGGCACCCATTCTTTTTAATCTATATTTTCAGGTCTTTTTAATCTACATTTTCAGAAAATTATAGACACTCTGCTCAGAAAATCCAGGATTGTCCCAAATTAGATAAAGATAAAATAACTGCCCTATTCTATGCTGATGATGCAGTAATTCTGGCAACAACCCCGCAAGGGCTGTAAAAATCACTGGCATTGTTTGTGCAAAAGTGCAATGAATTGGGGGTGAACCTCTAAATCTGGGGGTGAATGGAAACCAAATAGAGCACATACAAGGTTTTTGACTATTTGGGTATCCGGTTTCAAGAGACAGAGGGGTGGGTTGCTCAAGTGAATCGTTACGCAACCACCCTCAATAGGTTTGGGTGGTCTATAGTTGCATTCCATGCAAGGCATTGCTGTGGTGCAATCTCCCCAGTGTTAGGTCTGTACGAAAAACCGGCAGTTCCTGCCTCCCTATGCAAACTGTGGGGGCATGGACATTTGGAAAACTTGTCTTAAATGAAGGTTAAATTCCTGAATAAATGTGTCCTCTTTGCCAAATGTACCCCAACTGCATTGCTGCTTCTGGAACTAGAGGTAACCCCAGTGACTTATCTTGCATCACTAGGCCTGGTGTTATTATGGCTGAGACTCTGGAATCAGGAGGGTCTGGTGAAATCTGTGGTCCCCAAGTAGGAAATACTACCAAGACTACATCTCTCTACCCTATGAGAAATCTCTCTATTTGCAAGTGAAATTGGGGACCCTCTAAGTGGCAAGTTTGACGATGAATTGGAAAGAATCAAATTCTGATAAGTATACAATGTGCGGGGGAGGGAGTAGAAACTATGACACATTTTATGCTGCTATGCGAGAAAACAAAACATCTAAGGAAAGTGTACTTAAAGCCTGTGCTGAAAGAAGTTGGAATGAGAGATACCATAACAGCAATGAGATATCTACGACAAAGTACCCAGCAAGCTGTCGTTTCTGCAGTGGCTAGATATACCCACAGAGCATGGATGTTAAAGAGGAAGCTAATGAAACTGTATTAGGAGTATTTTGAGATTTTTCTGAGGGACATACGCGCAGCAGTTTATTTTTTTGTTTTTTGTTTTGTGGAAAGTGGTCGTAGTATTTGTTTAATGTGGCTATGGAAATGACAGAAGGGCAAGAGCTGAAATAACGTACACATATTTACAGAGCCGCGTAGCGCGATTTAAAGGTGCAGTCAAGGGAGGAGTAACTGCTCTTTTAACATACTAACGCAGGGCATTGTTGCTAAGGTGTTGGGCCTTTGGAGAAGGCCATTCGTGTACTAAAATAACCTAACAAGACAGGCCTGTCTAGAAGGCCAGTGAATGTAAGTGTGGAGTGCGAGGTGTGACAGGGCGGGCCTGTGGGAGAGGGCCAGAGTGAATGAAAGTAGGGTAAACGAGTAAGTGGGTAAGTATAACGTTGAGTGAGTGTGATTGATTGAATAAGGTTTGAGAGTTTAAAGGTTTAAATTATGCAGGAAAGGAGGAAAAAGGATTAAAGTGGGATAATGCCGTCCTATTGGATGGATGCACCACTTGATCACATGTGTAGAAAACTGCCCAAATATCGTGACCAGATAACAAAGTGCCATTTTGAGTGTTATAAAGAATGTCCTGGAGAGGGCACATTCGATAAAAATATTATCGACAGTATGTATGTATGTATGTATTAATATTTGTCGGCTACCTACAAAGATGCAAAGATTAAAAAGAGGCAGGACATTTTAGGACTTTGGAAGTTGTACGAAGAAAAGGATAAAGAGACAGAGATGGGGAAGGAGGAGGAAGTACAGGGTAGTGCCCCGCCCCCTTCATATAAGATATACCCATTACTAAATCCAGCTGCAGGATGTACGAATCTTAAACGATTGTCTCAACATAAGGAAGGAACACATAAAAGGACAGATGAGGTTCAAGTGAGTGCCATTACTAAGGATGAGAAGGGGAGGTGGAAATATTTAATCGACATTAAAAAGAGCACCCAGCAGCAACTTGACTCTGTGTTCAGGGAAGCCGAAAAGCCATGGAAAAGGAGATTGAGAAAAAAGGAAAAGGACAAGGAAAGGCAGCTGATGAGCAGGGGTGGCCAGCAGGACACATACAATTTAGAATCGACAACAGGGGACAGGATTCGGACAATGGTGAAGATAACAATACAGAAGGTGTGCACATTGCATTGGTTTGGGAGATCAGTGGTGATGGCCGTCATAGGGATGATGTGTTAGACATGTGCAATTTGACGGACGTGAGCAGAGGAAGGAGACGAAATGATAGAGAAGAGGAGCAAAGAAAGGAGTCATTGGGAGATTGGGGAAATAGGCTTTGGAGTAGAAAAATGAGAATAGCAGTCGCACCAAGACCACAGCGTGGTAATAAACGCAGAGCTTGCACGCAGATGCCCCTTTTGCCGAAAAGCGAGGGACAATTTGGTGTACAGTTTATCTTAATTAATGGCGGGAGCGAACAAATGAATTTATGTTTTGAAGGAAGAGACAGCTGGAATCCCATTGGCCATAGGAGATGTAAAGAATGTATTGGCAGTGTTGGTTGGGGAAAGAAGTGACAAAATATGGCAACAGGCTGGATATGCCGGGGTAAAATGAAGCTCTAACATACATGATGGAGCAACCTTTAATAACTATCGAGCACATGTTTGTAAGGCTCTAAGGGAGCTGTATCCTGATACGTCAGACATGGGTTCAATATTGGCTTGTAAAATGAAGCCTGATGAGGACCCGGCCGAATATACAATATATACAAGAAATGTGGACACTGGAAAATAAACAGTCTTGGGAAGACAAAATATAGATGTTTTACTACATCTTAGTGAGGGGCTCCCCGCAGATGTGCAGACATCCCTAGAGAAGATAGTGGGAATTGAAGCAAAAGGGTGGCATGAGATACAGGCAACAATCATACATTATTGCAAAAGAAAGCAGGAGAAGGATAAAAGACAGCTGACAATGCAATTAAAGCTGAAAACAAATTAGTTCAGAAACAACTGGCTAAAATAAACATGTAAGGAGCAGTGCTGACAGGGCCACTTGTTACAAAGGTGCAGCAAGGGGGCTCCCAGTGGCAACGGTAATGCAACCAGGAGGGTACACTCTAGTACCACCCAATCAGCAGTGGGGAACGGTGCTGATGCAGCAACAACCTGCATTTGAAAACCTGCAGCAACTGCCAGGGGTTGTGCAGACGGGTGGAGTAAACGGTTACATGGAATTATGAGTATCAATAATCCACAATTTTCAGACAATACTTTAATAAGGATCACTAACCTAATTCAAAGGCAGCAGTGAAAGGTGAAATGAGAATCTACCTGGTTACCCTATTCTTGCCTGTTGCACTGTTAGCCAGGCTGAAACTGGGCTTCCAGGGAAACCCTCTGGGGAAATGAAACCCTGTATCCTGGTCCTGCGGGATAACACCCTTCTTTGTGCTGAGTCGGGAGAGGGACATCTTGCTGTGTAGAATTGAATACTCTCTTCTTAATCACACTGTTGATTTAAAGAAGTGTGTTAGATACAGATTTGTATACGTGCAATGAGATGTGGATCAATGATAGGTTAATTACCCATCGTGTGAAAATTCCATAGGGAAGAAGCCGACTGGAGATGGAAGCAGGCGTCAGAGTGAGCATTTGGGTGGGGCTTCTACAATGTCACAGAGTCTAGCGTTGCAATATAGATATTGTTAGGAAGTTCTCTGAACGAGGTAAAGAGGGAGAAGGAAAAGAAGAGAACCTACCGGGAGCTGGTTGCAGGAGCCGTGTCAGTGGCGCTGCTGCTGTGGTCGCAGAGGAGAGTCTGCGCTTCCGGGTTTACTGAAAGCAGAGTAATCAAGCTTCTGTGAAAGGAGGATTGAGTGTGAACTAATGCGATTGTAAGGAACTTTGCGTGAACGGGGGAAGGGAGAACACAGTAAGGACTGTTGGGAAGGTAACGTACTGAGAGCAATGCAGTCTGTAAGCTGACAATGTAGCGATCAGGATCAGAGCGGGACGTGGGTGAGTCGTGTCTGACAGACTGGATGTCTACGAGCAGATAGGAAAGAAAGTCAGATATACAGAGTTCATAGGCAAGGATCAGTATAAGGAAGTTACAGATTGACAATCTCACGGAGTGTGGCTAATAGTTGAGTAGCAATGTAATGTTGCCTCACCTGGAATGCCAGATAACCCTTCCCTGGCAACGGAGGCGGAGTCAGCCTCAAAGAAGAGCAGGGGAAGACTGGAGTGCATCTTTTTCTTCGGGCCGCCATCTTGAGGGAAGTGCAGCAGACTGTCCCAATCCATTTCCAGCTGTGCCACACTGACCATCTGTGCCCGTGGGACATGACAGGGATCTTATCAGACAGGGAGAGGATATTACACATGAGGAAAGTGCATTGGGCCTCAGTTTGGGGGACAGTGCTTTGCATGTGGACATTTTTGTCACTTTGCATGGACATGCCCACTAATAGCACAAGCAGGGCAACAACAGCAACCTAATACACCGGCACCTCAACAAATACAAGTGATGCTGCAGCAGCACTTACAGATGCAGCCCACGTAACCACAGGATATATCCACCCAGGGACAAGTGCAGGTCCAGGGCGATGGCAGGAACCCCAGGTACAGTAAGCACACTCCAGGCACCAGTACAGACACAAGTACAAGAAGGGGTCCCATTACTGGGACAGAACACTGTACTCCAAAACACCGGAGTGGCAGTGGTGGCCGGTAGTCCATTTACATCATTCGCCAATACATTTTTCCAATAGGGGTGCCCACGGGGACTGTAAGTGTGTGTTGTTCTAGCAGTAAGTGAGGACCTCGAGGAGGAACGGGAGGTAGCAGTTCAGATAGGACAGGGTGGATTTTCTTTTTTTTATAAATTCTGGAGCAACCAGATCATACATAAAGGTAGAAGGATTTCCATTATCTAACAAAAATTAGCATACACATGGCTTTTCGGGGACAATTTTTAAAGTTTCTAACAAAAGCTTTACGCTTCACAATAGGGACACAGAATATTGTAGCACCATCGTTGTATTCCAAAGATACTCCTATCAACATTCTGGGAAGGGACTTATTCAGCAAATGGAACGCCACAATTTAATTCTCAGAGAAAGGGATGGTGTGCTCCACACTCGGAATGTATCCAGCTAGAGTGGCAGTCTTGATTCACGCATACTATGCACACAGCACGATGAGAGGGATACCCACACACGGAGGTGTTTTGTGCGGGGTGCACGTGTTGTTGGGATGGATACCAGGAATTGGAGGAAGGGTGTTTCGGCTGTCCAACTAATTTCTGTTCAGGCCACGGTGTCCCTCCTCTGTTAGTTCAGGCCCGTACACACTGATGTACCTAGAGGAAGTAGTGGTACAGAAGGAAATTATCGTATTGGTTGCCACTGATGAAGACAACATGGAATGGCATTCAATATTATGTATTGAGCCTACGCTGGCATTAAAAGGAGTAAGTGACACAGATCAAAAGACAACGAGGAAGGAGAGGTAGTGTTTGAATTGAGCATACATTGTCCAGTAAACATGAACGAAAGGGCAGTTTCCCAGAGGACTCAAAAAACAAAAAAGAATACAAAATATTTGCAGGAAAATTTGGAAAACATGCCAAAAAGCTTATGGACAACAGGACCCCATGATGTAGGAATACTAAAAGGGTCCGGGGCAGTATACATCAAAATAAAAGAAGGTTGACTATTGCCACGATTAAAGCATTACCCCCTTTCCTGAGAAGCAGATGAAGGCTTTTACGAGACACTGCATGCCCTTTGGCAGCAAGGCATAATACAGAAGAGAACATCACCTTGCAACACGGCTATCTATCAGATCAAGAGAGCAAAAGGAGGGGTGTGGCGTTTTATACAGGATTTACGCCCTCTTAACAATATTATTGAGGCCGAGTATCCATTGGTTCCAGCAGAGGCACACTATTTTACTGTGGTAGATTTGAAGAATACATTTTTCTCCATCGCACTGCAGCCAGACTCCAAGTATCTGACTGTGTTTATGTATCGCGGGACCAGGTTTGAACACACT
Organism: Ambystoma mexicanum; assembly: GCF_040938575.1. Classification (NCBI taxonomy): domain Eukaryota; kingdom Metazoa; phylum Chordata; class Amphibia; order Caudata; family Ambystomatidae; genus Ambystoma; species Ambystoma mexicanum. The sequence continues at coordinate 86,717,381 of NC_090936.1, read as the reverse complement.
AGAATGCCTCACGGGTACTGTGAGGGACCCATCATCTTTAACAGAGTTATACAAATGGAATTGAGCAATTTACAGGTTGCAAGTACAGTGATACAGTACGTTAACGACTTATTGGTGTGCAGCCCAACAGAAAAGTGTAGAAAGGACTAAGTGACACTACTAACTTTGCTAGCTGACAAGGGATACAAAGTGGACCAAGATAAATTGCAGTACTGTCAAAAAGAAGTGGTGAACCTGGGTCAGATTATGTCAGCAGACAGGAGAAAAATAACACAGGAAAGAGTTGATGCCATACATAAAACTCCACAACCAAAAACAATGAAAGAGATGCAGCAGTTCTTGGGTCTATGCAACTACTACAGGGCAGGGGTTTTTGATTACTCCAGGACATTGCTGCAGGCATTAAAAGAAGCTCAGAAACACAAAACTAACATAAACTGGACAGCAGAAATGGGCGAGAGCTTTGATAAACTAAAACATTAGTTAGTACATGCACCAGTACTGGCTACACCCAATTACAGGGAGAGGTTTCACCTGTTTTCCCATTCAGATATAATAATTGGTCATACTAATTGGCTATAATTGGTTATTTATGACGCGCATAATACCCAGAGGTTTCTAAGCAAGGACCCGGGGATCGCACTTGTGTTGCTCTGCGTCGTCTTGCTTCCATGGTGAGCGTGTTGACCCTGAGCTATCCTCCCGAGACTCCTCCCGAGATCGGAAAGTAATGACAGCTGTGCTGACACAGAAAAAAGGACAGGGACGCAAATCACTTGCATTTTACAGTGGATCCCTAGATGCAGTAATGTGGGGACATTTCCCGTGTGAGCAGGTACTTGCTGCTGCTGCATTTGCAATTGAGAAGGCTTCCACAATAACTATGGGGTGCCCAGTAATTTTATACGTGGAGAATGCATTATTCGCAATACTGGAAAAAACAAAATTAACATTGACAACTCAGAGATCTTCAGAGTATAAGGTAATACTGACAAACCCGGCAATAGAAGTGTTGAGATGCAGGACTATACATCCAGCAGAGTTCATTGCAGAAAAAATAGAGCAGGGAGATTATATACATGACTGCATAGCGTGCATAGACAAAGGTGAAGATGACCCCCTTGGTTAAGGAAGAAGTGATTGTAGGGGGGAATATGATTTTCATTGACGGAAGCTCCAGTATTGATAAGACCACAGGACAAAGGCATTCATGTTCCGCAGTGGTAGGGCATAGACAACGAGTACACAAAGGTGAGGAGGTGATAGTGTACTCAAAGATGCAACTACCTGACCACTACTCTGCACAGGCAGCAGAACTGGTGGCCTTGATTGAGGCACTGAACATGTCAGAGGGCCAAGTAGTAAACATTTTCTCTTATTCAGCCTACGTTACTTCCACCGTGCGTTCAGGGCTAGCAAGATGGGGAAAGTAGAGGGTTCAAAAGGATTACTGAGTAAATTATTAGAAATGTTACCACTGCCAGTAGAACTAGCTTTAATAAAGTTCAAGGCCCACACAGTAGGGCAAGATTCAATTTAATTAGGAAACAAAAGAGCAGACACAGCAGCAAAAGAAGTAGCATTTCGAATGGATTGTGTCATCCAAATTCTTTTCTGCAGAGGGTGCTGTGCATTGTCTTTGACCTTGTGTCCCTCGAGAGCCTCTGTCCTCCTTGAATATAACGTCGACATTGGTATATATGGCACGCACCACAGCCCGTTGCTTCAGTTCTGTATTTCCGCACTGCTGCTCAAAGCGGTTCTTCACATCCGCGTGTTATTTAATGCATAGTTACCAGTTTGTTACAAAAATGTCTACTCATACCCCGAAAGTGGGGTTCAAGAAATGTGCTGAGTGTTCGGCTAAGATGTCCATAACCAATCCTCATCAAGCATGTCTCTGGTGTCTGGGGGGTGGGCCACATCGTTGAAGATTGTGGCTTGTCCCAGTCTATGACTGGAAAAGCATTAAAGGAAAGGAAGGGGAAACTTTCTTTTGGCAAACCATGCCCGAGTATGTCTTCAGTGACCCCCACAAAAATGTCTGAAGATAAGAGCCCAAGAGGGAGATCTCTGCACCAGGCCAAGAGACGCAGTAAACGTTTGAAGCATTAGAGATCTCAGCGGTCCTCTTCGTCATCTTCGAGGTGATCAAAGAAAAGGAGTCACCTCTCTAGATCATTCTCTATGGATTCCTCGCCCGAATGGAAACGGGTAAGATTTCCTAAAAATGGTGCTAGTCAAGTGGAACTGGAAACGTTCTGATGGCAGATGTATAAATTGTTTGAGAAGGCGGCAAAGCCAGCCCCTTCATTGAAGTCATTGGAGAAAAACAGACAGGCTGTTGTCAGTGAAAACCGCTGAACGAAGGCTTGGACAGCAGGTAGAAGCCTTTGAAGGATTTGATGGCTTCTCGTGCGCCTCACATAACCTCAATGCCTCGAAGGGCCTCCTTCTCCGACCCATTAGTCTATGTCAAAGGCATCGAAGTCGAGTCTATCGATGCCGAAAAAGTCGGGGTTGAAGCCCTCCGGGACTTTTGAAAGTCCTGAGGTTTTTAAACCTCAGGGAAGAAAAGATTTTTTTAAGTCCATGACCTCTGAATACGAGGAAGAGGTGGAAGAAGAAAGCCATATTTATTTTTTTGGTAGGGAATATGTGACTCCTGGTGTTCCAGAGGAGCTGATATGCCAGGAATCCAAAATGAGAGACCTTATGGACATCCTGCAGGATGCCAGTGGTCTAGACACCTCTCCAGAGGCTGATTATAGCACTCCTGAAGGTTCAGGTCATGCTGATGCATCTTATAGATCAGTAATGGCAAAGGTTATTGAATACCTTGGTTGGGGTAGATCATCTGTTGAATATGAACAGGATGACATTACAGATATTTTGGACAGGGGACCTTCTAAGGACCCAGTCCTTCCCTTCCATACAGCAGTGAGGAATAGAGTATAGAGAACTGGAAAAATCCAGATACCATCCCTGCGGTTCACAAGGACCCTATAAGTGAATCCAGAATTTCTTTCGAAACATCCGAGTCCACAAAGCCTTGTTGTGCAAGCAGCTACTGCTGCATCTAAGGGTGCAGCCTATCCCACAGTCCCTCCAGACAGGGAGGATAAAAGGCTTGTTGCCATGGGAAAGAAAGTTTTCTCCGCAGAGAGTATGGCACTGAAAGCAACAAATGCAACCTGTGCTATAGCGAAGTTCACCTACACTTTGTGGGAGGTGATATCCATTGCATCTGAACATATCCCAAAGGGTGAAGAAAGGAATGGCTTTATGAACATTATTCAGGACAGTAAAGATGCTATGTCCCAATCACTGCAGTCAGGGCTAGACACTGCATATTGTATTAGCCATTCTATGGCTGCTGGTACAGTGCTTAGATGATTTGCCTGGCTTCGTAAATCAGGGTTTGCTTCTGACGTGCAATCCAGATTATTGTATATGCTGTTTGAAGGGTCTTACCTGTTTGGAGCTTAAGCAGACAAAAGTCTTGAAAAGTTGCATTCGTCTAAGGCAGCAGCAAAACCTTGTTATCAGGCCATTAGGCTGTCCCAACAAGGTTCAACAGCTTCCTCTTCTGCTCCGGGATAGATCAATTGTTCATTTCGTTGCTATGCCTCAATTAGCAGAGGAAGAGGTCAATTTAACCAGTAGGGACAGAGAAGGCAACCTCGAGGACGTGCATGCAGAGGAGCTGCAGCAGTATCTGCTGCCTTGCCTTCTGCACCAACCGGTGCAACAAAACCACTTTTAAAACTTGAATCATTCGACAGTGGTGGCAGGCAGGTTATCCTAGCATCAGAAAGAATGGCGAAGTATTACAACAGATGCTTGGGCACTACAAGCAGTCGCCCATGGTTACTGCCTCTCTTTTCTAAAGAGACCACCAAACTGTCCCCCAAGAGGCCAGTCATTGAAAGTACCAGATCCGATCCTCCTACAGGAAGTTTAGACACTGTTGGGGAAGGAGAAAGTAATTTGTTCATCTACAAGAAGGAACACATGTGCTGTTCCTTGGCGAAAAGGAAAAAATACCCCTATTAGCAGTACTAAAAGTGAGCACGGAAAAAGATTTATTACCAAAAAACTTTAATGCAACCCCAATAATGCAGTTAATAGAGTTGCTGGGAGAAGCATCAGATGAGGAGAAAGACTTGAGGAAGAGGAGAGGATGCTCTTTATCCCCAACTGATTTGGTATGGCGGCACGATAGCACAGGAAAAGTGATCATGCCAAATAAATTGTTGCGGGTGGCATTGGAACAGCTTCACTACCCTGCCCACGTATCGAAAGAGCATGTGGCTGCAGGGAAATGTGAAGTCTGGTTCGTACAAAATTTGCGTGAGAATGTTGTAGAGTTTGTGAACAACTGCATGATATGCCAAAACTATTTGCCAGGTCACATATTGAGAGTTGTACAGAGAACATTGTCGCGACTGGGAGGCCCCTTTCAGAATTTGCATATTGACTATGTTGATATGGAAGAGATCTGTACCTCCTTATAGGTACTTGCTTGTAGTGGTGTGTCCATTTTCACGTTGGCTTGAAGCTGGTCCCTTTGCCCATAATGACTCCTGCTATGTGGCCACATTTCTTGTGAGAGAGGTGTTCCCAAGGTGGGGGATTCCAGATTAAATTTGTTCCGACGATGGTCAGCATTTTGCTAATGATTTAATTAAGGAGATAACAGCATTCCTGGGGATAATGCATAAATTAGGCACGGTTTATCATCCACAAGCCAACGGTTTGGCAGCAAAGATGAATGGACTGCTTAAAATACAGTTGGCAAAGCTTACCCAAACGCTTAGAAAATCCTGGGTGCACTGCTTGCCTCTTGCTTTGTTTACATTGCGCAATACGCCTGGAGGAAATCATCACTTGACTCCTCATGAGATTGTTACAGGGCGGAGAATGCATGCACCTATTCTGCCATCGCATACAATTTCTGATGTACATTCTACTTCTTGCATTCTGGGGGAGGAATTTGATATGTATCTCAAAAAACCTACAAAATCCCTTCAATACATATCCTTGCAGACGAGGCCAAAAACTCAAACTGGACAATCAGGACAATTTCCACAAGCAGCACCTCATTACCCAGGGGAGAATATATTTGTCAAGAATCACGTTCGCAAATGGAAGGAGAAGTGTTTCACCGGCCCACATACCGTGATCTATTCACAGTATAGATCCAAAACAGAGGAGAACTTCTGCTGGTGGGTAAAGAGATCATTGCGGCGGTCAACATGTTTCTACAGGATGTTCAGGCAGAGCAACAACAAGAAGCCTTACCCAACGCCCAGAGATATCCTTTAATCAAGAAAGAAGGTCTCTACTTTAAGGAACATGCCTTATACTTACCCACGAAGAGTCTACAGGAGCAGACCATCGCCTGGTGTCACGGCCTTCCTTTTGCAGGACATAAGGGCCAAAAGGCAACCGCTGAACTTCTTTCTCAGTAGTTCTGGTGGCCGACTCTACGGAAGGATGCAGCGGTTTACGTTTCTAAATGCCCCACGTGTGCCGTGGGGAAACACATGTCCTCCAAACCAGCTGGGTTGTTACAACAAGAGAGCCTCCCTTCTAAACCATGGACTCACATGTCCACTGACTTTATTGTGGACCTCCCAAAGTCAGACGGATACACAGCCATCATGGTGACTGTAGACACCCTGACTAAGCTGGCTCATTTCTCACCGTTATCCGGTCTGCCATCAGCTCTTTTGACGGCTTCAATGTTTTTGAAAGAATCGTCTGTTTGCATGGTCTCCCTACTAACATTGTATCTGATCGTGGCACCCAGTTCACCTCTTCCTTCTGGGCCTCCATAAGCCAACAGATGGGTATTCAACTAGCTCTCTCCTCTGGATACCACCCCGAGAGCAATGGGCAAACAGAGGGGCTGAATGCCATAGTAGAGCAATACTTAGTGTTTTTGTTGCCACAAACAGGACGAGTGGAGCAGGTTTCTACATATGGTTGAGTTCACTTATAACAACATTTTACATACAGCTATAGGAATGAGTCCTTTCTTATGTACTTATGGATACCATCCTCGTCACCTTCCTCTCAACGTGTCTACTTCAACCAAAGTACCTTCTATAGAACACCTGGTGGACACCCTCAAGGAAACCCACAAACAAGCTCTGGAGACCCTGGAAGAAAGCCAGAGAAGATACAAGAAGAGAGCAGACGCAAGAAGACTGCCTTACCCTTCTTGGACTGAAGGTATCCTGGTTTGGCTGTCCACAAGGTTTCTGCCCAGATGGATAAGGAAGGGGAAGTTATCTCCCAGATATATTGGTCCTTTTCCTATACAAGTTTGTATTAATCCTGTGGCTTTCCGTCTCCGTCTTCCGTTAAGTATGAAGAGGATTCACCCTGTATTTCATTCATCTTTGTTGAAGACATACGAACCAGATCCCTTTCACCGGAAAGCTCCAAAGCCTGAAGTCTCTATTCCAACAGATGAAGGTGAAGATGAATACAAAGTATCCCATCTTGTGGACTCCAGGTATTGGAAAGGAGTGCTGCAATACTTGGTGCATTGGAAGGGTTTCTCTGAGGCAGAACGCACTTGGGAGCCAAGGAAGAACATTCACACTCCTCTACTCATCCAGAAATTTGATATACTCACCCTGGAAAGCCAGGGGCCCCTCCGAGAAGGAGGGAGTATACTGTCATGCCCTCTTGGAAGGTATGGGATCGGTGAGGGGCCATTGAATCGTGCCATAACGCTCCCGCCGCTTCACAAGTTAACATTCTAGTTGATTTCCAACATGGCTGTCTCCTGACATAACTAGCCACGGATCCGGCGTCTTGGTGCGTTACACCTTGGTTCTTCCGTGCCTCAACTCTAGTTGCTCTTTGTGACCCTGCGCTCTGCTTGTTTTCTTGAGTGTATAGACAGAACCTGTTCTGCCCTTTTCGCGGAACCCCTGTTGCCGCAACCTTCCTTTGATTCTGTGTCGCTCTCCCCTCGTGGAGCTATTGCTGCTGTGACCTTCCTTTTTCTCTCCTAACGCCATTCGCTTCAAACCGTGTCTTTCTGTTTTCAACCTTTTTTTCCTCCTCCCTTCTGTGTGCACTCTGCACAGCTCTCTATCCCTCCTCTCGGGAGGACTATTTCACCCCCTGTTCTAGCTACTGTATTTCTCTCTGGGAATCTTCCCGTTTATTCCTGTCTTCGGGGCTGCTAGTCCAGCATAGCGGTTTCCGAGTCCTACGTCAGTCCACCGGAGTATCTCTGCTTTCAGTACAGCCTGCCACAATTCATCCAGCTGGAATCCATGCCACTGTTCTTCCTGAACAAATCTATCCATCAAACCATCCTAGTTCCACACTGTATCACCGCAAACAGTCCGGACTTCTTCTTCCATCTTTGACTGGACTCACAGGGTTTTTCAGCCAGGAGGCTTTTCCCTGTTGCTGGGGCTAGCTCCTGGGGAGACCATGCTGTTGGGGTTCTTCCTACCGACAGTGTGGTATCCCGAGGTGACCTTACTTGCGCCAGAAGAAGGACAAGAAGGGAAAGGATACGCTTAAGACCCATCGGAAGAAGAAGAATGAACCTGAAGAAAGCTCCACGGAAGACCCAGGTGAGGAGGAAGGGAGGGAGGTTTCTTCAGAGTCTGACAGTTACTGAGATTTGCAGCAGGGGAGTCACGTTTTCAATTTCGTGTCCTCTCATTCAGCCTAAGGTCGGCACCAAGAGTCTTCAGCAAGTGTCTGGCACCGGTGGCAGCAGAACTCAGACATATAGGAACTGAGGTGTTTCCATATCTGGACAACTGGTTAATAAGGGCAAGCTCATTCAACCTTGGCAGTCACGAAAACAATGAACCTTCTGAAGGGGCTGGATTTCTCCAAAAACGGAGCCAAATCCTGCCCAATTGCCGCCAAGACCGCGCTCTTCCTGGGAGCAGAGCTCAACACCTGCATACCCAAGGTACAGCCCTCAATAGACAGAATATCCGCAATACTACAACTGACCTCATGGTTCCACGACAACGTGACAGCCACGGTACGATCTTTCAAATCACTCCTGGGCATGATGTCCTCATGTATATTTCTCATTCCAAACTGCAGACTACACATGAGGCCAATACAATAGACCCTGGACCACCAATGGAGACAAGGACTCGGGTCATGGGAAGATGTCATTCAGTTTCCAGCAAGCTTCCACAAAGCACTCCAGTGTTGGAGCACACCACAAAATCTGTTGCAGGGAATGCCGTTCCAAGCTCTGACATCCACGCTTCTCATCAGAACAGATGCATCTCTGTCAGGCTGGGGAGCACACCTGGCAGATCTGCAAACAAAGGGCATGTGGTCATACCAAGAGTCCCAACTACACATCAATGTTCTGGAACTCGGAGCAATACGCTGGGCACTGAAATCTTTCCTGCTGGAGCTAGCAGGACTGGTAGTAACGATCCAGATGGACAACACAACCTCCATGCATTATACCAACAAGCAGGGAGGCTATGCAAGGAAGCACAGAAGCTATGGGTTTGGGCTCTACAGCACAAAGTTCAGATCAAAGCAGAACACCTGCCGGGAGTGGACAATGCCCTAGCAGACAAGCTGAGAAGAGACTACACAACCTCCCACAAATGGGAATTGGATAGGGCAGAGGCTCAACGGATATTCCACAGATGGGGACATCCAGAGATAGACCTTTTTGCCACCAAGGGCAACAAGAAATGTCACATGTACGCCTCCAGCTGTCCCTAGGGGACGCCTTCTCAGTTAATTGGACAGGCAAGTTTCTGTATGCCTTCCCACCGATTCCACTGATAGCACGAGTACTACGCAGATTGAAGGAACAACCGTGCAGAATGATACTGATAGCACCGGAATGGGCACGACAAGTGGGGTATACAATCCTCTGTTTTTTTTCCCCAGTGGTCTCCGATTCGCCTCAGAGCTCACCAGAACCTTTTGACACAGCCGAACTGCAAGGTTCTCCACCACTACCCAGCGAGACTGTCGCTCAAGGCATGGTTCCTGAGCAGCGAAAGGGGGGAGCCTGGCACCAACCACCTTTTCTTATGCTCATACTCCTCACTGAATGGTCCATGGGCACATTCGTGGAAATTTTTAATTCCCATGAGTCTTTGTTTGAACAATGGTGCATCGATGAATGCCATTTTTCACACCCCATATCTACAGATCCATCACAAATTTTTGAGCTCCACCAAAGATGGTTGCTGATAGAATGTGACCAACTTAAAATGTTTTCTGTAGCCTTTTTTTTACCAGTAGCTGTAACTTTTTTAGAAATTGATTTTGCAACGTGTTATACATCATACTGATGGTGTATGTGTGGGAACTGCTCTCGCATGACCTTGGCTATTCCCATGTGCCTGTCAATGGCTATCGGGCCTATGTGCATTCCTCTGGATTGCAGAAGTTCAATGGATTTAATGAACCCATATTTTTCCATTGCAACCAAAGATGTACATTCACACACTTGCAAAATGATTGAACTTTTTTGGTTTCCATGTCTTGGAAGTGGTAAGTGCAATATTTAGCAGAAAAACCTGGACTATCACACTGTCCATCACCCGCAAGCCTGAGCGTCTTTCCTTCGAAAGCATTGTCCAAAGTTAATTGTGTCCATGCCTGGCTAATTTCCGGGAACAAGAATTTCTTCTGATATCTGTAGAATTGGGTTTTTGCAAGGAACTCAAGTCCCACAAATGTACAGAAACTTGAAATGTTACTGAACGTTGATATGCTAAACAGCAAAGCAGATGAACAAAGTACATTTCCTGCAGGCACTTTTCCAAGTATAGGTGGAGCAGGCCATGAAAACGTATTATGGTTGTGTACACAGCTACCCTTCATTTTCAGGTTTGTGCCTTTTACTGTACGAGTAAAGTTCACCAATGGCTCCCCACAAATCCTCCTATGTAATTTATGATTGCAGCTTATCATTTTCATAATCTGAATGAGGCAGAAGTCGAATTCAATGCATTTTGGCTCCCATAACAGCCAATCGTCCTGCAGTACAGTGGTTTGTGATTCCTTGATGGAGGATAAGTCCGCAACACTTGGAAGAGTGAAGTCCAGATTCTTGCGAAGTTGCTTGACTTATTTCTGTTTGTGACATTTCTAGATTTTTCAAATGTATTGGAGAAAGAGAAAACATTATCTCTTCCTTAGATAGTAATTTTTAGCGGGTGTGGATTGTGTGAGGGGTTCTGCAAGGAATTCGGAAAAATCGTCTGTTATTTCTGTCTCTTCGGGTGACGTTTTGTGCTGTAACAGTGATCCATGGTTACTTTCCATGGGTCACTGGTGACATTCCATTCAAACACTGGACATCTGCATTGCAGCTCTAAATCTTGACTGGACCATGTAGAGATTCGAAAAGTAACTGCTCCCAATTGACATCGATTTGGCAAGCCACATCATTAGTTTGTGTTATTCCTCTTCTTCCTAGGTCTCTAATGGATGAAAAGAAACATGCTTCATTTTTTGTACACGTACATAATATATGAATTACAACCCCAAAATGTCAAATCAATACAACACATAATTAACAAGGTATTTAAAAACAAACATTTTCGTTATTTACCCTTTTCTGAATTTTCCTTGGAACATCCCATACTCTTACATCCCGTAATCCGTACTATATGGGCATCCCTTGCGAGGGACGGGAGACGGAACCTTTTTCACCAGAAAAAATCTTCTTCCCCTTTAAATGTAGAGGTGCGCGGGGGCACCTCCTTGACTCCACCCACCGGCACCAGTCCACAGTCCCCTTTTCCGCGTCCACGGGAACTGGCCGAATTCACCAGCATTCCTGGGTTTGGCTTTGGGCATGTAATATCATGCACTCGTCCCCGGATATTCTTCTATCTTGGTCTTTTTCTCTTCAGCAGGTGTCCAGCCGGCAAGGGTCTCTTCACACGTCTGACCCCCATGCCCTTTGCCTTTGCTGCCTTGGCCCCGACCACGGCTGGGAAGGTTGTTCTGCGTGCAACGCGATGACTCCACGTGCACTGAAGAACAGGCTAGCTAAGTGGCGGGAGCTCTTACAAAGCCTCCGTAGGACCTGAAGGACTTGGTCAAACATTGTTTGAGGCCGAAGGTAAGGTATCGAATCCCGTAAAGGCGACTCCTTCCCAAGGAAGCGCCCGACCGGGAGGAACCTTTCGGGTTCTAGCACCAGCACACATTCCGAGGCTAGTCCAGCTACCGGCTTCACAGCCAAGGGGTCTCCGGATCCTTCCGGTGTCAGTGCTGAGGGACTGCAAGGTTCTTTTACCGGGATTACTCCTGAGGGGCAATGCCCTATGTACCGGCACACATACCGAGGCTAGTCCAGCTACCGGCCTCACGGCTGAGGGGCTCTCCGGCTCCTCCCGGTTTCAGTGCTGAGGGACCGCAAAGGTTCTTTTACCGGGATTACTCCGAGGGGCAACACCCTAGTACCGGCATCATGGCCGAGGGGGCGCCTTCCCGCATCACTCCCGGCAGCTCTGATGAGGGCAGGTGCAGGATAGGCCTCATGTTCCAACAGCAAGCATCTTGGATGGGGCTGGTTCCAGCGAGCCAGACGCCACAACTTCGGCACATGGCACACAGCTCGACAAAATGACAGCCACGCCAGGCAAGATGGCCATGCATCCGATACCCCCTCTGGCAGAGCGGGCGGAGGAAACCAGTCACAAGGTGGGACTGGTGCCAACCAGGTGCGTGACCTACAGTTTATCCATCAGCGGCGCAGCGCAGGTTTCCCCTGCACCCCAGGTAGAGTGTGCCCTGGCCCCAGCAGCCATTAGCCAATCCATCAATATCACTTGCCACCGCTACAGCCTCCGAAGACAGGTTCTTTAGAAGGTTCCTAGGGCTGATGCAAACTACCCTGAGGGGGCCATCCTCCAGGATGCCCGCAGGGACATGGTTCCCCAGGTCACCACACCGGAACCCATAGTCATTCCTGCTTTGGCTCTGGTGCCACAGGCCCCAGTGCAACCACTGCTGCCCCAGCAGATTCCGGCTTCCCTGCCTCTCACAGTAGAGGCGGTTTCAAACCAGCCTCCGCAGCAGCCACCGGCTCTGGCTTCCGCTCCGCAGCCCACAGCGCCTAGCACTCCTCCACCAGTTCCGGACCCTCCGAGCACTCTGGTGGACACTGACGAGGAGGAGGACACCAACACGCCATCTTCAGCCAGGGCCTTCCACGAACACCTTGTAAGTTTGGCAGAATTTTTGGGCCTTCCTCAGCCCGAGGAGGGGGTCTTGGGTGGCAGAAGTCCTCACCCTAACACCCTCTACCAGAATGGGAATCCCGATGCAGAAAGACGTAGTTGCCCTGGTCATGAAGGGGTGGCTCAAGCCTCACTCGGCGCAACCTTTCAATCGGCGCCTAGACGCCAAGTATAGGCAGATGGAAGGAGATACACTCTTGCTTTCGGCACATCCTCAACCGCACTCTTCTGTGATTGCTGCGGCGTCACTCTTTTCTAAGACTCAGTTGTCCTCGGCCACCGCGTCCTCGACGCTGCTAGGCAAGGAGGAGAAGATCTTGGAGGCATATGGAAAAAAGCTGTACTCCAACGCCTCTTGCATCCCAGAACCTCTGGCACAGAGCCAAGCGCGCTTCAGGGCTGGCCTAGGAGAAGCCGAGCTGGTAGCGCAGGACATCATGGAGTCCACCTTGGCCCACATCGATACCTCTGGCCGCGGACATGAGATGGACGGACTGGCTCCGGGCTACTAGGTTAATCCTGCGGTCCAGGAACGCATATTGGACCTTTCATTTGAGGGTAGTGACCTCTCCACTCCACCATGGATGAGGAATTAGTTGAAAAGAAGAACAGCTTGCAAGCCACAAGGTCTTTATCTATTCTTACGAAGGCCACGCCCAGTTGCAGCACCGCTTTGACAAGTGGTGGGCATTTGGCGGGTTCCGGGGTGTCCAAGAACAAAGGTCCAGACAACCTTTCCGTTCTCTGAGTCAGCACCGGAGGAAACAACAAAAGGGGGGGGCAAGGGGTCTTTCCAATCCCCCTCCTCTGCAACAGCCTCAGAGGGAAAGGGGGAAAGAAGGCATGACACGCCTCCTTCAGGGCCACGTGTCTCTGGTGGGGGGGGCAGGCTTTCCTTTCACGTGCAAATTTGGTGCCAGAATTTTTCGGACCCCTGGATCCTTTCTGTAGTCTCCGCGGGGTACCACCTACCAGTACCTTCCTCTCTTCTCTCCTCTCCCACAGATTGGGACAACAACTCTGCTGGCGGAGACCGGGTCGCTCATCTAGAGGCAGGCAGTGGAAGAAGTGCCAGCCTCCCAGCGAGGATTGGGCTTCTATTCAGGATTTTCGCCATACAGAAGAAGAAGAACCAGGCCGGCCTGAGAGTTGTGTTGGACCTTTACACCCTCAATCTCTACCTCCTTCTGCAAAATTTCAAGATGGTTAAGCCAGCTCTTATTGCAGAAACACTGGACAGAGGAGACTGGATGCACTCCCTGGATCTGATGGACGCTTATCTACATGTCCCGATTTGGCAGCAACATCGTGCCTTACTCAACATACACCAATCAGCCAGACCTACCCGGACCATCTACTCACACTGCCTAACCGTGCTAAGATTCCATCTGAAAAGAGATGGGGGAGCAAGCTTCCCAGTGCTAGCTGCCAACAATGGAATGCCCTCCCCCTCAGCCTCAGGACAGAATCCGCATTCTGGACCTTCAGAGCAAAAGTCAAAAGCTGGCTCTTAGGGAAGCTCCCTACCTGCTCAGTTCCTGGCACTGCCATGGTACCCGGCCTGATGTAATCACCCCTGACATTGCCTCCCATGGCCCCCCTCTTTGACCACAAACTAACCCCTGGTCACCCTGCACTTATCGTTGTTGTATTCTCCCTATGTATATACACTTTGCGCCATTCACCTTGTAAAAACCTCCTGAATTCTCTTATTAACTCTTGTAAAACCACCTGTATTTTCTGTAAAGTCATGCTTGTATAAACTTGTAACCTCTGTATTAGCTTGAAGTACCCAGTTACCCGATGGTTCGGTACGCGGTACAAATAAAGAAACTAAACTAAACTACTGCTCTGCAGGATCATGGGCAGTGAATGCAGTGGTAGCCCTCCTCAGGGCCCAGGGCCTCCGCGTCTACCCATACCTGGACGACTGGCCGTTCGTGTCTGTGCACTGATGAACACCAGGCCCTGGGGTTCAATATCAATCTCAAGAAGTCTTGGCTGCAGCCCACGCAGAGCCTGACCTTCTTGGGCCTCATCTGGGACACTGGCTCTGTGAGAGTCTTTCCCTCGGAGGACAAGATTGCAGCCTTCAAGAGAACCACAGCTCACTTCCTCTCCAGGTCAGTTACCTCAGCCTGGTGGTACCAACGCCTATTGGGTCTTATGGCAGCGGTCCGTTTGGTCGTACCACACATGAGGCTCAAGATGAGGAAATTACAGCTGCACTTCGCAGCCTCATGGAATCAGGAGAAGGGTGTCATGGCCACAGGCCCCAGAACACAAAAACCACACCATATAGTGATGAGGGCAATGGGTCACTTGACTCACTTATGTCCCTTTGGGACCCATAAACACAGGGGCCCTGGCTGGACTCAGTCCTGGCACCTTTGATGCCAGGCTCATGTAGAGATGTGAGCAGGAACACTTTATTTCAGTGCAGGAGTGCTTTTATTTTACAAGAACTTTCCAGGAGCTGAAAGTCTTTATTCCAGAGAACATCCTCATGTGCTGACTCATCGGGTGTGGCTCCCTATGCCTGGTCTTCATGTGCTGACTCATCGGGTGTGGCAGGGTGGCTGTACCTGGTGGGCGTGGCTTCAGAAGCTCAGCTATATAAATAAGCTGCTCCATCCTTAACACTGGTGCTTCGCGTTACTGTGCACTTGCGTGCAACGTGGCGCTCTCCGCCGCTTTGACCAGTTTATTTACCTTTGAAACCAGGCGTTCTCCTGCATACTCACCTCCAGGAAACCAGTGCTTCATTGCTTCATCTGCAGACTCATCTCCTGACATTCGGTGATCTTGATCCAGAAGCCACAGCACCGCACTCTGCATCCATGAACTCGGATCCTGTGAAGAAGAAAGACAAGGTTAGAACATCCGCCCTAGGGCCGCGCCGCATTTGAACCCTGCACGCCCCCTAGTTAACAATTTAACAGCTACAATACCACTGCAGCTTCGTTCCTCATTCCCTCTGGCTGCCGCCTCAAGCTCCGCAGCTTATGCCGGCCCGCAAACATCCCCTGCAAGGGAAGAAAGCAAAAGAGCAAACATCAAAAGTGGAATGGACAGCAATACAAGACAACAAACTTTACAATACAACAAAAACAGACGAGGAAAGACAAAGGCAAACAGGAACACTTACCTGAAGTATAGTGGCTTAATCGCAGCAGGACTGGACTACCACGTGCAAGGGACCAGTGAAGGAACTCGGTCCAGATCATACAAGCGCCCCTACCAGAAGCAGCAGGACGGAGTGCTCGCCAAAACTAATGAACAGGTGAGCTTTCCAGGGACAGCGCATCCCACGGGTACCATGGTTTGGGAGAAGGGGTCTGGAACGGGGATCAGGCGCACAAGCTGGCATACTCACGCCCCCTATTCTCCATGCAGGAGCAGTTCCAAGCAGCATCACCTATTACCACCAGTCACCACATAAGTGCAGAGGGCTACGTCGGACCCGAGCAACCTCACCCCCGGGAGGGCTGCAACCATGCCCAAACACCTGTGCAGAGACCACGTGAGCGTAACAAAGGGCTCCCAAGTGGAGCCAGTTAACATTCCTCCCTTTCTCCGCTCGGACCTCCAGCGGTGGTTCGCGGACTGTAACCTGCAGCCGGCCAAGCACTCGGGACACAGTCACTACAGACTCTTCCCTAGAGGGCTGGGGAGCCCCCTGGATAACCACAGCGGCCAGGGAGTCTGGACTCGGCAGGAGTCCCACATCAATTGGCTAGAAATGAAGGCCATATGGCTGGCTCCCAAAGCCTTTCTCACTCTTATCAAGGGCAGGGCAGTTCTTACCGAGACAGACAACCCCACCAGCATATACTGGATCAACAAGCAGGGGGGGTACCAGATCCCCTCCGCTAAGCAACCTAGCAGTCAGCATGTGGGAATGGGCCCTGGAGAAAAACATCTACCTTATGGCTGTCCACCTCCCGGGGGAATCCAACCTGGAAGCGGACAGGATCGGCAGACTGGAGGTGGGGGCACTCAGCCCTTCTCCTCACAAACTAGCCCTCACAGTGCGGTTCCTGAGCAGGTCACGCTGAAACACTTGAGCCTAGCTCAGGCTAACCTAGAGGTCATCCAGAGTCTGCAGAAGCAACGGTACTAGGTGCCAATATAAGAGTAAATGGTCTAGATTCTGTCATTGGGCCGACTCTAGGAAGATCGCCCCTCTTAGGTGCACCTTGGATGACGTGCTCTCCTTTTCTGCCCACCGCGCCCACTCCGGCACACAGGTGGATGCATACTGCATCTATCTGGCAGCCATAGGGGCTTAAAGGAATTCGGAGGAGGGCCTCTTCTCCTCCTCCAACCCGGTGGTCAAGCGAAATCTGGCAGACCTCCGAAGGCTTTACCCGCCTTTAATGAAACCACACCCTGTGCAGTACCTTAATGGGGTGTTGGGCACCTTGGCGCACAAACCTTTTGAGCCACTAGTGTCCGCGGACATCAGGCTGGTCACCTTAAAGACAGCCCGGCTCGTGGGCCTCACCTCAGCTTGCAGAGTCAGCGAGATCCAGGTTCTGGTGGCTTCAGAGCCCTACACTACCTTTCACAAGGACAAGGTCGTCCTGCAAACTCTCCTGCATTCCTAGCCAAGGTTACCTCCTCCTTCCATTTCAACGAGGAAATAGTCTTACCAACTTTCTTTGCCGACCCCCAAGGAGGAGCTTCAGGGGTCTGGCACCGTCTGGATCACAGATGCGCACTTAAATACTACTTAATACTTATTGTATTTGGTTAATATAACCCTTTACAACCATAGGAAAACAACACATAAAAATAGAGAAAAGCATCGAGAAAATCTCAGTGATAAATAGACATAAAACATAAGCGAGGGGAACAGCACAACAGGGAAAGAAGAAAAAAAAAAGAGCACATTACCTAACATACCATTATCCAATTATTCATTGAAGCCATATGTACTTCCTCAATCATTTTGATCCAGTCCATCTCATCCCATCTTTGTTTTGCTTTCACCGGATTGTCTATTAATGTTTGGATCTCAATGCCTGCCTCGGCTAGGCAGACTTCCACTTGTGCACGCAGGTTTGTCAACATATTTGACTTATTGTTGTCCATATGGACCTTTATATCTTCATAGAGTGATCCTTCTTGTGCTATTATAATGAGGCAAACGAGTGAGGCTAATTTCCAGACCATTTGCCCTTTCAGAGATCTTAAACCCAGTTGAAATCTGATGTTATATACTACCTGGACAGGACCAGGGACTTCCGCTAGTCGGACGCTTGGTTTGTCACTCTTGGTGGGTCAAGGCCTGGTTACCAGGCCTCCAAGGCCTCCATAGCAAGGTGGATGGTTGTGGCCATATAGGAGGCCTATGAGGGGCAGCACAAACATATGTCAGCTAACTTACATGTCCAGGTGGTCAGAGCCAAGGCCACGGCCATCGTGTTCCAACGGCATTTGCCGTGGCAGGTCATTAACAGGGCGGCTACCTGGGCCTCCCCTTCGACTTTCTGTAAGCACTACTGTTTGGACTACTGTTTGGTCGCCGCTTCTAGGTCAGACGCTGCAGACAGACAGGTGGTTCTAAGAAACCTGTTTTCTTAAGGAGGGGCTCCTCTCCACCCTTGGGCTACATTCAATTCTAATCGCTGATACAGTATGGAGGAAAGGGGACGGGACGTAAGAGTAATTAATAATTGCTCACCGTAGTGACTAACGTACTCTTAGTCCATAGTCCCCTTTCCTCCATACTTCCCAGCATCCTCCCCCCTAATAATACTGGCGTCATTACACAATGCTGATCATTGTCGACGCTTCAATGAGGACTGAGGAGTGGCGCCGGTGGGCGGAGTCAGGCGAGTGCATGCTCCCAGGGCCGCGCCTCTAAATTTAAAGGGGAATAAGATTTTTTCTGGTGAAAAAGGTTCCATCTCCCGTCCCTCGCGAGGGACGCCCACACAGTATGGGAGAACAGGGACGATGGACTAAGAGTACGTTAGTCACTACAGTGAGTAACTATTAATTTCTGATTTGCCGACCACAAGACCAAGCTGAAGAACACCATTTTGAAATTGTATCAACCATGCAATTTGCTCTTCAACATCAAGATTAATATCTACAAATATAACCAATTTCACTCCGGTAAACATTAGAGAATTACAAATATTACATAAATGTTATAAATGATGATAACTTTAAATTTATAAATATCATATGTATACCTCTGCACCATGGGTCTCTTAAATTTTGACCATGTCAACAGTACATTCCTTATACATAACAAATTCAACAAAAATGATTACATTGTTAAACAATGTAAAGTTAAAATCATTGATCTCACAAATTATATCAGTACATTCTCAGTTGTTATAACGCATCCACCAGACCGGTTGCAGTAGAAGAGTAGTATGTTGTAGAAGTTCCAGCCTCCCCCATATCAAAGTAATAGCAATAATAAAGATGTAAAAAGAAATTTAAAAAAAACAAAAACGATGATCGATATTTACATAGAAGCCTACATGCCACTTAGACAGATTTCTGTATTGATATGCACTTGGGTGGATTTACTTATTGCAACAATAATCCGTACTAATAAAGTCACTAGTGTGCATAGACCTCTCAAACTACCTCCACTGCAGTGCGCTATCTTGCTCTTTTCACGCTCAACCTTACTAAAACCTTGCATTACATATCCGCCTGAACGCATGGAGACCACACAAGTGCCATCTTTGCGCGTTAACTTTGTTTTGAAGGCTAAAATTGTACATAACAATAATCAATATTATTTTCGTTGAACTTAAGCAAATTAATATTTTGTATAGTCGCATCTGAAGGATTGGTATAAAAAAAATACTTGAATGGTGAGTGCAATAGTGGTAGATCGATCCTTTAATTGATACTTATATTAAGACCTGTCATGATGCCTACTTCCGGGGAACCAGACCAGGTCCAGCAACCCCGGAAGCAGGCATCAAGTTATTTTGAGCAAGCCCAAAAACCCCTGCTAGGGGCTGTTTGGGTGCGGTCCTGGCGCCTATGGCGCCAGGCTCATATGGAGAGTCAGTCCTGGCGCCTATGGTGCCAGGCTCATAGAGTAGAACTTACCTGATGCAGACCATGCTGCAAGCTTACCTGATGCAGACCATGCTGCAGAGCTCCAAGCCAAATGAGGCTTGGAAGGGACAATTTTACCTAGGGACTATTTTTTACTCGGGTGGGGCTGGGGAGGAATACTTACCTGGGACTACTTTGGTGGCTATTTAAACCACGCCCGAAGAGCAGCACACGCTTCACGTTATTCTGCATCCAGCAGCGTAACGCTCACCGTGTCTGCAAGCCTGCATCCAGTCTTCTGCCACGGCCGCCTCGAGTCTGCAGGTTCTAGAAAAAGGGAGGAACAGAAAGAGAAGAGGTTAGAATAAGAGCAAAACCTTCAATCCTTACCTGAATTCCGGATCCACCGCGCCTTCGAGCTGGAAGAAAGAAGCATTTTACGTGCGCCGCCTCGCCTGCTGCAGCACTGCGCTGAACTCACCGGCCTTCGCAGCATCCTCATGATCCACCACATCCTTCTGCGCGTTCCCGCCGCACTCTGGCACCTAAGGGGAACACAAGAACAGCAAAGGTGAGCCCAGGGGATAAACAGAGGCAATAGTAACTACCCCCATAGACTTACCTGATTACCGCCGGGGGTACTATTCCTCTTCATGGGTCGGCGCAGTCTCCATTGCATTCTCGCCGTACCCCGGCCCCTAAGGGGAACAAAAGGACAACAAGGTGAGACGAAGGGACAAACAAGGGGAACTCTTTTTCACCACAATAGAATTACCTAATTTTACCTCCGGAGGCATTATTCCCTGAACTTCATATTTTCTCTCCACACCTGAATAAGGAAGCAAGCCACAGGTTACATTCTGGCCTTATTTTATTGAACTGTGTAGGATAAGTCAAATCCTTACCTGAACTTCGTCAGCTACCACGAGGAACTCTTCGCTGGGTTCAAGCTGCAAACTGCAAGGAATCGGACAAGAGTGAAAGTCAGACATGTGAACTCTTACGAACTACATACTTTTCAGAGTCAATATTGTTCTGGAACTCACCAATTCCTTCGAGCCAGTGAAGCAACTGGTTATCAACGCGCCCCTGCGCTCAATGCAGGATGGAGAGCTCATCTTTTCAAACCATCAGGTGAGACTATAAGAGGGGACATCAAAGGTGATCTGTGGGGAGAACAGCGGGGGTGGGGGGATTTACGCTCAACCCCACGGGTGGTTAATTCCCTTTCTCCATTTACAGAAAAATATTCCTACGGGCCAAGCAAACGAAGGTAGGTGTGCCAGTCCAGTCCGTCATCTCGGCCCTACGCGTCACATTGGTGGAGTCCGCAGCTGTCCAGTTCAGATCGATGCCTCTGTGGGAGCCAGGTGAGCGTAACAGAACGCGAAGCCTACCCACAAATTCCCACCCAGGCGTTATGGATACCTCAGAGACTGACCAATTGGCCCAAATACTAGGGGAACTGAGGGCTGAAGTGCATTCTGCCCGTCAAGAAACCAATGCT
Organism: Ambystoma mexicanum; assembly: GCF_040938575.1. NCBI lineage: Eukaryota > Metazoa > Chordata > Amphibia > Caudata > Ambystomatidae > Ambystoma > Ambystoma mexicanum. The sequence continues at coordinate 86,696,600 of NC_090936.1, read as the reverse complement.
CTTAGGAGAGAACTGATTTTGTCAAAGGAGCGAACTGATGACCTTGCTAGGCAACTATTGCAAAGCCAGGCTGGACAAGCACCCCTACCTGGTTCCGGGGGAAATCCAGCTCCTGTGGTATCGAGTGACCCTGTGCAAATAAACCTACCAGGAAATATTCCATTAGCCCCACCCGAACGCTTTGCCGGAGATCTCAAAAGGTTTGCTGTGTTTATGAACCAATGCCGCTTGCACTTTTTATGCAGACCTGGAGCCTTCCCAAATGATCAAGCCAAGGTAGCCTTTGTATTGTCATATCTCAGTGGCAGTGCAGCTGATTGGTCAATTCCACTAGTTACTCAGGATGACCCAATTCTTCAGGATTTTCAGGGCTTTCAAACTAGCATGGAAAGACTATTTGCCCGGCACTCCCAAGGAGAGGCCCTGGATAACAAACTTTTGTCCCTACAACAGGGTAACCAGGACCTTCTATCCTACATCGTGACCTTTAATAGGTTAATAGTGGAAACTGGATGGCGTGAGGTAAAACGAATCACGTTATTTCATCGAGGACTTCAAGGAGAACTCAAGGATGTCTTGGCTCAAGTCGTGAAGCCACCTCAAGACTGCGCTGAATATATAGACTTAGTGGTCCAGTTAGATCACAGACTTCAGAACAGAAAGGCTGATCGAGCCAAGTTTGAGAATCGGGTGTTGGTCAAAACCCACGCTAACCCCAAAGGAGCAGATGCTTCAGAACCCATGCAAATCGGAGGGGTTAAAGGACCCTTAACCCAGAAGGAAAGAGAAAGGAGACGGCAAATGCAATTGTGTCTATATTGTGGAACTTCTGGACACTTTCTACGGGATTGCCCTGTAAAACCACCCACGAAGGTAGTAGGAGCTGCTGATAAAAGCCATATGGAGTCAGACTCGGGAAACGACCACGCCCGACAAGCGTAGAGGTCCGCTTGCCGAGCTTGAAGAAGGATACTCAGACCTCGCATTTCATCATACCAATGGTCCTCGTAGATCCAGGGCAGCCATCACATATGCACGCAGTAAGGGCATACATTGGTAGCGGGGCCATAGGAAACTATGTGGACTATGAATTGGCTTCCAGGATGAATCTACCTCTCTGCCGAAAAACCACCTCAGCTGTCATCACCACAGTCGATGGAACTGAAATTGCCTCTGGGCCTGTAACTCATTCCACCGCAGAGATGACACTATTGGGTCAGGATGGGCATCGAGAGACTATTGTGTTTGATCTAATCAAAGCCCCACAGTTCCAAATAATACTGGGGATACCTTGGTTGGAAACACATAATCCTTGTATTGATTGGCGAGAGAAGAGAATAACCTTCGCGGATTGTGCACAAACCTGTTACCCAAAGAAAAATCAGAAAGCAGGCCTGGCCACAGTAACCACAGCAGTCATGCAACTACCTCCAGAATACCAAGAATTCCAGGATGTCTTCCAAAAGGAACAGGCAAACACCTTACCTCCTCACAGATCGTACGATTGTCAAATCGATCTCATACCCGGTGCACAACCCCCTTGTAGCAGGATCTATGCCCTTACGGAACCTGAGAAGCTTCACCTACGACAATACTTAGACCAGTACCTTGCCAATGGCTTTATTCGCCCATCCAAGTCCCCTGCATCTTCAGCTTTGTTCTTCTTGCCCAAAAAGGAAGGTGACCTCAGAACGTGCATAGACTACCGCGCATTGAACCAGATAACTGTTAAGAACCGATACCCGTTGCCTCTGATCCCTGAACCACTAGACCAAGTGAAGGACGCTTGTATATACACTAAATTAGATCTCCGGGGGGCATACCATATGGTACGTGTAAAAGAGGGCGACGAATGGAAGACTGCTTTCCGCACTAAGTATGGGTTATTTGAATACCAGGTGATGCCTTTCGGGTTGTGCAATGCACCAGCAGCCTTCCAATACTTCATGAACGATGTCCTTCGTGAACTCATTGACGTTTGTGTTGTCGTGTATATCGATGATATTCTAGTATACTCCTCTTCAGAATGTGACCATGGGAAGCACGTCCGAGCAGTCCTTGAGAAATTGCGCCAGCACAAACTATATGCAAAACTAGAAAAATGTGTTTTTCATGCCACATAAGTTGAATTCCTTGGGTTTATCCTGACCCCAAAGGGAGTCCGAATGGACTCACGAGAGGTGGACACAATCCTTAAGTGGCCATCACCAAGTTCAGTTAAAGGAGTACAAAGCATGCTCGGCTTTGCCAATTTCTACCGCAGATTCATCCCAGATTTTTCACATGTCGTACATCCCATCACAGCACAAAAATAAACGCTTTATGTGGACTGAAGAAGCTGAAAATGCCTTCCAAGAGCTGAAAGTGAAATTCATGTCTGCACCTGTGTTAAAGCACCCGTGCCCTGAACTTCCATACATAGTGGAAACTGATGCATCCAGTCTAGTCATGGGAGCTGTCCTGTCTCAAAAGGACCCTGAAACTGGCCAGCTTCACCCAGTAGCATTTTGGTCCAGAAAATTCTCGGCACCCGAGTTAAACTATGCGGTTACCGACAAGGAGTTATTAGCCATCAAATCCGCCTTCAAGGTTTGGCGGCACTATCTTCTCGGTGCCAGGCATACCATTACTGTGATCAACGATCACCGGAACTTACAGTATTTAAAAACAGCCAAGGTCCAATCGTCACGTCAACTCCGATGGGCATTGTTCTTTGCCGAGTTCGATTTCGTGATAACCTATCGACCAGGTTGTAAGAATGGTAAAGCAGACGCCTTATCCCGAATAGGGATGGGAGAGGCAGAAGTGAACCCAAAACCAGTAGCTATAATTTCCGAACAAAGGATTCTTGGCATGACTACTCTACAGACACTAGAGGACATTCAGGTAAAGATACAGCAACTCTTTGATCCTACAGCCCTGCAGAACTGGGTAAAGAAAGGCCCGGACTACTCTGTCACTGTTACGCTCACCTGGTTCCCACGGCGGCGTCGACCGGAACTGGGCCGCTGTTGTTTCCACCAGCGTGACGTGTAGCGCCGAGATGACTGACTGGACTGGCCCGCTCAGCCTAGTTTGTCTGGCTCCCAGGAATATTCTTCTGCAAAGGAGAAGAGGAATTAACCACCCGTGGAATTGAGTGTCAACCCACCTTCCCCACTCCCGTTGTCTTCCCACAGATCACTCTTGATGTCCCCTCCTTAGTCTCACCTGATGGTTTGGAAGGATGAGCTCTCCATCCTGCGTCGACCGCAGGGGCGCGTTGATGACCAGTTACTTCACTGGCATAGAGGAATTGGTGAGTTCCAGTATTGACTCTAAAGTCCAATTGTTCATAAGAGTTCAAATGTCTGATCTTCACTCTGTCCGATTCCTTGCAGGTTGCCGATTAATCCACTCGAAGATTTCCAAATAGCAATTGGTAAGATTCAGGTAAGTCTATTGTGGTTTTCCCCTTAGGGGCCGGGGTACGGCGATGAAGCAGAGTTGACTACGCCGACCCGAGATGAGGTGAGTACCCCCCGTGGTAAATCAGGTAAGTCCTTGGGGGGGTAGCTTGTATAGCCTTAGAGAGTCCCCTTGCTCACCTTGCTGTCTTTGTCTCCTTAGGTGTCGGAGGGCAGCCGCGAGATGGAGAGAGCGTGATGGAATGCTGAAGTACCGCCAAGCAGGTGAGTTCAACGCGGCACCGTAGGAATGCGAAGCAATGCTTCAAAGACTTCTGTCTTTCAGCTCCGTGGCGAAATGGATCAGGATTCAGCTAAGGATTAAAGTTAAAACTCCTGTTCTAACCTTTATCCTCCTTTTCTTCTTGTTTCAGGAGTCGCAGGACTGAAGCGGGCGTGGCTGTAGACTGGAGCTGCTGAAAACACGGTGAGTGTTACGCCGCAGCAAGCAGAATAATGCGAAGCGCGTGTGGCTGTCTGGGCGTGGTTTAAATAGCCTTGGAAGAAGATCCAGGTAAGTATTCTTCCACAGCCCCACCCAAGTAACAAAATAGTTCCTTCAGTAAAATAGTCCCTCCTAAGCCTCATTTGGCTTGAGTCTTCATGCAGCATGGTCTGCCTCAGGTGAGTATGCAGCATGGTCTGCTTCAGGTAAGTTATCAATAATGAGCCTGGCGCCTATGGCGCCAGGACTGACTTTATCTTTATGAGCCTGGCGCCATAGGCGCCAGGATTGCACCCAAACAGTCCCTAACTGGGGCTTTTGGGCATGCTCCAAGTGGCATGATGCCTGCTTCCGGAGCTGCTGGGCCTGGTCTGGTCTTCCGGGGGCAGGCATCATGACAGCACTCCCCCTCAAGGCCCCTCCTAATGTCGTTCTCCCCCTTGGCCGTGGTTTGTCTGGAAATTCCCGATGGAACCTCTTCACTAAACGAGGTGCATGCACTTGGTCACTAGGTTCCCAAGACCTTTCCTGCGGACCATAACCTTTCCAGTCAATTAGGGAAAAGAGTTTTGATCTCACTCTTTTTGAGTCCAAAATATTCTTGACTTTGAACTCGGGCTCCCCATCTATGAGGATAGGTTCAGGTGGAGTGGTTAGCCTAGTTCCTGGTTGCACTGGCTTCAAAAGAGACACGTGGAAGACGGGATGGATTTCCATATGAGCAGGTAGGTCCAACTTGACGGCCACTGGGTTAATAATTGCCTTGACAGAAAAAGGTCCCAAATACCTGGGGTTAAAGGTCCGAGTCCCCTTGAGTGATAAGTGCTTAGTGGCTAACCATACTTGGTCCCCTATTTGGTATTGAGGAGCTTCACTTCTGTGCTGATCCGCATCCTTTTTGTATTTTTCCTTAGCCTTTTGCAAATGGATGGTTGCTTCTTTAAAGGCTTGTGTAATAACAGCGCGGAGATGGTCCACTGCGGGCATCTCTAAATGCTGGGGTGAGTCCAAATCCGAGGTTCGAGGATGGTGCCCATAAATGGTAAAAAGAGGACTTTGTCCAGTTCCTGAGTGTACGGAATTATTGTACGCATACTCTGCGATCCACAGAATGTCTTTCCAATTCCCCTCAGACTGATGTAGCATACAACGGAGGTACTGTTCAAGAGTCTGGTTGGTCCTCTCCGTTTGACCGTCGGTCTGAGGGTGGTGACTGGTCGAAAGCCTAACATCAATTTGTGCCAGTTGGCAGAATTTCCTCCAAAAATGTGAAATGAATTGACTGCCCCGATCTGAAATTAACACTGAAGGAAAGCCATGCAGGCGGACAACATTTTCAAGGAATTCCTTGGCCATGATTGAAGCTGAAGGTATCCCTTTTAAAGGAATGAAGTGGGCCATTTTAGAAAAAAGATCTACAATAACTAGAATGGTATTGTAACCTTGGTACGGGGGGAAATCCGTGATAAAGTCTAATGACAAGGTATGCCAAGGGGTAGGTGGTATGTCTAATGGTTGCAATAATCCAGCAGGTTTTTTCTTTTGCCCTTTATTTTGTGCGCAAATGCCACAAGACATGACAAATGACTTGACATCCTTTCGCCAGGTGGGCCACCAAAATTGCTTCCTAATTTTAGCTTCGGTTTTTGCAATACCCGGATGCCCTTCTATTAAGGTGTCATGGTAATGGGAAATGACAAGTTCCTGTAGTTCTTTTTGCGGTAAAAATAGCCGGCCTTGGTAATAAGGTAAATCATCGATGACAGAGTACTCTGGACCTTTCTTTGCCCAGTCCTGTAGGGCAACGGAATCAAAGAGTTGGTGGATCTTGTTTTGAATGTCCTCCAGTGTCTGTATGGATGTCAGGCCAAGGATTCTCTGTTCCGGAATTATGGGTACGGGTTCTAAAGTTATTTCTGCTTCTCCCATTCCAATCCGGGACAAGGCGTCTGCTTTACCATTCTCACAACCTGGTCGATAGGTTATTACAAAATCAAACTCGGTGAAGAACAATGCCCAACGGAGTTGGCGCAAAGATTGGGCTTTGGCTGTCTTTAGGTATTGTAAGTTGCGGTGATCGGTGATGACCGTGATGGTATATCTGGCACCCAGTAGATAGTGCCGCCAAGCCTTGAAGGCGGACTTGATGGCCAGCAGCTCCTTGTCGGTTATGGCATAGTTTAATTCGGGGGCTGAAAATTTTCTTGACCAAAACGCCACTCGGTGAAGCTGGTTAGTTTCGGGATCCTTTTGGGAAAGGACTGCTCCCATGGCTGAACTGGATGCATCTGTTTCCACTATGTAGGGAAGCTCGGGGCGCGGGTGTCTTAATATGGGAGCAGATGTGAATTTAGCTTTTAACTCTTGGAAGGCGTTCTCGGCTTCCTCTGTCCACACAAAGCGTTTGTTTTTTCGCAATAGCGTCGTAATGGGATGTACAATGTGCGAGAAGTCTGGGATAAACCTGCGGTAGAAATTGGCAAAGCCAAGCATGCTTTGAACTCCTCTGATTGAACTTGGCGAAGGCCAATTAAGAATGGCATCCACTTTTCGTGTATCCATCCGGATTCCTCTCGGGGTCAGAATAAATCCAAGGAATTCCACTTCCGTAGTGTGGAAGATGCACTTTTCCAGTTTTGCATATAATTTATGCTGGCGTAACTTCTCTAGGACTGCTCGGACGTGTTTTACATGCTCAGATTCTGATAAAGAGTATACTAAGATGTCGTCGATGTAAACGACCACACAAACGTCGATAAGCTCTCGGAGGACATCGTTCATGAAGAACTGGAAGGCTTCTGGTGCATTGCATAGTCCGAAGGGCATCACCTGGTACTCAAATAGTCCGTACTTGGTGCGAAAAGCAGTCTTCCATTCGTCACCCTCTTTGACACGTACCAGATGATATGTCCCCCGAAGGTCTAGTTTCGTGTATATACAAGCGTCCTTCACCTGGTCTAGTAGTTCTGGGATCAAAGGCAGTGGGTATCGATTCTTGATGGTTATCTGATTCAGTGCGCGGTAGTCTATACATGTTCTAAGGTCGCCTTCCTTTTTCGGTACGAAGAACAAAGCTGAAGATGCAGGGGACTTGGACGGGCGAATGAAGCCATTAGCAAGGTACTGGTCTAGGTACTGGCGCAAATGGAGATTTTCGGGTTCCGTAAGGGCATAGATTCTGCTGCAAGGTGGTTGTGCTCCAGGTACAAGATCTATTTGACAATCATACGATCTGTGAGGTGGTAAGGTGTTTGCCTGTTCCTTTTGGAAGACAATCTGAAAGTCTTGGTATTCAACAGGTAATTGTATGGCTACTGGAATTACTGGGGCCAGGACTGAGTTTTGAGTTTTCCTTGGGTAGCAGGTGTGAGCACATTCTGGGAAGGTTAGTCTCTTCTCTCGCCAATCAATACAGGGATTATGTTTTTCCAACCAAGGTATCCCCAGTATCAGCTGAAACTGTGGGGCCTTGATTAAGTCTAACACCATAGCCTCTCGATGCCCATCTTGACTCAGCAATGTCATCTCTGCAGTGGAATGAGTTACGGGTCCAGAGGCAATTTCCGTTCCATCTACCGTGGTGACAACATCGGCCGTGGTCTTGCGGGTGAGAGATAGATTCATCCTGGTAGCCAATTCCCAGTCCAAGTAATTTCCTATGGCTCCACTGTCTACGTACGCCTTTACCGCGTGCATGCGTGATGGCTGCTCTGGATCTACAAGGACCATGGGAATGGTGAAATGCGAGGTCAGAGTGTCCCTCTTTAAGCTCGGCAACCGGACCTCTACGCTTGCCGGGCGTGGTCGTTTCCCGAGTCAGATTTCACATGGTTTTCGTCTGCTGCTCCTATAACTTTCTTGGGTGGTTTTACAGGGCAGTTCCGAAGAAAATGACCAGTAGTTCCGCAATATAAACATAATTGCAGTTGCCGTCTTCTATCTCTTTCCTTCTGGGTTAAGGGTCCTTTAACCCCCCCGATTTGCATAGGTTCTGAGACATCTACTCCCTTGGAGCTTACGTGGGTTTTAACCAACACCCTGTTCTCAAACTTGGTTCGGTCAGCCTTCATGGTTTGAAGTCTGTGATCGAGCTGGACCACTAGATCTATATATTCAGCACAGTCTTGAGGCGGGTTCACGATTTGGGCCAAAACATCTTTGAGTTCTCCCCGAAGTCCTCGATGGAATAATGTGATTCGCTTGGCTTCAGGCCATTTGGTTTCCACTACTAATCTATTGGAAGTTGCAATGTAAGATAAAAGATCCTGGTTACCTTGACGTAGGGATAAAAGTTTGTTGTCCAAAGCCTGTCCTCGGGAGTGTCGGGCAAATAGTCTTTCCATGCTTGTTCGAAAACCCTGGAAATCTCGAAGAATCGGGTCATCCTGGTTAACTAGTGGAATGGACCAATCCGCCGCACTGCCGCTGAGATATGACAGTACAAAGGCTACATTGGCCTGATCGTTTGGGAAAGCTCCAGGTCTACATAAAAAGTGCAAGCGGCATTGATTCATGAATGTTGCAAACCCTTTTGGGTCTCCGGCAAAGCGTTCAGGCGGAGCCAAAGGAACGGCTCCAGGTAAGTTTATCTGCCCCGGGTTACTCGATGGTACAGGAGCTGGACTTGCCCCAAGTCCTGGTAGAGGTGTTTGTCCAGCCTGCCTCTGTAATAGTTGTCTGGCCAACTCATCAGTTTGTTCTTTTGACACTATCAGTTCCCTCCTGAGGGCATTGGTTTCTTGGCGGGCGGAATGCACTTCGGCCCTTAATTCCCCTAATAATTGGGCCAACTGATCAGTTTCCGAGGTCTCCATGACGCCCAGGTGGGTATTTGTGGGTAGGCTTCGCGTTCTGTTACGCTCACCTGGTTCCCACGGGGGCGTTGACTGGAACTGGGCCGCTGTTGTTTCCACCAGCGTGACGTGTAGCGCCGAGATGACTAACTGGACTGGCCCGCTCAGCCTAGTTTGTCTGGCTCGCAGGAATATTCTTCTGCAAAGGAGAAGAGGAATTAACCACCCGTGGAATTGAGTGTCAACCCACCTTCCTCACTCCCGTTGTCTTCCCACAGATCACTCTTGATGACCCCTCCTTAGTCTCACCTGATGGTTTGGAAGGATGAGCTCTCCATCCTGCGTCGACCGCAGTGGCGCGTTGATGACCAGTTACTTCACTGGCGTAGTGGAATTGGTGAGTTCCAGTATTGACTCTAAAGTCCAATTGTTCATAAGAGTTCAAATGTCTGATCTTCACTCTGTCCGATTCCTTGCAGGTTGCCGATTAATCCACTCGAAGATTTCCAAATGGCAATTGGTAAGATTCAGGTAAGTCTATTGTGGTTTTCCCCTTAGGGGCCGGGGTACGGCGATGAAGCAGAGTTGACTGCGCCGACCCGAGATGAGGTGAGTACCCCCTGTGGTAAATCAGGTAAGTCCTTGGGGGGTAGCTTGTATAGCCTTAGAGAGTCCCCTTGCTCACCTTGCTGTCTTTGTCTCCTTAGGTGTCGGAGGGCGGCCGCGAGATGGAGAGAGCGTGATGGAATGCTGAAGTACCGCCAAGCAGGTGAGCGATGCTTCAAAGACTTCTGTCTTTCAGCTCCGTGGCGAAATGGATCAGGATTCAGGTAAGGATTAAAGTTAAAACTCCTGTTCTAACCTGTATCCTTCTTTTCTTCTTGTTTCAGGAGTCCCAGGACTGAAGTAGGCGTGGCTGTAGACTGGAGCTGCTGAAAACATGGTGAGCGTTACGCTGCAGCAAGCAGAATAACGCGAAGCACGTGTGGCTGTCCGGGTGTGGTTTAAATAGCCTTGGAAGAAGATCCAGGTAAGTATTCTTCCACAGCCCCACCCAAGTAACAAAATAGTCCCTTCAGTAAAATAGTCCCTCCTAAGCCTCATTTGGCTTGAGTCTTCATGCAGCATGGTCTGCCTCAGGTGAGTATGCAGCATGGTCTGCTTCAGGTAAGTTATCAATAATGAGCCTGGCGCCAGGACTGACTTTATCTTTATGAGCCTGGCGCCATAGGCGCCAGGATTGCATCCAAACAGCCCCTAACTGGGGCTTTTGGGCATGCTCCAAGTGGCATGATGCCTGCTTCTGGGCCTGCTGGGCCTGGTCTGGTCTTCCGGGGGCAGGCATCATGACAGTCACCAATGATCTGCCTTATTACCAAGGGCGGCTATTTCTGCCACACAAGGAACTACAAGAGCTAGTCATTTCCCATTATCATGATACCCTAATGGAGGGGCACCCAGGTATTGCAAAAACTGAAGCCAAAATTCTGGTGGCCCTACTGGCGAAAGGATATTAAATAATTTGTGATGTCTTGTGGCATTTGCGGCCAAAACAAAAGTCAAAAGAAAAAAACAGCTGGACTCTTACAACCTTTAGACATTCCGCCTACACCATGGCACACCTTTTCGTTAGACTGTATTACCGATCTACTTCCTTGTAATGGGTTTAACACCATTCTAGTTATTGTGGATCTTTTTTCCAAGATGGCCCACTTTATTCCTTTTAAAAGGACTACCTTCAGCCTCAATCCTGGCCAAAGAATTCCTCGAAAACATTGTTCGCATACATGGATTTCCGTCCGTGTTGGTCTCTGACCAGGGCAGTCAATTCATTTCACATTTCTGTCAGAAATGTTGTCAATTGGCGCAAATCGATGTGAGATTATCGACCAGTCACCACCCCCAGACCGATGGTCAAACGGAGAGGACCAACCAGACTCTTGAACAATACCTGCGTTGTATGTTACATCAGACTGAGAGTAATTGGAAGGACATTCTTTGGATCCTGTCCGGGGTGCGAAGAAAGAAGGTAAAACTGGTTGTGCCCACCAGTCAGGGGAAGAAGCCTCTCCATCTGGGAGATCTTCTCTGTCGTCGGGAAGTGGTGAGTCGGTTCTGCAGGGCTCCACCGGTGGTGTCATCGTGGTAGGTCGGCTCAGCTTCTCCCTCGTCGGATTCTCAGGTCCTGTGGCGACTTCTGAAGTTCCAGTCTCCAAAGCCCTGCTTTTATGCAGCATACCCCCATTCACTCAGCCTAGATGTCAATCAAACATGCTAAGTGGTGAGCCGGCCGGCTCACCACTTGGGCCAATCACACAAGAGTGCGACTTGAGTTACCAAGGTAACTCATTCCAGGGTGCCTAAACCCCCTCCCACACCCCCTGTGGTACCCAGACAGAGTGGCACCACTTTTGGAGGCTTCTGTGGAGAAGCCCGCCAAAAAGTGGAACAAAGGGCTCGACTTGGGTTGGAGTCACAGAAGAGAACACAAACACCATTTTAGAATCAAGTCTTGGCAAAAAATACCAACCGGCGAATTAATATTAATTAAATAAACCAGCGGTATGTTCGAGGCTATGAGAATTAAATAATTAAAGTTGGCAGCCTCGAACAATGGGAAAATCCAATAGGAAAATATTTGCGGTCGAATATTAAAAGTAGTTTCCCCTGCCACCAGCCAAAAGTCGATCAGGCGGGACGGAGACGTGCCCCCTCGACTAACAGACCCCGGGGCAATCGAATTGCCCCGACCAGTACATCCACAATATGATGGTTTGTACTGCTTTCTGTTCATAATTTGGGACTAGTAAAGCCAATGGTGACTTTACATGCCTTGGGAGACAGTAGTCTGTCCCAGGGTATGGAGTCTATGGTGGGGTGTCAATATGACACCCCTGTGTTACTGCACGGAGGGTGCTGTGTAACACACGTAGTAAAAACACATGAGACCCTATGGAGTAAAGGACCCCATAGCCCATAAAACACATTAACAGTTAAAGGAACACCATAAATCATGTCCAAGAGTGAGAGAAAAACAAACTCCAGAAATCCAGCAAAGCTGCTGGGGGACTCACTAGGTTAGGAAATTCAGCCTAAAGAGAGAATTCTCCCTAACAATGATGAAGTCAAAACCTTTTTATTTAATCGACTGGAAGGGTTACGGACCACAGGAAAGGTCTTGGAAACCTAGTGACCACGTGCCTGCACCTCGATTGGTGAAAAGATTCCACCGAAATTGCCCAGACAAACCAAAACCACGGGGAAGAACGACTTTAGGAGGGGCCTTGGGGGGGGAGTGCTGTCATGATGCCTACCCCCGGGGAACCAGACCAGGTCCAGCAACCCCGGAAGCAGGCATCAAGTTATTTTGAGCAAGCCCAAAAACCCCTGCTAGGGGCTGTTTGGGTGCGGTCCTGGCGCCTATGGCGCCAGGCTCATATGGAGAGTCAGTTCTGCCGCCATAGGCGCCAGGCTCATAGAGTAGAACTTACCTGTTGCAGACCATGCTGCAAGCTTACCTGATGCAGACCATGCTGCAGAGCTCCAAGCCAAATGAGGCTTGGAAGGGACTATTTTACCTAGGGACTATTTTTTACTCGGGTGGGGCTGGGGAGGAATACTTACCTGGGACTACTTTGGCGGCTATTTATACCACGCCTGAAGAGCAGCACACGCTTCGCGTTATTCTGCATCCAGCAGCGTAACGCTCACTGTGTCTGCAAGCCTGCATCCAGTCTTCTGCCACGCCCGCCTCGAGTCTGCAGCTCCTAGAAAAAGGGAGGAACAGAAGGAGAAGAGGTTAGAATAAGAGCAAAACCTTCGATCCTTACCTGAATTCTGGATCCACCGCGCCTTCGAGCTGGAAGAAAGAAGCATTTTACGCGCGCCGCCTCGCCTGCTGCAGCGCCGCACTGAACTCACCGGCCTTCGCAGCATCCTCACGATCCACTGCATCCTTCTGCACGTTCCCGCCGCACTCTGGCACCTAAGGGGAACACAAGAACAGCAAAGGTGAGCCAAGGGAATAAACAGAGGCAATAGTAACTACCCCCATAGACTTACCTGATTACCGCCGGGGGTACTATTCCTCTTCACGGGTCGGCGCAGTCTCCATTGCATCCTCCCCGTACCCCGGCCCCTAAGGGGAAGAAAAGGACAACAAAGTGAGACGAAGGGACAAACAAGAGGAACTCTTCTCACCACAATAGACTTACCTAATTTTACAGCCGGAGGCATTATTCTCCGAACTTAATATTTTCTCTCCACACCTGAATAAGGGAGCAAGCCACAGGTTACATTCTGGCCTTATTTTATTGAACTGTGTAGGATAAGTCAAATCCTTACCTGAACTTCGTCAGCTACCACGAGGAACTCTTCGCTGGGGTCAAGTTGCAAACTGCAAGGAATCGGACAAGAGTGAAAGTCAGACATGTGAACTCTTACGAACTACATACTTTTCGGAGTCAATATTGTTCTGGAACTCGCCAATTCCTTCAATCCAGTGAAGCAACTGGTTATCAACGCGCCCCTGCGCTCAATGCAGGATGGAGAGCTCATCTTTTCAAACCATCAGGTGAGACTATAAGAGGGGACACCAAAGGGGATCTGTGGAGAGAACAGCGAGGGTGGGGGGGGGATTTACGCTCAACCCCACGGGTGGTTAATTCCCTTTCTCCATTTACAGAAGAATATTCCTACGGGCCAAGCAAACGAAGCTAGGTGGGCCAGTCCAGTCCGTCATCTCGGCCCTACGCGTCACATTGGTGGAGACCGCAGCTGTCCAGTTCAGATCGACGCCTCTGTGAGAGCCAGGTGAGCGTAACAGACCATAGTTAAATAGAAAATGTACATTTGTATTATAAATTAGAACAAATTAAAAGTGATGAAGTAAGTTTATGTGCAAATCACTCAGCCTCACCATGTGGATGTTGGATATGTCTGTGGTTTCCTCGATGGTAACAGTCTGTACTTCCATCAGTGCGGTCTACGTAAACACAGTGATGGTAAACAACACATTTTACAAAAGGACCTATTTTCTAAACAACACAATGTACGTTTTTAGAAGGCTCACATTGCACCAAATTAATAGTGTATCCTAGTGTATCCCTAAACTAGGGATACACAAAGTAATCTACAGTTATAATTGTATAAACTTTCATTGTGGCATTTGTTTCAGCAAGAAATACATCAGTTATTGAACTAATGCTTTGCAATTTGACTTTATGAATGAATGTTTATTCGAATCAAAGTGATCCATCAAACAAATACAAAATGCAACAACACAATACATGTTAACTTAAAATTGCTGCTCACAGTGCGTATAAAAAATCACTTTTCCAGAAAAGGAAGCCGATCAAACACAGCGGTCTCTAAAAGTTGATAAAATCACATAAAATGCACAAAAGTATCACAGGTTTCCCCCTTTCTCACCTGTTTTCGTTGCCTGATGACTTCTTTAGGCGAAGTCTTCTTTCGTATGGTTCGGGTCTTATACAAGCCCGCTCAGCTGTCCTCGGCTTGCAGATTGCGTTCAGCTTCTATGTCTGGGATCAAGGGAAACTCCAGGAATTCAGAAAAGAGGATGAGGTGCACGCGGTAGCGGTGCAGGGATTCCGGGAAAGGCTGGACAAGAAGGAGGGAAGGTAATTTGAAGAAGGGGATCGAGGAACCAGGAAACAGCAGAATAGTACAAGGGAGAGTACGGAGCACATGTCCGGTCACAGCTAGCAGCAGCGTTGAGACGCGCGGGGCCGCAGGGGTGTGGTTTCTTTATAGAGCACGCTGCGTAGAACGTGAAAACTGGTGAGCAGCGTTCTTAGCTTGCTGCCATGTTGGTAGTACTATGGAGTGTAAACCCCGACATGTCAGGGACCAGGAGGCCCAGAAGGGGCGAGTTCGATGGTTCATGACAGCATGCCCCCTCCGGAAACCCGTCCCACCGGGTTTGCCTGGGTGTATGAGATGGAACCTTCTGAGTAACCTGGGGGTATTTAAGTTTGAAATAGGTTCCCAAGTGCGTTCACTGGGGGGATATCCTTTCCATTCTACCAGGTACGGGAGTTTGCCACGTCTATATCTAGAATCACAAATCCTGGAGACTTCATACACCAGTTGGTCATTGACGAGCATTGGGTTAGGCCGAAGGTTAGTTCGAGAGGTCTCGACGTATGGCTTCATTAAGGATGCATGAAAGACCGGGTGGATTTTCTTCCATGAGTCTGGTAATTTGAGTCGGAAGGCCACTGGGTTGATGATTTCCTTTATAGGGAATGGCCCATAATACCGGGGAGCCAATTTATTTGGTCGCAGATGCCGTGGCAGCAGCTTCGAGGATAGCAAAACATTATCCCCTATTGTGTAGGAGGGGCTTGGTCTTCTTTTGGAGTCTGCATACCGTTTGGTCTGGGTCCTGGCCTTCTCTAATTGTTCTTTGGCTTCTCTTTGTACATTAATGTGTGTTTCAATCCAGGAGTCGACTGTGGGGACTAGTGTAGGGTGTGGAAGTACAGAAGGTAGAACCGAAGGGTGGAATCCTTGGCTACAGAAAAAAGGGCTGGTCTTAACGGCCGAGTGGTCCGAATTATTATAAGCAAATTCAGCCACTGGTATTAAAAGGAACCAATGGTCCTGGACCTTGGTAGTGAAGCAGCGGAGATATTGTTCCAAGGTTTGATTTACACGCTCTGTACTCCGTTGGTTTGGGGATGATAACCTGAGGAGAGGGCGCGTTGAATTCCTAATATTTGGCAAAGATGTTTCCAGAACTGAGAAATGTATTGAGGCCCTCTGTCCGATATGATCTTGGAAGGGAGTCCATGTAGTCGGAATATGTGTTCCAGGAAAATTCCAGCAAGTTCTGACGAGGATGGCAGTTTATACAGAGGTGTAAAATGAGCCATATGAGTGAACAAGTCAATGGTGACCATGATGGTTGTGTATCCCCTGGAAGGTGGTAATTCCACAATGAAGTCTGCAGTTATGCATTCCCAAGGCGTTGTTGGAAGTGGAGGTTGCTGCAATAGACCCGCCGGTCTTTTGTGTCATGTTTGTTTTGATTACAGACAGAGCATGCCTGAACGTACAATTGTACGTCAGCTTTCATTCCGACCCACCAAAATTGCCTTTGAATTAGTCGGAAGGTATTGGTAATACCACGATGTCCGGAGTAAAGGGTATCGTGACAGAGGTTTATTATCCTTTGTTGTAGTTTTTGTGTTGGGATGACCAAGGCGTTATCTTTGAACAAGTATCCATGCTTTGTCTTCAAATTCCACTGGTTCTTGCTCGAGATGTCTTTCCAGAGCTCAGAGGATTGAGTTTGAATGCGGACTTCATCTAGGAGACTGGTTGCTTGGGCTACAAATATTGTATGGGGAAACATCTTAGGAAATAGTCGGTCTTCAGGAGGTTCATAGTCAGGACGCCCAGACAGGGCGTCAGCGATTATATTTTGTGTTCCAGGGACATGGTGAATCTGGAACTGGTATTGGGCAAAGAAGAAGGCCCAACGGGCCTGACGGCTGTTCCTGCATTCCAGGGCCTGTAATACTTGGAGATTTCGATGGTCCGTGCGAACCTGGACAGGATGTTTAGCTCCTAGAAGCAAATGACGCCACTCGGTGAAGGCTTGACGGATGGCTAGCAGTTCCTTTTCTAAAACTGAGTAATGACTTTCACTGGGGGTCAATGATCGTGAAAGATAGGCAATGGGATGTTCCAGTCCGTCATCGAGTTCCTGTTTCAGAACTGCTCCGATGGCATAGTTAGAGGCGTCTGTTTCCACTAGGAATGGTCGATTTATATCAGGTTGAGCCAGGATGGGGGCTTGTGTAAACTTTGTTTTCAAGCGTTGGAAAGCCTTCTCCTGGACTGATGTCCAATGAAAGGGAGTATCTTTCTTCAACAAGGCAATAATCGGTTGAACAATCTCAGAGAAGGATGGTATGAACTTCCGATAGAAATTGGCCCAGCCCAGGAAAGACTGGATCTGTTTTACGGTGGTCGGAGTAGGCCAGGATAGTATGGCCATAACCTTGGATTGATCCATTCCTATGCTGTCTGGGCCAAGGACAAATCCTAGATAGTGAACAGTGGAAACATGAAAAGGGCACTTCTCGGGTTTTGCTAGAAGCTTGTGTTCACGTAGCCGTTGTAATACTGCCTTAACATGTTCTTCATGCTTGAGAGGATCTTTAGAGAATATCAAAATATCGTCCAGGTAGACGATGACGAAAAGAAATAGCATATCCAAAAATACCCCATCCATAAAGCGTTGAAAGATCGCCGGAGCATGAGAGAGTCCAAAGGGCATGACCAAGTATTCATAATGACCAAAGGGTGTTCTGAAGGCTGTCTTCCATTTGTCTCCTTCCCTAAAACGGATCAGATGATAGGCACCCCTGAGATCCAATTTGGTGAATATTACGGCTCCTCTTACGGCTTCCAGGATATCTGAGATCAAGGGTAATGGATAACGATCCTTGAGGGTGCACTGATTAAGACCTCGATAATCAAGACAAGGTTTGAGCTCTTTGGTGTCTTTCTTAGGAACAAAAAATAATGAAGCTCCAGCTGGAGACTTGGATGGACGTATGGTGCCGTTTTCTAGGTTAGTATTTAGGTATTCACGAAGGGCCCTTTTCTCGGGTTCAGACAGAATGAACATCCTTCCAAAGGGAATCACAGCTGAAGGTTCGGTTTCAATAGCGCAGTCTTCTGGCCTATGGGGTGGTAAGGCTTGGACAATAGCAGAAGAGAACACATCGACGTATTCCTGGTAGGCTTTAGGAACCTGGACGATGTTAGAGACCATGAGAGGACCTTGCTGGGTTGTTGAACGTTCTTCCGATGGTGTCGGAGAGGGATCCAGGAGTAGACAGTGGGACATGCACAATTTGGAACCTAGGAACAGGGACCCTGCTGTCCAATTGATGTATGGGTTGTGTTTTTGTAGCCAGGGCATTCCCAATACCATTGGGTAATGGACAGATTTTATGATGTCAAATTTTATCTTTTCTCGATGATGGTTTATTGCAAGCTCGATTTCCTTGGTCTGAAGGGTTATGGGTCCAGAGGAGAGAGGCCTCCCATCAATTGCTTCTACAGGTTTGAAGACAGTCCGGGATTCGTAGGGAATATGATGTCTAAGGACCAATTCTTGGTCTATGAATATTCCCATGGCCCCACAGTCCACTAGTGCCAGAATGGGGTAGGATTCCTTCTTGGATGGCGATAGAAAGGCCTGTAAAAATACCAGAGAGTTTTAACAGGAGAGTTCAAGGATGGTGTAGATGTGGAGCCTGCATCTCTCTCCCGAAACTGAGCTCCATCTAGGATCGGGAGCCGGCGTTTCCCGAACGCCACGGAGGGGCTATTGGATATTCTCTGACTAAATGCTTGTCCGAAGCACAGTACATGCATAAGCCAGAATGGATCCTTCGCATCCTTTCTTGGGGGAATATGGGTCCACGGAAGGCCCCTCATTGCATGGGTTTGGGTTCGCTTGTAGGAATAGAAGAATCTTCGGATTTCGAGGGGGTCTCTAAGGAATTGTTATGGAGGGGTGACTTGGTCTTTCTTTTCTCTGCCTTCCTTTCCTGGATGCGAAAATCAATCTGTAGAGCAAGATCCATAAGTGCCTGCTAAGAACTAGGACATGCCACCCTGGCTAATTCATCCTTAATATCTTCATTTAGCCCTCTTCGAAAGAGAGTGAAGAAAGCTTCAGAAGGCCAACCCGCTTCTTTAGCCAGTTGCTTGAATCGAGTTACATAGGTTAGCATGTCCTGAGAGCCTTACTGGAAATCGAGTAAACGTTCTTGAGCACTAAAGACCTGTTCTGGGCGGTCAAACATGGTTTTAGGTGCTTGAATGAATCCATCATAATCATCCAAAAGGACATCTCCGGAATTAACTAATGGTGTGGCCCAGGCTAATGCATTCCCGTAAAGGTGAGAAATAATAAAGCCCACTTTAGCCCTGGGGGTGGAGAAATAATAAGGTTTAAAGTGGACAAACAAGAATCCAGGAATCCCCGTAGGGTTTTCGCAGAGCCATCATATTTGTCAACAATGCCGCCCAATAGCACACTGTCCTTTGTGGCAGAGTCACGGGATAGTACCAATTGTTTTAACGCAGCGTTTTCAGCTTTCAAGTACTTCGGTCGTTAGTTCTTGCATGCCACGCATAAGATCCTGGATGGCCGCCTCCATGTCTATATCGACTTCGGTCAGGTGGCGTCTCAATCTATCACAGGTTTCCCCTTTCTCACCTGTTTTCGTTGCCTGATGACTTCTTTAGGCATAGTCTTCTTTCATATGGTTCGGGTCTTATACAAGCCCGCTCGGCCGTCCTCGGCTTCCAGATTGCGTTCAGCTTCGATGTCCGGGATCAAGGGAAACTCCAGGAATTCAGAAAAGAGGATGAGGTGCATGCGGTAGCGGTGCAGGGATTCCGGAAAAGGCTAGACAAGAAGGAGGGAAGGTAATTGGAAGAAGGAGATCCAGGAACCAGGAAACAGCAGAATAGTACAAGGGAGAGTACGGAGCACACTTCCGGTCACAGCTAGCAGCAGCGTTGAGACGCGCGGGGCCGCGTGGGTGTGGTTTCTTTATAGAGCACGCTGCGTAGAACGTGAAAACTGGTGAGCATTGTTCTTAGCTTGCTGCCATGTTGGTAGTACTATGGAGTGTAAACCCCAACGTGTCAGAGACCAGGAGGCCCAGAAGGGGCGAGTTTGATGGTTCATGATAAAAAGATGTACATACCAGAGGAAAATCGATCCGATAAAATGCATACTTAACAAATCATCACATTTGACATTGAGAAATAGTTAATAAAAGGGCAGAAGGAAACCCACAAAAAGCTCCCAGTTCAATTGGGACAATGCTCGCTGAAGTTATCTAAAGTTGCCTTGTTTTTCAGTGCGGTTGCATAAACAGCCCCTTTCTTCGGTGCATAGTTTTTTTTTTTTTAAAAAAGTAGTGCCCACACAGTCAGAAAAGAATCTGCTGTCAGGAGATAAATGATTGCTGGCTTCTAGATATGGATATTGGCAGACCAAAGTACCGGCAGTATAGTAGACCGTCTGATGTTGGTATCAGCATGACAGAACAATAAGATGTAACAAGTCCTCTCTAACAACACCACATGCTGAGCAGTCTACCTCATCAAAAAACCCACTCCATTTTGCTGTGGCTCCTCCCAACTGCAAACAATCAAATCTTGCAAGGATGAGCAGCCAGTGGTCTCTCATAGTAAAGCCCCGGATTAAATAGGGCTGAATCTCTTCCACTCGGCTGATCACTGCATGCGCTCTGTCTGAATCGGTTGCAAACTCCATAACATCTCTTTTCCTTTTAAACACTTCTCGCATACTGCTTTAATAGGATCTCATTTGGCTTTTAGACAACAGATTCACTGGTGGTGAAAGTGCCCGAATATTTCCACTGGACATTGCACCTTCAATGTAGGAGAGCCACTGGATCTTCCTCCAATTGTCCGTAGGCATTAGGGACTTAATAATAAAATGGCATACCGATGTATACTCATTCGCCCAAAGCCTGATCCAAAATGTTATAGGGGCCAGATCCCACTAGTCCTTCAAAAATTCCACACACAGTTCCCTAAGAATAGAGACACAAGGAGCCGAACCTGGAAGTCCCAATAGCCTTCTCAAAAAAGCATTCTCTTTTACCTGAATCTGAGGGGCCAGCGTGGTGCTCCATACAAAGTGATTGCTTTCGATTGGGCAGAGTACATTTTTAGGACAGCATCCAAAGGTTTTTCTTTACAGCGGGACAGAAGTCGAGAAGTCCCTCACACCTGTTGACTAAACTTGGCGAATTGTCTCTTAATATGTGTAGTACCTGTGATTGTCTCTGAAAATCTAACCCACAGACAATCTAATTCTTTCACTCTGGGAATAATTTCTTCATTACAAACCATTGGATGCATCTTCGCCGGCTTCCTACGCCCTATGCATCCCATTACTGCAGATTTCTTGGTGTTCATTTTAAGCCCTAGATCTTCCATAAAGGCTGTATAAACGGAGATCAGCACCTGGAGGCCCTTGCGGTTCTGGCAATTATCCCAGTGTCATCTGTGTAGGCCAGGACCGGAAAATGCCTGCCCCCCCCAGATACGGAAAATCCACCCTTGTGTCCACCAAAGCCTTCAAAAGGCCATTTATATAGAGGGTGAAAAGGATCAGAGCTAGGACACACCCTTGGCGGACACCACATCTAACCGAGAAACATGCGGTGCAGTGTCCCCCCACAACACTGCGCACACACGCCTCATTCTCACTATGCAGTGCCTGCAATACCACCAAGATATTCTCCGGACAGCCCATGGCGCCAAGCATAGTCCATAATCTTGATTTATCAACCTTGTCAAAGGCCGTGCTTCGATCCATGAAAGGCGGGTACACTCCCTCTCCCCTTCAGAACACTGAATTAGAAACAAGTAAATAAAGATTGAGGCTCTGTTCCATGGTACCCACCCCAGGGCAAAATCTAAACTGAATGTCCGCAAGGACCGACCTCTCCAACAGCAAGGACTCAATATGCCCTAACAAAGCCCTTCCAAAGATTTTAAATGAGATGTCCAATAGTGAGATCGGTCAATAGGACATGGGGCTTGATGGATCGCCCTTCTTAAAAATTAAGAAAATTATAGCTGACTTCCACGAGGGTGCGTATAAGCCTGTGTCCATGCAAGCATTAAATGGCCTAGTCAGCAAAGGAGCCCAAAGTTCCAAATGATCCTGAAAGAGATCCGACGGGATCGCATCGGGGCCCGGTGCTAGATTATGGGCCTGTTGAATAATGCCCCGAGACACCTCCTCTAACCCAAACTGTAAAGGAAGGTCATTTCTCCTTAGGCTTTCTACTTGAGACGCGCGACTAAACAGGTTACCAAAGTACTCCACCCATGCCACATCTTCCACCGACATGGTACTAGGCTTCTCCCCCTTTGAACCAGATACACCTCCTTTCACGAACTCCCAAAACGCCTTCTGGTCATTCCTCCTCGAGGCATCCAGGAAGCCCTCCCATAGCTCCCCTTCTATCGCCTTCTTCTTAGCTCTCCACGATATTGCGCCCTGTCCTGAGTGATCTACTTTCTTTCACAAATCTGAGCTTTCAAGACCCTTACAAGAGCTCTTTTGGCAGCAGTACAGGCCTCATCAAACCACCCTCTATTACTGGGCTTATCCTTCCTGTAGCTTCATAAACTGTGCTACTACATGACCGGCCTTTACAGTACTATGCAACATTTAATAAATACATATGATATTTAGGATATATAAATATCATAAATAGGGGATAGGTTCTCCGACAAAATGTGTAAATGTAGATTCCTTTCCCGTATTCTTTCCCATTTGATTCTCTTAGACGTAACTGAATGCAGATTTACCAGGCTTGCTGGGGTATCTTTGTGGCCTAACCCCCCTATCACACCCTTCAACTTTTAGGTATATAGGCAATTTAATGAGAGTATTGCAATTTTCTTTTTTATAAACTATTCATATAATTCAATACATTCTGTAGTCTCTAGCATGGGCTCCGGTATGGATTCACATGCTCATGAATATTCCCGTCGTCAGGCTGGGAATCCTCAGTAAAAGAAAAAACAGTTTCACTTTCACTTTAAAACTGTATTTCTCCTCTAAACTAATCACTGTCCTGTGGGTCATACTGCCCCCATCCAATAACAGTCCTCTCCCTAAGCTCCACCCCTGGTGGCCATCTTCAGATTTTTACCGCATGCTTCAGTGTTCGGAGTCCTCAAGTTGTTCTCTGAGCTATTTTCCTGTTTTTTTTCTTCTCCATTTTAAGAAACATTTAATTTTGTTAAAGAAAAATGATCACAAGGGATAAGCAGTTCAATGTATTCCACCAATCCTCTGGACATTGGTCTCTCGCTAGTCCTGTATAATTCCAACACAACAGATGCTGTGCATCTGCAGGACAACCTCTGCCTCCTGGCTAGCTTCCAGCATTTTCACCCTTCAACTCACTGCTGGTATACCCCCTGCCTCCTAAGTCTCCAACAGCCTACCCTGGCCTTCTCCCTCCCCCAGGTCTCTTCCAATACACCTATGTTCCCAAAGCATCCTACAGTAGATTTCATCCTACCGGTTGTCAGCTAATATACCCTCTTTCACCAGTGACCGGCAGTAAACCTTCACCCCTCCCCCCACCCTTACAACACATCCAGAATAGCCCCTTCCAATCATAGGCTGCCAGATGTAGTACTGCAGGTTGGCTTTCTTAGCATGGACCTTGGGGACAGTTTACGCATAGTACTGCAGGTTGGCTTTCTTCTTAGCTTGGACCTCAAGAATCCCCTCCATGTAATCCTCATGGTTCAGTTCAGTGGCTCCTCTATGCAGCGCAATCATACCCGCTTCCACACACACGGCCTTGCACTGGGCACCATTGAAGTCATCTGTGCACCGAGCTAGTTCTTCATAGTTTACATCAGGGCTGACATTCATTTTCCTGGAATGAATTTACATGATGCAAGCTCTTGCCTCCTCGTTAGGCATGGGGAATTCAATATTCCGATCCAGTAGCCCAGAACCGAGTAGAGCTGGATCCAGGATGTCAACACGATTTGTGGCAGCAATAACCTTGACTTGTGTATTCGGTTTGAATCCATCTAGCTGGTTTAAGAGTTCAAGCATGGTTCTCTGTATCACTCGATCACCAGCTTTTTCACTGTCAAACCTCTTGGTCCCAATGGCATCCAGTTCATCAATGAATATAATA
Organism: Ambystoma mexicanum; assembly: GCF_040938575.1. Lineage (NCBI taxonomy): Eukaryota > Metazoa > Chordata > Amphibia > Caudata > Ambystomatidae > Ambystoma > Ambystoma mexicanum. The sequence goes on along the minus strand of NC_090936.1, from coordinate 86,673,139 downwards.
GAAGGAGCTTTCTCTTTAGCCAAAGCAAAAGCATCTCGGACTAGTTTAGCCCCATCGCCAATGAACATCTGCACCAGCTGTGGGCCAGCCAACTTCAGGAAGGTTGCCTTAGTCTGTGCAGCACACGCTTGCGCTAACAAGGTTTTCCCAGTGCCAGGGGGGCCATACATCAGAACACCTTTGGGGGGTTGGATACCGAGGTTCTCAAACTTCTCCCTGTGATTCATAGGCAGCACAATGGCCTCCACAAGCTCCTGGATTTGTTTATCTAATCCACCAATGTCATTGTACTGCTCAGTAGGCCTCTCATCCACTTCCATTGCTTTAACACAGGAATCGTACTCTGTGGGGAGAGTCTCCAGAATCAGGTATGAGTCTTTGTTCACCCCCACAAGACCTCCAGGTTTCAGTTTCTCTGCATCAACCAACCCAATCACTGGCAGGAAATAGGTCTGGCGAGTGGACGTTTTGATCACTGCACACTTTCCCTTGCGCTGAGAGTCTAGATCGATATTTGCACCATCCTCCTCCTGATCATTTGGGTCAACATCGAGGAGCTCGATTACGTTGGAGACGAGGTATGGCAAGGTTTTATTAACTTTGATTTTCTCACTGTTTTCCTTGATTTTATCTTTCATGGCCTGCAGCTCATGTGTCACTCAGAGCACCTGACTCTTCATTATCTTGATCTCACTTTCCAGCAGGCGTGTGCGCTGGATAATTTCCTCTGTGGACCTCTTAAGAACTTCTTCACCCAAGCCATCTTGCTAACTCTCTTCCCATACAGAGGCCATGGTTTTGTTACTGCTGCTGCTGCTGGTTTTGCCTATTTTCCTGTTTTTTTTATTTTCATCCAAAATAGTTGGGCCTACTTTGGGCCTTCTCAACCATAAGTGAGGAGAAGAAGTTAAGCCGAAGCCTCTTCAAACTCTGCGCAAAGTGTGGATTAAGGAACCTCTTTGTGGAAGTTCGGCATCTTAAATGCTTGTATTGCCTGCATCTGGACCACGATGAGAAGGAATGCGAGGTGTGCCGTGGTTAAAAAAAAAAAAAAAGACCCCTACAGCAGACTGTCGGCGTGGCTTAAGTCGAGGAAGGCAGCTGACTCAACCGCGGTACAGAGTCAAGCCTCATTTAGAACCGGCCGGTCCGAAGCGCAAAGTCCCTCTGAGAGGAGGTCAAGATCCTTTGAGGATGCCCCCCTCGCAGGGGTCCAAAAGAAGGCCAGCTATGCAGCGTTAGCGCTGCTTGGTTTGCCGCTAATGCGGGTCCCCACTCTGGCAGGAGGTGATCGCCATCACCAGCGACCTCTACGTTGAGCCTAGCGTCAAAAGGGTCCTCTTCAAACCCCAAACCCAGCAAAACTTGGTGTGTCCGCAGATAAGATGACAAAGGACAAGTCTGAGGAGGACTTGCCGAAGCTGGCAAAGACCTTGCAGCATGCCAGGTCAACAAACTGAGTAGAAAACGACACCGTCGACCAAAGCAGCGACAAGCTCATCGTCGTCAATGTCGACCGCTCTGATGGCGATGAAGGAGAGTGGGTCAGCGATGGAGGTGGCAGCAATCCATGGGCGTCCTTACCTCTGAGGCGAGATACAGCTGCAGAAGCAGCGACAAAGGCAGCAGCCTCCCTGGGGTCAGGGATGGACCCAGCAGAAGCACAGACCCAGCAGCCTCGTGTCCCTCCGGTGGATCTTCCCCGGTATGTGGATAGGGGGGCTGTCCCAGACAGACCGGAGCAGATCTACTCGAGTACCGATGAGGACAATGATCTGCAGGATGATTGCTACACAGATCACGAGGGGGTCACCTGCTGGCAAGAGGAGGCTCGTCAGCCCAGACCCAACTCTGCCGGCTCCGCTCACCCCTTGACATAGGGATGTGTCGCTGGATATTCTAACAACCCTGCACACACTGGTCACCAAACTCCAGCAGAGGATGCCTCTAGGACCTATGCCTTCACAGTACATGCAGGAGCCCTCGAGGCTAAACTCACCCCCGCAAAAGAAGAAGGCCAAGGGGGTTGCTGGTCATAGCCATCATCCGACTCCTCCACCACCACCTCATCACACAAAGATCCCACCCAGAGTTCTGGACCCGCAAATGGTCACGGACCCTGCCACGGAAGAGGACGACAACTTAATTGCTGCCAAGGGGGAGATGCCACACGCAGACTAGCCTGATAGGGCCTCCTTACATGACGAAGTTGGATCTTTTCATTCCGTCATATTGAGGGCCTCTGAACTGTTTCAGTTAAACCCAGAGGAGACCAAGAAAGAAGGCGTCCTATACCAACGGTGCAAGTCGAGAAGGAAGACAATCATGTCTGTTCCCTTCCTGGACGACATCTGGGAGGAGGGTCTGGCACTGATGAAGAACCTGAGTATGGCCCTGTTCAAGTGGCACGGCCTGTAGAAGAACAACAGGGTCTCAGATTCAGCACCCAGGTACTTAAGGTCTCAGCCCTCACCCGACTCGGTGGTCTTGGCAGCAGCCAGGAAGCGCTCAGCGAACCCTTCATCGGCAGCCATGGTATCTCTGGACCAGGAGGGAAGAAGCTGGATACATTGGGCAAGAGAATAATTTACACAGCAGCCTCTACCATCAAGGCCGCTAACGCCCTAGCCATCTTGTCTCGTTCAAGTTGGGTCCTATTCTGGACTTCCTGCCCGAAGACAAGAAGGTCGAGGCACTGGAACTCTTTCAGGAGGGGAAGGTGGCCTTGGATGACACCATCGCAGTGGACATCGCGGACACAGGTTCCTGCCAGATGGGGAACGGGGTGTCCCTACATCATCAAGGTTGGTTTGAAGGCAACTAACTTCGCGTGGCCGTTCAGACTAAGGTGCTGGATATGCCGTTCGACGGGGAGAACCTTTTCGGAAAGGTGGTTGACTAGTCTTTGCAAGCAATTAAGACTGACACGGAGATGGCACGCTCCTTGGGAACTTTGCAGCAGCGACGGCCGTCGCCCTTTCGTTCTTCCACAGGTAAACCAAGAAGATCCTCCAAGGGATTCAATACGCTGTACAGACAGCCTCCATGCTCCTCCTCTCAAGAAGGGTACAGGGGTCGCTCTCAAGGCAGCGGAGGACAGAGGTGGTGCCGCCCACAGGGCAGTGCTCTGACCCCCAAGCAGGCCTGAACCGGCCGTGGCCTTGGTCCCCCCACCTAAACACCCCAGTGTTTGCCGGCATGTGGGAAACTATCACCACGGACAGGTGGGTGCTGGACACTCTCGAACAAAGGCACACCTTGGAGTGCCAACGCAGGTGTCTTTGTATCCTGCTGATTCAGCAACGAGAATAACACGGACCGCAGCTTCTGCAGGAGATGCGGGCCATGTTACAGAAAGGGACAATAGAACCCGTCCCCCAGTGTCTGGTTTGAAAGAAAAGAGGAGGGTGGAGGCTGATCTTTCGTCGTCTCAACAAGTACTTGAAGTCCCAAAAGTTCTGGATGGTGAGGTTGCAACATGTGCTCGGCCAGCTGGAGCAAGGGAATTTTCTGACGACGTTGGATCTGGAGGACGCCTACTTCCACATCCCCATTCACAAGAAACACTGCAAGTTCCCATGGTTCGTAGTTCAAGATCAGCATTACCAGTTCAGGGCTCTGCCTTTCGGCCTGAAATCGCTCAGAGGGTGTTTACGAAGTGCCTGGTGCCGGTGGCGTTACATCTGCGTCTGCAGGGCATCCACCTATACCCCTACCTGGATGAATGGCCGGTGTATTCCTGCTCAAACGTCCTGGCGGGAGAGCACACATCGAAGACCGTACATCTGTTGACGGAGATGGGGTTCTCCATAAACTATCAAAAGTCTTGCTTGACGCCATCTCAGGACGTGCTGTTTCTAGGTGCCTGACTCAACACAGTGACATATTTGGCGTCACCCTCGGAGGAGAGGATGAGAGCCATACAGGGCAAGGTGCAGCACTTGTCGTCGGTGCAGAATGCGATGGTTCAGTCCATCAAGTAGCTGGTGGGCTTGATGTCCTTCTGCATCAGCCTCGTTCGCCTGTGCATACTTCACCTGAGACCTCTCCAGGAGTTCCTGGATGCAAGGTGGTTGCAGGTGTTGGGGAACTTTGTGGACAAGATCTCGCTCAACAAGGAGTTCCCGTCGGCCGATACAGTGGTGGGGCGTAGGGCCATCTCTCGTCCATGGGGCTCCATTTCAAGTTCCTCCTTACCAGAAGACGGTCACCACGGATGCCTTTCTAGAGGAGTGGGAAGCCCACACCAGACAGTTACACGCCAGAGGCCTCTGGCAACCAGAAGAAAAGGACCTCCACATCAAAGTCCTAGAACCATAGGCTGTATTCTGGGCCCTCAAGTCATTTCTCCCGTTATTGAAGAGCAAGGTGGTGAGGATCTTCACGGAGAACACATTCACCATGTTCTACAACCGGAAACAAGGATGGACATGCTCACCAGCGCTTTCCAAGGATGCCCAGGACCTGTTGCACTGGGCCTTCCGTCAAGGCATATTCCTTATCCCGTTTCATTTAGCGGGAGTCAAAAAAACCATCGCAGACTCGCTCAGCAGGGTATTACGTTCTTGTCATGAGTGGGAACTTCGCCAGGGTCAGGTGAATTTTCTATTCAACAAATGGGGCCAGCCCCAGATCGATCTCTTCGCGACGGCAGCAAACGCCAAGTGCAACAGTTCCCCAGCTGTTTCCCTCTACCGAGGTGCTTGGGGAATGCATTGATGTTACCGTGGGAGGGACATATCTTGTACACTTTTCCCCCATTTCCACTCTTCTTACGTGTGAGCAACACACTCAGGCAGTGCTACTGCAGGATGAAACTCATCGCGCAGGCGTGCCCGAGGACAAATCTGGTATCCAGACTTACTACCGCTGCCCCCGGACCTTCTCACTGAAAAGTGGGCGGGGGACGATTCTGCATCACAACCCAGAGTCTCTGAACCTGAGGGCATGGCTCCTGCAGCCCTAGAGTTTGGAGGGCATGCTTTACCCACAGAATGTAAGCTCATCCTGGCCAGGGCCAGGGTCTCGTCAACGTTGAAGTGCTACAGACAAATTGAAATGCTTCTCTGTGTGGTGTCAGACTCAGAAGATTACACCTCTGTGTGTCACGACCCGCAAGTTCTACCATACTTGCTTTCCTTGGCCAAAGCGGGACTGGCTCACGCCTCTATCAAGGTGCATTTTGCCACCATTTCCAGGTACATCAGGTCTCCGGCCAGACCTTCACCGTGGTCTCACCGGCTCATCAAGGAGTTAGTCAAGGGGCTCTTTAGGGTGTTCCCGCCAGGGAAGGCTACTGCCCCGGCTTGGGAGCTCAATGTTGTGCTAACTAAGCTTATGGAAGCTCCCTTTTAGCCTATGCATCAGGCTGTGCTCAAGTTTCTCTAATCGAAGACGGCTTTCCTTGTGGCTATCACCTCGACCAGACGGGTCAGGATATTCAGCCCCTGACTTGTAAGCAGCCTTACTTGTCTTTCCACGCTTCATGGGTGCTACTACGTATACACGCCACATTTATGCGAAAGGTGCTGTCTGAATTCCACCTCAGCAAACCTTTGGTGTTACCTGTCTTCTTTCCGAATCCGTTGTCGCCGGCGGAGAGGACTTTGCATTCGCTGGACATTGCTAATGCCTTGAAATTCTATGTGGCAGTTGTTCGTCAACTTTGGACCTGTAAATCAGGGAAAGGCTTGTCGAAGGCTTCCATCTCAGGTGGCTTACCGGCTGCATCATGCACTGTCATTGACTGGCTAGCAGGCCGCTGCCAGGCCGTCCGAGAGCCCACTCCACCAGAGCCATCACAGCTACGACAGTGTTTCTCTCTGGTGTGCCCCTGCTCGACATCTGCAGGGCTGCTACGTGGAGGTCCACGCACACCTTCACGAGGTTCTACTGCATCAGCAGTGATTCCAGGGTGGAGTCCTGAGTCAGCCAAGCAGTGCTGCACAACCTGTTTGTTTTAGGTGAGTCTGTTCCAGAGCTGAGTGTTTATTGCTTCTGTTGAGCCTTGCCACCTCCCGAGGTTGTGTATATGTACTGTTGTTTAATAGTTATTTCATGAGCATGTGAATCCATGCCAGACCCATGCTGGAGAACAATAGTTACATATAAGTATCTTAAACCTGGTCATACCTTATTCTCCAGACCAGTTGCGGTACAAGAATAGTATGTTGTAGATGTTCCAGCCTCCCCCTATATCAAAGTAATTTTAATAATAAAGATGCAAAAGCAAAATCGAAAACAGAATTTACACTCAAAAGATGGCCGATATTTGCAAGAAGCCTTAATGCAACTTAGATGTCTGGGTAGGGATGCACTTGGTTGGATTTCAAATAATTTCACTAACACTCCGTACTAATGAACTCACTCCTCTGCATACACCTCTCAAATTAACTCAACAGCACTACAGTCTGCTCTCTTGCTCTTTTCCCGCGCAACCCTACACTACCTCCCTCTTTGCATTACAGATCCACCTGATGGCCTAGAGAACACACAAGTGGCATCATTGTGCGTTTCATTTGTTTCAAAAGCTAAAATTATACATAACAATAATCACTATTTTTAAAGTGAAATTAAACTAATAGATATTTTATATTCTCGCATCTGAAGGATTAGTATAAAAAGATTACTTGAAAGGTGGGTGAGATTGTTTTTGACTCTGGAATAGTGTTAGTTGTACAATCTTGGGCCTTTAATTGTTGCATATACTCATACCAGTGTGAAATAGAAAATGGACTTTAGTGTTATAAGTTAGACCACATCAAGCGAGATAAAGTAAGTTTATGTGCAAGTCACTCATTCTCATCGTCTGCACACAAGGTTGAGCCGCGAGTGAGAGAGCCGCGGTGGAGGAGCTTGTGGCGCTGAAGGTACGTGCCTTGGTTTCAGCCGCAGGTCCTTCCGCAACTACCCAAGACAAGATTCCCTCACGTCCCAGGGGCCCAATACAGCTGCATGGGTCAGCCCAGAACGCAATCTCCCCAACACAGTGCCGCGTGGACTGCGTTCACTGCGCATCCCTCCCTGGGCGGACCCGGCCCCCAACACCACCCCGAGCATCAAAATACCCAAAGGAAAGACGGGCGGCCCTCCACTGGGAGACATCTGGGTGCTGCAAATAGAAATTGAAGCAGCTGCACCATAACAATATTAAAAGGGCTCCTAGAGATGTGGCGCATACATACCTGGCCAAAGCGAGAGGGGGTCTGAGCCGAGTCACACAGCAAGCTACAAACCAACAGACCCAGGCGCGACTGCACACAAGCCACTTAGCTGGCCCAGACAGGAAAGCCACACGGACCTCAGACTATAATCCAAGCGGCCCAGGGTCGGGGAGGTTGGAATCGGGTGCACGGAGGGGCACAGACCACTTGGGCGCGTCCACCCCGGCGGGCCTCAGTCTACTTACCGGACCACAATTACATAAGGATTTGGTTGTGCTTGAAGCCTGAGCTGTCCCTATTCCAACACAGCGCGCCACTGGTCACATTCTTTCTCAGTAGGCATACCCGAAGACACTGCTCAGACAACTACAGGAGTATAGTAGCTAACCCCCCTCAGTCCATCGCCTACCCGACCGGGTCATGCCAAGAGGGGCCAGGGGTAATGGGAGCAAAAAAGGACCCATGGATGCCTTTACCAGTAGTAACGGCACAGACATACCCCAGGGCTCCACACAAACGGCCGCTACTAACCCCCAGCCACACGCAGAGCCAAACATGAACCCTTATCTGAGTGCCCTACATGCTGGGTGTGCTGCAGTCCACTCTAAGCTTGACGATATAGCCTCAATCAGAGCGAACATGCAAAAAATGAATGCCAGGTTTTCGGAGACAGAGTAAAGAGTGAGCACCCTGGAGGACACTTCGGCCACACACGGGAAAGCAATTGAAGAGATCCAAAAGAACCTCACATCTGTCCGGGAAAATTGCGCGGATGTTGAATCCAGATCCCGGCGTAATAATATTAGGTTGGTCGGAATGGCCGAGAAAAGTATAAATGTGCCAATGGGGAAATACATGAAGGAAATCCTGTGGTCGCTGTTTTCGGAGGCCCAGTTCTCACACCATTTTTTGATAGAAAGAGCCCACAGATCCGTGGCCCCCCACCTAAACCTGGCGCTCCTCTGCGCTCAATAATACCCTATCTCCTAAATCATAGGGACCGTGTCTTAATCCTACGCTTATCATGGGAGAAAGGCACGCTGACCCACGATTCCACCCGAATACAAATCTATCCGGATTTCTCCAACGGGGTCCAAATAGCCAGTTGCTCATTTGAGCAGTTGAAGAAGGCGCTACACAAAAGGGAAATTCCGTATGCAATGCTGTTCCCCGCCAAGTTATGTCTTCAACATGCAGGAAGAGCACACTTCCTTGAATCACCGGGGGAAGCAATGTCCTAAATCGAACAGCACATCCCTGAAGCCCAGAACAATGATGACAACAAAACACTGCAACGCAAAGTCCAAAGAGCTCATCCTCAAAGGGAGCCCAAAAACAATAATGAGTGCCGGCACGCCCAAACCCACTGCTAACCAAAGGTTACGACACACACGCAGGCTGCAAGCCTCAAAGTTGTAAGTTGTGGCAGCACACAGCCACCCACTGAATCAGACCGTTAAACTATGTTTGGGGATTACACTATCCAGTTGGAGGGATGGAGGGGTGGGGGGAGGGGGGGTTAAATAAAAGTTTTAAACGCTGACATGGAAAACATGTATGGTTGGCTACAGCAATGGCAAGATGGGCAACATTAAGATCATACGTAACCTACTATTGCCCCACTAGTCCCAATGCATAAGGTGAAACGCCTGTCATGGAATGTGCCGGCCTGGTTAACCCTATAAAGGCCAGGAAAATACTAGCACATGCCAGGCGGCACAATGTTGACATACTACTCTTGCAGGAGACGCATGCAACGACAACAGTAGTGGACTTGTTGGCCAGGTAATGGGGTCCTCTGAGAATTGGAACCGGGTACTCTACACAGGCCAGAGCGAGTCTGCACCATCATACATCGCCGCACTGGCTTTCAGTTCACCAAGTCAAGTGTTGATGCCGAGGCAGGATACATAATAATAATAATATGGAGAACGCTGCACAATCACAAAGTTATCCTGGTGAACACATATGGCCCGAATATCGACTCCCCAGAGTTTTATCTCTAAATCATGACACTGGTGGTGCCATATGGGGACGCAGTGATCAACTGGGGGGGTGGCTTTAACATGATTCTAAATCTCGATATGGACAGATCGACGGGACCCCCAAGACCCCATTCCAGAGCAGCCATAACTATAATACAGAGCATGGGTGATATCCCGCTTGTGGATATATGGAGGGAAATGTACCCGGCACTGAAAGAATTCACATTATACTTATCAGTGCACTCCACAAGCTCACAAATAGACTATTGGCTACTCTCCCCGGTGCTAATCCCAAGTGTGAGCGACTGCCGCATCCTTCCACGGACCATATCTGATCATTCACCAGTTTTGCTGGAAATAAACCTGGAGACCATGGAAAAGATGCATTGCCCGTGGGGAATGCTGCCGTCCCTCCTGAGGGATGAGACGGCCATAGAACCCTTGGGAACCCGAGATCAGATAATTTTTCAGTATAAATGAAGGATCGGTTCACTCGACCACCACGCTCTGGGAACCATTAAAGAAGTATGGACCAGGGGGCACCTCCTCTCTAAAGCAGGGGGTATACTGAAATCCATCAGAGCAGACCTAGACCGAACGGAAGGCAAGCTTCGGGTACTAGAAAAAGCACATGCACGGGCACCCAGCATGGAGACCCTCAAATAGCTGCAGGAGCAACTGGACAGGTTCAGAGCCTTGGCCGAGAGGGGAAATAAAATACATCAGTCAGCCAGCCAGGGCCAGGCGGTATGGGGAAGGAAACAAAACCGGGAAGCTACTGGCAAATCTAATTAAAACAGAACAGGGATTCAGGTCGATCACCTCCATCAAGCACACAGATGGTGATTTCCATACAAATGCCTATAAGGTCAACAAAATCTTTCTGAACTTCTTCTCAGACTTATATAAGAACACCGACCAAGGATCGTCTCACGACCTTGAGCAATACATGTAATCTATTCCCCTGCCCAGTCTAGACCATAATGACATGGCCAATTTGGAAAACCCGTTCACCCTGGAGGAAATTACCCAAGCCATTAAAGACCTGATGGCTGGTAAAGCCCCTGAGCCGAATGGCCCCCCCAGCCGATTTCTATAAATGCTATCTAGACGAACTATCCCCTGTGCTGCTAACACTTTGGGAAGAAGCCCTTAAGTCTGGCACGCTCCCGGAGTCCCTGAGGGAAGCAACGATAACTGTCCTACTTAAGCCACATAAGCCCCCCCAAGACCCTAAATCGTACCGCCCCCTTTCATTAATTAAAACGGATACCAAGATTTATGCCAAGGTCATAGAAAACAGACTGCTCCCCCATATGTATAAACGGATACACCCAGAACAATCAGGCTTCGTACCCACTAGATCCACAGCCTTAAACCTGAGGCGACTCTTTGCGATCATAGCACAACTAGACCCACAATCCGAGGCGGCCGCAGTAACACTCGATGCTGAAAAAGCGTTTGACTCTGTGTCTCTGTCCTGGCGCTACATGTATACAGTACTGCAACGTATGGGGTTCGGCCCACACTTCCAAAGATTCATCGCTTTATTGTACAAAAACCCCAGTGCTAGAATCCGTACTAACCATACTCTGTCCTCATCCTTTACATTACAATGAGGCATAGGTCAAGGGTGCCCACTATCTCCCCTCATTTTGCCCTCACGATAGAAGGGATGGCTACACTCCTACGCTACAAACACTCGGGTCGGGGCATTCCAGTAGGTTCTCTCCAGACGGTCTCCCTTTATGCGGATGACACTCTCTTATATGTACTTAATCCAACCACCAACCTACCACCGGTCATGCAGGACATCACTGAATTTTCTAAATTCTCGGGTTACAAAATGAATCAGACCAAATCGGAAATAATGCTCCTGACACCGAAAGTTACTAGATCAGAGGCCATGACAAAGTTTTGCTGGTCGCCAAACTCAGCGCAATATTTGGGTATAATCATAGCCACCGACAGAGATGCACTATACAATGCCAACTACACATCCTACATTACGCAACTTGAAACTAAATTAACCCTTTGGAATAAACTTCCCATTTCGGTATACGTGGTGCGTTGCCCTTCTAAAAATGATGGTGGTCCCAAAGCACTCTATTTATTTAGTAACATACCTATCTGGCCGGGCAAACCCTTCTTTGAAAAGCTGCAGTGATTGGCTTCTTACTTCGTATGGGGAGGTGGAACGGTTAGACAGAGCTGGTCCAAACTAAGCAAAAAGGTGGAGAGTGGAGGGCTGTCGGCGCCTGACTTCACCCTATATTACTACGCAGCGCAGGCCCACTACGCCAAAGATTGGTTCCAGAACACTGACTCATATCCCCACATACAGGTGGAGAAAAAAGCTGTAGCCCTGCGGACATATACGCGCTTGTATATTCACTGAAATACACAGTAGCCAGAGGGGCGTGAGCCCAGTGACCTGCACTACACGAGCTGGGCAGCACTTTTCCGAAGGGTAGGGTGCACACACCCTTACAGGGAAGATGCCCCCCTGTGGCATCACCCAGACATCACTCCCTCACACAACACCACGATGCAGAGGAAGTGGGATCCCGAGAAAACCATGAAACTAGGGGACTTGTTCCCTAATGGGGAATTCCTAACGCTGTCAGAAGTCCACGACATACTAGGGCAGTAGCTTACTATAACTTTTCAATATCATCGCCTGAAAGCAGCCATAAAACACAAATGGCCATCATTCCCGCCGGTTCCGTCTTCCCATTCAATCATGATAGATATTATACACCAAGACGGATTCAATGGCACTATCTCCAAGATTTACAGCATAGTCCAGTCCCACTCCCCCTCCCAGAACAATATGAAAACCAAATGGGAGAGAGACCTCCGGGTAGAAATTGACGATACACAATGGACTAGGTATTGCCCATATACCAAAAATATATCGTTGAATTCCAACCTCAGGCTGATCCAATATAACAAATTGTTGAGGATTACCATCTACACAGGCTGCGCTTGGTAACCATACAGAGACCACTGGATGTGGTAAGTTTAAACAACGTAGATGGGGAAGTGGTCACAAATATGTTCAGCTGGTTTTTAATTCAAAAGAAAAATTATACATTCACAGGAAAAGTGACACCTATTCCATGTGTTTGTTAAATCAAAACTTAAACAAAGTAAACACTTGTGTATACACCGTTGAGTTTAAACAATTGTAAAAAAAATGGTTTATACTAGAGACATAGTATATTGCCATGTAATGTCAAAACACATTAGTGAAGCAGGCTTTGTGCCAGACAGCGATAATCAACCTGAATTTATACAATTACGAAAAAATGCTTTATACTAAAGAAGTGCCATAATCCCATGTAAGGCCTGCCATGCAATGCCAAGTAATGCCAACACGTGTTTCAACCAAAAAGGCCGTCCTCAGGGCATACAAATACATTTGCCGCTTGAACTGTTATATGATTGTTGAACCTTAGCTATTATTAATCCAAAAACAACCAAAGTAGGGGGTAGTGGGCCAGAGCAAAAAAGCATGAAGAAACAGGAGAGAAGAAAAAAATGGAAACATAACGTTAGAATGATGCGTGCAATTAGTTACTCTACTTATTAGTATATAGACAAATAAATCAAGTCATACCTTGTTGTGATTATGCTTAATTAATTCATGGTTGTGCTTGGGATAGTTGGGAAATTTGTAATTCCCAAAAGCGTGGCTGGCCAGGTCTGTAAGCTGTAAAACCATAAACCATAAGTTAATGTCTGTATATATAACTATCTGTATCAAACATCACCATACAATGTATAGTGTGCTATTCAGCACCATGTAATGTTTATGTCAGCCAATAAATAAAGTTTAAAAAAATACTATAAAAAATGTCACAGCGAGTACATCAAACATCACATTGCATTGATATTAAAGGTACATTTAAAAAAATGCCACCTAAGACAAACATGCATTGAAAACATGCACTATGAAATATTACATTTGGAAGCAATGCTCTGTAAGGTTATATATATATGTCAATTATCATGCACCTGTACACAACTGTTTCTAGGCGGCACAAGACAAGGGAGGGAAGACAAGACGAACAATCCTACTAGGCCTTGTGTCATTCAGATCGTGCAAGTGCGACAACGCGAAGTGCAGGATGAAGGGAGAGGGGGAAGTGCAAGGGAGAGCGTAGGGGAAGTGGGATCAGGGCAGCATGGCGTAATGAGTAAGTGCAGCCAGAGCAGAGCGGCTCCAGGTAAGTGCAAGGAGGTATGGGGGCTGTAGGCGTTACAGTTGCAGCCCATAAGTGCGCGATAGAGGCGGAGGCAGAGCAAGGAAGACTGTTCATGGAGGGGCCTGGTACCCAGTGAGACTCTTAGGGTAGCCAAGAAACCATTTGGTGCAGCAAATAGGTAACTTAGCAAAGAAGCAAGCGGGGTAAGGCAGAGGAACAATTGAAGGTCTTGAGCTGCTTCAGGATTTTCTGGTGGTCCGGCTCAACTCTGAGAGGTGCAGGGAGGCAATTCCAGAGGCAGGCACCTGCAGAGGAGAGATCCACCTCCCCCACTCACAGCCTGGAGAAGCATCTGACCTTCAGCAAGATGGACGTAGAAGGTATTTTGGAAGAGAGAGTTGGATGTAGTGCAGGACCCGGCTCCAGGAAGCCTTGTGAACGATGCTGAGGGTCTTGAACTTGATTCTTGCAGTCACCGGGAGCCAGTGGCGACACTTCACCGATGGAGAGATATGGTGCCTGGGCTTGAGGCCAAGAATAAGTCTCGCAGTCCTGCTCTGGATTAGTTGCAGAGGGCGAATAGTAGAGGTAGGCAGACTGAGAATGAGGCTGTTGCAGTAGTCCAGCCTGGAGAGAACCAAGGCTCTGCAGACAGTGAGCTTCTGTGGGAACGTGAGAAAAGGTAGAATACCTCTGAGGAGGTGCAGCTGGAAGTGGTCCTTTATGGCACGCTCTGTGACGTGAGGAGAGATGGAGAGAGTGGCGTCGAACAGGACACCCAGGTTTTTTGCCTCACAGGGAGGTGGAGGTAGAGGGCCCAGGGAGGGCAGCCAGAGTGAGAGGTTGAAAGCAGGAGCATGGGTGCCAATGAGAAGGATATCCGTCTTACTGGCGCTAAGGCAGAGATCGTTTGAGGCACACCAATCCTGAATCACTGATGGACATTCTGGAATGGGAGAGTGAGGAGAGGAGGCTGACGGGATCCTGAAAGAGAGCAGAGTGTCATCCGCATACCACTGAAGGTTAGAAGAGAAGGTATAGATCAAGTTGGCTGTGTGCTAGTAACAGAGATAAATGTACATAGGACAAATGGTGCAGACTTTTTGAATATATTAAATTAAGAATAGGGTGTACTTTGAGTATAAAGCAATAGAAAGTGGCAGAGCCTATAACATTGACAATAAAGAAAACAATAGTAAAGGTTGACTAACCGTTAGTTAGAAGAGTAGATGAGCCGATTCAGCAAGCAACGAAAAAAGTGGATAGATTGCGATATCCCTTATCTATTCAGAGATGTTTTCTTGTTAACTTCCACAGTGTTTATAAAGTCTTCCAGAAATGGGTGTGTATGTGAATGTCTGACGTGTTTATTCACACCCACCAGCCCTCTGACAAGTGCGGACCTCTTATACCCGCCAGTAAAGCCCCCTTGCCAGCCCACAGCCACAGATGAAAATTGCTATAGATGGTGGAGGGGGGATGGATGAATGTAGATAACGCAAGCGCAATGGGACAAGAATACATTCAAAGGACACCGCCATATGTTGATTGCAGGGCCGGGGCCTTCAAAGGGGAGTCTGGAGACACTGGGCCTCATTCCAAGTGTGGCAGTCCGGAAACAAGGGTGCCGTTAAGATTACCGGCACCCTTGTTGCCGGACCGCCACACTACTAGTCTGTCTGCCGGGGCCGTTGCCCCCGGCAGGATCAGACCTGCCGGGCGCAATGGCCCCTGCAGGCTGACTTTACCAAACCCTCCGCCTGACTTCCCACGCTGCTGGGACTTGTAATGTCCTGGTGGCACTGGGAAGTCAGGCGGGAGATTCAATGTTTCTGGGTCAGCGGCAGCCCGGTTACGATATGCAGTCATTTTATTGCAAACAGAACAGAGTCGTACATTTCAGAGTGGACAATAACACAGAAAAACAGTGCAAACATGAATTAAATAAATAAAGGGTAGTGGGGTAAGGGGTTAAAATGGGTCAGGATGGGGTTGGGGTGGTGTTAAAAAAAACAGGGGGCTTGGTGGGGACCCCTCAAATTAAAAAAACAAAAGAACCCTCCTTGTTTTTTGTACGTGATGAAAATTACCACTCTGTAATTGTTTGTGAAAAGATCACATATATTTCTTCCTCGTCTTTCCTACGGGGGATTTTCGGGCACAGAATTATGCTCTTTCTTTCTCGTTTTTAGGCAGGGACTCTGTCAGTTTCTGGACCAAGGTCTACCAGACTCTTCCTGTTTCCAGCAGTTGGCCTTGGCTGAAATCCAGCATAGGCTCATTGGTTCTACCATCAACCTTCTCTAATCTTGGATCCCCTTGACTTGGCTAATGTTGGTTATTTCCAGACCTTACTGTCCTCTTCCACATTCCTCCAATACATTTTCTCTTCCTCTTCCTTCCTTCCTCGACTACCCTGTTCTTTCCCACCTCCAATGCTTTCCTTTACCACCCACTGGAAGGAGACTGTACTGTTCTGTGCATGATGGATTTCTCCCATGGATTCCTTAGCTTAGAAATATCGTAGTCTGGTGTTGGAAGCTTTTACACTACCAAGGGGTACCCTGCAGCAGCCATTGGCTTTTCTCAGCTTTGTTTGTGCTGATATCACTGCAATATAATGGGCAATATACATGGAGCTGGCTGTGCCCCATGATCTCGGTCAATATTGTCTGTATACTCGGAAGATACTGTTGGAGCATGACTGCTTTGTTGTATTGACTGCACCATGTCTACCTCGAAGGCCTGCGGGTTCAAATCATGCAAAGATTGTCAGTGTTGCATCCACATCTGTGCTGCATTTGGTGTTTTGATCTGGATCACAACACGGAGGAATAGGAATCCTGCCAGTTGCAGCACCCAAACGCTGTTTGAGAGCATGTACCCAAAGTCTTCACTGTGCAGCACAAGGGTGGCAAAAACCCCTGAATGCCGCCAGCTCCATCAGAGCCTTTGAACACGAAATAACTGTAGAGGACCAGATGTAAAAGTGAAGAGGATTATAAGGACAAATATAAGCCCATGTGGTCTTGTTCTCTGCGCTCATCCTCCTCCAAGCATCACTCTTCTCAGAAGAAGCACCAGCAATCTCACCCCTGGAGTCGGAATGCTTTTCTCCCGCAGATTCCTCATTTGATAGATAGACAAGCCCTTGTTCTACCACCAGTGCCAAAGCCACTGGTGACATGACGTTAGCAAACACGCCCAACATGTTCTACCTGAACCCCTCCCACTGTTCTGTTGTAGACGATGTACTGTAGAAAAGGACAAATTACTTACCGTAATGTTCTTTCTATGGATTCCTCTCCCTCAGCTTCCTCATCTGATAGATATCCCATCCAGCTTTGCTGCTTTGGCAAAATTCTCGACAGAGGGCGTAGTGGACCTTGACTCAGCCGTCGATCCATCTTGCCTGGCACCCGATCGTCGGCTCTGCATGTGACGTCAGGCGTCGTATATAAACTCTGCCACTATGCCCCATACCTCAGTTCCTTTTTTCTGCACGCTTATCACGCTACTTGGGAACACGGTCGAGTATTTGACTTATTCAGCGTTTTTGCCAGAAATCTTTAGATTTTTCTAATTCTTCCACGCAAGATGTCCGCAGGCCGGTTTCGGGTTTTAAGCGGTGTACCGATTGTCACACCAATATGTCCATCACTGGAACTACACGAGTTATGCCTCTGGTGCCTCTGCACGGCTCATGGGGACAGAATGGTGTGCATTGTGCGCTAAAATGCTGCCGAAATCCTTTTGCTATTGGGCTGCTAAGCTTGCCCTGGGTCGACCACCCTCAAAATCTCTGGCGCGGTCGACAGATCGTCCTCAGAGGCTGAAACCGAGGGGCATACCCCTGATAAAGAACATTGCGATAGAAGAAACAGTCCCACTCGAGGAGCCATTCTTCCATGTCCCGTAAGAAGGGACATCATCCCCATTGTCGGGATTCTGAATTGTCGATAGAAAGAGGTAAGCGATCGGCAGGGCCTACCACTCGCCAGGAGTGGGAGGATTTCAAAACCTCCATGCTCGAAATGTTCAAGAAGTATGTCGCTGCAGACGCAGATGACCCCCCCACGCAGCAGTTCTCGGAGCCAAGAGCCTTGCTTGCAATTTTCGACCCCTCACATGCCACAGTGCCAGCATCAATGATTACGTTGAAGGAGGCGCCAAGGCGCTCAATGCCAGGTCTGTACCACGCTTTTCAAGGTATCAGTGCTTAGAGATCACAACCTCGGTCGACACCTACAGCCACACTATCAGCGCCGACGAACAAGCCGTCGGTGCCAACACTTGTTGATCAATCCTTCACCACGCTCTCTCGATCTGATTTATTCGGCAGTATGTCGAGCGTATTTGGTGCCGATGACATGCAAGATCAAGGGGACTCTGACACTGTTTTCATGGGCACAGGTGTTGTTGACTATTTTGAAGACCATAGCCGGTTGCTGGAGCTAGCTCAGGGCCTCCATGAGGCCAGCGGTTTGGATACTTTGCCAGACCTGTAAGTCCAGCCCTATACCCATAATTATGCCAAGTTCAGAACTTGAGTAGAAAGGGTCATTGACACTAGAGGTTTGCAGACCTCAGCAGTACCAGTACAGTGGTACGACCTCATTGATGTTCTGGACAAAGCTCCGGTTACGGAGCGCAACATGCCCCTAATCCCTGAAATTGCCGATCCTCTTACTTCACTGTGACAGCACCCTTGTTCCATTCCCCCGGTCAGTGCCACCATATTGTAAGGAGTGGTGGTAAAGACAGGTACAACTGATCACAGTTCAAGGGTGTTTATTAAACTGTATAGGAAGGTTGGAAAAACACCTAATCTAAATCTAAGATGGGAGCAAGCTACAACCATCAAATAATAACAAGACAGTCCTAGTCGCGTTTGGTCAAATAAAAGGGCCTATACTAATAAAAACCTATTGTCAATTCTTACACTAAATACACAAAAGAGTGTCGGACAATGTTCATAAGAAAGAAAGAAGTGTTAACAAATAATAAGTCAGGATGTGGTAACCAGGGGTCTCCCTTCCCCACATTTTGAGCACAGGACTGGTATGATTCCAGAGCATAGCACATGCTCGAGCTTTCCCAGCACGAGACAACAGTTCCGCTCTCAGGGCCTATGGTGGTTAAGTCTCTTTTCTACAAAAAGTCTCTTGCTTCAGAGGACCTGATGTATCCAAAATAATAAACAAACAAAAGTTCCTTTCTGCATGTACGTTAGGTTAGGACTTTTCACCCCTGGGTCCCCCTCTTCCAGGCTCAGACCCTGCTCAAATATCCGCCTCCCTCTGTCTGGTTCACTACGGCTTCTCAACACATTCTTATCTGTGACATTCACAAATCTTAATGTCTTTTTAAACAGTTTGCTGTAGACATCCGTCTCCCGGGTTCACTCTCTTCAACACATTGTTCATTGGGACTTCTGGCTTTGCCCCGTTTTCATCGGCATCTCTGTCGGGTTCATTCTTGCCAACTTTTGCCAATCACAAAATTCCTTCTACTTTCTTGCGATACAGGATTCACTTCCCTTTGCTTTACAATCATCTGCCGGCCAAAAACCTTTGCCTGTACAAAGGATTTTACTAGACCCCTGTATGACCAGTTTGACCCCTTTCTCACGCCTTTCCCAAGGCCTTCTGGTAACGGTAGTTTCAACAACAGAGTAATCGCCCAGAGTTTCCCGAGTGAGCACCCACGTGGTGTCTGACTCTTCTGTAGCTGGTTTTTCCCCTCTCGTATTAACTGATCCTTGTACACTCTTCAATTAGCCGCTTGCTACTTTTTTCAACACAGTTTGGTTTCTTATCGGCTCTCTCCTCGACTCACCGGCTGTGATAAGACGCTTGACCTTTCTTGTCTCTGAAGTCAAGGATGATACCACAGTGGCAAGCGTCTCTCCCCGGCTTGGTTATCAGCGGAGGAGGGCCCTATGTACCATTGATATCTGCTGCAACACACATCCGCTATTGTTCGCGGGCTTATGATTCCTTCCGCGGAGTTTGCGCGGAAAGGGCAAGGTTGTGTATCTCCTGGTCACCCTTTCAGTCGTGGCCACCTTTCCCCTCCTCTTGAACTGGCGCGCTGGGTTAGCTTTCCCATCATGTGGCCTGCCTTGCTTGTATTGTGCTCTCGTGCTCCACCTTTTATCCTTGTTGGGAAGGGAAAGGGCTGTCGGGTGTGTGTGTGATTCTGGTCAATTGCCTGACTTTGCCTGACCCTTGTGTTGGGACATGTCAGGTAAACGGCTCTGGTGTTTGTCGTCTTTCGTGGTGTGTGAAAGTGTTTGTATCGGAAAAGGGAGAGGTAGAGTGTTAAA
This sequence comes from Ambystoma mexicanum, assembly GCF_040938575.1. Taxonomy (NCBI): domain Eukaryota; kingdom Metazoa; phylum Chordata; class Amphibia; order Caudata; family Ambystomatidae; genus Ambystoma; species Ambystoma mexicanum. The sequence goes on along the minus strand of NC_090936.1, from coordinate 86,653,452 downwards.
GTATCCTACGGGGTAGGATGGGGAAAAGTTGTTATAAGAAGGGGGATACTGCGTCTCAACCGTCGGTGTCCCACTTCCACTCCGTGAGGACCCCCCCATCCAGGTGATCCTCCCTCACTGGTCTACCCCCAAGAACTGGATTCAGTAGTGATGGCCGTGTCCTGGCCACCTAGATGACAGATCCCCGGGGACTAGTCAGGGAGACACCTTCAGGTTTCTCAAAATATCCAGGAAGTATAGGCCGGCTAGAGGGGTCCCATCATTCCTCTCCTCTCACCCTTCTCTGGAAGGGCTCGTTATGCAAGCTGCTACAGTCTCCTCCAGACCAGCTTCTTCAACTTCCATTCTGCCGCCCAACAGGGAAGCAAAGAATGTTGATTCCTTGGCCAAAAAGGCTTTCACATCGGTGGTATGGCCCTTACAGCTACAAATGTGCTAAGTGACTTTGCAAAATAGTAATTTGGTCTTTGGATGGCAGTGGAGAATGCTGTGCAGTACATCCCTGAGGGGGAAATGCGTGAGGGCTTCTTACAGCTGATGGAGGATAGGGGAAGGAGTTGGCCAAGCAGTCACTGTGAACAGACCTGGACAACCCGACTGTGTTGGCCGATCTATGGCGTCTGCTATAATGCTGAGGAGGCAGGCCTACTTAAAATCTTCAGACTTATGTCCAGGGCGATTTCCAGTTCGGTCAAAAGACAGACCAATCCTTAGAGAAATTTAAGAAATCAAAAATTGCTGCTAGATCACTGGGCCTGGCTGCGCAGCCAGCCAAGCCTCTCTTCAGCTTTGCCTCTAGGACAAGGGGCTCCAGGCGATATACGCCTTACGGCAGGAAGTCACAGCTCCCACCAGCCAGGCAAGGGCAGAAGCATTTCTCATGCTCCATAAGGGGTAGGGGGGGTTCTAAGGGCCACCAAGCAGCGGTGGGGGCGACCAAGCCCCCTAAGCCGCTTTGATTTCCCCTCCCACAACGTACCGGTTGGCGGACTATTGACAAAGCACTTGTAACGCTCACCTGTCCCACGGAGGCGCTGGCCTGGTTCGCGCTGCTGTGACCTCTTCTAAGGTGATGGGCAGGGTTCGGAAGACGGACTGGACCGGGCCCCCAAATCTGGCTTGTCTGGCTCGCAGAAGTATCCTTCTGTAGGCGAAAATAGGGGATTAACTATCTGCGGGGTAATGCAATCAGCCTCCCACTTTCCCCTCTCACCCTCCTCGAAACCCTTCTGTGATTCCTCGTAGCGTCTCACCTTAGGGTCTGGAAGGACAAGCTCTCCATCCTGCTTCTGATGCAGGGGCGCGTTGGTATCCAGTTACTTCACTGGATTTTCGGATTGGTGAGAACCAAACTTGCTTGACTTCCAGGTAAGTTTTTTGATAAGAGGTTCCCCTTGTGTCCATGCATTAATGCTAGTGTCTTTTTCCCCATAGGGGCCGGGGTACGGAATGCCGGGGAACAGGCACCGACCCGAGATGAGAGGTGAAATCCTTGTAGAAATCAGGTAAGTCTTTAATGAGCGTTTTTTGGTAATGTCTTTTCATTCGCTCATTAACGCTGATGTCTCTTTTTCCCCTTAGGGGCCGGGGTCCGGAAATGCCTGGATGCGGCGCGGACCCGAAATGAAGAGGGAATGAATCAACAGGTAAGTCTTAACATGGAGATTTAGCTTTCCTTATTCCCTTCTCTCTCTCACCTTTTGTTCTGGTCTTTTTCTCCCTAGGCGCTGGGGCGTGACTGCGAATCCGGATGATCGCTGCTGAACATGGAGGCGCCCAGTAAAGGTGAGTGGAATGCGGCGCTGCAGCGATCGACGCGATCAGCTTTTAAATAAAAGTCTTCCTTTTCAGGATTGTCGGCGAGATGTCTCCGGGATGCGGATTTAGCAGGTAAGGACTTTTCCTTCTTCTGTTCTCTTCTTCTCTTCCTTTGCAGGTGATCCAAGATGCTGGCAGGCGTGGCAGAAGTCAGGATGCAGGAGCAGACACTGTGAGCGTCCAGCTGCTAGATGCAGAACAACGCGAAGCACGTGTGGCTGTTCGGGTGGGGTTTAAATAGCCTTGGAAGAAGTTCCAGGTATGTATCCTTCCTCCAATCAGGTATGTATCCTTCCCCGGCCACGCCCGGATGGTAAATTAGTCCCACAGGTAAAGTAGTTCCTTTCAGGCCTCAAGGAGGCTGGGATCCTGCAGCATGGTCTGCATCAGGTAAGTGCACCCAAGCACTCCCATAATGAGCCTGGCGCCTATGGCGCCAGGACTGATGTCTTTTATGAGCCTGGCGCCATAGGCGCCAGGACACTGTCCAAAGGGCCCCTATATGGGGTTGCTGGGTCCTTCCTTGGGGACTGGATGTCCGCTTTCGGGGACGCAGGGCTTGAACCGGCTCCCCGGGAGCGGGCATCATGACAGCACTCCCCCCCAAGGCCCCTCCCAAGGTTCTTCCCTCCGGGGGTTTTGGTTTGTCTGGGAAGAGTCGGTGGAATTTCCTGACTAATCGAGGTGCATGCACATGGTCGCTGGGTTCCCACGACCTCTCCTGAGGTCCGTACCCCTTCCAATCAATTAGGTAGAACAGTTTTGACCTAAACATTTTTGAGTCTAAAATGTTCTTCAATTCGAATTCGGGCTCCCCATCTATTAGAATAGGTTCTGGAGGTTTGAGTAGTCGGGTTCCGGGTACCAATGGTTTCAGAAGTGACACATGAAAAACAGGGTGAATTCGCATACTAGCTGGTAAATCAAGTTTAACAGCCACTGGGTTAATTATTGCCGTAATAGAATAAGGTCCCAGATATTTTGGGTTAAAAGTTTGAGGCCCTTTGAGTGGTAAATGTCTGGTAGCTAACCACACTTGATCCCCAATCTGATACGGAGGTGCTTCACTCCGATGTAGATCAGCATTCTCCTTGTATTTTCTCTTGGCTTGTTGTAAATGCGTAGTTGCCTCTTTGAAGGCTTGGGTAATTGTAGAATGCAGATGTTCTACTGCAGGCATTCCGAGGTTCTGAGGTGAGTCAAGGTTTGAGGTTCGAGGGTGATGCCGAAACAAAGTATAAAAAGGACTGTGGCCAGTTCCAGAGTGTACCGAATTATTATATGCGTATTCGGCTATCCAAAGAATGTCTTTCCAGTTGCTTTCAGATTGCTGTAACATACACCGTAAGTATTGCTCAAGGGTCTGATTTGTCCTCTCGGTCTGACCATCGGTCTGAGGGTGGTGACTGGTCGATAATCTTACGTCGATCTGCGCCATGTGACAACATTTGCGCCAGAAGTGGGAAATTAATTGGCTTCCCCGGTCAGAGATTAGTATAGATGGGAATCCATGTAGCCGAACAATAATTTCGAGGAATTCTTTGGCTAGGACAGAAGCTGAATGTAAACCTTTCAAAGGAATAAAGTGGGCCATTTTGGAAAACAAATCCACAATTACCAGAATAGTATTGTACCCCGAACAAGGAGGCAGGTCCGTAATAAAATCCATTGATGGGGTGTGCCAGGGTGCTGACGGTATGTCTAGAGGTTGAAGGAGACCGGCTGGTCTTTTCTTTTGACTTTTATTTTGGGCGCAAACACCACAGGACATCACAAAAGATTTAACATCTTTTCGCCAAGAGGGCCACCAAAATTGACGTTTCACCTTTTCCTCTGTCTTGGCAATACCGGGGTGTCCCTCTATTGATGCATCATGATAACCGGAAATAACTAGTTCGTGTAATTCCTTATGTGGCAGGAATAAGCGTCCTTGAAAATAAGGTAAACCATTATCTATGGTAAAGTCTGATCGCTTTTGTATCCAATCCTGTAAGGTTGTAGGGCCCAGGAGTTGTTTCACTCTGGCTTGAATGTCTTCAAGCGTCTGTAACGAAGTCATGCCTAGAATCCTCTGTTCGGGAATTATTGGTACTGGTTCTGAGTTTGTATCAGATTCTCCCATTCCAATTCGGGATAAGGCGTCTGCTTTGCCATTCTTGTAGCCAGGTCGATAGGTAATCACAAAATCAAATTCAGCAAAAAACAAAGCCCATCGGAGCTGCCGTGATGACTGAGCCTTGGCGGTTTTCAAATACTGTAAATTACGGTGGTCAGTGATCACTGTGATGGTATGTCGAGCGCCAAGCAGATAATACCGCCAGGCTTTAAAAGCGGACTTAATGGCTAACAGTTCTTTGTCCGTGATTGCATAATTAACCTCGGGTGCCGAGAATTTTCTGGACCAAAATGCTACGGGATGCAGTTGGTTGGTTTCGGGATCTCTTTGGGACAGGACAGCTCCCATGGCTAGGCTGGATGCGTCAGTCTCGACGACATAAGGGAGGTCTGGACGCGGGTGTTTCAATATAGGTGCGGAGGTAAACTTAGCTTTTAAATCCTGAAAGGCCTGCTCGGCTTCTTCAGACCATTCAAAACGTTTATTTTTCCTCAAGAGTGCAGTAATGGGTTGTACCACGCCTGAAAATTCCAGGATAAACCTGCGATAGAAATTGGCAAAGCCGAGCATGCTTTTAACCCCTTTTACAGAGCCAGGTGATGGCCATTTGAGGATGGCATCCACTTTTCTTGAGTCCATTCGGACTCCTTTGGGTGTCAGGATGAAACCTAGAAACTCGACTTCTGTGGTATGGAAAACACATTTCTCCAATTTAGCAAATAGTTTGTGTTGGCGCAGTTTTTCAAGTACTGCCCTGATGTGTTTTCTGTGATCAGATTCCGAAGAGGAGTACACCAGAATGTCATCGATATATACGACAACACAAACATCAATGAGTTCCCGAAGGACATCATTCATGAAATATTGGAAGGCAGCCGGCGCGTTACACAATCCGAAAGGCATCACCTGGTACTCGAATAATCCGTATTTAGTACGGAAGGCAGTTTTCCATTCGTCGCCTTCTTTAACTCGTACCAGATGATAAGCCCCCCGGAGTTCTAACTTGGTGTATATGCAAGCGTCCTTCACCTGGTCAAGGAGTTCAGGGATCAGAGGCAGAGGATAACGGTTTTTAACCGTTATCTGGTTCAATGCGTGGTTATCGATACAAGTTCTAAGGTCGCCTTCTTTTTTGGGCACGAAGAACAAAGCCGAGGATCCCGGGGACTTTGACGGGCAAATAAAACCATTAGCTAGGTATTGATCCAAATATTGTCTCAAATGCAGATTCTCAGGTTCGGTAAGGGCATAAATCCTGCTACAAGGGGGTTATGCACCGGGCACCAGATCGATTTGGCAATCGTACGATCTGTGAGGAGGTAACTTGTTGGCCTGTTCCTTTTGGAAGACGTCCTGAAAGTCTTGGTATTCCGGAGGTAGTTGCATGGAGGCAGAGGTTACAGATGCTAGATTAATCTTCAGGTTTTCTGGGTAGCAGGTTTGTGTACAATCCGGGACGGTTATTCTCTTAGCTCGCCAATCAATTCGAGGATTATGTGTCTCTAACCAAGGGATTCCAAGAATAACCTGAAACTGTGGAGCCTTGATTACATCAAACACAACACCCTCCCGATGGCCGTCGGGACCAATAAGAGTCACCTCAGTAGTGGAATGTGTTACCGGTCCAGAGGCAATTTCAGTTCCATCGACTGTGGTGATGACATCTTTGCTGGTTTTAGGACGGAGAGGGAGGTTAATCCTAGAGACCAATTCACGATCCACATAGTTTCCAATAGCCCCACTATCGATGTATGCCTTTATTGCATGCAACCGCTTAGGCTGTTCTGGATCTACGAGAACCATTGGCACAATGAAATGCGAGGTCTGAGAGTTAGTTTTCAAGCTCGGCAAGCGGACCCCTACACTTGTCGGGCGGAGTCGTTTCCCGAAACAGAGTCTTCATGGTTTTTATCAGCGGCTCCTACTGCCTTTCGGGGCGGTTTTGCCGGGCAATCTCGTAGAAAGTGTCCAGAATTCCCACAATAAAGACATAATTTTAACTGCCGCCTCCTTTCACGTTTCTTTTGAGTTAAGGGTCCTTTAACCCCTCCAATTTGCATAGGCTCAGAGACATCAACTCCCTTGGGATTAGCATGGGTCTTGACCAACACCCGGGTCTCAAACCTGGACCGATCTGCTTTTCTGTTTTGAAGTCTGTGATCCAATTGGACCAGTAAGTCTATATACTCTGTGCATTCTTGGGGCGGATTTACAACATGGGCCAAGACATCTTTAAGTTCTCCGCGTAGGCCTCGATAAAACAACGTGACTCTTTTATCCTCTGGCCATCCCGTTTCCACAATTAGTCTATTAAAGGTTGCAATATAGGATAGGAGGTCCTGATTGCCCTGTCGCAGGGATAGAAGTTCGTCATCCAGAGCCTGCCCCTGAGAGTGTCGAGCAAATAACCTTCCCATGCTTGCTTGAAACCATTGAAAATCACGGAGAATCGGGTCATCTTGAGTAACCAGTGGAACTGACCAATCGGCAGCGCAGCCGCTGAGATATGACAATACAAAGGCTACCTTGGTCTGATCATTAGGGAAGGCCCCAGGTATGCATAGGAAGTGCAAACAACACTGATTCATGAATACGGCGAATCGTTTGGGGTCCCCAGCAAAGCGTTCGGGTGGGGCCAGCGGCATGTTTCCAGGTAGATTAATCTGCACAGGGTTACTGGAAACCACAGGAGCGGGGTTCCCTCCGGAACCGGGTAGAGGAGTTTGCCCAGCTTGACCTTGCAAAAGCTGTCTGGCCAGGTCATCAGTTATTTCCTTTGATATTATGAATTCCCTCCTGAGGGCATTAGTCTCTTGACGAGCGGCATGTACTTTGGCCCGTAATTCCCCCAGTAATTGGGCCAACTGATCAGTCTCAGAACTTTCCATAGCGCCTGGGTGGGAATTTGTAGGAAGGATTCGCGTTCTGTAACGCTCACCTGACTCCCACGGAGGCGCTGGCCTGGTTCGCGCTGCTGTGACCTCTTCTAAGGTGATGCGCAGGGTTCGGAAGACGGACTGGACCGGGCCCCCAAATCTGGCTTGTTTGGCTCGCAGAAGTATCCTTCTGTAGGCGAAAATAGGGGATTAACTATCTGTGGGGTAATGCAATCAGCCTCCCACTTTCCCCTCTCACCCTCCTCGAAACCCTTCTGTGATTCCTCGTAGCGTCTCACCTTAGGGTCTGGAAGGACGAGCTCTCCATCCTGCTTCTGATGCAGGGGCGCGTTGGTATCCAGTTACTGCACTGGATTTTCGGATTGGTGAGAACCAAACTTGCTTGGCTTCCAGGTAAGTTTTTTGATAAGAGGTTCCCCTTGTGTCCATGCATTAATGTACTAATGCTAGTGTCTTTTTCCCCATAGGGGCCGGGGTACGGAATGCCGGGGAACAGGCACCGACCCGAGATGAGAGGTGAAATCCTTGTAGAAATCAGGTAAGTCTTTAATGAGCGTTTTTTGGTAATGTCTTTTCATTCGCTCATTAACGCTGATGTCTCTTTTTCCCCATAGGGGCCGGGGTCCGGAAATGCCAGGATGCGGCACTGACCCGAAATGAAGAGGGAATGAATCAACAGGTAAGTCTTAACATGGAGATTTAGCTTTCCTTATTCCCTTCTCTCTCTCACCTTTTGTTTTGGACTTTTTCTCCCTAGGCGCTGGGGCGTGACTGCGAATCCGGATGATCGCTGCTGAACATGGAGGCGCCCAGTAAAGGTGAATTGAATGCGGATTTAGCAGGTAAGGACTTTTCCTTCTTCTGTTCTCTTCTTCTCTTCCTTTGCAGGTGATCCAGGATGCTAGCAGGCGTGGCAGAAGTCAGGATGCAGGAGCAGACACGGTGAGCGTCCAGCTGCTAGATGCAGAACAACGCGAAGCACGTTCTGGGGGGGGTTTAAATAGCCTTGGAAGAAGTTCCAGGTATGTATCCTTCCTCCAATCAGGTATGTATCCTTCCCCGGCCACGCCCGGATGGTAAATTAGTCCCACAGGTAAAGTAGTTCCTTTCAGGCCTCAAGGAGGCCGGGATCCTGCAGCATGGTCTGCATCAGGTAAGTGCACCCAAGCACTTCCATAATGAGCCTGGCGCCTATGGCGCCAGGACTGATGTCTTTTATGAGCCTGGCGCCATAGGCGCCAGGACACTGTCCAAAGGGCCCCTATATGGGGTTGCTGGGTCCTTCCTTGGGGACTGGATGTCTGCTTTCGGGGATGCAGGGCTTGGACCGGCTCCCCGGGAGCGGGCATCATGACAGTTGGTCAGTCCATCTTGGCCAGAAGCTCTAGATGATTTGAGTTTTGAAATTGTTAGTGAAATGTCCTCCAGGTCTGCTAAATTCACCCATGTTGTTTCTTTCGGGAGTGTGAGGGTGTTTGTTGAAAATGGCAGAGACGCGAATTGGTTGGAGAAGAAAGTTATCCAGGTCATTTCAGGTATCGAGTTTATCAGATGGTTATCCGTCTGCAGATCTTTTTTCTTTATCAGAACCCAAAAGTCTCTTGTGCTCTTTGAATTCAGAACTTTGAGCATTTGTTCTGCATCGTTTTGGTACATTATTGCTTTATGTTGCTTTATCCATGATCTGTATGATATTGTTGCCATCGTCAAAACAATTTTTTGTTTGTCGTCGTCGTAAGGTCTGCAATTGCGCCCAAGTTTTCTCAGCTCACTTCTTTTCTGTGCTAACAGTTTGTCGTACTCATGGGATCCATTGTTCTTTGTGCTATTTAGTTTCCCTTGTTTTGTTCTGTGTGTTAGGAGAAGGGGGAGATAGTTCGGCCTAATTGACGTGTCACTGCTGTTCCTAGTTTCTTCATCGTATTTATTTGTGAACTCTCTTATATTACCCGCCGTTAGTCGAAGACGTGCTTGTTTAGTCAACAGTTCTATGTTTGCTTTGTAAAATTCTTTTTGCTCATTTACTGTTTCCCACGACGTGGCTAACAAATTATGATCACTTTCCTTTGTTCTGTAAACCTCGTAGAAGCCAACATGCGGTAGTAGAGCATGCGAGATGATGATGTAATCTAGCGTTGCTGTTGCGTCTGCTCGTTTCCACGTTGGTATGGCTGGCTGGTTTCCTCGCAATGTTGCGACGTTGTGAAAGTTTCTAGCATCCATGAGGTTTGTCCATAGCTCTTCTCTTTCAACGGCTGCTGTGATTATTGTGTTACTGGTAGTCTTTTCACATTTGGCATTTAAATCACCGCAAATAATGATGTGGTCGGTTCCAAGTTCGGTTGTGAATTTATTGATTGTTTCAGTCACTGTGTCGCAGAAATAAGAGTTGGTGACTCTTTGGAGGCTACAATATACATTTATGATTGCTAAGTTCGTTTTCAGCCTACCCTTAGAACCCCCCTTTGGGTGAGACCACTCCGTTTGTAGTGCTAGGACACAATAAGCTTCCGCCACCTTTGTTTTGATGAAAATGCCTGACCCGGCACAGACTGCAGTTAACAGGCCTGAAGATGTCCTGCCTAAGATACCTTTCACAGCTGGTGATATTTGTGTTTCATAGCAATCTAGGGCAGGCTTTTCCATCAGCCACGTCTCCTGGAGACATATTATGTCAAATTGGCCTAAATCTTGTGTATCAGGGTCAGTTAAATGTTCATGTCTCCTCGTATTCCATTAACACATCGTTGTTACTTTTGGTGTGTCCTGGACGGCCAGTTGCGCTGGATGGTCTGTAAACTGTGGGTCTGTTCTCTGTCCTTGCCAATTTATGTGGTTTGGGTTCAAGAATTTCTTCAGCCACCTCCATGGCCCTGCCGACTCACGCTTTTTGCTTTGACCCAGCTCTGATCTATCTTTTGATGGAATATCGTATACGTAATTTCTGTCAGATCTTAATCTTCTTCTTTTCAAATTTTCTCCGTTGTCAGTTCTTGAGTAATTTGGTCTATCATTTCGTGGGTTGTCCAAAAGTTGAGGTCTCCATCGTAGTAGTCCACCTACGTCCTGGTGGCTATCCCATCTTTTATTTTTGTAAAGGTCTTCTGTTTTTGACCTAAAGTGGTAGCGTGATCCTTCCATCTTGTTTAACAGAGACGTTTTGTTGGACGGTAGTGGCGAAGGTACTATTTCTGAGAGACCAAAGCCCAGTTGCTCAAGAACCGTATAGACGTCTTCTTTTAGTTCGTGCAGCGCCGAAGATTTAATGTGGAGGTACGCTTTTGCCTTTTTTCCCTATGGTAAGGCTCGATCAAGATGAAATCTGTTGTGTTCAGTGATTGTAGCTTTGGTACTTTGTTTAGAATGTTTAAGACTGTCTTTCTGTTTAATACCAGAAAGTTGTTCCTCGATGTCAGCTGCTCCATTTTGAAGATACGAGTGAGGCTTGATCTTTGTTTATGTGGAGAGGCAAGGTCAGGTCTTTTTTGCTGTTTTTTGTCAGGTTGCCTGGTTTTCTGGTTGGCATCCTTCATAGTACCAGAGTCAGCGTTCTCATGGGACTCAAGCTTTTCAAAGGTCTTGGTTTGTGATTTTACGGTTGATTTTCCGCTCTGTGCCCCCATCGAAGTATCCTGTACTGTTTTTCCCATTCGAAATGTTACGGATGGGGTTGCAGTCGACGTCGGTTTCTTTTTTCCTTTAGAGGGACTTGATGGAACATCTGTGTTTGGCGTTGAATCCAAATTCTGTGGTAAGGTATAGGAAACTGCAGTGACTTCGTCTTGATCCAAATGGACAGTTAAGTCCATTAACGAGGAGTTTGCCATCGAGTCTGTGGGAGCTGGCAGCGATTTGTCTAGCTCAATTATCATTTGATCCGTCTGTGGTGTTTCTTTGGCAATGTTGTTTCAGGTCACTTCTGTTAGTGTGGATGTTTTGATTTGGTGTGTCGCCCATGATTTCGCTGGTTTAAATATTGCAGGAATTTTAGGGGGTTGTTTTTTGTGAGAGGCCTGAGATGAATTTTTTGGATCAGCCCGGACCAACTGCCCTGGAGCTCCTACCACTACTGTTGATGTCAAGTCTAAGCCTGTTAGAGGGCGGTGGGAGGTGTTTTTCGCGGGATCACTTTGGTCGGTGGTAATTCTCTCAGCCGTTATATGCGTTCCTATTGGTGCCTTTGTTTGGTGTACCAGAGAGGTGTTTAATGAATTTCTTAGTGTTATTTGCTCTTCAATTCAGCCAAATCTTGCTTCCCAAAGACTTTCCCGGTCTGCATCTTTTTGCTCCAGGCCCTTAATAAAGCTCTCCAAAAAGATTACTTTTGAGTTCGTCATAGCTGCTAGCGTAAGCGAGTCTTTCATCGTGTCATTTATTGACTCATATAACTTTACAAAAGGAGCCAGCCCCACCGTGATCGCTGACACAATTGTCAGTAGGTCTGTTTTTTTCCTGGTGAGTCTTTGTGCGTGTTTGCGTAGATCTCGCTTGACCTTCTGTTTCTTGCTGGTGTGGGTGCGTCTTTTTGAAGGTCGCTTTGTTTTGGTGAATGTGCTATAGAGAGGTTGATTATTTTCGTTCTTTCTCCCACAGGTAACAGTGGTGGGTGGACAGATGATGATTGACGTTTTCCCTTTCGTTCGATTTCATCCGGTTGGATTTTTTTGGTAATTCTACTGAGTCTTTTTCCAACCCGTTTTGCTCGAGGGGTTGTGAGGGGTCCCCTTTGTCAAACAATCATTGCGGGGCCGTCACCACTGCCGGTTTGACAGTCAATTTGATTGTTGAGTCCCCCTTGTCTCCATTTGTAGTGTTATGCACATAGAAGTTTGGGGAAGGGACTGTTAGAGTATCCATCTGTGGCTCAGAAGAACCCATCAAGAGGCGGGGCAAGGTTGCAGAATTGCCCTGTAATTGGTGATCTGCGATCGGCTCTTCCAGTATGTTGAGTACCTGATGCGCTGGGCTCTCTACGTGTGGGTTCTGAGGATTGTTGTCCACTGTTTTTCTTTGCTTCGGAGCTGATTGAATTTTCAAGACTGCATCAAACATTTCGGCGTCAGCTTCTAGTTTTCTTTTTTTTTGTTTGGTAAATAAATCTTTCAGAGCGTGAGACATTAAGGGATTTGGGAAAGTTGTTTTCCGTGAGTCTGTCTTCTTTGTTATTACACAATGTTTTCGTTGCTGGAGTCCAGTGTTCACTGTTTTCAATGGCTCGCTGGGTTTTTTTTTTTTACACAAGGTTTTCTTTTTGAAGATTGCCATTGCTTTTTCTCTTTTGTGTGCATATGGCTCGTTTGCTGATGCTTTTAAAATGTGGGTTTGCGTTTATTTCTGTGGAATTTCCTGTTTGCTCACCCTCGTTGTAAACTGGAGAGGGGCATATCAGGGGTTCCATTATGTTGTTGTCTAATGGAGCATGCAAGGAGGGTGGAACTCCGGCTCTAATTCATCTTCAGGCGTGTCAAGGAGTGACACATTTTGCTTGTTGTGGACGTCAGCTTGTGTTGTAATTGCTGAGATAAACTGCAATTTCATTTTAGTTACGACTGGTGACGAGGTTGTTGCAGGGGAGTCCTTGCCTGGAATGGAATCATCATTTTGGTCCTCAGTTCCGCTTTGTGCGTCATGCGTGCCGGACTCTGCAGGCTTTTTTCCAGATGGTTGGAAAACGATGGCAAGCTGGGGTCAGAGCGGCGGCGTCCTTCGACCCCCTCAGTCATGGCGCCACTCTCCGAGGCAGAGGCTTGCCGGTCGTTGGAAATCGTTGCTTGGGTGTCAGCCGGTGAGGAGACTTCAACAGTTGCTGCCTGCAGCCCCCCCCATACTTCCCAGTTGCCCTGCGGGTAAGTACATAGCATGGGGTGGCGCTGCAGGGGGGACCCAGGTAGCTTACCTCAGAGTCTTGGAGTGGGGACCCAGGTAGCCTGTCACCTCCCCCAACAACACCGATAGCCCTGGCTGGATAGTGGGCAGGCATAGAGTTGGAGGAGGCGGAGAGGGAGACTGCCGCGTCTCCCCTTCTTGACGCTGGGTGTCCTCGGTTTTTGCCTAGCCCGTTGGAGTGTTTTAGTCGGGCGTACTGACTTCTGAGAACCCGGCCTGAAGGGCTTTTCAGCTGGTCTGGATGTACGGGTTTGCCGGTGTCCCTGTCCTTTTTTTTGGGAGCAAGGATATTCCCAAGTCTTCGGTCTGCTCCATGGCTCCCTTGGCTTCTGTGCACTGCTGTACAATGCTCGCAACTCGGCGAGCCAACTCTGCGTGCCGCTTCGCGTGTTGCTGGAGGTTTTAACAGCTCCTCCTCCTCCCAGCAACAGGTACGGCCATTGTAGACAGACTGTAGGAAAGCAGGGGACTGCTGTAGACTGCTCTCAACTTGACATTATAAACATTTGCTAATTAAATACTTTGCTTGCTAATCAAGAAGGTTTTCATGAACAAACTCTGCTAATCAATTTTAGAAAACTAATTTATGTTTTGTAAGTAGACCTCCTGATGGTCCAAGAACACAAGCCTATATTGAAGGTACAGAAACTAAAAGATCTGGACATGTTTGACCACCTTGAACTTGTCCTTGCACTGGGGCAGGGGGGGTTCTAAGGTCAACACCAGCAGATCAATGATGGGTAGCAGATCCTGTCTTTTCCTTTGCAGCAAAGGAATGAGTGTTCCATCCTGTCTCCCTCCCTAAGTCGGGCATGCAGCTTTGCCAGGATTTGAGAAATCACCAGCAGGAGGACATCTGTGGTGGCAGGTCTGCGAGGGGGCTTTTCTGGAGGGAAACAAAGACAGTAGCCTTGTGAGGCCCAGGTGTCCAAAGTGGTCTTCGTGCACTTGGGTCAAAAATGGACAGCCTCCCACACTCAGCAGTGAAGAATGGTGAAAAGGCAAATTGCAAGGTTTGGAAGAGAGGTGGAAACTATACTTATTTATGCACCTCTTCCTGCACCTGGGGAAACATAAGACCTCTGGTGATGTTGCCCTAGGGCAACTGGCCCCTGCCCCTGTGGGCAAAGAGGGGGGAGGAGCAAAACAAAAAAAGGAATGTTCACCAAGAATAACATGCAAGTGTGCAGGAGATATTAACTGTCAGCAGGGCAAAATTGCTCAAGGCAATAATATTCCTGCTGAGAGCACCAAGTATTTTCCTTTCTCTATCGGGGCCAAGTTAGGGAATGTGGTCTTTTTTAACCCATGCAGTAGAAGCGTAAACGACCCCACTCTCGTATATAGGATACATTGACAAAAACTCGTGGTTGTAAGGCATGTGCCTGTGTTCTCTATGCAGATATCTATCAACAGCTGGAGCCGGGTTAGGTATCTCCCACAAGGTTGGAAATAACGAAGTTGAACAGAAGGAGGGTCTCATTGGAAAGGACCTATTCCAACATGTTTGTCAGGTCATGTTTTTTGGTCAACAAGGACTCAGTAATCCGCAGGCATTCCGCAGCTTTACCAATTGTGCACTGCAATGGCAAACCGGTCTGAGCTCAATCATAAGGATCAGCATGCATGTAATCAAGCTGTGGGTTAGTGATTTGTCACTGGAACCCCAGAAGACAGACAGCAAGTTTACAAGTTACACATCTTGCTGAAAAACACATTGGGGAAGTCCCCAAGCTCTCCTTCATCTGGGAACTTTCAGGAGAAAATGAACCAGGTCCACCTCCCTATAAAAGAATATGGCTACACTTAGCGTGGAATTGACTTCTGGAGGATTGGATGAACAGCTGTCTATAAGGTTTCTTCAGGGAATAACCAGCACAGGCTGACACCAAAGTGCATGGAGCCAGGGCTACTATGGCAGAGTCAGAGGTCATGGAGGGAGAGTGGAATCTTCCTGCTCCGGGCCCTGGACCGAGATGAAAGGTGTGCAGTGGCAGGCCAGGGCTGGTTTTTTACCAACTTCAAAGGGACAAGCCCTTGTTCTACCACAGTGCCAAAGCCACTGGTGACATGACTCTAGCAAACATGTCCAACATTTTCTACCTGAACTCCTCCCACTATTCTGATATAGAGGATGTACTGTAGAAAAGTAAAAATTCTTTCTATGGATTCTTCTTCCGCAGATTCCTCCTCTGATCCTTGCCTGGACACCTTGAGGGGATCCGTGAGAGCTCTGAGGTGTTGTGACCACTGACCCCTTAGGAGCCACTGTAGGGATCTCAGGTGCAGACTGGCCTCTTGCAATAGAAAAATACAGGAGGCCATGAGACCTAAGAGGCAGAAGAAGGAAGCTGCTGGTAAGGTGGTGTGGTTCCGAAACAAGTCTACCATCTGTGCCATGCTGTAAGACTTTCTTCTCGGGAGGGAAGGCTTCCTCAACCCCGGTGTCTAAGACTTCCCAGATGAACTGGAGCCTTTGGACTGGTGTCACATGGGACTTCTTCAAGTTCAGGGAGAAGCCCAGCATGTGCAGTAGCAGACAGGCGGTCCAACAGGTGGGACAAAACCTGCCCCAATGACGTCCCTCGGTTCATTCAGTCGTCATGTTATGGGAATACACGGACCCCGGATCTCCTGAGGTGAGCCTCGACTTCCGCCTGCTTGGTGAAGACCTTTGGAGCGGAGGTCACACCAAAGTAAAGCACTTTGAACTGGTAGTGCTTGCCCCCTATGAGAAATCTCAGGAACTTCCTGTGCTTTCCATGTATCGGCACATTGAAATAAGTGCCCTGCATATCTATTGACACCTACCAGTCCTGTGGCTCGAGAGCTTGGAGAATTTCTCTCAATGTCACCATCCTGAATTTGTCTTTCCTCAGGAACTTGTTCAATGCCCCCAAGATCCAAAATAGGATGGAGACCTCCTCCCTTCCATGTACCAGGAAATACCGGTTATACCAACCGATACTCTCTGTTCGGGAGGTACCTCTTCCATGGCACCCTTCAACAACAGGGCTAGCAGTTCTTCCTGGAGCTCCTGTCCCGGTAGTATCAGAGGTGGTAGGGGTCTATCTTGTGTTTTTTTTAAGAAGGGCAGACAATATCCCCACCGAGCGAGGTGTACAGCCCAGGCATCAGAAGTAATTCCCTGCCACTGGGGCCAGTGCTGTCATGATGCCCGCTCCCTGGGAGCCGGTTCAAGCCCTGCGTCCCCGAAAGCGGACATCCAGTCCCCAAGGAAAGACCCAGCAACCCCATATAGGGGCCCTTTGGACAGTGTCCTGGCGCCTATGGCGCCAGGCTCATAAAAGACATCAGTCCTGGCGCCATAGGCGCCAGGCTCATTATGGGAGTGCTTGGGTGCACTTACCTGATGCAGACCATGCTGCAGGATCCCGGCCTCCTTGAGGCCTGAAAGGAACTACTTTACCTGTGGGACTAATTTACCATCCGGGCATGGTCGGGGAAGGATACATACCTGATTGGAGGAAGGATACATACCTGGAACTTCTTCCAAGGCTATTTAAACCCCACCCGAACAGCCACACGTGCTTCGCGTTGTTCTGCATCTAGCAGCTGGACGCTCACCGTGTCTGCTCCTGCATCCTGACTTCTGCCACGCCTGCCAGCATCCTGGATCACCTGCAAAGGAAGAGAAGAAGAGAACAGAAGAAGGAAAAGTTCTTACCTGCTAAATCCACATCCCGGAGACATCTCGCCGACAATCCTGAAAAGGAAGACTTTTATTTAAAAGCTCATCGCGTCGATCGCTGCAGCGCCACATTCCACTCACCTTTACAGGGCGCCTCCATGTTCAGCAGCGATCATCCGGATTCACAGTCACGCCCCAGCGCCTAGGGAGAAAAAGGCAAGAACAAAAGGTGAGAGAGAGAAGGGAATAAGGAAAGCTAAATCTCCATGTTAAGACTTACCTGTTGATTCATTCCCTCTTCATTTCGGGTCCGCGCCGCATCCTGGCATTTCCGGACCCCGGCCCCTATGGGGAAAAAAAGACATCAGCGTTAATGAGCGAATGAAAAGACATTACCAAAAAAACGCTCATTAAAGACTTACCTGATTTCTACAAGGATTTCACCTCTCATCTCGGGTCGGTGCCTGTTCCACGGCATTCCGTACCCCGGCCCCTATGGGGAAAAAGACACTAGCATTAGTACATTAATGCATGGACACAAGGGGAACCTCTTATCAAAAAACTTACCTGGAAGCCAAGCAAGTTTGGTTCTCACCAATCCGAAAATTCAGTGCAGTAACTGGATACCAACGCGCCCCTGCATCAGAAGCAGGATGGAGAGCTCGTCCTTCCAGACCCTAAGGTGAGACGCTACGGGGAATCACAGAAGGGTTTCGAGGAGGGTGAGAGGGGAAAGTGGGAGGCCGATTGCATTACCCTGCAGACAGTTAATCCCCTATTTTCGCCTACAGAAGGATACTTCTGCGAGCCAGACAAGCCAGATTTGGGGTCCCGGTCCAGTCCGTCTTCCGAACCCTGCGCATCACCTTAGAAGAGGTCACAGCAGCGCGAACCAGGCCAGCGCCTGCGTGGGAGTCAGGTGAGCGTTACAGAACGCAAAGCCATCCTACAAATTCCCACCCAGGCGCTATGGAAAGTTCTGAGACTGATCAGTTGGCCCAATTACTGGGGGAATTACGGGCCGAAGTACATGCCGCTCGTCAAGAGACTAATGCCCTCAGGTGGGAATTAATAATATCAAAGGAAAGAACTGATGACCTGGCCAGACAGCTTTTGCAAGGTCAAGCTGGACAAACTCCTCTACCCGGTTCCGGAGGGAACCCCGCTCCTGTGGTTTCCAGTAACCCTGTGCAGATTAATCTACCCGGAAACATGCCGCTGGCCCCACCCGAACGCTTTGCTGGGGACCCCAAACGATTCGCCGTATTCATGAATCAGTGTCGTTTGCACTTCCTATGCAGATCTGGGGCCTTCCCTAATGATCAGACCAAGGTAGCCTTTGTATTGTCATATCTCAGCGGCTGCGCTGCCAATTGGTCAGTTCCACTGGTTACTCAAGATGACCCGATTCTCTGTGATTTTCAAGGGTTTCAAGCAAGCATGGAAAGGTTATTTGCTCGACACTCTCAGGGGCAGGCTCTGGATGACGAACTTCTATCCCTGCGACAGGGCAATCAGGACCTCCTATCCTATATTGCAACCTTTAATAGACTAATTGTGGAAACGGGATGGCCAGAGGATAAAAGTCACGTTGTTTTATCGAGGCCTACGCGGAGAACTTAAAGATGTCTTGGCCCAAGTTGTAAATCCGCCCCAAGAATGCACAGAGTATATAGATTTAGTGGTCCAATTGGATCACAGACTTCAAAACAGAAAAGCAGATCGGTCCAGGTTTGAGACCCGGGTGTTGGTCAAGACCCATGCTAATCCCAAGGGAGTTGATGTCTCTGAGCCTATGCAAATTGGAGGGGTTAAAGGACCCTTAACTCAAAAGGAACCTGAAAGGAGGCGACAGTTAAAATGATGTCTTTATTGTGGGAATTCTGGACACTTTCTACGAGATTGCCCGGCAAAATCGCCCCGAAAGGCGGTAGGAGCCGCTGATAAAAACCATGAAGACTCTGTTTCGGGAAACGACTCCGCCCGACAAGCGTAGGGGTCCGCTTGCCGAGCTTGAAAACTAACTCTCAGACCTCGCATTTCATTGTGCCAATGGTTCTCGTAGATCCAGAACAGCCTAAGCGGTTGCATGCAATAAAGGCATACATCGATAGTGGGGCTATTGGAAACTATGTGGATGGTGAATTGGTCTCTAGGATTAACCTCCCTCTCCGTCCTAAAACCACCCTCTCCGTCCTAAAACCAGCAAAGATGTCATCACCACAGTCGATGGAACTGAAATTGCCTCTGGACCGGTAACACATTCCACTACTGAGGTGACTCTTATTGGTCCCGACGGCCATCGGGAGGGTGTTGTGTTTGATGTAATCAAGGCTCCACAGTTTCAGGTTATTCTTGGAATCCCTTGGTTAGAGACACATAATCCTCGAATTGATTGGCGAGCTAAGAGAATAACCTTCCCGGATTGTACACAAACCTGCTACCCAGAAAACCTGAAGATTAATCTAGCATCTGTAACCTCTGCCTCCATGCAACTACCTCCGGAATACCAAGACTTTCAGGACGTCTTCCAAAAGGAACAGGCCAACACGTTACCTCCTCACAGATCGTACGATTGCCAAATCGATCTGGTGCCTGGTGCACAACCCACTTGTAGCAGGATTTATGCCCTTACCGAACCTGAGAACCTGCATTTGAGACAATATTTGGATCAATACCTAGCTAATGGTTTTATTCGCCCGTCAAAGTCCCCGGCATCCTCGGCTTTGTTCTTCGTGCCCAAAAAAGAAGGCGACCTTAGAACTTGTATCGATTACCGCGCATTGAACCAGATAACGTTTAAAAACCGTTATCCTCTGCCTCTGATCCCTGAACTCCTTGACCAGGTGAAGGACGCTTGTATATAATCCAAGTTAGATATCCGGGGGGCTTATCATCTGGTACGAGTTAAAGAAGGCGACGAATGGAAAACTGCCTTCCGTATTAAATACAGATTATTCGAGTACCAGGTGATGCCTTTCGGATTGTGTAACGCGCCGGCTGCCTTCCAATACTTCATGAATGATGTCCTTTGGGAACTCATCAATGTTTGTGTTGTCGTATATATCGATGACATTCTGGTGTACTCCTCTTCGGAATCTGATCACAGAAAACACGTCAGGGCAGTACTTGAAAAACTGCGCCAACACAAACTATTTGCTAAATTGGAGAAATGTATTTTCCATACCACAGAAGTCGAGTTTCTAGGTTTCATCCTGACACCCAAAGGAGACCGAATGGACTCAAGAAAAGTGGATGCCATCCTCAAATGGCCATCACCTAGCTCTGTAAAAGGGGTTCAAAGTATGCTCGGCTTTGCCAATTTCTATCGCAGGTTTATCCCGGAATTTTCACGCGTGGTACAACCCATTACTGCACTCTTGAAGAAAAATAAACGTTTTGAATGGTGTGAAGAAGCCAAGCAGGCCTTTCAGGATTTAAAAGCTAAGTTTACCTCCGCACCTATATTGAAACACCCGTGTCCAGATCTCCCTTATGTCGTCGAGACTGACGCATCCAGCATAGCCATGGGAGCTGTCCTGTCCCAAAGAGATCCCGAAACCAACCAACTGCATCCCGTAGCATTTTGGTCCAGAAAATTCTCAGCACCCGAGGTTAATTATGCAATCACTGACAAAGAACTGTTAGCCATTAAGTCCGCTTTTAAAGCCTGGCGGCATTATCTGCTTGGCGCTCGACATACCATCACAGTGATCACTGATCACTGTAATTTACAGTATTTGAAAACCGCCAAGGCTCAGTCATCATGGCAGCTCCGATGGGCTTTGTTTTTTGCTGAATTTGATTTCGTGATTACCTATCGACCTGGCTGCAAGAATTGCAAAGCAGACGCCTTATCCCGAATTGGAATGGGAGAATCTGATACAAACTCAGAACCAGTACCAATAATTCCCGAACAGAGGATTCTAGGCATGACTTCGTTACAGACGCTTGAAGACATTCAAGCCAGAGTGAAACAAATCCTGGACCCTACAACCTTACAGGATTGGATACAAAAGGGATCAGACTTTACCATAGATAATGGTTTACCTTATTTCCAAGGACGCTTATTCCTGCCACATAAGGAATTACACAAACTAGTTATTTCCGGTTATCATGATACATTAATAGAGGGACACCCCGGTATTGTCAAGACAGAGGAAAAGGTGAAACGACAATTTTGGTGGCCCTCTTGGCGAAAAGATATTAAATCTTTTGTGATGTCCTGTTGGTGTTTGCGTCCAAAATAAAAGTCAAAAGAAAAGACCAGCCGGTCTCCTTCAACCTCTAGACATACCGCCAGCACCCTGGCACACCCTATCAATGGATTTTATTACGGACCTGCCTCCTTGTTCGGGGTACAATACTATTCTGGTAATTGTGGATTTGTTTTCCAAAATGGCCCACTTTATTCCTTTGAAAGGTTTACCTTCAGCTTCTGTCCTAGCCAAAGAATTCCTCGAAAATATTGTTCGGCTAAATGGATTCCCATCTATACTAATCTCTGACCGGGGAAACCAATTCATTTCCCACTTCTGGCGCAAATGTCAAATGGCGCAGATCGACGTAAGATTATCGACCAGTCACCACCCTCAGACCGATGGTCAGACCGAGAGGACAAATCAGACCCTTGAGCAGTACTTACGGTGTATGTTACAGCAATCTGAAAGCAACTGGAAAGACATTCTTTGGATAGCAACATACGCATATAATAATTCGGTACACTCTGGAACTGGCCACAGTCCTTTTTATACTTTGTTTGGGCATCACCCTCGAACCTCAAACCTTGACTCACCTCAGAACCTCGGAATGCCTGCAGTAGAACATCTGCATTCTACAATTACCCAAGCCTTCAAAGAGGCAACTACGCATTTACAACAAGCCAAGAGAAAATACAAGGAGAATGCTGATCTACATCGGAGTGAAGCACCTCAGTATCAGATTGGGGATCAAGTGTGGTTAGCTACCAGACATTTACCACTCAAAGGGCCTCGAACTTTTAACCCAAAATATCTGGGACCTTATATTATTACTGCAATAATTAACCCAGTGGCTGTTAAACTAGATTTACCAGCTAGTATGCGAATTCACCCTGTTTTTCATGTGTCACTTCTGAAACCAGTGGTACCCGGAACCCGACTACTCAAACCTCCAGAACCTATTCTAATAGATGGGGAGCCCGAATTCGAAGTGAAGAACATTTTAGACTCAAAAATGTTTAGGTCAAAACTGTTCTACCTAATTGATTGGAAGGGGTACGGACCTCAGGAGAGGTCGTGGGAACCCAGCGACCATGTGCATGCACCTCGATTAGTCAGGAAATTCCACCGACTCTTCCCAGACAAACCAAAACCCCCGGAGGGAACAACCTTGGGAGGGGCCTTGGGGGGGGGGGGGAGTGCTGTCATGATGCCCGCTCCCGGGGAGCCGGTTCAAGCCCTGCGTCCCCGAAAGCGGTTATCCAGTCCCCAAGGAAAGACCCAGCAACCCCATATAGGGGCCCTTTGGACAGTGTCCTGGCGCCTATGGCGCCAGGCTCATAAAAGACATCAGTCCTGGCGCCATAGGCGCCAGGCTCATTATGGGAGTGCTTGGGTGCACTTACCTGATTCAGACCATGCTGCAGGATCCCGGCCTCCTTGAGGCCTGAAAGGAACTACTTTACCTGTGGGACTAATTTACCATCCGGGCGTGGTCGGGGAAGGATACATACCTGATTGGAGGAAGGATACATACCTGGAACTTCTTCCAAGGCTATTTTAACCCCACCCGAACAGCCACACGTGCTTCGCGTTGTTCTGCATCTAGCAGCTGGACGCTCACCGTGTCTGCTCCTGCATCCTGACTTCTGCCACGCCTGCCAGCATCCTGGATCACCTGCAAAGGAAGAGAAGAAGAGAACAGAAGAAGGAAAAGTCCTTGCCTGCTAAAACCGCATCCCGGAGACATCTCGCCGACAATCCTGAAAAGGAAGACTTTTATTTAAAAGCTCATCGCGTCGATCGCTGCAGCGCCACATTCCACTCGCCTTTACAGGGCGCCTCCATGTTCAGCAGTGATCATCCGGCAGTGATCATCCGGATTCGCAGTCACGCCCCAGCGCCTAGGGAGAAAAAGGCAAGAACAAAAGGTGAGAGAGAGAAGGGAATAAGGAAAGCTAAATCTCCATGTTAAGACTTACCTGTTGATTCATTCCCTCTTCATTTCAGGTCCGCGCCGCATCCTGGCATTTCCGGACCCCGGCCCCTAAGGGGAAAAAAAGACATCAGCGTTAATGAGCGAATGAAAAGACATTACCAAAAAAACGCTCATTAAAGACTTACCTGATTTCTACAAGGATTTCACCTCTCATCTCGGGTCGGTGCCTGTTCCCCGGCATTCCGTACCCCGGCCCCTATGGGGAAAAAGACACTAGCATTAGTACATTAATGCATGGACACTAGGGGAACCTCTTATCAAAAAACTTACCTGGAAGCCAAGCAAGTTTGGTTCTCACCAATCCGAAAATTCAGTGAAGTAACTGGATACCAACGCGCCCCTGCATCAGAAGCAGGATGGAGAGCTCGTCCTTCCAGACCCTAAGGTGAGACGCTACGGGGAATCACAGAAGGGTTTCGAGGAGGGTGAGAGGGGAAAGTGGGAGGCCGATTGCATTACCCCGCAGACAGTTAATCCCCTATTTTCGCCTACAGAAGGATACTTCTGCGAGCCAGACAAGCCAGATTTGGGGGCCCGGTCCAGTCCGTCTTCTGAACCCTGCGCATCACCTTAGAAGAGGTCACAGCAGCGCGAACCAGGCCAGCGCCTCCGTGGGAGTCAGGTGAGCGTTACACCAACATAGACCGAATAAACGGGTCAATTGGAATGGTCCCTTCTTATAACCAAAATCTTTGAGCAATGCCAAATCACAAAACAAATCCAGAAAACATGGACCGAAGCGGTGGTAGTCCCCATTCTTAAAAAAGGAAACAGAGACAACCCAGCTAACTACCGCCCAATAGCCTTACTAAACATCATGGGCAAAATCTTCAGTACTCTCCTCCTAGCCAGATTTAAAAAATGGGCAAGAAACTCTCCATGTTCAGACCCACTGCAAACAGGTTTTTTGAAATACGCTAGTACTAGTGTAAACATCATGATTGTGCACATTATAAAAAACAATATCAAGAATGGTGTGCCCAGAGTGTTTCTTGATTTCATAGATTTGTCGCAAGCATTTGACAAAATCAGCCGACAAAAACTGTGGACCAAACTAACCAACTGGAAATGCCCTATGGAAATTCTGCAGCCAGTGATTGCACTCCACACTAACGCCGAAATTCGAGTCCGTCTTAACCACCAGGGCATGCTGTCTGACCAGATTAAGTCAGAACGTGGAGTGAAACAAGGCTGTCCACTGGCTCCGGCCCTCTTCATTGCCTTTCTAGGAGATTTCCAATATACTCAACCATCGGTTAGATCATTTCCACTGAAAATCGGCAACAACCAAATATCAAGAATCCTCTATGCTGACGACCTGATCCTTATGTATCAAACGCAAATTGGCTTCCAGCGGCAACTAACACATCTGGCCAAGTACATAAGTGAAAATGATCTCGAGATTAACATTGTAAAATCCAAAATCTTTATCATGGGAAAAAAAAAGTGCCAAAACTAGGGTCAAAGGCCACTGGTCTCTCAACAATATAAAGATCAAGGTAGTGACGGAGATAAAGTACTTGCGAAGAATGATGGACTCAACAAGGTCCGAGAAGGCAACACACGAGGCTCTATGGAACAAAATAAAAACACTGACTACCCAAACGAGACTAGTCGATCACAAATATGGAACATTTTCCCTCTTACCAGCTATCCAATTCTACAAATCGAAAGTGGTTCCTTCACTGATTTACGGAATGGACACAGCTTTAAACATGCAGGAAACAATCTGGCCCAAACTCGAGGGCTACCTTTGGAAATCTGTTTTAGGACTCCCTAAATCTACATCCATAGCAGCCATCAGACGTGAACTTGGCCTTCGATCGTTAGCTGCCTCAGTAGAGCAAAGACAAATGCAACAGCTCAGAAAAATCACAATGCCAGAGTGCCTTCCGATATATAAAATAATCCAGGCGGAACTTTATCAAGGCCACTGCAAAGCATTGAATGCTTGGGAAACGAACCTCAAGATGAAGCTTAAAGATCTTGCCTGTACTCAAGATGACTTGCTTCAAAACCCTGAAAGGGTAAAATCAAAAATCGCCTGAGAGGACTGGATCAAAACTGGTAAAATGGCAACAGCAAACAGGCTATTAGGCCATCTGCCCCCAACAACAAACAAGCTGAAATTGCCTCTGAATTACTGTATAAAATTTCCAAACCAGAAATTTCAAAAACTCTGCATGATTATCCGTCTAAACCTAATTCTAACCCAAGAAATTCGGGCTATTCGTTTCCTAACAATTTGAACACCTGCAGACTATGCGCCAATGACGAAATGGTGGAATCCTCAAGACATTTGCTGTTGAACTGTCCAAAAACAGCATACCTCTGCGAAGCTTTTTTGCTACCCCTTTTTGGCGATTCAACACTCAGAGACGAAGACACATGGTGGTGTCGCTTGATTGCAGGAGAAAAAACAAGATGGTCAATTGTAACAGCCAAGATGCTAGAAGCAGCATTGAAAATGATCACAGAGACTCAAAACTCAATAGCGGATAAGAAAGTCTAGACCTCCTGGTTCTAACTAAAAAAAAAAAAAAAAAAAAAATTCGGGATCACTATTTTCATATTTTGACTTCAACAACCACATAATCTGCGTTGAAACAATCACATTTTACACATGCTGTGAATTTTTCCTTGTAAAAATCAATTTTGTTTTAATTATAAACAAGTAAATAAAAAAAAAAAAAAATGTCACCAGACATTATTTGTATCCAAAACGTAAAAATAGCAACAATTCATCCTTTTTGTGTATCGCTGAAGTAAGACATTAGTGAGGTGAGTGTCTGAAAAATGTGAAGGTATGGGCAGAGGGTTAGCTAGGGGGATTTGGTTGGGCACGGAGGGTCAAGATGTGGCACTACATTGGAGACTTGGTCTGGGGCATTTTCTCCAAGGACACAGTGAGGCGCAGTGGGCCGGCATGAAATTCAGGCGGCTACTTTCAGATATTGCTTGCGTTACAGGCCACCTGAATGGTCAGCTCTCTCCCGGAGGTGCTTATATATGATGTAATCATAATGGTAGAGCAAAGCGAGCTCTGGAGACTAACTACAGTGTATGGCATAGCAATAGATCTGTAGACGTTACAGAATGGATAGAACTATTGATCACTACTTTGCGTAAACATCTAGTTAGCATTGTGTATTCATTATGTAAGAGGAAATAAAGTAATGAGCAGCGTGTATGGCGTAGCAGGCAGAGAACAGGGCACAGTAGGTGGAATATAGTAGTTTGTAGACATTTCACTTTCAGTATTGCTGGTATAAAGCAATGGCATGATAATATAAAATGCCAAGGAGTTTGGGATCAACGTATATATTAACTACTTGGGTAACTGCTACGGCAAAAATTCTGGACACAATTTTGTCAATGGCAGAAAAAGGAACATAAGTGAGAAATAAAGAAAGAAAGAAGAGAAATTAAATGTACAAACTTTTAAAAACCTTTTGGGTTATATAAAGTATAAAATATATATATATATATATATTAACTTATATGAGGTACAATAGAGTGTACCTCATCATCCAGGCATGGATGGCCTCTCACGGTCTATGCCTGAATGATGACAAAACAGAACTCCTCATCCTCAGTACCTCTGCAAACCTCAGCAAACTGGGCCACAACTATTCCAACTTCAGAATAGATGACAATAACATAACAGTAGCCAAGGAAGTCAAAACCCTTGGATTCTATCTAGACTCTACGCTAACCTTTAAAAAACAAGTCAACTCCATGGCCTCATCAACTGCTTATACTTGTAAGCTAATCAGAGCGGCCAAGCCCTTCCTCTCCTCCAATAATTGTATCACGTTAGCAAGAGCCCTTGTTTGGTCCAAACTGGATTATTGTAATGCCCTATATTTAGGGTGTAATAAATATATTACCAACAAGATCCAGATTTTACAAAACAATGCTCTAAGAGCAGCCCTAAGTATTCCCAAGAAAGCCCACATCTCTGACTTTAGAAGATCTAATAACTGGCTCTCCACGAAAGATAAAATCCTTCTCAAAACAGTCTCTCTGACCCACAAATGTCTCCACAATGCCGCCCCACAATACCTCATAGCTAGATTCACGAGACAATCCTCAAACCGCCCACAAGAACCACCAATGCCACCCTCCTAACAGTGCCTAGATTTAAAAGTACCAAGGCTGGTTGAAGCAGTTTCCCAGTTAAAGCTGCCCAATACTGGAACTCCCTCCCAACGCCCTTGAGGGACGATCTGTCTTACCTCGGCTTTAGGTCCATCCTCATCCACTGGATCAAGGAAAATTACCTCTGACCTCCCCTTTACATATCTCATGTAATTCCTGCTCTTTGTACATACAGCGCATATTGTATACTGTGTATATTGTGTATTCCTGCACTCTGCCTGCCTTTCTAGTCTTACTCGCCCTATTGTGTAACTGTGTATTCTGATTGCCTTTCAGTCTTGTATTGCACATTGCGCCTCATCTACAACCTACTACATAACATTTTGTAAATCTGTACTTGCACAGCAGTGTAACCTAAGCTGAATAATAACCTTGATGCTTTTTGCGCCCTGATACTTTCGGGTCTGGCGGCGCACTACAAATATTAAAACAAACAAACAATACAAACTTATAGGTTGACACTAGTTGCACAGATGCATGCATCCAGTAGGTCACAGAACTCAATTTTCCATCAAAAGCATTTGGTTGTGTGATCATGTACATTTTCAAGTGTTCACTCCTCAATATGATGCACCTTGCCTTTCAAAATGAAGTATAGTTGACACTAGGAGATTTCAATACACTGAAATTTACTGACAAACATAGAGACAATGCAGTGTTTTACAGTAGAAATAATGTAATTATGTATTATGAAACAACTTGCATTTTTAGGAATTGAATTGCAGGACTGTCTTTTTAAACAAAATTAAGTGAACATGTACTTGTCTTTGCCAACAGAATATATTTGGCTTAACAAAAATAACATCCCGATTTACTTCTGGTTTGTAATTATTTGAAAAGAGAGAATTTTACCCTCCCATTCTTTTATCACCTTTAGGAGCTGGATGAGATGATTACATCTGCACTCTCTCTCCATTAGCAAATTTGAACTTGCAGAGAACAGAAAATAAAAAAGGGCAAGGAGAGCCCTGAGGGCAAGAGTGGAATATAGGGCGAGCTGTGCTTTTATTGATTAGGGTAATTTAAATTGCCAGTTCTGCTACACAAATGTCAATTTAATAGCAAGCCTACAGAATTACATAGCAAATTGCTATGCGAAAATGCTTATTTCATGCCTTGACTTGCACATGCCGATTCATCAAAAGCACAGTAAGTACCTTATTTATTTATACAGAGAAGAACAGTGCTCTTTTGAGGGTGGAAGCGAGGGACACATGTTAGCTAGAAGAGAGATGAGATGTAGGTTAAGAGGGTAATTTGGAGGCAAGGAAGTAGGCTTTTAGTTTGGTTTTGACCAAATCGGTGTGGACTGTTTCTCGGATGTCCGGGGGAAGAGGGGCTACCTGAGGCTTATGGTCAGGGCAACCAATGCTAGTTTGCAGGGCCAGCCTTTGGGTTCAAATCCAATTCCAGGGTTTTCCTCATGCTGCTTGGTGTAGTGGCTGCCCATCTCAGAAGGAACTGGATTGGTCACTCTACAATGTCTTAGCTGGACTACATGTATTATATACTACACATGCCATTGGCACCACAGCTTGTGTTTTTTCTTTAACTTCAACAAGTCCCACTCAGACCACTCTCAAATAATCCAGTAATCTGGTTTATTGGGTTGATTCTGGCCACTAGCTTAGGCAGGCTTTTTCATCCAAGGACTGGGTTGTCGACATCCTCCAGATGTTCGAGACATTTTGGTCAACCCCTTGACTTTTCTCTATTTTCTAGTCCCATGCAAATATCCTCAGAGGTATTCTTCATTTCCTCTCCTTCTCCCAGAAGCTCACTGTCTCCAGAGCTCTGGTTCCCTCTAGGCTGGACTACTGAAACAGCCTCTTTATAAATCTGCCTGCTTCTCTCCCCCCTCTGCAACTCATCCAGAACAGGACTGCAAGACTTGTCCTTGGCCTCAAGCCCAGGGATCGTATCTCTCCAGGACTGAAATCCCTGCACTGGCTCCCAGTAGCTGCAAGGATTAAGTTCAAAACCCTCTGCATTGTCCACAAGGGCGCATGGGGCCTCAATACTTTCAATTCTATCTTCCTAAATATCTTCCTTCTCGAGCTCTTTGCTCATCCGCCTCCAACTCCCTCTGAGTCAGTCGCTTCTCCAAGCAACGTAGTGGTAGATCTCTTTCTTCGGCTGGGGCCTCCCTCTGGAACAGTCACCCTGAAACTTGAGGAGAACCATCTATGGTTCTGGAAGCACCCCAAGACCTTCCTCTTTGCTTCTCCTTTCTCTCCTCTGCTGAACTCCTAACTGAAACTGCACTGGTCACTCGGCTACCCTCTGATCTCGGGCCCAGGTCCCCTCCCCCACCAGCTGCACGCCTGCACTGCCTCCCGGGCAACCCATGCAGTTGGTGGCTGTTTCTGTATCCCTACAGACCCCTCCAGCTCTTGACACTTGATGTCTGCCCTTGCCACAAACTCGCTACACTTTTTACATATTGTTGTTATTTATTTATTTATTTTTTATTTATTTACTGTTGATCCTATGCATTGAACTGCCACCTCAGCCCCCCGCACTTTCCCTTTCCTCCCTCCCCTGCATTTGCGCAATCTCAATGTCACTTGGCCTAGTAAGATCGCTGTCTTTGTCTTCCCTCTGTTCCCCCTCCGTTGCGCCATAAATCACTTGTGTATAGGCGCGTTATAAATGCCATATCATATCATGGCATCCTAGATTTGTGTGGTGCCAGAGGCCTGGCTGCACATTGAATCACTCCAGTGGCTGCTTTAGTATCAGTGGTCTCAGTTCAAAGCCAAATGATGGATATCTGGAAGGTTTCCACCAACTTGCTAAAGGCTCTCCTGCATTGAGCCCCGAGAGACAATTTGCTATGGTGTGGAACCTGTTTGGCAATTTTGGCCTCAAATGGCTGTGGTTATGGACACCTCATTGAAAAGTTTGGGCACTCACCCGGATTGGATAGGGAGTACATCAACCTCCTGCAGCTGCCTGCCATTGGGACTGGCTCTTGTGCCTTTTCTTCCTTCCATGTGTTCTTCCTTCCATGTGTCCAGATCTTGACGGAAAACACTGTAGCCGTGCATTACATCAACAAGATAGATGGTGTGGGGCTGCTGCCTCTGGCAATGGCAAGGAAGACAGGCAACTGCTGTTCTGGGCTCTGTTGAAGGGATCTGCTTTTCCAGTTGTAAGGCGGATTCTTCTTTACAGATCTGAGCAGATTTATTTTTTTACTAGCCAATTAGTCTGATACATCTGCAAATACACAAGCAGAAAAAGGAACCAATCATTTTGAATCGGTAGCTAAGGTAAATCCCCAATTGAGGCTAGACTGGATGGGGACTGCGCTTACCTGCACTTAGCTGAACTCCTGTCTCGTCTCAGTTCTAGCTTTTGTTTTGCAGTAGCCCATTCTAAATGGTTCGTTCCTTTTTCTTTTTAAGTATTTGCAGATATATCAGATTAGGGTAGGTTGAGAAATTGAAGCAAGGGGTCAATATAATAACACATATCAATCTTACTTGTTGACCTTAGCAGTCTCTCAGCCTTTCCCTCTCCCCTTCCTTGGTGATGGTCAAAATGCCATTTACAGTTCTCTCTACGTCTGCTTCTTATCCTAAATCACGTCTCTGTTTATCATCCTGTATGTCTGGGCCATTTGTTCTATTGTAGGTGACTAGACCTTATTAGGTTTAATCCCTTGCTGGACTACCTGGGACTTTCTCTGCCTACGCTCCTTCAATGTTAACTCTCTGCTCTCCTTCCTTTGTCTGCCAGTCCCCAATCCTCTCTTTCTACTCCTCATTTCTGTTCTCTTCTTTTGATATTGATATTTTATTGCTATCGCGCTCATACACAAGTGTTTCAGAGCGCGACAAGGCAAGGGAGGGGAACAGGGGAGAACAAAAGAGCGATCTTACTAGGCCCAGTGACTTTGAGAATGCGCAAGTGCATGGGAGAGGGGAGGGGAAAAGTGCATGGAAGGGGGGAGAAGTGGAAAGTGCGAAGCAGAGGAGAAACAGATAAATAATAAATAAATAATAAAGACAACATACAGTGGTAGTGCAGCCAGCAATTTTCAAGTGCTAGTTTTAAGGGAGCAGACAGGGTAGGTCTGATAAGTGCAGGAAGAAAAAGGGGGGGACTGTATGGGTACAGATACAGACCCCAGTGCAAGGGATGGCCTGGAGGCAGTGCCAGACGGTGGCAGGGTTAGCAGGTACCTGGGCCCGGAGGACAGAGGGTGGCCAGGTGCACGGTGCCAAGAGAAAACAGATCAGCAAGGGAGAGGGGGAGCGAAGGCAGAAGAAAAGTGGAAGGTATTAAGGTGCTTCCGGAAATGGAGATGGTTCTCCTCAAGTTTTAGAGTGGCAGGGAGGCTGTTCCAGAGGGAGGCCCCAGCCGAAGACAGAGATCTACCCCCATCTCGTTTCTTTGAAAAATGACTGGCCCTGAGGGAGTTGAAGGTAGAGGAGCAAAGAGCTTGAGAGGGGAGGTATTTGCGGAGGGATAGCTGAAGGTATTTTGGACCTATGTCTTATTCTATGATGGTAGCTTCTTGTACCTTTTTGTCATCTTCCCCATCTTGCTTCCCTTTTATCACTTAGCTATCTCTCCTTTGTTGGATTTTCTCAGTGTTCCCATCCCTCCAATTCTTAATCTTGTTTGTCTCCTCCTCGCCTTGTTAGGATATCTCTTTCACTACCTTTTTACTTTACTGGGTTCTCTGCCTGCCAGCAGCTTTCTTACTCACTTTAATTCTCTTAACCCTTTCGGGGTCTTTCCCCACCTCCTCCTCTACTCCACTTTCTTGCATTCTCTTCCCAAGCATTCCTACCTTCTCCATTCACTTCCTTTCTTTTACCTCCTCTCCCTTCTGTTTTATCTTTCCTGTATATCTTATAACCTCTCTCCTTTGGTCTTTTCTTTAATGCCTCTTCTCTCCAGACTTCATCTCACCCTTTTGATTGTTCTACCTTCCCTCTCTCTAAACTCCTCCATGTCACTCCAAGATGCTCTACTGCTCTCCTCGTCTCCACCACCCTTCCCACTCCTAAATGCACTAATATTCTCATGTCTACTCCAGGACTTGATTTACTGGCTGCCGTTGTTATTTTGTATAGCAGACCAGATTGTTTCTGGCTTTTCATAATTGTATAATTGACTGCAGCTGTGTCTTCAAGACAACCAAGGCCCCAGATTGTCTCAGCAATGTCTGAACTACAAGTTTGGTAGGTGCACTGTATTTTATTCTGTGCTGTAGTTGTAGGCTCATGGCCTGAGCCTTCGTCAAGACTGGCTGCCATATATGTTTCCTTTAACGCTCATTTAGGTGAGGCATTGCCTATGGGTTCCCACTCTGCTGTGAAAACCTGATCACTACAGCCCTCTCTTCATAGGACTCCCGCTCCATGGACTCCCATGTTCACAGACTGATGGGATGGGTGAAGGGCATGCAGCTAGCATCTCCAAACAAACCATTCTCTGACAGTAACAGGGATTCCATTGCGGGACAGAAGAACAGTGTTGGGGCCATTCTTTGCCTGCCCCACAGTATTGTGTTCATAAAACACAAACCATATCTCAGTAAATTCCAGTTCAGGTATTTTCTGTATTCCTGAATTGTGTTAAGTGGGGAACTAATATGCCTGTGCATACAGTCTGGTGTGTCCAGTTTCATTATGGGGTTTTGTGTCCAAGTGGAGATCTCCTCCTCTCCTCCTAGACCACATGAAATCTAGGCATTAAAGTGTCACAAGGACTGGTCTTTCAGCAGGGCCCTGTTGGCACTTAGTGGGTTTGGGCAATTGTGGTAGAACCACGCCACAGACCAGGGTTGTTTGTAAAAGGCTGGTGGGTGGAGTTTATTTTTTTCCTCCCAGTGAATCAGAAAACATGGGCTATAGTATTTGACCTTTCCTGGGTCAAATCATTTCTCCTCTTACCCTCATCCCTTTTTATACAGCCAGTGGCTTCTACTAGTGGGGGCAGAGTTGAAATCTTTGAGACCTGGGGTAGTGAGGGGCTGGAGAACCTGGGAGATACCCCATATTTCTTCTCTGAGGCAGATATCTCTGAGCGGACAGTGGCACCTGCTCCCAAGATTACTGCATTCACATCACCCAGCCTAAACTATGGACCTTTGTAACACTACCCATGCAATTCTGCATTGCCTTTAGGGTTCTCTCCAGAATGAGAAGTGTGGCATGAAATACAGGTCCACACTATCTCACTAACTACCTCAGGAAAAACACTCTCAAAGAGCATTCATTTCGATTGTGTCCTCCCACGCATTGTCGTCGACTTCGTGTTACCCAACGGCCTCCGTCCATCCTCAACTATGATATCAGTATAAATGGCATGCTTGTTGCCTCAGTTCCGTTTTTCCGCTTTGCAGCTACAAAACGGTTCACTCGCCTCAGCGCATTTTCAAACTCGATGATGTCTACCCCGAAAACGGGATTTAAAAGATGTTCTGATTGTGGTTCCAAGATGTATTGTATTGTATTTTGCATTTATATAGCGCCTTATATACCATTGGTATGGTCTGAAGGCGCTGGTAGGATGAACGCCCTTGGGAACCGAGGTTCGAGTCAGTAGAGAGGGTGAAGAGAGACAAAAGGTGCGTGTGCGCACAGAGTATGTGTGCAGCTGGTGCGGGGTTATTGTGGTAGCTGCTTCTTAGCGGTAGGTGTGGTGGTTGAGAGGTCAGGAGAATGTGTACGCTCTGGCAGAATTAATCCAGCTCGAGAGTGGCTGCGTTAGGCCTGAGGAGAAACGCCTGGCTGGGGGTGTTAAACCAGCGGTGGTTACTTAGAGTGATGGGGAGTGAGCGGGAGATGTTGATATGAGAACAGTTATACCGAATGGTGTCATAGTATCCCTGTGTTCTATTTGAGTGATGGTGTAAAGAGGAGAGTAGGCGTGAGGTGTGGTATGATATATGTTCATTCGAATGTTCCCGCATATCAATGCATATTATGTACGTTCCTCGCACTCAGCCATTCCCCCCGCACTCAGCCATTCCCCCCGCACTCAGCCATTCCCCCCGCACTCAGCCATTCCCCCCGCACTCAGCCATTCCCCCCGCACTCAGCCATTCCCCCCGCACTCAGCCATTCCCCCCGCACTCAGCCATTCCCCCCGCACTCAGCCATTCCCCCGCACTCAGGTAGGCTCAAGCGCAACGGTGCAGCCTCCAATCAGGGAGGAAACAGGTTAACAAGGGAATGGATGCTTGGCGGGAGGGAACAGGTTAACAAGGGAATGGATGCTGGGGAGGGAAAGGCAGAGGCAACAGCGCTGGGAGCACTAAATATGTAATACAAAAGCACAATGCCAATTACGCTACGAGGCCCAGGCCGGTCTGAAATGGGCTTCCCTCACCTGCACGACGCCAGAATGGCGAGTATGGGACACGGCAGGGAAGGTAGGCTCAGGTGCAATGGTGCAGCCTCCAATCAGGGGAGGAGGGTGGGAGGCAACAGGTTAACAAGGGAATGGATGCTGGGGAGGGGAAGGGAGGAAAGGCAGAAGCAACAGCGCTGGAACAGATCTGCATCAGGTATGTCTGGTGTTTGGGAACAGGCCACAAGATCGATGACTGTGGCTCCTGTCAGTCAATGACAGTGAAGGCCTTCCCCCAAGTCTGCTTCGATCACCCAGTTGAAAATAAGATGTTTGAGAGAGGTTTTTCCTCACCGGGCCAAGAAATGCAGCATGCATGCAAAGCATTCCAGGTCGAGTTCTCGTCCTTCTTTGCCGTCCTCCTCGAGGAAATCAAAGAAGAGGTACCATTGATCTCAGTCAACCTCTTTGGAATCCTCACCCAATGGAAAACAGGTATGCTTCCCAAAAAAAGATTCCAAAGCCAAGTGAGAAGAATTCTGATGAAAATGTTGGAGGTTTTTACGAAGGCAGCAATACCTACCCCTTCGGAAAAGTCTAAAAAAAGGCTTCCGACCCAATCGTGCCGTGACAGGGTATCGAGTATAAGAAAAACAGAAAGAATATGTCCAGAGAAGGATATTATTAGAAATAATGTATCAAAATTTATTTAAGGTGATACAAAAATTGAAAACTGGTGAATGAATCACAATTAATTATACACTAATCACTTTAATATAGCAAAACAGCAGCAACAATATGACAAAAGTCAGCTAAAACATCATCACTCATACAAACCGTTCATGGTGCATTCATTCTCACACAACTCATCATACCGTGACATACATCCAAAATGCTAAAAGACACAAGAAACATACTAAAAACCTATGGGGAAAAGGAATTCATAACTTGTCCCCATAATAACACACATTATTGTAGTGTTTACAAACAATAGAAATAATTATTAGACAATCTATTGTCAGGGTGGATCAGAGGAACAAGTGCAAAGATCGCATCCCTATAGAGTTTATCTCTTGACCGGTTTCGACGTGTAGTGGTAGTAAACACAACGTCTTCCTCAGGAGGTGGATGTTACTATTCTGTAAAGGAACACAAAAGAAAAACGGCTATAAACTACTACATGAAAAGACCAAATATTGCCGACTGTCTGCAACTAATGATTAAAAAAGAAAGAAAAAGATTACTGCTAGCAGCCTAAATATTTAAAAACGATTTAGGACCATATATGCCATAATAAAAGTTAGCACATAGGGATCCCACTACAACAGCTTTGTATTCCAGAATAAGTGGGTGAGTGACTCACAAAAGAGAACCGTGCAGCGTGGAAAAGGACCTTCAGGGCCATGGTGAAGCAACCACTAGAAAACATATATGTAATTATATATCTCTATAAATAAGAATAGCCTGATCAATAACAGTGTCTATATCTGAACAGCGCTTGTTGTACACTAACCTGGTAAAAACCGAGCTGCTGTAACAGCCAATACAGTGTAGTGCGGCCAGTCACACAGAAAAATTAAAAACTCAAACATGACCTAAAACAGACTCCAAATGCACTAGGTTAGGTGAGTGGCCTGGGTTCAGAAAGGAGTGCTGTAACTAAGGCGGAGATGGTAACTCACCTGGAAGGCGCCCCATGCAGTCTAGGGAAATCCAGAGCTGCATATGTTAGACACTTGAGAGGCAGCACAACTTAGCCTGAACAATCAACACCATCTGCGAAATGCTGAAACAACCGCAAAGAAACTCCATTATAATATTAAGTGGCAAGAAATTACCCACGGCTTCCCCGAATGTAAAAATACTGCAATATGTGCATCTCAAATGCCTAATTGAAATGGGGGAACACCTACATGCAGCCACGCTGCAATGAGGGGGCCAAGAAGTGTTAAAATGTAGAGGCGTGGTATGCACAATCAATCAATTAGTGCTGCTCACACAGTCACGCTGTAAAAGTGAGCTCAAAAGCAATATGCAACAGTCTAGGGGGCGGCGCCTCAAAGTTAATTATAAACAGGACTATGGCTAAAAAGTGATTTACAAAGCGAGGAGACTGGCCGCAAGCTTACCTGCCAAACGATTGCTGTATTGTAAAATAGCCAGGCGCCGAAGGAGAGCAGATGGCAACCGCTTGGTCCCAAAATAGATTGAGATTCGAAACGCTACACATACGTGGGGGGACCTGCACGGAACGGCTGGCTAAACACAATGGTGCAACAAGGCTTTTTAAAGGCAGGAGAGATGTCTGACTGCGCATGTTTGTATGTGCTGCAGAAAAAGGAACCCAATTACCAAAACAAAGCACTTATGCTCAGCTCGTATAAAAATGAAATAATGCAAAGAAGAATAACGCTGCAGCTGATTAAGAAATAAATGAAGGAATGGAACAAAGAAATGACCATAATACTACAAAAACAGCATGAGTAAATTAAGGGCTATTGACTAAACACCAGGTGGATTCTGGGTGTCGTAGTCCAGTTTAGGCACGGTATTCAGACCAGCAATTTATAAATTGGTTCTGAAGTTCTTCAAGGAACCCAATTACCAAAACGAAGCACAAATGCTCAGACCGTATTAAATTGAAATAATGCAAAGAAGAATATCGCCGCTGCTGATTAGAAAAATAATTC
Source organism: Ambystoma mexicanum (assembly GCF_040938575.1). Classification (NCBI taxonomy): domain Eukaryota; kingdom Metazoa; phylum Chordata; class Amphibia; order Caudata; family Ambystomatidae; genus Ambystoma; species Ambystoma mexicanum. The sequence goes on along the minus strand of NC_090936.1, from coordinate 86,616,720 downwards.
AAGAATGGAGCGAAGAAATAACCATAACACTACAAAAACAGCATGAGTAAGATGACTATAGAAGACAGAATCTGATATAAATGGCATCTATAAACACGGGAGCTGACAGCAAAAATGACAACAACTGGCCACAGTGCTCTAATATAGACAAAAGGTTATGTAACTTGAGCTAGAATACTAAACAATCGTCATAGCCATACAGAGCAAATTAAAAATTGAAAAACGCAGAGGCATCTAGCTAGCGACTATTGAAGTGCCACGACTCCAATGTGTTGAGCCTTTGTGGAGTGTTTTTAAGTTAAATATCCACATTTGTTCCTTGTAGGACAATTTATTAGCCAGTTGAACTGTGTTATTGGCAAAACATTTTTCTAAACAAAACCAGATTAAAGAATCTGGGTTATGTCCCATTTCAACACAATGGATCACTAGTGGAGCCAATAAAGGGTATCGAGTATAACAACCTCTGTTCTAAACTTCCGCCTGCTCAGTCGAAGGTATCAGTGTTGTGGTCGACCTTTTCGAAGCCTTCGATGTCCTCATTGAGCCTGTCTAAAGCTCATAAGCCACAGGCAAATAAATACTTTTTTAAAAGTCTATGAGCTCCATTTACAACAAGGAAGAGAAGAGCCCATCTCGGAAGAATCGAGGATGAGGGATCTGCTTGACACCCTTAAAGATGCTAGTGGGCTAAACTCTTCTCCAGAGTTGGAGTTTGGTTCACCTTATGTTTCTGGGCATGCTGATGCATCGTACGGAGCTGTCATGTCAAAAGCTATCGAGTATCTTGGCTGGGGTAGAACTGCTGTGGAATTTGAACAGCATGACTTAACAGACATTCTTGATAAAGGTCCTGCAAAGAATCCCATCCTTCCATTGCACACTGCAGTAAAAAATCGAGTTTTGGGAAATTAGTAAAAAAAAACAGATTTTACCCCGGCAGTGAATAAAGACCTTACTAAAAAGTACATACCCTTCTATATTGATATCCGGATTTTCTTTCAAAACATGCAAGTCTGGAGAGCTTGGTGGTCGAAGCAGCTACCTCAACGTCTAAAGTTGCGGCATAACCTATGATTCTGCCAGACAGAGATGACCAAATAGTAGATGCCCTGGGGAAGAGTGTGTTCTCTGCAGGGAGCATAGCATTAAAAGCAGTTAATGCCACTTGTGCCTTGGCCAAGTTTTCTTTCACTCTGTGGGAGGTATGATATGGCATTCATAACGCGCCTATACACGAGTGTTTCAAGTGGTTGCTATGGCGGCTGAGCATATCCTCGAGCGGCAGGAGAGAGAGTGTTTCTTCAATATAATGCAAGACTGAAAGGATGCCATGTGCCAATCACTTCAGTCTGGGCTAGACACGGAAGATTGTGTCAGCCGCTCCATGGCTGCTAGTATGGTACTAAGGAGGTCTGCATGGTTGCAGAAGTCTGGTTTTGCGCCTGAAGTGCAAGCTAGTGCAAGCTAGGCTTTTAGATATGCCCTTTGAGGGGTCTCAGCTTTTCCGTTGTAAGGCGGATGAATGTTTTAAGAAAATCCAGTCTTCAAAAGCTGCTGCTAAATCTCTGAGTGCTGCAATTCGTCAGGCGCAGCAGGGCCAAGCGACTTCTCAGGGTTGGAGGAGTCGGCATTTCGGTTTTACTCTTCCGTCGGAAGATCGAGTGGCCATTTCTTCCAGAGAAGAAAGAGGAGACAGCCTTATGGATTACGAGGACGTGGAGGCAGAGGTGCTTCAACACCCTCAGTCTCTCTGCCATCCGCAGCCTCTGTAGCTCCAAAACCTCTTTGATGCCTTAACCCACAAGAATGTGGTAGGAGGCAGGTTATCTCAGCATGTGGAAGAGTGACAAGTATTACTTCCAAAGCGTGAGCACTGCAGACAGTTGCCCATGGTTACTGCCTTCCTTTTCTAAAAAATGCCTCCAAACTGTCCCCTGTGAGAAACCCGACAGTGTTCTCTCACCTACTCCCCCTGGATCTTCCATTCAGGTGGCCTGGGAAGAGCCATCGCTTTTGGATCCCGACCCTGGGGGTGATCAAGCGAGGGAGGATCACCTCAGTGGAGGGTCATGGGGGATTGGGCAGAGAATACCAGAGGGTGAGACATCCTATTCCTCCTCTGCCCATTTCCCATCTGAAACCCCTTCCTCATGTTTCACAGGATATTTGCAATCCCATTAAATCTCCCCCTTCACATTTCCAACAAATACTGAGAAGAGGCAACCAAGAGTAGTGAGGATTACCTGCATAAAACACCTTGAGAAACAAAAGAAAGACTGACACCTACTACCATTAGATTGTCCCATTAATAGGGTCAGGCATTTTACACTGACTACTCACACCTGACTCCACTTGACTGTACTAAATCGCACCTTTTATACTTTACAATCAGGAGAGTGAGCTGTGAATCCTGAAGGAAGCAGAAAAAACAAGAAGCAGGGAGCTGAAGGATCATGAGGAGAGCAGCGTGCTGCAACGCTGACCCAGTGCCTGTTAGGAACGGCAGTGTGCGGCTAGGGAGCCATGTCTCCAGGGACCCGGATTGAGGCAGCTTGTGTCCTGCTGGCGGCGTGTGGAGGAATGCTTGTTCCCTTGGGACGTGTGCCCATCCCAATGGGTCTAAGGGGCAGGTGGTGAGACCCTGACCTCGATCCCATATGCCCTGAGAGGACCGATCACCAGCGCAACACTACCCAGTGAGTTTCAAAGGTGAAAGTGACGAGAAATTCAGGAGCGTTCGGCTAGCTGGAGCAGGAAGGGAGAAAGGTCAGAATTTGCAAGCGGAACGAAGCAGAAAGCAAGAAACATAGCGGAAAGTATAAGGAACGTGAGGGAGAGGCGCTGAGAGAGTGGAAAGAAAGAAAAAAGGCTTGAAGATAAATGAGAAGGGTGTGAGTGACCCGAAAGTGAAGCAAAGGTGCAAGTGAGCACCGGAGAGTGAAATAAAGTGAACAAGAAAGTAGGTGTGAGTGACCCAAATGTGAAGTGAAGTGAAGGTGCAAGTGAGCACTGGCGAAGAAGACAAGTGTGCAAGAGTCACGGAAAGGAAAAAGACAGGTGCAAGGATGCACGAAAGCAATGAAATGAATGTGCAAGAGGCACAGTGAAGAGAAAGTGAACCCAAAGGGAAAGTGCCAGGGGCACGGCAAGCTGAAAGGGAAAGCAAGACAAAGACGGTACAAGTGAGCACAATCAAGTGAACGATAACCAAGGGGTGCAGGAAGCTCCTGGAAGAGGAAAGGATAGAAGAGGAGCAAATAAGGAAATACAGAGATGGGCCAAAGCTCAGAGATGTTGCTCTTAGGACGAGCCAAGAACCTAGCGTTTTTGAAAGTCTCTGATATTACCCCATGAGAAGGTTTGTGAAAGGAACTGTAAACAAGAGAAAGGCACATCTTGACAAGTTACATTTATTGTTTAAAATTGAAGAGGCATAAGCCTGGGGAAGGGTACGCTGAGAGGCCTAAGAGAAACTGAACTTGTGTTTTGAAACTGAAGGGGCCTGAGCTTTGGAAGGGACCCATAAGAGGCCTAAAAGAGGTGAATTTGTGTTTGGTGAAACGAGGCATAAGCTTGGGGAAGGGAAGCCTGGTAGAAACTGTGTTATATTTTTGTTTTATTTGGAACTTGGAAGGAGTGAAGCTTGGGACTTGTTGAACAGAGTATAAGAACTTTGTGGAGAAGAGCTGATGAACAACTTCTTGTTGATTGTTAAACATTGAGGATGCTAACCAAGCCACACCTGGTGAGAAGACCACCTGAAACCAGCCTTGGTATATATTTCTTTTTAATCACAATGTTTCATTTAAAGAGACTTCCTACCACATTTTATGTTAATGTTAAAGATATTTGTACCGTGCACCGTTACCAACGGAATTGGTCCCCAGGCGCTCAGGCGGATCTGTAAAGAAGAAGGCGAGGTGGGTTAGTCTGGTGAAGAGGGAGTAGGAAAGTGTGAGACGTGGTGTGCTGTTGGCAGCTTCAGTTCGGTTTTCACCATGCGCTGGGCTTTGGTGTGAATATTGGACTGAAGCGAGACCTTGTGTGCTGTTGGTGCGGTTTATGTGTTATTTGTTTGTTTGTTGCGGCGTGGTGAAGTGCGTGCGGTTTGCTAATCGAGAAGATGGTTGTATGGATTTTCGCGTGAGTTAGGTATGTAGAGATTTGCACATAGGGTTATTTCTCGGTCCTTGTAAATCTTGTCCTATGTATCCGGTTGTCCTATAGGTAGGCATATTTTCAACTTTTTTTCCCCTGTCCATCTAATTGTGAGTGAAGGCGTGGCACCTTCCTAGCTGTATTGTTTTGAGCTTAGTGTAATAGGAAGGGTTGTGTCTTGTCCCCCACTCTGGTATTGGTGCAGTAAATTAGTGGTCACCCACTCCCTTGTTATCTATGTTCTGTCTGTGGTCCATTGTTGCCTGTGTGTAGTTTGTGGGCTTAGGTGTTATAGATATATATCGTCCCTGCCCTTCCATCCCAATCTATCTGTCTGTGTTCATTCTATGGTATCGCCTATCATATCCATCTCTCCGTTGGTAAGTTGATAGGCTGTAGATTGTTCTCCCTTAACTTCTGTTTATGAGTGATAGTTTACGGGTATCGGGAGGATTGGTTTCTTCACTCAGCATTGTTTCAGCTGTATATATACCCCCGTAGGCATTCTTCTAGTTATGGGGTGAAGAGCCAGGATTTGAGGAGTTTCCTGAATAGTAGGTGATTTATTGTGTTACATATGTTCTTTGGTAGCTCGTTCAAGATTTTTGGGGCGAGGTGAGAGAAAGAAGATCCTATGAATGTTCTTTTGTTGTAGGGTCTTGGTTCCAAATGGATGTCGCTGCTCGATCTCAGCGTCCTTGTTAAGCAATGTAGACTTAATTTGTCTCCTAGGAACTCTGCACCTTGGTCGTGGATTGCTCTGTACGTTATGCACATTGATTTGAACTTGATCTCTTGAACTCTTTATCATAGAGCGAGGGCAAGCATAGGTTTAGACACAGATAGATTTTAGTTTTGGACTTTCAGACATCGACGGCCCTTAGATACACCAGTTGAGGGAACCATCCCTTTAGAGTTAGGGCCAGTTAGGGGAGAGATTCACATCTACCCCTACCTGGACGATTGACTGATCAGAGCCCGCTCACCCGAACAGGTCTGCAACATCTAGACAACACCTGCCTCTCTCTCCACAAACTGGGCTTCCACCTCAATTTCAAGAAGTACCACATGACACCTTCCCGAAAGCTGCAGTTCATTGGAGAAGCCTTGGACTCCTCTGAGAAAGCTTCATCACCGGAGGTAAAGGCTCTTCACATTTTGCAGACGGAAAACAAGTTTCAGAGTGCCCAACGTCTACCAGCCTTTGATTTTCTGAGGTTTGTGGGCCTCTTGGCATCCTGCATTTCTCCGGTGCTAGAAGCTCGTCTGAGGACAAGATCTCTTCAGTGGGCGCTCAGATCGCAATGGTCACAGTTCTCTGGCAGAATGACGGACCTGATTCAGGTTCCGAGCAAGGTCACACAGGATCTTCTATGGTGGACCGGCAAGGAGAATGCGTTGAAAGGGGAACTTTTTTGGTGCCCATTTCCTGACATTTCAGTAGATACGGATGCTTCCCTCACAGGTTGGGGGGCACATACCAACTATCTGACTATCATCGGTCACTGGTCTCCGTCAGAGTCCAAACTACACATCAACATTGTAGTGCTGTGGGCAATCAGACCAGCACTGATGGCCTTTCTGCCCTCTGTGTGGGGGAGGAACGTCCTGATAATGATGGACCACATGGTGACCATGCATTGCCCCAACAGGAGAGGAGGTGTAGGGTCACTGCCACTGTGCAGAGAAGCAATGCAGCTCTGGTTTGGATCGAGGCCCGTCTGGCCTTCCACGGTAAAGGCTCTTGTTCCAGTCTTCCCCAATGAACAAAACAAAGGTTCAACGTTGGTCCCCCTCTGATGGGCTCAGACCTTTCACTGTTCAACAACACTTGCTGGGGCTCCCTTCCTCAACCTTTTTACACTTTGGGTCTCCCTCTGTCGGGCTCAGACCACTTTTTGGATGTTGAAGACTTTTGAATGCACACGGCTTCCTTTACAGACCACCACAGGACCACTTCGACTAAGAACTCAATGTTCAACCTTTCCTCTCCCCTTCTCTCGGGGTTAACTTTGTTCACTTTAGCTTTTACAATACATTCACTTTTAACGCCTCAAGCAATGCTCCTTTCAAGGAGGGCTACTCCTTTCTTCGTCGGACCACTCAGTTACTCAGTATCACTGATTCCACAGGTGTCTCTATCTTAAAGTTCATTCACAGGTCTGCCTTTCCTCGTGTTTCATCCACATACTTGCAGCCTTCACTTGCGATAATATCTTGTTGCAAACTTCAATCTTTCTTAGCACACACCCGTCTCTCAGGTCGCTTACCAACTCAACGGCTATGTGCAGTTCCTTCATGCTTTTCGATTTCCAATTCAAGAGTCAAGGTTAATACCATCGGCTTGGCCTCGTCTCGCCAACTTTGTCATTCACCCGGAAGGGTCGCTGGTGTCCTTGAAACACAATGCAGCCTTTGATATTGGGATCTGGCCTTCTCAACTTGTCTTTCGCAGCCATGTGGAGGCAAAAACCATCTTTAGGGAACTCTTGAGTTTTTCGACCCGCTGCTCTCATCCATTGGTCCATCGCTCTGCTCCAGTAGGTTTGCCTTCTCCACGGACGTCCTGCTCGAACTTGTGTTCCACCTTGCTCAGAGTGGGTCTCTAGGTTCCGCCTTTTACCCATGTAAGGAGAGCTTATTGGAATCAGGTGTATGCACTTGAAGTCAAGTGCCTGACCCAAGTAGCTGGACATGTCCAGTACAATGTATAAGAATTAGTCTTGTTACTCTAAGTCGCCCTCTTCCTTGGCTTAGTGTGTATGCAGACAGTGGGGAGAGGAGTTGTATTACAAAAAAGGAAGGAATACCACATCTCACCATCAGCTGCCTCACACCCACTCCCCGAAGACCCCTCAGCTAGGCGATCCTCCGGCACTGGTCCACCCCCTAGGAACTGGATCCAAAAGCGATGGTCATGTCCTTGCCACCTGAATGACAAGTACCCGAGGACTAGCGGGCAAGACACTTTTTGGTTTCTCACAGCAGGCATAGCACAGTATCTCACTAGTGGGAGTTAGCTCAGGAAGATTGGGCCAGGAGGGGGTAGAACCCAGAACTTCTGGAAATGTCCATCTGCCCTACAATTTCTCTTCCCCAAAGAGAGGATCTGCTCTCGCAAGAGGGCAGTTGCATTCCTTACCCAGAAATCAGGCCCAGAACCTTCATGCCTGGTTTCTGAGAGGTTAAGATACAGAGACTGTGGCCTTCCGGAAGACGTGATGGAGGTGTTGCCTTCAGCCAGAAGGCCAGCGACAAAATCTATACCGCTACCATTGGAACAGGTTTTGCAGCTGGTGTAGAGGTAAGGAATTTGACCAATTCATTTGTGACACACCATCAGTGTTATAATTTCTTCTACATCTGAGCCATCAGGGTATTTACCTTTCTACGGCTAAGGGCTACTTTGTTGCACTGCGCTGTCCATTTTCAAGCGTTCGCCTTAACAGGGCTCTTACTTCAAAGTCCCTATTGTCATCCAATTTCTGAAAGGGTTGACTAATATAATGCATCTGTAATAACGCTGTGTAACATGGTCTAAATTGCTGCAAACTTGCCCAGGACTCGCACGACTAGACGCCAGCGCAGTGACTGCGGGGCAGCTCCTTATGCAACTTTGCACCGCTTCTTGGTCCTATTTAAAATGCGCAGGACACTGAAGCACTGCGGTCACGCCGCCATGTGTAATGGCGGACGGAGGACCAGTGCCTCTTGGGGTAGGCTATGGGCTTCAAAATAATGGTCTGCATGACCCGGGTGATTATACATTGATTTGTGTCTTGGAGTCTGTTGAAGATACTAGCATTGACCCTACTCATAGAATTATACGCTCTTTCCCACAGAGGATTTACAAGACTAACTGTACCAACATGTCGGGTAAGGGCAACGCAGTTATTACAAACTATTTTATTGCAAAAGAGCCATTGCAGCTGATTACCGAAGATGATAGAGACAAACTTGTTTCTGAACTGGAATCGACTATCTAGTGTCTTGGTTCCAAGACTATAGAGAATATTGTTTCTCCAATACCTAGCTCCACAATATGGCTCAAACTCAAGCTCCTTCACAGGAAAGCAGTGAGAATTTGTTACTGCTTGATGATCCGCAATCAAAGGGTCTTAAGCAGCTAACTATTGTTGATGAAGCGGAGGATGCAGGTGTTAATCCTGCACTATCACAACCTATTTGTGCACTAGTAACTAAGGAGGGGCTGCACGCTTGATGGGGATTCTGAGATTGTGAGTACTAATGCTTTGGCATCGGTCTCGCTCTTTCTACCAACCAAATCGTCCTCCCCTACGCGTGATGCTTCTCCTTCAAAACTAGTATCTAATGACATCTTACACATAGATGATCATCTGGGGGTGAGAGAAGATGTTTGAGAGCGAACGCCTTGTTCATAGCATCACTAGGGTTGGGAGCAACACTAGTTTCACTTCAGTGCAAATGTTTGTAGTTTTTGAAAATCTGTTGACTACTTTAGTGGTGAAATGTGATTCTTTATTGGAAAAAGTTACTAGCCAGGCTAAGATGCTTAAAGTGATGGGTCTGCGATGTAATTTGATAGACAATAAATGCAAGAACCATTCTGTGACCTTGGAAGAATGCTTAAAGAGTTACTACTGCCACTTTGTTTTTTGTCAGACAATTGGCGCACATGGAATGTCATGAAGGCGGCTTGAGGGCAATGTTCAGAGTATACAAGTTGTTGAAGAATGTCAGGTGACAAAGAAAGGGTTATGCCGAGAAACAGTTAACAAAAAGTTTGAAATAAAACCACCATTAGACAGGCATTTATGTATGCCAACATTAAAGAAAAAAATGAAATCCCTACCTAATAAGGTCTTACTGAGAGTTGGTTCACGGCCAGCTCTATCACAAGCTTTAACACTCTCCTCCCTGATGGCTACAAGATCCTCTCAGCACCCAGATCCTCCCGGTCCGGTGAGGGCGTAGCCCTGATCTTTCCTGAGTGGATTCCTGTCTCTATCATTCCCACTAAGACCTACTCCTCTTTTGAATGCCTTGTCTGTAGGCTTTCTATCTCGCCTACCCCTTCTCTTACTGTGGTTACCATCTACCGGCCTCCTGGTCAAATCACCTAATTTCTCTGTGAGTGGGCAGACCTCTCCTGCTCCCTCCTGTCCTCTACCACTCAATTCCTCCTCCTCGGGGACCTTAATATACATTTAGACTCTCCTTGCTCCTCCTCTGTACTCTTCTGTGACCTCTGCGACTCCCTCTCTCTGTCCATCCTCCCCTCTGGCCCGACTCACTCTGCAGGGCACACACTCGATGTCTTGATCTCCTCTGACCTCCCCCCTCTCCATCCCTCTGACCACTCCTCTCTCCTGGAGCGATCACTCCCTCCTCTCCTCTCATCTCTCCCTCCCTCTTCCCCCCAAGCCAAGCCTACCCAACACTGCCACCTGCCTTCTCGGACATCCGGCCCATGAAGCGTGTGTCAGTTGAGGCTTTTGCCGCCACTTTCTCCCACCCTCCACCTTCGGCTGTCTCACATCCTGACACAGCCCTGTCTCTGCTCTACTCTTCAATTTCTGATACGCTTGATGCTCTTGCCCCTGTCATGAGGATCTGTTTGAAGTCCAAAGCCATGTGCAATCCCTGGTATGACTCTGACCTAGCTACACTTAAACATAAGTGTAGGGCAGCCGAGAGGAAATGGAGGACTTCCTGTTCATCCTCTGACAAACTGGCCTGTCGCCTGCTACAAAGGCAATACCGACTCTCTGTCCTCACCAAGAAGAGAGTCCACATTCAAGCTCGTGTCTCTGCGGCATCTAACAACTCGGCCGAACTTTTTAAAATCTGCAAGGAGCTGGCCAACCCTGCTGCAGTCTCTACCCCTCCTGTTGCCTCCCAGGCTCTTTGCAATGTCCTTGCCTCTCACTTCATTTTAAAAACCCAGGACATCCTGTCCACCCTCTTCACCCACACCCCTCCTCTCCCTTCCCCATCTGTGCTTGCTGACCCTCCTTTAGCCACTCCCCCACCATCCTTCGCGTCCTTTCCTCTTTTCTCGCCTGACAAGGTCACTAGACAAGTCCGATCTATGAAAGCCTCGTCAAAACAGGTTCATCCCTGTTCCTCTAAAACCATCAAGGACCACATTGACACCCTCGCTGTAAAAAACACACAATAATGGAGGAGAGAAAACGACACTCTCCCCCCGAACCATAGAAGCCGAATGTATTCGACCCTCCCACCGTGGTTGGCACAGGTGCCTGACTTAGTTACACAGGACAGCACGTGGCAGCCAATGGGGGGAAGAGGAGTTAGGGAGAGGTTGTGGGTGGGGTGGGGGAAGTTAGGTACACCGAAAGAGGGTAAGGGAATCTCCTATGTTGAATAGGGTGAGGGGAAGCACCAGGGAAAAAACCCTCCCTATCTGATCCCTGCCTACTGACTCCTACTTGAGCAGAACTAGACTGTACATCAACACACCTTAATACTTGTGCACATGAAACATAAGCAGCACAATGTAGCATAACAAACACATGTCATAGCAAGCGGAATGAACACAGGACAATGGGGAATCTCCCATATATGAAACACAATACACATGCCCCCTTGGGCAGGCTTGTAAGCAACATAAAACACATAAGCTTCCCTTTTCTGTAATGTCATTCATGAAAAAAGGAGACGCCAGCTGATTCACATAGAAACCAACCCAGGTAGTCCTAGTAACACGAGTTAGAAGCACTCGTTATAGCATTACTGCCGACATAACAGGTCTGAAGTTTAACAATATCTCGTAAGATCCAGACTTTTTCCGTAGTATTATTATTACAGACATCCTACTCCCTCCAGGATACATATGGAATGACCGGAGGCCCTCCCCGCAATGTAGAGATCACTTATCTGAACTCCGAGAGCCCCGCGGGACTTCTCGGAGTGAAAGTAGCACGCCAATATCAGCAGTCAGGCCGCTCGCCACTCTGGGGAACGCAAGCGTCTGCAAGTTCCCAGTCAGCTTGTCCTTACTTCCGACAGCGCTTCGCGTCCATTAGTTCCTGCCGCGCACTGCCGTACGACTCCCAGCACCAATCGCACCCATAAACAATAAGCCACACCTGATCCCAGTCCGTGGCTCTTTTATGCTGCCCGAATTCCTTGCAGCTGACAGAGCGCATGTGATCACGCGCCCATATCTGGACTACAGACTCCCACAAGCTGCTGGGAACTGTAGTCTTCTCTCAGTACGCACCATCCACATTTCGGGAGACACAACTTGTTACTTTCCTGCGCCTCCAGCCCTTATTCCTCACATTACCTCCTCTCCCAGACCTCTTCCCAGGACCAGGTTTTTGCGGATGTCTTAGATGAAAAAGTGTCACTAACCGGGGGGCATGCACTGCTTCCGCCGGCTCCCATGAGCAATCCTCCGGTCCATAGCCTACCCACTGAATCAAATACCAAAACTGTTGTTTTTTCTTCTTAGCATGCAAAATGCATTTCACCTCAGACTCCATGTGTCCTTCTTTCATCATAGACAGAGGTCATTTAGTCTTCATTCCAGGAGCTGCAGGTTTAAGTAGAGATACATGAAATACCGGATGTACCGGCAAAGTCTTTGGCAACCTCAACTTCACTGCAGTATCCGATACACACTTAATAACATCATAGGGACCAATAAATCTGGGCATAAATTTAGATGATTCCACCAATGATAAGTTTCTGGTGGATGACCAAACCTGATCCCCCATTTTGTAATGCAGGCTCTCTTGACTGTGCTTATCTGCTTGTTTCTTATATGCTTTCTTGGCTTTTTCCAAATTTGCGCGTGCCCTCTGCCTGACTTCAAGAAGCAACTGTTTACGGTCTTGTAGTACTGGCATTGTTTCAATCTCCGGTAGTTGCTCAGGTATCATGTTTTGTTCATATCCGTACAAACATTCATTAGGTGCCATCCACAATGAACTGTGAAAGGTAATATTGTAAGTTAATTCCGCCAACCACAGTGCCTGCACCCAGGAGTCCCTGCCATCTCCCAAGTAACCTCTTAAATATTGTTCCAAAGTCTGATTCACCCTTTGTCTGTCCATCGGTCTAGGGGTGATAACTAGTGGACAAAGCACAGTTGATTCCCAGCATCCGACAGAAAGCATGCCAAAATCTGGATGTAAATTGTGAGCCTCTATCTGAAACAATACACTTTGGTAAACCATGCAGTCTAACAACAGGTTGTAAAAACAATTCTGCTAACTTGCCTGCCCCGGGAATACAACGCATGGAACAAAATGAGCCTGTTTGGACAAAAAATCCACTACCACACAAATGGTGTCAAACTGGTTGTCAGGAGGCAGATCAGTAATAAAATCCATTGAAATATGAGTCCATACTCTTTCTGGTGTCGGCAATGGCTGTAAATAACCTCTCTTTTTAACATGATCTGCCTTATTATGTACACAATTTTCACATTGTAACACATACTTCTCCACATCCTGTCTCAATGTAGGCCACCAAAAATATTTCTCCAACATACTTTGCATCTTTCTCTGGCCTGTATGTCCTGCCAGTGGAGAAATATGGCACCAAAATAAAGCCTTCTCCTGCAACCTGCGTGTGGTCAGGTACAAATAACCTTGGTGGTAAGGTAACCCTTCTCGCACAGTATGTGTCGGATGACTGTCTCTCCATTGTTGCAATTGCCGGGACGGAAATACTTTCTTTATTTGGTCAGTTAATTGTTTAGTAACTGCTGCAACAACTTTTTCCGGAGGAATTATGGTCTTTAGTTCTCCTAATGTCTAGATTTTGTTGCCGGGATAATGCATCTGCTTTTCCGTTCCTACTCCCGGGTCTGAATGTCACAACAAAGTCAAATTCATTAAAATACTGGGACCATCGCAGCTGTCTTTGACTCACGGTCTGAGCGGTCTTGAAGTATTGTACGTTTTTATGATCTGTTACCACCACCACCACATGCCCAACCCCCAGTAGATAATGTCTCCATTCTAAGAATGCTGAGAGAATGGCCAACAATTCCTTGTCAGTTACTGAATAATTCTGCTCACACCCCGTTAATTTCCTTGAGAAAAAAGCCACTGGATGCCATACCCCTTCCTCATCCTTCTGTGATAATATGGCTCCTATGGCAACGTTACTAGCATCAGTTTCCACCTGAAAAGGTTTTTCTGTGTTTGGATGTCTTAACACGGGGGCCGTAGTAAAGGCCACTTTCAATTCTTTAAACACCCTCTCTGCCTCCGAACTCCACACAAAATTCACAGCCTTCTTAAGCAATTGTGTGATGGGCGTGACTATTTTAGAAAAATTACTGATAAAGCGCTGATAGAAATGGGCGAATCCAAAAAAGGATTGGATGTCTTTGATGCACTGTGGAGACGGCCAGTCTGTTACTGCTTGCACCTTCTTGGGATCCATTACCACACCTGTGGGAGTCAGGATAAACCCTAAAAACTCCACCTGTTTTACATGGAATGCACACTTTTCCAATTTTACACATAATTGGTATTCTTGTAAACGGTGCAACACTGCCCATACATGTTTTACATGCTTTTATGGAGAATCTGAATATATCAAAATATGATCAATATAGATGATAACGAAAATGTCAATAAAATCTTGCAGCACCTCTTGCATAAAGAGCTGAAATGCCGCAGGGGCATTAAATAAACCAAACGGCATCACCAGGTACTCAAACAATCCAAACTTAGTCCCGAAAGCCATTTTCCACTCATCCCCCTCTTTCACTCTGATCAAATGATAGGCCCCTCTTAAATAAAACTTGGTGTAAATCTGAGCAGACCGCACCTGATCCAACAGGACCGAAATCAATGGCAAGGGAAACCTATTTTTTACAGTAACCCTATTTAGTGCGCGATAATAAATGCACGTTCGTAAAGTGCCTTCTTTCTTAGGGACAAAGAATAACGGCGAGGAGACAGGGGACGTAGAGTGTCGAATGAACCCTTTGGCCAGCATCTCGTCTAGATATTCCCTGAGATATTTATTTTCTGTTTCTGTGAGAGCATAGATCCTATTGCAAGTCAATTTTGCTCCCTCCTCCAGTTCAATGACACAATCGTAGGGACGATGAGGAGGCAACCTTTATGCTCCTCCTTTATCAAACACCTTTGCAAACTCAAAACAACTTCAGTTGAGGAACCTTTTCACAAAGGACACTTGTTTAGGTAGACCTCAGCGCCCTTTTGTTTCCTTAGGAGAATTCCCAAATATTAGTTGCATGAATTATGTAACAACAGAGAAAGTGTGGTTCCTCCACTCCGTTTTGTGAATAATAGTGAGAAGGTGGTTACTTGATATCATTCATGCGCCAGTTAATAAATGTAAAGACTACACCTAGTCGAAGTATGGTTTTTGAGAGTGTAAAGTTATAGTAAGCAAGTGCCCTTTATGATGACACGTGTTTCAACGGACTCAGCCGTCTTTTTTAAATCAGGGCTAGTTAGTAAAAAATCATATATATAAAACATAAACATTGGCATTCATTTGATAATTCATAATTGGTGCAAAAGAAAAGAGTGTCATATGTAACACAGACATCAAGGGAGGGGGATTAGGGGAGGATTGTTATGGAAAAACAGTTTTGCATTTAAACGAAAAAGAGAATGAGAGTCATAAAAATCAAATAAGAACAATAACAATGGAAAAAGGGGGAGAAACATGGGGGGAAAAGGGGGGAAAAAAGAGAGAAAAAAATATATTTTTCATGAGTACATTTGTCTTATGGGTATCAATGTGCAAAATAAAAAGCAATTAGCAAATGAACTTAAAAAGAAAATGAGGTCTTACCTAATGGTATTATTTTATAATTCGGAACGTAGCTTTTCAGCAAGTCAAAGACAGTCGTGGGCTCAATCCCATCCTGTCAAGTAAATTTTAGGTAATTGGTTCTATATTTATTTAAACTTTTTACGTGTTTATGTGGGTCAGAGTAGAATTACTTTATACTTTCCATTTTAATTGGACCCATGTGTGAAGTAAAACGAAGAAACAGGTTTAAAGCATCTGATGCTCTTGTTGTTATGGTGCCATTAAGTTGGTCAAAAAACTGTGCAAGAGATATATTGTTAATATAACGTTAGGCCGTACTGATAAAGCTTTATTGCCCTATTAAATGAATAATTGGCAAGTTCCTAATCATTAATTGTTCCGCATCTCGTGCGGACCACGAGTGCAGATTAGCGATGCTAGCCTCTTACCTCCTTCATTCAGGCACGACCTCCGTGCAGATCTGTCCGCGTTCGCAAAGCAAGACAAAAAATGGTGGCCTTAACTGTTATGGTTTCAGTTTCCACGGTGACCGTAATGGTCCTTCTACGATTTCTACTGTGGACGCCATGTTAAGGGCTCAAAAAGCAAAGAATACAGCTAACAGCCGTGTGAGCCCATAGTACATGTATTCAAAACAACGGTTTCTTGTGTATTAATGGAATCTTAATTTGGACTGGGTCGTATTGTGAATAAACATTATGTACATTATATATAAGTCCCTTGTTATGAATAACGGCAAATGTCTTATTTACTATTTGTGAATTACTCATTATTTCTGAGTGGTGTGTTCACAGTTTAAGGACACTTAGAGCATTGTAAGCATTGTAATTATAGATTATAATATAGTAGATTTCCAATTTAACGCTGAATCGAATTCGTGACATGGCCAAAATACTAGAAAGGTTGAGCTCAGGCTATTGGCATTGCGAGTTGCCGTTGCAACTAATATGATTAATGTTGATTTTCTAAATTACATTATTGAGCAGTTTACTGGGTGGGGTTAACAACTAAGCGCAGGTTATTTATAAAGCAGGTTGCCATAGCAACTTATACGATTGATATTTCTGAACAGTCTTTCTGATGGTTATGAAGATTTGATTCAAAATTGTATAACAAGGTCGAATTATTGGCATTCCTGGTCACTGGATGAACTGGGAGGTAAATAGACCAAATGGTAAACTCATAGTACATAGCATATAGTTTACATCAATTGAATAGTAAAAAGACATAAGATTTTTGGGACTTAAAAAAGTAACTCTTGGGCCTAGAGGTGGAGATCAAGAAATGAAATTAAGGCAAGAAGAAGCAAACCTAATATGCCGCTTTCGAACAGTTGAAAGAGGCTTGAATTCGGACAATGACATGTCATCTTTCCTGTGAACAATTTATGAACTATATGCTATGTACTAACTATGAGTTTACCATTTGGTCTATTTACCTCCCAGTTCATCCAATGACCAGGAATGCCAATAATACGACCTTGTTATACAATTTTGAATCAAATCTTCATAACCATCAGAAAGACTGTTCAGAAATATCAATCTTATAAGTTGCTGTGGCAACCTGCCTTGTAAATAACCTGCGCTTAGTTGTCAACCTCACCCAGTAAACTGTTCAATAATGTAATTTAGAAAATCAACATTAATCATATTAGTTGCAACGGCAACTCGCAATGCCAATAGCCTGAGCTCAACCTTTCTAGTATTTTGGCCATGTCACTAATTGTCACTAATAATCAATTCAGCGTTAAATTGGAAATCTACTATATTATAATCTATAATTACAATGCTTACAATGCTCTAAGTGTCCTTAAACTGTGAACACACCACTCAGAAATAATTAATAATTCACAAATAGTAAGTACCTTAACTAGTTTTCATAGCAACAGATCACGCATTTGTTTAGGAATAAGACATTTGCCGTTATTCATAACAAGGGACTTATATATAATGTACATAATGTTTATTCACAATACGACCCAATCCAAATTAAGATTCCATTAATACACAAGAAACTGTTGTTTTGAATACATGTACTATGGGCTCACACGGCTGTTAGCTGTATTCTTTGCTTTTTGAGCCCTTAACATGGCGTCCACAGTAGAAATCGTAGAAGGACCATTACGGTCGCAGTGGAAACTGAAACCATAACAGTTAAGGCCACCATTTTTTGTCTTGCTTTGCGAACGCGGACAGATCTGCACGGAGGTCGTGCCTGAATGAAGGAGGTATGAGGCTAGCATCGCTAATCTGCACTCGTGGTCCGCACGACATGCGGAACAATTAATGATTAGGAACTTGCCAATTATTCATTTAATAGGGCAATAAAGCTTTATCAGTATGGCCTAACGTTATATTAACAATATATCTCTGGCACAGTTTTTTGACCAACTTAACGGCACCATAACAACAAGAGCATCAGATGCTTTAAACCTGTTTCTTCGTTTTACTTTACACATGGGTCCAATTAAAATGGCAAGTATAAAGTAATTCTACTCTGACCCACATAAACACGTAAAAAGTTTAATACAATGCAGTAAAATAAAATAGAACTAATTACCTAAAATTTACTTGACAGGCTGGGATTGAGCCCATGACTGTCTTTGACTTGCTGAAAAGCTACGTTCAGAAAAATAATACTATTAGGTGAGACCTAATTTTTTTTTTAAGTTCATTTACTAATTGCTTTTTATTTTGCACATTGATACCCATAAGACAAATGAACTCATGAAAAATATATTTTTTTCTCTCTTTCTTCCCCCCTGGCCCCCACTGTTTCTCCCCCTTTTTCCATTGTTATTGTTCTTATTTGATTTTTCTGACTCTCATTCTCTTCTTGGTTTAAATGCAACACTGTTTTTCCATAACAATCCTCCCCTAATCCCCCTCGCTGACACTCTTTTCTTTTGCTCCAATTGTGAATTATCAAATGAATGCCAATGTTTATGTTTTATATATATGATTTTTTACTAACTATCCCTGATTTGAAAAAGACGGCTGAGTCCGTTGAAACATGTGTCATCATAAAGGGCACTTGCTTACTATAAATTTACAGTCTCAAAAACCATACTTCGACTAAGTGTAGTCTTTACATTTATTAACTGGCGCATGAATGATATCAAGTAACCACCTTCTCACCTTTGCAAACTCCCTATATTGGTCAGGGACGCCTGATCCAACTGCTCCCACCACTTGATCAGTGAGTTTTCTTTGAACCAACCAGGATGCGGGTCCTACTGCTGATAACATGTGCTCCTGACACTTCTGTTCCTCAAACCACACCATTTGCTTCTCCCAGTCAATCCGTGGATTATGCTTTACTAACCAGGGCATTCCCAAGATTAACTTATCTGAACTCCGAGAGCCCTGTGGGACTTCTCGGAGTGAAAGTAGCTTGCCGATATCAGCAGCCAGGCCGCTTGGCACTCTGGGGAACGCAAGCATCTGCAAGTTCCCAGTCAGCTTGTCCTTACTTCCGACAGCTCTTCGCCGTCCATTAGTTCCTGCCGCGCACTGCCGTACAACTCCCAGCACCAACCGCACCCATAAACAATAAGCCACACCTGATCCCAGTCCGTGGCTCTTTAATGCTGCCAAATTCCTTGCAGCTGACAGAGCGCACGTGATCATGCGCCTGTATCTGGACTACAGACTCCCACAGGCAGCTGGGAACTGTAGTCTTCTCTCAGTATGCACCATCCACATTTCGGGAGACACAACTTGTTACTTTCCTGTGCCTCCAGCTCTTATTCCTCACACTCGCTCCGGCCTTTGCTGATTTTTGCAACCACTCCTTTGCCTTGGGTACCTTCCCCTCCCCTCTGAAGCACTCCTTTGGGCATCCTCTTCTCAAGAAACCCACAGCTGATCCTTCTTGTCCAGCTAACTATCGTCCAATTTCCATTACTCTCTTTCTTGGCAAACTCCTGGAAAGGTTGGCCATCTCTCATCTTATCCTTCATTCCAATTCTGTTGGCTGTCTCCATGACCACCAGTATGGCTTCAGAGCTGT
This sequence comes from Ambystoma mexicanum, assembly GCF_040938575.1. Taxonomy (NCBI): domain Eukaryota; kingdom Metazoa; phylum Chordata; class Amphibia; order Caudata; family Ambystomatidae; genus Ambystoma; species Ambystoma mexicanum. Next base: position 86,597,766 of record NC_090936.1, on the reverse strand, counting down.
CAGAAGCACGGAAACTGCTCTCCTGAACATCCGTGAAGATCTGCTCTCCAACCTTGACTCTAACATTCCCTCTGTCCTCATCCTCCTCGATCTCCCTTCTGCCTTCGACACGGTCAACCATACCACCCTGCTCAACCGTCTCTGTGAAAACCTTGGTATCACTTTTCAGACTCTGGCCTGGCTGACCTCTTTCCTCTCAGATCGACCCTCCCAGGTCCAACTTGGGTCCTTCCTTTCATCTATCTTCCTCTCTACCTGTGGTGTTTCCCAGGGGTCTAACCTCTCGCCCTGGCTTTTCAACCAATACCTGGCAACTCTCGACCACTGCATTGCCACGCTCTGCTCAAATTTCCAGTGCTACACTGACGACACTCAACTCATTTTCAGGCTGCCCTCTGCCACCTCCTCTCCCTCTCTCATCTCTGATTGCACTGCCATTCAAGATTGGTGTGCCGCCACTGATCTTTGTCTGAATGCCAGCAAGACGGATATCCTCCTCATCGGCACACCTTCACCATCCTTTACCCTCACTCTCTGGCCGGCCTCCCTTGGCTCTCCTCCTACCCCCACCTGCGAGGCTAGGAACCTCGGGGTCATATTTGACTTTACCCTTTCCTTCTCCGCCCACATCTCTGAGGTCACTAAAAAGTCAAATTTCCGACTGTTCCTCCTCAGAGGTACTCTGCCTTTCCTCTCCTTCCCCTAGAAGCTCATGGTATCCCAAGCTGTGGTTCTCTCTAGCTTGGACTATTGTAACAGCCTCTTTCTAAATCTACCTGCCTCTACTCTCCACCCTCTGCAACTAATCCAGAACAGGACTGCCAGACTTGTCCTTGGCCTCAAGCCCTGGGATCGTATCTCTCCAGCTCTGAAATCTCTCAGTTGGCTCCCAGTGGATGCAAGGATTAAATTCAAAACCCTCTTCATTGTCCACAAGGCTTTCTGGGGCCTGGGTCCAAAATACCTTCAGCTATCCCTCCGCAAATACCTCCCATCTCAAGCTCTTCGCTCCTCTACCTCTAACTCCCTCAGGGTCAGTCGTTTTTCAAAGAAACTAGCTGGGGGGTAGATCTGTCTTCAGCTGGGGCCTCCCTCTGGAACAGCCTCTCTGCCACTCTAAAACTTGAGGAGAACCATCTCTGGTCGCAGAAGCACCTCAAGACCTTCCTCTTTTCTTCTGCCTTCGCTCCCCCTGTCCCCTGCTGATCTGTTCTCTCTTGGCACTGTGCACCTGGCTACCCTCTGTCCTCCGGGCCCAGGTACCTGCTCACCCTGCCACCCTCCCGCACTGCCTCCGGGCCAACCCTTGCACTGGGGTCTGTATCTGTACCCATACAGCCCCCCCCCTTTTTCTTCCTGCACTTATCAGACCTACCCTGTCTGCTGCCTTAAACCTAGCACTTGCAAATTGCTGGCTGCACTAAAACTGTTTGTTGCCTTTATTATTTATTTATTGTTATTTATCTGTTTCTCCTCTGCTTCGCACTTTCCACTTCTCCCCCCTTCCATGCACTTTTCCCCTCCCCCTCTCCCATGCACTTGTGCATTCTCAATGCCACTGGGCCCAGTAAGATCACTGTTTTGTTCTCCCCCATTCCCCTCCCTTGCCTTGTCGTGCTCTGAAACACTTGTGTATGAGCGGGATAGAAATAAAATATCAATATCAATATTTTAGGAGCAATGAAACCCATTAGAGACACAAATAACTTGGCTACTGATGTTCGTGGTGTCCCTATTCGACTGGATGACACATTCATGGCCCATTGCAGCGACACTGGAAATGTAATTGGCACACAAACCTCTAAAGGGAAGGGCAATGTTGTGAACATTTCTTTTGTTATCGAAATTGACCGAGATGAAACTAAAGGAAATGAAACTCTAGGAAAGGCTGCGAGTATTTGTCACATCGTTCCCTTCCTGGCACTTATGGAGGAGATGGACGCTCCGCCATTAGCATTCCGTCGCGTCATTTTAGACCATGACTTGTCAGTCTAGTTCTTTTTCAAGATGGCCACCGCCTGTCTAATCAAAACCATTCTGTTGTATGGATGCGGCGCTTTGCAACCCATTGACTTGCTTCCATGGTAATACACTAGTTCTGTTACTCTCCCACTTGTTCTCCACTCCCCCTCTCTCTGTCCTCCTGTTGTTGTTTTCCATTGGTGGCACAAAGCTCTGTAGCCGTTTCCTGGTCTTTTCATCTGCTATCTTCTCTGTCTGGCTAATGCCCGCAGGTCGATCATTCCCCTGCATTCTCTCCAGTCGCTATGGTGCAGCACCGGCTAAAAGTTCTTCCTGTCATTTTGTATGCCCTGCGCCTTTGCTGCTAGACTCCTCTCTTCTCAGGTACACAATGCGCATATCAGTTTGGATAAGGAACAGCTGCAATATACTCCAGGGAACGCTTCCTACATAGGGAACAGCTAAACATCACCTATGGGGTTTTTCGAACCATCAGGCTTTTTCCCCAGCCTGGTTGTCCCGAAGCAGAGCCTCTTTCCTGGGCTGTACACTAGAGAGGCATAGCGGCTTCCCTTCATGGTAGGCCATATCTTTATAAAGAGAGGAAGACTTTGAAGAAGTGTGGAATCCTCTCCACTTTTGTCTGAAGAAGAATCAGGTGAGGAACAGGAGGGAATCGCTGTCAGTATTAAAAGAGATGGCTTTAGTAAGCAATACATGAGAGAGACACCGCTGGTAAAATGTTATAAAACAGTGTAAACTTTGTAATCTTGATCGGCTTACCAATGTCAAAAACAACAAAGCACCACATAAAGAGATGTGTAGCATCCATTATTGACTGTCACCTATCGTATTAAGACATCCAAACGTAGTGATGGATGCTGCCACACATCATTTCCAGATTGCCTCTTCGAAGGCCACTAGTACAGATCATAAAGTGACATTGGTATAGCCAAAAAAGGCTCTTAGCAAAGCACTCAAATTGAGATGTATTTTTGGGAATAGGGACGTTGATTATATCAACAGAGGGAGATTCATGGAACTAATTCATGGGGGGTTTCCACTGCGGTGTATTCACAATCTGGACATAAACATAGTGGACATTAGGGAAGAACACCACATAGCCACTTCCCACACACATTTCCACTCGGAAGACATCATTAACTATATTTTGCAGCATGAAATTGCCTTATTAAAATTGGGCTACGAGTGCACGATTATTGAAGTAGAAGACATTACTATAAATGGGACAAAAAATTAATCTAAGTACCAAACATGTTACTTGGGAGGAGAACCAGTCAGTCACAAGGCGAGGGGCTAAAAAACCCTCTAGCCACTCTGAGAGTACAGATCCCACTGACTTACCCAATGGAGAAGTACTTTCCGTAAATAGTGATGAAGGTGCTTGGTAGTGGCTAATTAAATTGTTTAGGCAAAAACAGTCTTCCCGGACCTAACCACTTACCCTTGTATTATCTGGGAATAATTGGGGGCATAAGCATCTTTGTGAGCAAGGAGAGCTGTGAGAATCTATCAACCTGTTTAGTGTCATTGCACTACAAGAAACTTTGTTGGTTGACTCGATAACTTTTTTTTATTGAGTATTCTACAGTATGACAATAAAACAGTCAACTTTTAATGCTATCCTTCGTTTAACAGCCATAATGTAATAGCTTAAGGTAATTTAGTGCAGACACATTCCTAAGGGAAAAAAGAAAGTTTAAAAATTAAGAATTATTCAATGTTAATCCACAATTTTGTCATAAAATAAATGCAACCCTTATTATTACCAGACATGAACATGTCCCAGGTGTCATTTTCATTATATTTCTCACGCACTCCCCAAGCTTGCAGGTACCCTCGCCTAATATCTTTTAACAAATTACAGCTTAACATGAAATGTTTAACCGTTTCAATGCACCTATCCTCACATAAGCAACAGTTCCTATGCTCGCTTGGTGTGCCATAGCACACTCCCAAGATTTCATGGGTATTAGCAATGTTAAACTTAATTCTGATATGCCCAGATCATGTGGTTCCCCAAGTAGTTGGCAACATAAGTAGGTATGCCCAGTCGCCTTTGGTAATATGAAACAAATAGTGCTGCATTAGATTTTCCTGCCAGATCAACTAGTTTTTGTTCATGATCCAGCTCCTCAATTTTAATCATGCATCTCTTTTTTGAATCTCCCGATAGGCAGTGATAGGCTGGCACAAGTAGGTTTACTGGTCCACTTGCAAGCAAGCAAAACCAGTCTGCCTATGAAACTACACCTCATGTGGTCACCTTTACTGCCTAGCGCTTCTTTGAGAAACCATGTTAGCATGCCAGAACTTGCATTTGCTACTTTCCAGTAGAACGTAATGCAACATGGCTCAATCTTGGCAGAAATTTGTATTTGTGTTTTATTGAATTTATATAGCCCTTTAATCCAAAGTGCTTTACATGAGAACAAGCAAAAATACAACAAGCATAAGATGGCAATTGAATCGCAACTCAAACAGTATAAGGACAATTTACAATATTGCTGAGGTGAAGAGGGAGTGGAGAGGGACAGAGGTGTGCGAGGGAATTGGAGGTATTAATGGAGGTAGAAGAGGGAAGGTGTAAGGAAGAAGAGAGGAAAGAATAAGACTAGATAAGAGCCGGAGGTGGGGTAGAAAGGCGTAGAGAGGGAGAAGAGAGGCTGGAGAGGGTGAGGAAGTGCAGGAGTAAGAGGTGAGGTATGAGGCGGTGGGAGAAGTAGGAGAGGAAGCGAAGGATGTTAGGGAGGGGAATGGAAAAGATAAGATTTTTTTAGAGAAGAGCGGATGGAGAGGGGGAGGCGGTTCCAGTGGAAGGGAGCGAGGAGTTGGAAAGAGTGGAAGTGGGAGGGGGCGCAGGGTGGTGGAGGAGAGAGTAGGGAAAGATTAGCAAAGCGGAGAGAACTAGGTTTTTTTATTGTATATGGTTTACAAGAAAACCTTTACAAATACATTGAATAGCAAACATGAAGAAAAAAAAGACATATATTGCAAAAAGATTTCATTACACATATGTTAAAAAAATACTTAAAGACCCAATTATCCCTTTTTAAGAATGAGAAACATATTACAGATCAATTTAAGAAAAAGAATTCAGTGCAAGTTAAAATGCGACAGTGTTTAACAATTAAAAAAAGCAGCTTCCCTTTACGTAGCATCAGAACTTACAGAAAATGACAGTAAGGTTACAAATTATTTTATATACATACATGATATGGTGATCGAAATTGGATAGAAAAATTCATAATACAGATTATCATACAGATTAATCAAAGAGAAGGGGCATACAGATCTAAAGATTTAATAAATCCGGCCACAGCAAGTCCATCTTTAATATCAGAGGTGGCAGGACACCGAGACCAGATGAGGTTTCCTGCCCCCAAAATACCCAGGGTATTGAATCTGCATAGATAGAGATCCCTAGGGCCTTTCAAAGCTATGCAGTCTAAAAAGAAATGTCGAGTAGATTCAATTACCCCAGGAGTATGACAAAAACAGCATGAAAGATTTAAATCACTGGTCTCCTTCTTTCTATGAAGAACTTCCCTAGTAGGGAAGAGATTTCATCTAAGCTTGAGAAGAAGTGAGCGGAAGTGGCGGTTAGGGAATTGAGTCACTATAAAAGACAGACAGCCTATCTTCTTATGGTCAAATTGTAGGTCATTAAGAGATGGGTAAAACATCATAAAAAATATACACATTCTAAAACCTAGTAGCAAATAAAGTGCAAGTGACGTAGAGCAAAATGTTCACAATTGAATTGTAACAGTTCATTACTAGCCTTTCCCTAGACTAGAAAACTCATCTTGTTAACACCTTAGTGTAACCAGTCCAAGAAAAGGAATTTCGTGGTCAATGAAGACCCTAATACACAAACCAATAGATCTAATAATTTGTTCCAAAGTCTGATTCACCCTTTGTCTGTCCATCGGTCTAGGGGTGATAACTAGTGGACAAAGCACAGTTGATTCCCAGCATCCGACAGAAAGCATGCCAAAATCTGGATGTAAATTGTGAGCCTCTATCTGAAACAATACACTTTGGTAAACCATGCAGTCTAACAACATGTTGTAAAAACAATTCTGCTAACTTGCCTGCCCCGGGAATACAACGCATGGAACAAAATGAGCCTGTTTGGACAAAAAATCCACTACCACACAAATGGTGTCAAACTGGTTGTCAGGAGGCAGATCAGTAATAAAATCCATTGAAATATGAGTCCATACTCTTTCTGGTGTCGGCAATGGCTGTAAATAACCTCTCTTTTTAACATGATCTGCCTTATTATGTACACAATTTTCACATTGTAACACATACTTCTCCACATCCTGTCTCAATGTAGGCCACCAAAAATATTTCTCCAACATACTTTGCATCTTTCTCTGGCCTGTATGTCCTGCCAGTGGAGAAATATGGCACCAAAATAAAGCCTTCTCCTGCAACCTGCGTGTGGTCAGGTACAAATAACCTTGGTGGTAAGGTAACCCTTCTCGCACAGTATGTGCCGGATGACTGTCTCTCCATTGTTGCAATTGCCGGGACGGAAATACTTTCTTTATTTGGTCAGTTAATTGTTTAGTAACTGCTGCAACAACTTTTTCCGGAGGAATTATGATCTTTAGTTCTCCTACTGTATTGTCTAGATTTTGTTGCCGGGATAATGCATCTGCTTTTCCGTTCCTACTCCCGGGTCTGAATGTCACAACAAAATCAAATTCATTAAAATACTGGGACCATCGCAGCTGTCTTTGACTCACGGTCTGAGCGGTCTTGAAGTATTGTACGTTTTTATGATCTGTTACCACCACCACCACATGCCCAACCCCCAGTAGATAATGTCTCCATTCTAAGAATGCTGAGAGAATGGCCAACAATTCCTTGTCAGTTACTGAATAATTCTGCTCACACCCCGTTAATTTCCTTGAGAAAAAAGCCACTGGATGCCATACCCCTTCCTCATCCTTCTGTGATAATATGGCTCCTATGGCAACGTTACTAGCATCAGTTTCCACCTGAAAAGGTTTTTCTGTGTTTGGATGTCTTAACACGGGGGCCGTAGTAAAGGCCACTTTCAATTCTTTAAACACCCTCTCTGCCTCCGAACTCCACACAAAATTCACAGCCTTCTTAAGCAATTGTGTGATGGGCGTGACTATTTTAGAAAAATTACTGATAAAGCGCTGATAGAAATGGGCGAATCCAAAAAAGGATTGGATGTCTTTGATGCACTGTGGAGACGGCCAGTCTGTTACTGCTTGCACCTTCTTGGGATCCATTACCACACCTGTGGGAGTCAGGATAAACCCTAAAAACTCCACCTGTTTTACATGGAATGCACACTTTTCCAATTTTACACATAATTGGTATTCTTGTAAACGGTGCAACACTGCCCATACATGTTTTACATGCTGTTATGGAGAATCTGAATATATCAAAATATGATCAATATAGAGGATAACGAAAATGTCAATAAAATCTCGCAGCACCTCTTGCATAAAGAGCTGAAATGCCGCAGGGGCATTAAATAAACCAAACGGCATCACCAGGTACTCAAACAATCCAAACTTAGTCCGGAAAGCCATTTTCCACTCATCCCCCTCTTTCACTCTGATCAAATGATAGGCCCCTCTTAAATAAAACTTGGTGTAAATCTGAGCAGACCGCACCTGATCCAACAGGACCGAAATCAATGGCAAGGGAAACCTATTTTTTACAGTAACCCTATTTAGTGCGCGATAATAAATGCACGTTCGTAAAGTGCCTTCTTTCTTAGGGACAAAGAATAACGGCGAGGAGACAGGGGACGTAGAGTGTCGAATGAACCCTTTGGCCAGCATCTCGTCTAGATATTCCCTGAGATATTTATTTTCTGTTTCTGTGAGAGCATAGATCCTACTGCAAGTCAATTTTGCTCCCTCCTCCAGTTCAATGACACAATCGTAGGGACGATGAGGAGGCAACCTTTATGCTCCTCCTTTATCAAACACCTTTGCAAACTCAAAACAACTTCAGTTGAGGAACCTTTTCACAAAGGACACTTGTTTAGGTAGACCTCAGCGCCCTTTCGTTTCCTTAGGAGAATTCCCAAATATTAGTCGCATGAATTATGTAACAACAGAGAAAGTGTGGTTCCTCCACTCCGTTTTGTGAATAATAGTGAGAAGGTGGTTACTTGATATCATTCATGCGCCAGTTAATAAATGTAAAGACTACACCTAGTCGAAGTATGGTTTTTGAGAGTGTAAAATTATAGTAAGCAAGTGCCCTTTATGATGACACGTGTTTCAACGGACTCAGCCGTCTTTTTTAAATCAGGGCTAGTTAGTAAAAAATCATATATATAAAACATAAACATTGGCATTCATTTGATAATTCATAATTGGTGCAAAAGAAAAGAGTGTCATATGTAACACAGACATCAAGGGAGGGGGATTAGGGGAGGATTGTTATGGAAAAACAGTTTTGCATTTAAACGAAAAAGAGAATGAGAGTCATAAAAATTAAATAAGAACAATAACAATGGAAAAAGGGGGAGAAACATGGGGGGAAAAGGGGGGAAAAAAGAGAGAAAAAAATATATTTTTCATGAGTACATTTGTCTTATGGGTATCAATGTGCAAAATAAAAAGCAATTAGCAAATGAACTTAAAAAGAAAATTAGGTCTTACCTAATGGTATTATTTTATAATTCGGAACGTAGCTTTTCAGCAAGTCAAAGACAGTCATGGGCTCAATCCCATCCAGTCAAGTAAATTTTAGGTAATTGGTTCTATATTTATTTAAACTTTTTACGTGTTTATGTGGGTCAGAGTAGAATTACTTTATACTTTCCATTTTAATTGGACCCATGTGTGAAGTAAAACGAAGAAACAGGTTTAAAGCATCTGATGCTCTTGTTGTTATGGTGCCATTAAGTTGGTCAAAAAACTGTGCAAGAGATATATTGTTAATATAACGTTAGGCCGTACTGATAAAGCTTTATTGCCCTATTAAATGAATAATTGGCAAGTTCCTAATCATTAATTGTTTCGCATCTCGTGCGGACCACGAGTGCAGATTAGCGATGCTAGCCTCTTACCTCCTTCATTCAGGCACGACCTCCGTGCAGATCTGTCCGCGTTCGCAAAGCAAGACAAAAAATGGTGGCCTTAACTGTTATGGTTTCAGTTTCCACGGTGACCGTAATGGTCCTTCTACGATTTCTACTCTGGGCGCCATGTTATGGGCTCAAAAAGCAAAGAATACAGCTAACAGCCGTCTGAGCCCATAGTACATGTATTCAAAACAACGGTTTCTTGAGTATTAATGGAATCTTAATTTGGATTGGGTCGTATTGTGAATAAACATTATGTACATTATATATAAGACCTTGTTATGAATAACGACAAATGTCTTATTCCTAAACAAATGCGTGATCTGTTGCTATGAAAACTAGTTAAGGTACTTACTACTTGTGAATTACTCATTATTTCTGAGTGGTGTGTTCACAGTTTAAGGACACTTAGAGCATTGTAAGCATTGTAATTATAGATTATAATATAGTAGATTTCCAATTTAACGCTGAATCGAATTCGTGACATGGCCAAAATACTAGAAAGGTTGAGCTCAGGCTATTGGCATTGCGAGTTGCCGTTGCAACTAATATGATTAATGTTGATTTTCTAAATTACATTATTGAGCAGTTTACTGGGTGGGGTTAACAACTAAGCGCAGGTTATTTATAAAGCAGGTTGCCATAGCAACTTATACGATTGATATTTCTGAACAGTCTTTCTGATGGTTATGAAGATTTGATTCAAAATTGTATAACAAGGTCGAATTATTGGCATTCCTGGTCACTGGATGAGCTGGGAGGTAAATAGACCAAATGGTAAACTCATAGTACATAGCATATAGTTCATAAATTGTTCACAGGAAAGATGACATCACATTGTCTGCATTCAAGCCTCTTTCAACTGTTCGAAAGCGGCATATTAGTTTCGCTTCTTCTTGCCTTAATTTCATTTCTTGATCTCCACCTCTAGGCCCAAGAGTTACTTTTTTAAGTCCCAAAAATCTTATGTATTTTTACTATTCAATTGATGTTTTCTTTGCCAGTGGTAAATTGGTGTTCTGACTTCCAATGGTGGACATGTGTTCCCGAATTGTTGTTCTCATTTCTCTAATGGTGCTCCCAATTTACATTTTGTTAAACTGACAAATTGTTGCATAAACTACAAATTTGGTTTTGCAGTTAATAAAGTCAGTGATTTTATACTGGATACCAAAGGAGTCTTCAAGAATTTCCAGATTACTCATTGCATATTGACACATGGAACATGAGCTACATTTCCGAAAGCCCATGGTAGTTGAGGTAGCCATGTTGTTATTTCAATATCCTTATCTTCAGGTAGAAATGATGGACTAAGAGTGTTTTTCAGCGTTCTTGCTCTTTTAAAAGTCCCTGAGGGGCTGTCATCAATGAAATCTTTAATGTGAGGATCTAATTTCAAAAGATCCCAGTTCTTTCTTAAGATCTTCCTCAGTACTGTATTATTGGCGCAATAGGTTGTGATGAATCTAATTCGTTCTGATTGGTTTCTGATTTTTTTGCTAGGAATAAGTGTGTTTTCTCTATTGAGTTTCCTTGCTTGAATACGCGCTTTAGTGATATTTTTTCTGGCATATCCTCTGGTCAAAAACTGTGTTGAAAGCAACTTGCATTCTTTGTCAAAGGCTTCTTCTGTCGAACATTTCCTGCGAGCTCGTATGAATTCCCCTTTTGGGATATTTTTGATTACAGAGTTGTAGTGGCAACTTGTCGCGAACAGAGTTGAGTTTGCCTCTGTTGGTTTTCTATAAGTTTTAGTCAGTAATTCATTGTTATCTATGTAAATTGTAAGATCTAAAAAATTAACTTCTGATGTGCTTGAATTCCCAGTGAATTGTATTCCTAAGGTATTTTGATTTGCTCTTTGTTTGAAACATTGTAGTTGATCTTCATCCCCTTTCCAGATGAAAACTAATCATCAATATATCGTTTCCATAAAACAACATTATCTTCATAATCTGTATCCGCATAAATGTATTGGTCTTCATACATGGCCATTATGAGATTAGCTGGAGCCGGAGCATATTTCGCTCCCATAACTACGCCACAGGTTTGCCTGTAGTACTCTTTATTAAATAGAAAAACATTGTTTGTCAAAGTTAATAGCAACGTTTCTTTCAGCATTTGTATAGATTGATAGTTTGATGCTGTATCCTGAGAGAATGTGTAATCTATCGCATCTAGTGCTATGTTATGCTTAATTGATGTACATAAAGCTGTGACATCCCATGTGACCAAGATATAACCCGCTTTCCAATCTACTTCTAATAGTTTATTGATAATCGATGTTGTATCTTTCAGATATGCTCTGGTTATGTTTACTTTGGGTCTTAGAATATTGTCAATGTATACGGCCATATTAACAGTAGCCCAACCTATCGCACTCAGAATAGGTCTCCCTTCTGGGATTCGCTCAAATGTTTTGTGAACTTTGGGTAGGAAATATATGGTCGGTAATGTAGGCTGTTTGACCTCTAGTGCTTGTTTTTCTTCATCTGTTAAGAGTCCTTGACGATGCCATCCTGAGATTGCTTCTGTAAGTTCCTTTAAAATGTCTAGTTTAGGATGTGATTGTAATTTCACATAACATAATGGTGTTGTTAAATGATTATAAGCCATTGTTAAATAGTCTTCACGATTCATCACAATTTTTCCGCCCTTATCGGCTGCTTTGATCGTTAAATAAGAATTTTGTTGTAATTCTTGAAGAGCTTTTCTTTCTGTTCGTGACAGGTTGTCAAATTTATGTCTAGCCTTAGGTGTTTTGCTCCTATTACTTACATCAAGAGCGTCATTTAGGTCTTTGGTTACCGATTTGTAAAATGCATCTATTAAATTGTCTGGCATGAGTTGAGGTATACATTTTGATTTGTTTTTCATTTCTTTAGGTGCAAGACTACTTTGTTGTATTACAACAAAATTCTAATTTAACGGTCAAAGCAGCCGATAAGTGTGGAAAAATTGTAGTGATGAATCGTGAAGACTATTTAACAATGGCTTATAATCATTTAACAACACCATTATGTTATGTGAAATTACCATCAAATCCTAAACTAGACATTTTAAAGGAATTTACAGAAGCAATCCCAGGATGGCATCGTCAAGGACTCTTAACAGATGAAGAAAAACGAGCACTAGAGGTCAAAAATCCTACATTACCGACCATATATTTCCTACCCAAAGTTCACAAAACATTTGAGCGAATCCCAGAAGGGAGACCTATTCTGTGTGGGATAGGTTGGGTTACTGTTTATATGGCTGAATACATTGACAATAAACTATTAGAAGTCGATTGGAAAGCTGGTTATATCTTGGTCACATGGGATATCACAGCTTTATGTACATCAATTAAGCATAACATAGCACTAGATGCGATAGATTACACATTCTCTCAGGATACAGCATCAAACTATCAATCTATACAAATGCTGAAAGAAATGTTGCTACTAACTTTGACAAACAATGTTTTTCTATTTAATAAAGAGTACTACAGGCAAACCTGTGGCGTAGCTATGGGAGTGAAATATGCTCCGGCTCTAGCTAATCTCGTAATGGCTATGTATGAAGACCAATACATTTATGCGGATACAGACTATGAAGATAATTGTCATGATGCCTACCTCCAAGGAGCCAGGTCCGACCCAGCAACCCCAGAGGCAGGCATCATTTCCCCCAGGGGAGTGCCAGCGGGCCCAAGCTGGGGCTCTTTGGACGCAGTCCTGGCGCCTTAGGCGCCAAGCTCATGTTGGACCTCTGTCCTGGCGCCTTAGGCGCCAGGCTCATAAAGCTAGACATGTGTTCAAGTGTTTTAATGTGCACTTACCTGATGCAGACCATGCTGCCACATCCAGGCCCTCTTGAGGCCTGAATGGAACTACTTTACCTGTGGGACTACTTTCCACCCGGGTGTGGTCGGGGAAGGATACATACCTGATCGGAACAAGGATACACACTTGGAACTTCTTCCAAAGCTATTTAAACCACACCCGATCAGCAACTCACGCTTCGCGTTGTTCTGCTCCTCGCAGCTGGACGCTCACTGTGTCAGCTCCTGCATCTGGACTTCAGCCACGCCTGTCAGCATCCTGGGTCACCTGCAAAGGGAGACAAGAGACCTACCAGCTAAATCTGCACCACGGAGACATCACCGACGATCCTGAAAGGGAAGACATCATTTTTAAAAGCATTTCGTTACGATCGCTGCAGCGCTGCATTTCACTCACCTTTCCTGGGTTCCTCCATCTTCAGCAGCGATCATCCGGATACACAGCCACTTCCCAGAGCCTAGAGAAAAAGACAAGAATAAGAGGTGAGAGAAGGAAGGGAATAAGATTTACCTGTTGGGTCATTCCCATTTCATTTCGGGTCTTGCCGCTTCCAGGCATTTTCCGGACCCCGGCCCCTATGGGGAAAAAAGACAAAGACATTGAATGAGCGTATGCAAAGACAGTTCCCGAGTGCTCATCCAGAACTAACCTGCCATTTACTGGAACTGGAACTGCACGTTTCACTTCGGGTCGGCGCCATATCTCCGGCATTCCGAACCCCGGCCCCTAAGGGGAAAAAAGACATAAGCATTAGCGCTTGCTGCAAAAAGACAAGGAACATTATTATTAAGCTTGGACTTTTGAACTTGCAACAGAACTTTTACAGAGCCTTACCTGAATAGTCAAGCTTACCTGAACTCCCAACAATCCTCAATCCAGTGAAGTAACTGGGTTTCAACGCGCCCCTGCATCAGAAGCAGGATGGAGAGCTCATCCTTCCTGACCCTAAGGTGAGACTTCACGGGGAATCGTGGAAGGGTATCGTGGAGGGTTGGAAGAGAGTGGGAGGCTTGAGCATAACTCAGTCAGTAGGTAATACTCCCTTTTCACGCACAGGGGAATATTCCTGCGAGCCGGAGAAGCCAGAGTAGAGGGCCCTTCCTGTCCATCTTCAGAGTCCTGCGCTTCACCATTGAAGAAGCATCAGCACTCGAAGCCAGACCTGCGCCTCCGTGGGAATCAGGTGAGCGTTACAATAATATTGTTTTATGGAAACTATATATTGATGATGTTTTTTTCATCTGGAAAGGGGATGAAGATCAAATACAATGTTTCAAACAAAGAGCAAATCAAATTACCGTAGGAATACAATTCACTGGGAATTCAAGCACATCAGAAGTACATTTTTTAGATTTTACAATTTACATAGATAACAATGAATTACTGACTAAAACTTATAGAAGACCAACAGAAGCGAACTCAACTCTGTTCGCGACAAGTTGCCACTACAACCCTGTAATCAAAAATATCCCAAAAGGGGAATTCATACGAGCTCGCAGGAATTGTTCGACAGAAGAAGCCTTTGACAAAGAATGCAAGTTGCTTTCAACACGGTTTTTGACCAGAGGATATGCCCGAAAAAATATCACTAAAGCGCGTATTCAAGCAAGGAAACTCAAGAGAGAAAACACACTTATTCCTAGCAAAAAATCGGCAACCAATCAGATCGAATTAGATTCATCACAACCTATTGCGCCAATAATACAGTACTGAGGAAGATCTTAAGAAAGAACTGGGATCTTTTTAAATTAGATCCTCACATTAAAGATTTCATTGACGACAGCCCCTCAGTGACTTTTAAAAGAGCAAGAACGCTGAAAAACACTCTTAGTCCATCATTTCTACCTGAAGATAAGGATATTGAAATAACAACATGGCTACCTCAGCTACCCATGGGCTTTCGGAAATGTAGCTCATGTTCCATGTGTCAATATGCAATGAGAAATACAGACATTTTTGAAGACTCCTTTGGTATCCAGTATAAAATCACTGACTTCATTAACTGCAAAACCAAATTTGTAGTTTACTTAATAATTTGTCAATGTAACAAAATGTACATTGGGAGCACCATTAGAGAAATGAGAACAGGAATTCGGGAACACATTTCCACCATTGGAAGTCAGAACACCAATTCACCACTGGCATCCCACTGGCAAAGAAAACATCAATTGAATAGTAAAAAAGACATAAGATTTTTGGGACTTAAAAAGGTAACTCTTGGGCCTAGAGGTGGAGATCAAGAAATGAAATTAAGGCAAGAAGAAGCAAACCTAATATGCCGCTTTCGAACAGTTGAAAGAGGCTTGAATTCGGACAATGAGATGTCATCTTTCCTGTGAACAATTTATGAACTATATGCTATGTACTAACTATGAGTTTACCATTTGGTCTATTTACCTCCCAGTTCATCCAATGACCAGGAATGCCAATAATACGACCTTGTTATACAATTTTGAATCAAATCTTCATAACCATCAGAAAGACTGTTCAGAAATATCAATCTTATAAGTTGCTGTGGCAACCTGCCTTGTAAATAACCTGCGCTTAGTTGTCAACCTCACCCAGTAAACTGTTCAATAATGTAATTTAGAAAATCAACATTAATCATATTAGTTGCAACGGCAACTCGCAATGCCAATAGCCTGAGCTCAACCTTTCTAGTATTTTGGCCATGTCACTAATTGTCACTAATAATCGATTCAGCGTTAAATTGGAAATCTACTATATTATAATCTATAATTACAATGCTTACAATGCTCTAAGTGTCCTTAAACTGTGAACACACCACTCAGAAATAATTAATAATTCACAAATAGTAAGTACCTTAACTAGTTTTCATAGCAACAGATCACGCATTTGTTTAGGAATAAGACATTTGCCGTTATTCATAACAAGGGACTTATATATAATGTACATAATGTTTATTCACAATACGACCCAATCCAAATTAAGATTCCATTAATACACAAGAAACCGTTGTTTTGAATACATGTACTATGGGCTCACACGGCTGTTAGCTGTATTCTTTGCTTTTTGAGCCCTTAACATGGCGTCCACAGTAGAAATCGTAGAAGGACCATTACGGTCGCAGTGGAAACTGAAACCATAACAGTTAAGGCCACCATTTTTTGTCTTGCTTTGCGAACGCGGACAGATCTGCACAGAGGTCGTGCCTGAATGAAGGAGGTATGAGGCTAGCATCGCACTTGCTTACTATAAATTTACAGTCTCAAAAACCATACTTCGACTAAGTGTAGTCTTTACATTTATTAACTGGCGCATGAATGATATCAAGTAACCACCTTCTCACCTTTGCAAACTCCCTATATTGGTCAGGGACGCCTGATCCAACTGCTCCCACCACTTGATCAGTGAGTTTTCTTTGAACCAACCAGGATGCGGGTCCTACTGCTGATAACATGTGCTCCTGACACTTCTGTTCCTCAAACCACACCATTTGCTTCTCCCAGTCAATCCGTGGATTATACTTTGCTAACCAGGGCATTCCCAAGATTAAACCAAACTGAGGCGCTGCGATCAAATTAAACGCAATCTCTTCTCTGTGACCTGACGTACACACCATCTCCAATTTCTCTGTTTGTTGCCGAATGGGTCCTAACACCAACGCCGATCCATCCACTGACTGCACTCCTTCCACCCTTTCCTTCTCCTGTAATGGCAACCCTAACTGTGCAGCCAAGGAAATGTCTACAAAATTGCCCGTCGCTCCGGAATCAACCATTGCAAATACCTCCTGCTTCCACCAAGCAAAACACAACGTTACCAATATATACAAGTGAGAGGTTTTATTTCCAACCGTGTTTGCTACCCATCTGGGGAACCTTCACTCACTCTGGCCTGTCACTGGTGTTCCCCCTACGGCCGGCCCATCTCTTTTCCCGTTTCCTTCTTGCTCTTTTTACTTCCCACCCCTCTCTGAGGAGTATTCGGACATGTACATATGAAATGACCTGCCTGCCCTCAGTACAAACACAAATTGTTAGCTTTACGCTGCTCCTTCTCTGCCACTGATAGAGGTCCCCTAATGCTACCAATCTGCATGGGTTCCACCTCACTCCCTCTTCCTCCTCTACTCCTATCCAATCTCACAAAGGGTACCGTTTCCGGTCTTTTCTTGTCCCCCTTCCGTTCATTCATTCTGTGATCCAATCTTAATGCTATGTCTATCATGGCCGTACATGTCCCAGGTTGCGGTTCTACTTGAGCAATGGCATCCTTAAGTTCTTCTCTCAAACCTTGATAAAATAATACACTTTGCTTAGCTACTGCCATTCTGTCTCAATCACCCACCTATTAAATTGGGTTACATAAGTCACCAGATCCCTGCTACCTTGTTTCAACCTCAACAATTCCTTATCTTGTGCCAAAGACACCTCCCGACGATCAAACAACCTACCAAGTTCTGCCAAAAACCCATCCCAATTATATAACAGAGGGCCATCCTTTTGAACCAATGGAATTGCCCAAGCCACTGCATCCCCTGTTAAATATGATCTCACAAACGCATTTCTGACCTGTATGGTTGCAAAGGCTGTTGATTTACATAGAAAATGCAGTCTACATTGGGTAAGGAACATCATATACTTGCGAGGATCCCCTGAAAAACGCTCAGGGGCTGCCAAAGGTACACTGCTGGGAGGTTGCACAATTACGGTCGCATGACTTGTAGATGCTTCTCTTGCCCTTGGAGTTGACCCACTGGGCCCCTACAGGGGTGTTTGCTGAGCCACCAAACTCTGTACTTGTGCTTTCAATTGATCCGACTCTTGGCGGGCATGTGCTAACTCTACCTGAATATCTTGTAGGGCCTTTAGCACATCGGCCAAAGGCAGAGGAGTCGACTCCATTTGGCTTGGGTGGTTGTAAGTATCCCAATATGGGGGTGGATTATTATGTCAAAAACACACAATAATGGAGGAGAGAAATCAACACTCTCCCCTGAACCACAGAAGCCGAATGTATTCGACCCTCCCACCGTGGTTGGCACAGGTGCCTGGCTTAGTTACACAGGACACCACGTGGCAGCCAATAGGGGGAAGTGGAGTTAGGCAGAGGTTGTTAATGGGGTGGGGGAAGTTAGGTACACTGGAAAGAGGGTAAGGAAATCTCCTATGTTGGATAGGGAGAGGGGAAGCACCAGGGAAAAAACCCTCCCTATCTGATCCCTGCCTACTGTCTCCTACTTGAGCAGAATTAGACTGTACATCCACACATCTTAATACGTGTGCACATTGAACATAAGCAGCACAATGTAGCATGACAAACACATGTCATGGCAAGCGGAATGAACACAGGACAATGGGGAATCTCCCACATATGAAACACAATACACATGGCCCCTTGGGCAGGCTTGTAAGCAACATAAAACACATAAGCTTCCCTTTTTCTGTAAACTCATTCATAAAAAAAGGAGACGCCAGCTGATTCACATAGAAACCAAACCAGGTAGTCCTAGTAACAGGAGTTAGCAGCACTCGTATATTAATACTGCCGGCCATGAGTTAGCAGCACTCGTTATAGCATTACTGCCGACATAACAGGTCTGTAGTTTCCTAATATCTCGTAAGACCCAGACCTTTGCCGTAGTATTATTATTACAGACATCCTACTCCCTCCAGGATACATATGGAATGACCGGAGGCCCTCCCCGCAATGCAGAGATCACTTATCTGAACTCCGAGAGCTCTGTGGGACTTCTCGGAGTGAAAGTAGCTTGCCGATATCAGCAGCCAGGCCGCTTGGCACTCCGGGGAACGCAAGCATCTGCAAGTTCCCAGTCAGCTTGTCCTTACTTCCGACAGCTCTTCGCCGTCCATTAGTTCCTGCCGCGCACTGCCGTACAACTCCCAGCACCAACCGCACCCATAAACAATAAGCCACACCTGATCCCATTCCGTGGCTCTTTAATGCTGCCAAATTCCTTGCAGCTGACAGAGCGCACGTGATCATGCGCCTGTATCTGGACTACAGACTCCCACAGGCAGCTGGGAACTGTAGTCTTCTCTCAGTATGCACCATCCACATTTCGGGAGACACAACTTGTTACTTTCCTGTGCCTCCAGCCCTTATTCCTCACACTCGCTCCGGCCTTTGCTGATTTTTGCAACCACTCCTTTGCCTTGGGTACCTTCCCCTCCCCTCTGAAGCACTCCTTTGGGCATCCTCTTCTCAAGAAACCCACAGCTGATCCTTCTTGTCCAGCTAACTATCGTCCAATTTCCATTACTCTCTTTCTTGGCAAACTCCTGGAAAGGTTGGCCATCTCTCATCTTATCCTTCATTCCAATTCTGTTGGCTGTCTCCATGACCACCAGTATGGCTTCAGAGCTGTCGGAAGCACGGAAACTGCTCTCCTGAACATCCGTGAAGATCTGCTCTCCAACCTTGACTCTAACATTCCCTCTGTCCTCATCCTCCTCGATCTCCCTTCTGCCTTCGACACGGTCAACCATACCACCCTGCTCAACCGTCTCTGTGAAAACCTTGGTATCACTTTTCAGACTCTGGCCTGGCTGACCTCTTTCCTCTCAGATCGACCCTCCCAGGTCCAACTTGGGTCCTTCCTTTCATCTATCTTCCTCTCTACCTGTGGTGTTTCCCAGGGGTCTAACCTCTCGCCCTGGCTTTTCAACCAATACCTGGCAACTCTCGACCACTGCATTGCCACGCTCTGCTCAAATTTCCAGTGCTACACTGACGACACTCAACTCATTTTCAGGCTGCCCTCTGCCACCTCCTCTCCCTCTCTCATCTCTGATTGCACTGCCATTCAAGATTGGTGTGCCGCCACTGATCTTTATCTGAATGCCAGCAAGACGGATATCCTCCTCATCGGCACACCTTCACCATCCTTTACCCTCACTCTCTGGCCGGCCTCCCTTGGCTCTCCTCCTACCCCCACCTGCGAGGCTAGGAACCTAAAACTAAAAAGTCAAATTTCCGACTGTTCCTCCTCAGAGGTACTCTGCCTTTCCTCTCCTTCCCCTAGAAGCTCATGGTATCCCAAGCTGTGGTTCTCTCTAGCTTGGACTATTGTAACAGCCTCTTTCTAAATCTACCTGCCTCTACTCCCCACCCTCTGCAACTAATCCAGAACAGGACTGCAAGACTTGTCCTTGGCCTCAAGCCCTGGGATCGTATCTCTCCAGCTCTGAAATCTCTCAGTTGGCTCCCAGTGGATGCAAGGATTAATTTCAAAACCCTCTTCATTGTCCACAAGGCTTTCTGGGGCCTGGGTCCAAAATACCTTCAGCTATCCCTCCGCAAATACCTCCCATCTCAAGCTCTTCGCTCCTCTACCTCTAACTCCCTCAGGGTCAGTCGTTTTTCAAAGAAACTAGCTGGGGGGTAGATCTGTCTTCAGCTGGGGCCTCCCTCTGGAACAGCCTCTCTGCCACTCTAAAACTTGAGGAGAACCATCTCTGGTCGCAGAAGCACCTCAAGACCTTCCTCTTTTCTTCTGCCTTCGCTCCCCCTGTCCCGTGCTGATCTGTTCTCTCTTGGCACTGTGCACCTGGCTACCCTCTGTCCTCTGGGCCCAGGTACCTGCTCACCCTGCCACCCTCCCGCACTGCCTCCGGGCCAACCCTTGCACTGGGGTCTGTATCTGTACCCATACAGCCCCCCCCTTTTTCTTCCTGCACTTATCAGACCTACCCTGTCTGCTGCCTTAAACCTAGCACTTGCAAATTGCTGGCTGCACTAAAACTGTTTGTTGCCTTTATTATTTATTTATTGTTATTTATCTGTTTCTCCTCTGCTTCGCACTTTCCACTTCTCCCCCCTTCCATGCACTTTTCCCCTCCCCCTCTCCCATGCACTTGTGCATTCTCAATGCCACTGGGCCCAGTAAGATCACTGTTTTGTTCTCCCCCATTCCCCTCCCTTGCCTTGTCGTGCTCTGAAACACTTGTGTATGAGCGGGATAGAAATAAAATATCAATATCAATATTTTAGGAGCAATGAAACCCATTAGAGACACAAATAACTTGGCTACTGATGTTCGTGGTGTCCCTATTCGACTGGATGACACATTCATGGCCCATTGCAGCGACACTGGAAATGTAATTGGCACACAAACCTCTAAAGGGAAGGGCAATGTTGTGAACATTTCTTTTGTTATCGAAATTGACCGAGATGAAACTAAAGGAAATGAAACTCTAGGAAAGGCCGCGAGTATTTGTCACATCGTTCCCTTCCTGGCACTTATGGAGGAGATGGACGCTCCGCCATTAGCATTCCGTCGCGTCATTTTAGACCATGACTTGTCAGTCTAGTTCTTTTTCAAGATGGCCACCGCCTGTCTAATCAAAACCATTCTGTTGTATGGATGCGGCGCTTTGCAACCCATTGACTTGCTTCCATGGTAATACACTAGTTCTGTTACTCTCCCGCTTGTTCTCCACTCCCCCTCTCTCTGTCCTCCTGTTGTTGTTTTCCATTGGTGGCACAAAGCTCTGTAGCCGTTTCCTGGTCTTTTCATCTGCTATCTTCTCTGTCTGGCTAATGCCCGCAGGTCGATCATTCCCCTGCATTCTCTCCAGTCGCTCTGGTGCAGCACCGGCTAAAAGTTCTTCCTGTCATTTTGTATGCCCTGCGCCTTTGCTGCTAGACTCCTCTCTTCTCAGGTACACAATGCGCATATCAGTTTGGATAAGGAACAGCTGCAATATACTCCAGGGAACGCTTCCTACATAGGGAACAGCTAAACATCACCTATGGGGTTTTTCGAACCATCAGGCTTTTTCCCCAGCCTGGTTGTCCCGAAGCAGAGCCTCTTTCCTGGGCTGTACACTAGAGAGGCATAGCGGCTTCCCTTCATGGTAGGCCATATCTTTATAAAGAGAGGAAGACTTTGAAGAAGTGTGGAATCCTCTCCACTTTTGTCTGAAGAAGAATCAGGTGAGGAACAGGAGGGAATCGCTGTCAGTATTAAAAGAGATGGCTTTAGTAAGCAATACATGAGAGAGACACCGCTGGTAAAATGTTATAAAACACTGTAAACTTTGTAATCTTGATCGGCTTACCAATGTCAAAAACAACAAAGCACCACATAAAGAGATGTGTAGCATCCATTATTGACTGTCACCTATCGTATTAAGACATCCAAACGTAGTGATGGATGCTGCCACACATCATTTCCAGATTGCCTCTTCGAAGGCCACTAGTACAGATCATAAAGTGACATTGGTATAGCCAAAAAAGGCTCTTAGCAAAGCACTCAAATTGAGATGTATTTTTGGGAATAGGGACGTTGATTATATCAACAGAGGGAGATTCATGGAACTAATTCATGGGGGGTTTCCACTGCGGTGTATTCACAATCAGGACATAAACATAGTGGACATTAGGGAAGAACACCACATAGCCACTTCCCACACACATTTCCACTCGGAAGACATCATTAACTATATTTTGCAGCATGAAATTGCCTTATTAAAATTGGGCTACGAGCGCACGATTATTGAAGTAGAAGACATTACTATAAATGGGACAAAAAATTAATCTAAGTACCAAACATGTTACTTGGGAGGAGGACCAGTCAGTCACAAGGCGAGGGGCTAAAAAACCCTCTAGCCACTCTGAGAGTACAGATCCCACTGACTTACCCAATGGAGAAGTACTTTCCGTAAATAGTGATGAAGGTGCTTGGTAGTGGCTAATTAAATTGTTTAGGCAAAAACAGTCTTCCCGGACCTAACCACTTACCCTTGTATTATCTGGGAATAATTGGGGGCATAAGCATCTTTGTGAGCAAGGAGAGCTGTGAGAATCTATCAACCTGTTTAGTGTCATTGCACTACAAGAAACTTTGTTGGTTGACTCGATAACTTTTTTTTATTAAGTATTCTACAGTATGACAATAAAACAGTCAACTTTTAATGCTATCCTTCGTTTAACAGCCATAATGTAATAGCTTAAGGTAATTTAGTGCAGACACATTCCTAAGGGAAAAAAGAAAGTTTAAAAATTAAGAATTATTCAATGTTAATCCACAATTTTGTCATAAAATAAATGCAACCCTTATTATTACCAGACATGAACATGTCCCAGGTGTCGTTTTCATTATATTTCTCACGCACTCCCCAAGCTTGCAGGTACCCTCGCCTAATATCTTTTAACAAATTACAGCTTAACATGAAATGTTTAACCGTTTCAATGCACCTATCCTCACATAAGCAACAGTTCCTATGCTCGCTTGGTGTGCCATAGCACACTCCCAAGATTTCATGGGTATTAGCAATGTTAAACTTAATTCTGATATGCCCAGATCATGTGGTTCCCCAAGTAGTTGGCAACATAAGTAGGTATGCCCAGTCGCCTTTGGTAATATGAAACAAATAGTGCTGCATTAGATTTTCCTGCCAGATCAACTAGTTTTTGTTCATGATCCAGCTCCTCAATTTTAATCATGCATCTCTTTTTTGAATCTCCCGATAGGCAGTGATAGGCTGGCACAAGTAGGTTTACTGGTCCACTTGCAAGCAAGCAAAACCAGTCTGCCTATGAAACTACACCTCATGTGGTCACCTTTACTGCCTAGCGCTTCTTTGAGAAACCATGTTAGCATGCCAGAACTTGCATTTGCTACTTTCCAGTAGAACGTAATGCAACATGGCTCAATCTTGGCAGAAATTTGTATTTGTGTTTTATTGAATTTATATAGCCCTTTAATCCAAAGTGCTTTACATGAGAACAAGCAAAAATACAACAAGCATAAGATGGCAATTGAATCGCAACTCAAACAGTATAAGGACAATTTACAATATTGCTGAGGTGAAGAGGGAGTGGAGAGGGACAGAGGTGTGCGAGGGAATTGGAGGTATTAATGGAGGTAGAAGAGGGAAGGTGTAAGGAAGAAGAGAGGAAAGAATAAGACTAGATAAGAGCCGGAGGTGGGGTAGAAAGGCGTAGAGAGGGAGTAGAGAGGCTGGAGAGGGTGAGGAAGTGCAGGAGTAAGAGGTGAGGTATGAGGCGGTGGGAGAAGTAGGAGAGGAAGCGAAGGATGTTAGGGAGGGGAATGGAAAAGATAAGATTTTTTTAGAGAAGAGCGGATGGAGAGGGGGAGGCGGTTCCAGTGGAAGGGAGCGAGGAGTTGGAAAGAGTGGAAGTGGGAGGGGGCGCAGGGTGGTGGAGGAGAGAGTAGGGAAAGATTAGCAAAGCGGAGAGAACTAGGTTTTTTTATTGTATATGGTTTACAAGAAAACCTTTACAAATACATTGAATAGCAAACATGAAGAAAAAAAAGACATATATTGCAAAAAGATTTCATTACACATATGTTAAAAAAATACTTAAAGACCCAATTATCCCTTTTTAAGAATGAGAAACATATTACAGATCAATTTAAGAAAAAGAATTCAGTGCAAGTTAAAATGCGACAGTGTTTAACAATTAAAAAAAGCAGCTTCCCTTTACATAGCATCAGAACTTACAGAAAATGACAGTAAGGTTACAAATTATTTTATATACATACATGATATGGTGATCGAAATTGGATAGAAAAATTCATAATACAGATTATCATACAGATTAATCAAAGAGAAGGGGCATACAGATCTAAAGATTTAATAAATCCGGCCACAGCAAGTCCATCTTTAATATCAGAGGTGGCAAGACACCGAGACCAGATGAGGTTTCCTGCCCCCAAAATACCCAGGGTATTGAATCTGCCTAGATAGAGATCCCTAGGGCCTTTCAAAGCTATGCAGTCTAAAAAGAAATGTCGAGTAGATTCAATTACCCCAGGAGTATGACAAAAACAGCATGAAAGATTTAAATCACTGGTCTCCTTCTTTCTATGAAGAACTTCCCTAGTAGGGAGGAGATTTCATCTAAGCTTGAGAAGAAGTGAGCGGAAGTGGCGGTTAGGGAATTGAGTCACTATAAAAGACAGACAGCCTATCCTCTTATGGTCAAATTGTAGGTCATTAAGAGATGGGTAAAACATCATAAAAAATATACACATTCTAAAACCTAGTAGCAAATAAAGTGCAAGTGACGTAGAGCAAAATGTTCACAATTGAATTGTAACAGTTCATTACTAGCCTTTCCCTAGACTAGAAAACTCATCTTGTTAACACCTTAGTGTAACCAGTCCAAGAAAAGGAATTTCGTGGTCAATGAAGACCCTAATACACAAACCAATAGATCTAATAATTTGTGTTATGCCTCGACATGTTTCAGTTCAATTAATTTCTTTGAGAACTTTCTTCAGGAGGAAATGTATGATCCGTCACTTTCTCTTAAACATTCAGGGCCTCATTACGACTCAGGCGGTAAGGGGTTTACGGCGGCGTAAACAGCGCCGACCCTTACCGCCTGATTCCGAGGTCCCTTAGCGCCATGGAGGTTTTAACACCTGCTTTTAGCAGGTGTTAAAATCCATGGCGCTAAGGGACCTTGATGATAATTACGCCACCGTAATTTACGGTGGCGTAATTAACGCCTTCCCCACTCCCATTATGCCCTATGGGGCAAAAATGGGAATGGGGAAGGGTAAATGGGGATTGGGGACTTACCGCCCCGCCAACCTCGGAATGGGGCGGTAAGTCCGCCAACCACCATGGCGTAAACGTAGTTTACGCCATGGTGGTAAAGGTACGACCCAGGCGGTAACTTACCGCCTGGGTCGTAATGAGGCCCTCAATGTGGCACTTCGTCATTCTAAAGTGCTCAAAATCAGTAGGTGCTGTTGAAAATAACATGTTTTAAAACCTCTGTGAATCAACATATTAACTACAGAGAAAACAGATTTAATCTGGTATAGCTGAGCAAAAAGACAAACAAATACATCTTTTACCGAGTATCAGGGCAAATGGAGGTCAAAAGGAAAACATACCATATTTATTGTCTAGCTTAATCGATTGAGAAATAAGCGGGAGCATTTTATGTCTAAGGGAACGTCTTAATTCAATGACCGATGGTTGGGCCAGAGTAAGGAATCCCAAATAGACAGTTTTATGTGCTCTGATTATGTTTTCCCCACCAATTTTCTAGATTTGTTTTGTTCCCATTTCTCCCCCTGGAGAAGACCATTGTTCGGGTTTTGCTCGGGTTAATTTTTAACCCGTTAAGAATGGCATATTCTTCGAATTTACAGATGAGCCTCTGTAGGCCGACTTTAGTATGGGCAAAGAGAAGAAAATCGTCGGCATATGCCAACCATGAGAGCCTAAGATCCCCCAGTTTAGCATTCACCATGCCTGTATTTCCAAGAAATTCCTCTACATCTGTAAGATAGAGGATAAAAAGGCATGGGGCTAATGAGCAGCCATGTCTATTCCCAATGTGAGTCCTTATCCTTCTAGAGAGCGTTCCTTCAAGATCGATCCTAATATGAACCCCTGAGTTTTCATACATTGCCATTATTAGGGAGAGAAGACCTGGCGGGATCCCACACTTAGATAGTTTTCCCCAAAGTCTTGACCTAATTACCAAGTCAAAAGCATTTGACAGATCGATTGAGGCAACATATAGAGAAGTACCATATTTTCCCCAGGTTGAGCTTTGAAGGGCAGTTAAAATTAAACCATTAAGATTGGTTGAATGACCAGCCCTGAAATGAAGCAACCTGTTGCTTAGGGAGGATATGGTTTTCCTTAATCCAAACAGTAAGGTGTGAAAGAAGCATGGAGGCAAAAAGCTTACAGTCCGCATCAATAAGGGAGATTGGTTTATAATTCTTGACTAGAGTTCGTTCACCTCTCTTAAAGATGGGGACAATGTGTGCGGTCTACCAACTGGTTGGAACTTTGCCAGAGTTAACAATGTCTTGGAATAGCAGACTTAATAGTTTTGCCCAAATGTCTGGTTCCGCTTTGAAAGTGTTATTTGTTAAACCATTAGGCCCAGGGGCCCTTGAATTTTTCGCTTTGCAATAAGGCCAGGTTTTATCTCATAGTCAATGAGGGGGACACAGGTATCATTTAGATAATTCTCCCCCATTGGACAAGGTTCTATCTCCTCTCCCCCTGTACGAAAGAGTTCAGTGTAATGCTCTACCCGTTGAACCTCTGGAATGGCATTCAGCTGGTCAACCACCATCACATAATTTTGGCTAGAGAAAATAGCCCAGAATGCCCTAAAATCTCTCTTAACAAGTACTCTAAGCATAAGCTCTGCATCATTTTTTAGCAAACTGGATTTTCTTGATTTGCAATAATTTTTATATTTTTGGTGCATAGATTTGATTTTGTTTTTTTTATTATCCCAGTCAATATTGAGTACTTGAACCTCTCTGATAAGTTTCCGAGTATCGGCCTTTTCATTGGCCAACTTCTGGTCAAACCTATGAGAATGGGATTTTTTAGGGAAACCCTAAGAGAGCCAGATATACTGCTGTGGAGAGCATTGAGGAAGTTGTCAAATTATAAGTTGTTAAATACTGCCAATTTCCACGAGAAAGAAGTATGATTGAACGAGGAAATCAGTTTACAGTTGAGGAGATTAATATTGGCAGATGACCAACGTATCCTTGTCCCTTGTCCCACTGTTTTAAAGTGGCGTGGCTCCCCAGCGGGCAAACACTTCATAGAAAAGGGAGAAGGAAAAATAACCAGCAAAGACCCATGGTCACTCCATGGGTTAAAAGAAACCTTAAACTCAGGCGAGAGAGAAGACAAAGAATGGTCTACATAGACATAGTCTATAGTAGACGTTGAGAGACCTCTATGCCAAGTAGGGCGTGATGGGAGAGTAGCATCATAGAAACCGTTAAGGCAGGTAAGCCCAACTGAGTCCAGAGCGAGATTCCAAAGTTTACCCCATACATATTTCTGGCCTTGCCGATTGTCGTCCTCGCAAGCCAGGCCCAGATCATCATATTTGGCCTCAGATGAAATAGAACAGTCGGAGTTAAGATCATCAGCCAAGATTAGCTTCCCCCTAGGATGCGAAGATCTCCATGTAAGTACCATGTCCGTAAGACTTTCCAAAAATTACCCGAGTGCAGCAATGCCCTTATGCCAATATACGTTAATCAAGAGAATGTTAACCAGACGATCAAGGGAAGTAACCTCCAAAGCCAAAATACCAAATGGCGTGTCGCAATGACCTTGTTCCTGAAGCCAAAATAAGCTCTAATTCCAATAAGAAGGCCCCGAGAGGCCCTCCCTCCCGAGCTGGATTTAGCGTTTTGAGAATGGATAACAAATCCATCAACAACGGGAGGGGAAAGCAACCAGGTTTCCTGTAAAAAGAAACAGTGTGAAGCACTAATCATGAGTACTGTATAAGTATTTGTGAAAAGATGAGTACGTCCCCTGGAATTCCAGGAGAGAAAAATGAATTTATTCGGGGCCGGAGCATGAGTGGATGGAGCAGGGCACTTAGGAGAGAGATCATTTCCACAGACCTGAGGTAACCTGGGCCCAGCTTCTTGCGTTTCCATTGAATCTGGGCGTAAATTGCCGCCTCCGCTGATACTGTGGAGGTCTCTCCGGATGGTACACCATTGTAAGGTTTCCCCTATACTCTTCACACCCTCCATATTTACCAGGCAGGTGATTAGTTTGTAACAAATTTACTTCAAAACCAAGCTGCATTAGACCATCCTTTTGGCCCATTATTAGTGATTTCAGAACAATATTGCTCATATCTACGCGTCCTTTAGTGGGAAAGAAAATCCTTTCCATATTGTAACTAGAAATTAATGTAAGAGAGGGGAGTTGATGGAAGATTTTTAATATATTTCCGCAATTAAGACAGATAGGCATATCCTGACCCCAAAGGCTAGTAAGCTGCAGGATGTCCAAGGAATCTTTAGCCTCCACTGAATCAGGTAGAGAGTCAGTTATACTTTTACTGAACTGACTTAAAGAATCAACTTCCAGATCAGTACCTCTAGCACCCCTTAATATAGTCCTATTTTGGGATGCATATGGTCCCAAAGGAAATCTTTCAAACGAGTGAAGAGAGTTCTTATTTTGAAAGAGTTCGGGGCCGGTAGAAGAACTTTGATGACCATTAAATAAGCCTCCATTTGGCGGCTTAGAGTGAGTTAAGTTAAGAGAGTTAGGAACATAGAGACCCTCCACTGGTCTAAATCCCGTAGGACACGCCCCCATTGTAGACTCTGTATTGGTCAAATGACCATCCGATTGACAAGATGGATGGCTATCTATAGAGGAAGAGGAGATAATAGGGGCTCTGTCCTGAGCTAAACCTGTAATTGGATTAAGAACCCCCCCAGTAGATGAGTTTGTACTAAGAAGCTCCTGAAATAGTTGTTTTACCATGTTGAGGTTGACCAAATTCACCGATAACGGAGTGGTAGTAGGCTCAATATGGGTAGGAACTAATGTAGATGAGGGATTGCACAGAGTAGTTAGGGGAGCTGCATCCAAAAAGGGTGTCATCGGCTTACATACAATTTGGGAATCCAATATAGCTGGAGCGGTGTCATTTATAGGCTCCAGTTGAGTTGAAGCTATTTTTGGAAGGCAGGTAACAGGAGTTTCCTCGACCCGCCCACTATTGCCCACTTCCACCAGAGGAGTATTATCCTTTGGCATAGGACTAGCTACCGAGGGGTCAGGCTGACTAGGTATAGCTGGAATAAAAGGTAATAAGGATAGTCCAGCAGAAGCGGCGGCTATATTTGAAGTAGTGGTCACAAGTACCGCTGAATCCACCGGATTCTTAGTCCCCTTAGGAGGGGTAGGAATTGTTGCACACATAGGGACACTTGCCAGAAAAAGATTTTTAAAGAATTGATTAGTATAGGAATACATTTTATTTCATATTCTTCTGATTTTTGGTTTTCTTTATTTGTTGGTTAAGATTTTTTTAACTATATGAGCAAAGCCCTTTGACTGTACCGATTCCTTAGTAAGGTCGATAATGTCAGACGGCTTTTCCAAAATAAGATCAGATTTAGAGTCACAAGAGGGGGCAACATTGTCTCCCTTAAGTGGTTCAGCCATTTCTAGTGTGGTAAGTCCTGAAGATAAGCCTTTGGGAATAGGGCTTAAAGAATTAAGAGTCAGCCCCTCTTGGGCTTTCTCCACTAGAGTTTTGATAGTTGCTTTTGTGGGGGTGGTAACAAGATCTGCATCAGGGATATGGCCCACTTGTATGGCCTCAACGTTCATAGGGGGAATCAGAGAAAATTGTTCAGAGATTCCCCTGTCCGCGCAATGAGGGTCAGAAATCCCTGGGGCCCTGTTAATGGTGTCCCCCGGGAAACTAGCCGTTTGCACGCTTAGGGCTTTCTTGACCGGAGGCACTTCCTTAGTAGGTTGGGTTGAGAAAATAGAGTCTGAAGACGGTTTTTATTATTGAGGGATGATCTTCCTTGATAATTTTAACTAACTCTTCAAATCTATCTAGACCCTCTAGCCTATTATAGATTTCAGAGAGCAAGAGAGAATGTGATCTAACCTCTGACCATATATTGTCATAGAGACTCACAAAATAACTAAGACCATATTCAATGCAGATAGTGTAGGTTGAGTTAATTTTATTCTATCATTTGCCTATTTAATGGTGTGATGCATAATAGACTGGCTAGCATGGTCCTTTTGTGGATCTGGAAGTAAACTCCTTTCTCTAAGCCAATTTTGCTTCTCTGTATACTCATCAACAAAATTAGTGAGTTCAGAAGGAGAGCCCACATAAGAAGCATCACTGGTTTGCTGAGTTACATTATGTATGTTAATGGAATTAGGATCCAGATGACTCTCAGCTATTGCCTTATCTGCACATTCTATGATACTAATATCATCAATATCATTATCTCCTGGGTCTTCAGTCTCCAATTTCTTTACTACATCCGCCAGATGCGTATGGTCCCGGGTAGCCACTGTTAAAACTGAATGCGGAGGTTTGATAAGGGTACTAGTGGCAGTCCTTTTTCCAAAGAAATTAGAATTTATTTCCCCTGGATAGGTTTACCTTGAGAACCTGTGTAAGATTTTATTTTAGGGGTGTAGACCGGAGGTTTAGTGAGTGGAGTTTTAAACAATATGGATTTCACTGTGTGAGTGTTGGTAGTACCAACTGGAGTAGCAGAGAGAGTAACATGAATAGAGGAAGTATGGTTAACGCCCTTACCAGAGGAAAATACCTCCATTGATAAATTGATGGGGGAAATACCATAGTTCCTGTTAGCCTCTGGTGGAGGAGGTTGTTGCCCAGTAGACTCTTTAGATAGAACAGAGGAATCAATAACATTCGCAACAGAGTTATCCAACAATGAGGCAGGCAAAGGCAACCTAGGTTGTGATGGAGCGGGGGTTGGGTGCGCAGAGTTCACCGTACTATCATTCAGGTGATCAGTGCGCGCCCTTGCCCTAAGTAAACTGCCCTCTTCCTCCAAGTTCGAAGCTATAGTGGCTGCTAAATGTTCTTCCTGTGCATCTATGGAAATGTCTTGTTTTCCAATAAAGATGCAACTGTTATTAGTCGGGGTACGAGGGATAATACCCATCATGTTAAGTAAATCAGTCCTATCTTGTGAATGGATTTGGGCATGAGCCATACCTTTTTGCAAAGCAGGATCCTCTGAATTATCTACTATTGTGTATTGTGGCTTGGCCAAAGAGACAGAGATGGGTTTTACTGATGGAATACAGTCTATCGAGGAAGGAGAAAGAGCCAACACTACAGGGAGAGTAGAATCAAGAGAAACCTCCATAGCTGCCTGACTTCTAAGTCCCTTACGTGTCATTCAAACCAGTGAGAAACACAATGGGACAAAATGCAGGAAACCGAAGGGTTTGACAACAAAGGAGCTCTATTGGAGGTAAAACAGGGGAGCTCCTAGAGTTAAAAATAGAAATAAGTATAGCAAGGAAAAAAGATCCAAAAAAAAATCTGACCAATGTAATACCAAACAATTTAAAATTGCACTGAATACGAGGAGTAGCTAAAACACATGAAATACTACACCAAGTACACTTTAAAGCACAATAATAAAAATACAAATAGATATGGATCTTTTTCAAGAAAGGGGAAAAATTCGGGAATAAATATAACAGCAAATATGTCAGTTAATTGTTCCGAAAAAGAGTCAAAGATTGAGTTATAGTACCATGAGGCAGCATAGACCTTGATGAGCACCTGGTATTAGGGTAAGGAACGCCCGACAGCTTGAGGAGGGGCCAGAGTCTCACTCTCCCCCCTTACCCTAAATGCTGGTTAGAATTAGGCTGTTGAAGCAGCGTAGAACATTGGTCTAGGGTACGCACAGAGCCGTAGCACAGTCACAGGTCACAGCTAAACAGCAAAACAGCAGTTCCAGCCCTTACTGCCGGCAGCGCTTAACGTTGCAAGGGTGGTTGGGCCGGCAATTTGTGGTGGATGTAGGTCACGTGATCCGTCACGTGTTTCACTGGAGCTCCGCCCCTCCAGGAAGCGGATAGTGCAGCAAGAGCTCTGCTCGCAGTGCTGCTGTAGGCAGGTAAGCTGTGGACAGGAGCGCACGTTGAAAAATGCAAAAAGCGCTCCTTCAGCAGTTCAGAAAAGAAAGTAAGAAGGGAGGAAAGGTAGGGGGAGGAGGGGCAAGACCAGACAGAGGAACTGCTAGTAATGTCAAATTCCAAGTAGATAGATTCAACTGGCAAGCTTTTCTTTAAACGCAAAAGCTTATGCAACAGGCATCTTTCTAATTTTGCCAGCTCGGAAACCATCTTCATGCCCCAGAACGCTACACCATAGATAATGATGGGGACAATTTTACAGTTATGTAGTTTGAGAATAGTGCCCATCGAATAGCCTCCCGCCTTGTGAGTCATGGTTTTAATCGCACCAACCTGGCCGGTCCTGCGTTGGACATTCTGTAGTTGCAGCTTGCCATCTAATTTGGTGTCAATAATCGCACCAAGGTATTTATAGGAGTTTACAATTTCAATCAAATTTCCATTCAATGACCAATTAGGCAAATTACATTTCCTCCTAATGCAGGTCTTAGGTGAGAACACCATAATGTTACTTTTGCTAAACTTGATCTTGAGTGAGTTAAACTGGGCAAATACTTGCAGACGATGAAAGTAGAGCCTGCAGACCTTTAGGATTAAGATCCAGCAACACCAAGTCATCTGCGTATCCCAACCACTGAATGCAAGTATTACCCAATTTCGGGGGAATAGAGATATTATTTATGATGGCCTCACCCAAATATGCTAGGTAGAGTTTGAACAGAGTCCGCGCAACAATACATCCTTGTTTGAGGTCAGAGCAGGTGTTAATCCATTTGCTCTCTCCTCCCAATTGGTTTATCCTCACCCTTACTTTGGAGTTACTATTTAGTGACATAATAATACTAAGAAGACCTTGCAGTATATTCCAATCTAGTCAGCTTTTCCCATAGTCTGCCCCAATCAACAGTGTCAAACGCTGCACCGAAATCAATACAGGCTACATGTACAGGCAATTTTTTAATCAGCCACGATTGTTCGACGATGGTGACCAGAGACAAACCATAATCATTAGTCCCAGTGCCCTTCATAAAGAGAGTCTGATTCATAGCGATGACACTGTTTTCCAATATCAAGACATTTAGTTCTCTGAGCAAGATTTTAGCAAAGACTTTGGTTGTGGCATTGAGCATGGCGAGAAGCCTATAGTTACCAGGTTTATGCCTTGCTCCTTTTTTACATACAGGTACTAAGATGACTTTGCACCATGTGGTCGTAATAAACTGGGAATAGCTGATTAGCTGGAAGCACCAGTGTAAGGCTCTCGCCCAATCCCTCAAGTTATTTTTGATCAGCTGATTACACGTGCCGCCAGGGCCGGGTGCTATAGAACATTTAGAGGAGCCAATCATATCCATACCATCTGCACATTCTAACCGAAATTCCCACCAGGCATGCCTTCCAATATTATTATGACAAGTGGAAGAAATGCCCAATATGCCTTAAAAGTGCTTAACCCAATCACCTTCAACCTCCTCACATATCTCTGGGCAGGACGATTTATGAGAATTGATGATATTCCAAGAAAGATTTTGAGTCATTAATGGAACTACAATGGACACGTTTCTTCCACTTGTTGCACTCCACTGTGTATTTGCATTGTTTTAACCAGCGTTCATAGTGTGCATGGCTTATGCCAACACGTATAGTATGGTTCCAAGGATCAAGTTACTGACAACCAATATTTCTCAATTCAGCTCTTAGGAGTCTTTTTCTATCTCTAAAAGCGATGTCAAAGTCATGTCTATGTGTGGATTGTGCCCTCCTCCATCCAAACTTAGCGAGTCTTTTATTCTTTGCTGTTATGCAGGTACTAATACTTTTCACACAGCTTTGATATATGGTAATGCCCAACTCAGCCAACTCCTTAGGTGAAGCTGAGAGATGTTCTCATATGCTGAGGCAGAGCAATTAAGTATCTCTCTTGCCCTTTCCCCCGCAACAATTAGATTGTTGGCCAACCATATAATGCGATTATTCTGTGTGTTTAATGCCAGCAAACCAGTCTCTTTAATTTCGGGTTGAGGAATATCCAAGTTTAATGCACTTAATAGAGGTAGAAGATCACTCTCTTTCCTAGCTTGTGTAATCATGTCTGCCACAAATGTAGGGAACTGGGAATGAAAAACAGTAAATACAACTAGATTTACTAGAAGACCGAGGAGGGAAGTCTGAGGCACAATTGTCATTTGCCATCAAGAGGCCAGCAGAATACATAATATTGGCCAAATCTCTACCATGCCTATTGGCTGTCTTGCTGCTACTGTTAGTACATGTACAGGGACAAGAGATTAAACCTTTTCCTCTTCCATTCCATCTTTAGGGATGCAAGCATTGAAATCGCCACATTAAGGATAACCTTTGCATCTGAGTTAGTTTGGAGGTCGATGAGTGTAGCCAACTCTCTCATTGCTTCATAATGTTCTTTTAAAGTCGGAGGATCATATATACTGAAGACTACTATCTCTTGCCTATGTGGGCCCACATTACTACTGTTAATTAAAATGTGGTCCTCAAGAAGGTAATTAGAAATAGTAGTCGCCTCTACAATTTGTAGGGGATACTTGATCCCTAATACCAAACCTCCTTATGGTCTTCCGCTTGGACCTTGCTAAGCCTTTTTTGAAATTAAGGTCCAACCAGCAATGACAAAAGAATCGACCGGCCATGTTTCTTGTAATGCAATGACACTAAACAAATCAATAGATTCCCAGAGCCCTCCCTTCACAAACAAATGCTTGTGCCCCCTGGTATTTCAAGATAGTAACAATAGTGAGTGGTTAAGGCCATGAAGTACATTTTTCCCTAAATAATTTAATTAACCACTTCCAACCCTAATCATATCTGTTTACAGACAGATTGTTCATTGAGTGAATTTATGGGGTCTATGTTCTTGGGTAATTTGGGTACAGGATGTATTTGCCCCTAACCTGCTTGGAGACCCGCTTCCTAGGTGACATGTTTATACTAGGGTTATATGTCTCGTTAGTAGTTGTATCTTGTTCATCAATAATCGTACACTCATAGACCAATTTCAATAGGACAATTTCATGCTGCAAAATGTAGCTAATTATGTCCGCCAAGTGTAAGTGTATATGAAAGGTGGTCATGGGTTCTTCTTCCCTGATGTCCACAATCTGTATGTCCTGATTACGAATGCACCGTAATGCAAACCCCCCATGAATTAGTTCCATGAATCTCCCTCTGTTGATATAATCAACGTCCCTATTCCCAAAAATACATCTCAATTTCAGTGCCTTGCTAAGAGTCTTTTTTGACTGTACCAATGTCACTTTATGATCTGTGCTTGTGCCCTTCAAAGAGGCAATCTGGAAATTATGTGTGGTACTGTAGTGGCAATATTCCATGGATTAGTTCCATGAATCTCCCTCCATTAATGTAGTCAACATCCGTATTCCCAAAAATACACATCAGTTTAAATGCGTTGATTAAGGTCTTATTGGGCTGCATCAAGATTGTGTTGTGCAGTGTGCTAATGGTCCTCGAAGAAGTGATCCCAGTGTAATGTGTAAGTGTAATGTGTAGTATTAAATAATAATAATAATAATTTGGCATTTATATAGCGCTATGAACCCTCATGTATCTGAGCGCTGCTTATTATTACCCACGGTGTGTGGTGCTCATTTTGTCGACCTCGGAAGGATGAAAGGCTGAGTTTGGCCCCGCCGGGATTCGAACCTGTGTTAGCAGGCTCTGCACGGATGTCAAAGCGAGCGCTCTACTCGCTGTGCCACTTGACCGGCTAACTTTGTATGGAGGCCCTAGTGCCAGAGGGGACTGATAAAGTTTTGCTAAGTCGGTAAGGGGATCTTCACCCATCTCTTTGTACCCTGTTATGTTGGTTTTGACATAGATTTGTAATCAAGCTTGCATTTTTGCACCGCTTTGGAAGTTTGGGCTGCTGAGGGCATCTCACCATGCTTGAGCTTGCTAATCTCACCTCTCTTATAGCCCTCAGCCTTACTAGAGGCACTTCTTCTAGGTTCCTCATGATGGATTTCTGCAGCGAAAGAGATGTTCACTGTATTACCACTCCCACTGGAGAGGTTTGTTCCAGTTACAGTTACAATTTCACTGCAATGGGCCACAAGTCTCTGATCGAATAAGGTAAGGACACCACCGATGTCAGAGGCAGAATTGTTCAAGGCTCTGATGTTATTGTGTTGCTTCTAAGATCTTTTTAGGTCGAGATTTCATTATTTTTGTCTTTATTACTTGCATACATAAATGCCGGTCTAGTAATGTTTTTAGTTTTACACTTATCAACTGCTTCTGGGCATGTTCCGCTCTTTGTCGCTTGGCACTCTTGAACAATTTGCATACTATCACTATTTACCTCATTCCCCCCTCTGTTCTCATCTTGTGTCTCTCTAGGCGCCAGTTGTCAAACCAAATCAGAAATGGCAATATTAGTTCTAAAGTATTCTTCCAAAGTGACAGAATGTTGCTTACATTTAATGTCAATCAAGTTGCATCGCAGCCCCAACACTCTAAGCATCTCAGCCTACTTAGTAGCATTTTCCATTAGGAGGGCAACACATTTTCAAAAACTCCAAACATTTCTACTGAGGTACAACTAGTATTACTCCCAACACTAGTGATGCTATTCTCAAGACAGTCACACTCTTCAACATCCTCCTTCGCCTAGATTATAGCGTCTACATTAAGTATGATGTCATTAGTTACTGATTCCAATTAGGAGTCGTCACACACAGGGGAGGAAGACTTAGTTGGTGAAAAGAGCGAGGCCGGTACCATGTCGTTAGCATGCACAGACTCCGAACCCCCATCAACCGAGCAGCAAGTTAGCCCTCCTCCCACCTTAGTTACAGACTCACAGTTGGTGAGATTGTGCTTGGTTAACAACCGTGTCCTACTCTACATCAACAGTAATAGGCTGTTCAGGACCCCTTAATTGCGAATCATCAAGCTGCAACGGGTTCTCATTAATTTTCTCAGGTTGAGCTTGTGTTAATGTCCTTGTGGTGGTAGGAAGTAATACAGAGACAATATTCTTTATAGTCTTTGTGCCAAGGCACAAGGTAGTCGATTCCAGCTCAGAAGCAAACTTGTTGCTACTCGCAACCTTGGGTTTAAAACAGTTCGGTTTGAGATCAGCTTCCTCCGACTCACCGGCTGTGTTGAGCCTGTTCGCTTCTTTGTTCTCTGGAGGCAAGGATAGTACCACGGTAGCCAGCTTGCCTCTCCGTCTGCGTTATAAAAGCGGGAGGTCCCCATGTACCATTGACCTCTGTTGTTCCGCATGCCAGCTGTAACTCCCAGTCTTACGATTTCCCTTCTGGAGGCTTTGCGGATCTGAGTTGAAAAGTGCAAGGGCAATTCCCCCTTCGTCGTCTTTCAGGTCTCATCGCTTTTCTTCTCCCTTTGTACTGCCAGTTTGGTGTAGCTGTCTCCTTGTGCATTCGGCCTTGCTTGAAGTGTGCTTTTGTGCACCACCTTTTATCCCTGTGGGGAAGGTAAAGGGCTGATTGTCAACTGCCCGACTCTGCCTGACCCGTGTATTAGGACATGTCAGGTAGACCGCTCTGGTGTCAGTCCATTGTCTGTTACAGTGTAAGAGAGTGTTTGTGCAGGAAAAAGGGTGGTGGAGGGGTAGAGCTTCTAAATAGGGTAGGATGGGAAAAGGTGTTAAAGGGAAGGGGATACCACGTCTCAACCCCCTCAGTGTCCTACTTTCACTCAACAAAGACCCCTCGCCCAGCTCATCCTCCCCCACAGGTCCATTCCCAAGAACTGGATCCAATAGTGATGGCTGTGTCCTGGCCACCTGGACGGCAGATCTGCATGGAGTAGCGGATGAGACACCTTCAGGTTTCTCACATTACCATTGTTGAACAATCGTGGCTGATTAGAAAACTGCCTTTCTATATCGCTTATATTGACTTCATTGCAGCATTTGACACTGTTGATCAGGCCGGTTATCGGAAACGCTGAATCGATGGAACATACTGCAAGGCTTGCTCAATATGATCTCCCTACATAGCAACACCAAAGTAAGAGTGAGGATAAACCAATTGGGAGGAGAGAGTAAATGGATTAACACCTGTTCCGACCTCAAACAACGCTGTATTCTGCCAAGCACTCTGTTTAATCTCTATTTAGCCGACTTGGGTGAGGCTATTATGAATAAAATCTTGATTCAACCTAAATTGGGTGACACTAGCATTTGGTGGTTGGGGTATGCAGACGATTTGGAATTGTTGGATGTCACCCGTAAAGGCCTTCAATCACTAGTGGATCGTCTGCAAGCTTTTTCCCAGTTTAATTCCCTTAAAATTAAGATCAGTCAAAGTAAAATAATGTTTTTTAAACCTAAATCTGTTATTGTGGGGAAATGTCATCTGCATAACTGGTTATTGAATGGAAATGTGATTGAAATAGTTAACTCTTACAAATTTCTTGGAGTGATCATTGACAGCAAATTAAATGGCAAGTTGCAGCTACAAACTGTCTAACTCAGGTCTGCTCAAGTTGTTGGGGCTATCAAATCTATGAAGTACAAAGCGGGAGGTTATTCAGTGGGCACTATCCTCAAATTAAATAACAGTAAGATTGCACCTCTTATTACCTATGGTGTGGAGTTCTGGGGCATGATGATGGTTTCGGAATTGGCAAAACTATTGCAATGCTTGCTGCGTATGCTTATGCGCTTAAAGAAAAGCACGTCAGTTGAATATATCTACTTTGAGTATGGTATTACCAGCATTTCTGACAAGATCAAATCATGTTGCACTAGGTTATATTGGAAGGCAATAAATGCAAATGTCGACAATTTAATATGGACTCTTAAAGAAGCGCTGGTCAGTAAAGGTGACTACATTAAGTGTAGCTTGATAGGCAGAGTGGCTTCACATGTTGCCGTGTGGACCAGTAGACCTATCTGTCAGTTTATCGCTCCCAATTGTGAGGTATAAGAAAGATATGCAAAAATTAATTGAGGAGCTTGATTGTGAACAAAACCTAGTTGAATCTTGTAGGAAAATCTACTGCAGCACTATTTGTTACTTATTACCAAATGCGAGTGAGTATAACTACCTATGTTGCCAACTATTTGGGGAACTTCATGATATGGGCATACATTAGAATTAAGTTCAATGGTGCCAACACATATGAAATATTGGGAGAACGTTCCGGTACTCTTAGCGAGTACAGGTTTTGTCGATTATGTGAGGAAAAATGCATACGGTTAAACATCTCATGTTTAAACTGCACTGTGTAAAAATAAACTAGACAAGGTTACATGCAAGCTTGGGGAGCATGTGAGCAAGAAAATGAAAATGTCATTTAGGATATGTTTTTGTCCGGCAATAATGAGGGTTTTATTTATTTATTGTTTATTTATATATCTTAATGATGAAATTGCATCTTTTCTATCTTCTTCATGACGAAAATGTGGATTAAGATTGAATCCAATTTAAAGAACTGTTAAATTCATTTTTTATCTTTAGAAATGTGTCTGTAATTAAATTGCCTGAGTGATTAAGGACAGTATGCTGTATAGTACTAAATTAAAAAATATATTTATATCTTCTCACCAGTTTCCTTTATTATTTCCGGTCGGGACCTCAATCCAGTTTCCTCATGTGCGCTTTTTTTTAGGCTTTGCCTTCCTGTCCTCTAAGGATGCTTTCTTTGAAAACAGTGCTTTTGACAGCCGTTACCTCTGCGTACCCTTCTTTTCGACCTAAGGTTGTTTCAGAATTCCATTTGGCGCAAAAAATGTTTTTCTTGCTTCCTACCTTCCTCCTCATCCATCTAAAGATGAGGAAAGACTCCACAGGCTGGATCCTAAAAGAGCGTTAAGCTTTTATATTAACAGGCTCTCTAAATTAATAAAGGATGACCAGCTTTTTGTAGGCTATACAGGCCATAGGATGGGACAGGTTATTACAAAACAGACCATATATCGCTGGATTGTCCTGTGCATTTCTGAATGCTACAATCTGACTGGAAAAGAAGTCCCTGATAGTCT
This sequence comes from Ambystoma mexicanum, assembly GCF_040938575.1. Taxonomy (NCBI): domain Eukaryota; kingdom Metazoa; phylum Chordata; class Amphibia; order Caudata; family Ambystomatidae; genus Ambystoma; species Ambystoma mexicanum. Next base: position 86,557,410 of record NC_090936.1, on the reverse strand, counting down.
AAGGGCACATTCAACTAGAGGGGTGGCTACTTCCTCTGCCCTTCAGAGAGGGGTACCAGTGCAAGATATTTGCAGTGCTGCCACCTGGTCTTCGTTGCATGCCTTCACCAAGCACTATTGCTTAACCTCTCTATCGGCCTAGGACACCAGATTTGGAAAAGCTGTTTTACACAGCATAAATCAGAAATACATTCTGTCACGACCCTTGCCCAAATCCCCTCTAGCAAACCCATTGGCCAGGTGGAGTCAGGACTCGGGCTTCTAGAGCCTGGCATCCTCTTCAAAAGCCCTCATGGGGCCAGTCCTGGCGCCTATGATGCCAGGCTTATACACCGTGAAAACAATGTGCTTGGGAACTCCTTTATTGTATTGTCAGCCAACATGGAGGCATCCACCTAGCTTGGTTCCTAAGAACCAAGCTATGCAGTCTAGTGTTTTGGGTGTGGCAGGCCTGGAACTACTTTCCCTGGTACTACTTTACCTGGGATATATAAACCACACCCTGACTGCAGAACATGCTTTGTGTTACTTTGCAGCTTGCAACGTGACGCTCACCGTGTCCAGCTATTCCCTCGAACCTCGGAGAAGCAGAACCTGCAAGGAGACAAAAGGAACATCATTAGCAGCAGCATCTTACCTGCAGTCTTCATCTTTAAACACTCGCAGCTACTGAGAACAGCTTCCTCGAATCTGCACGCCTCCCGGACAGAACGACCTGAAAGAGGAAGATAGAGGCAACATTAAAGAAAGCTGTAGAGACATTTACAAATTACGAACTGCTCAAAAGGCTTACCTGGCTGGTCGCCTCTCGGCTGGCACCACTCGGGACATTCCACTCGCGTTGAAGAACACTGTGACCTACAAGGAAGTAAAACACAGGTTAGCAAAGGCAAGACTTTGCAGCGCTGCGCATATCACTTACTTACCGCATCAGAGCGCTTTTAATGCGCCATCATTTACCAGCGGGGCTCAAGCAAGCCAGTTCGCCGCGCTGAAGCTCCTCATACCAAAGGGAGAAAAAAGAGACATTTTAAACAAAGAAAGGCATGCACGATAGCAACAAAACTAAAGAACAGCAATAAGATCTCCCTGACCAATATCAAACGGGCCGGCGTCAGTGAAGTAACTGGACCGCACTCGCCCATGAAAGACAACGCGCCCCTGCAAAGAAGGCAGGACGGAGAGCACGCCTAATTCTACCACAAGGCAGAACCTTCCCCACAGACCACATCAGGGCAAAGCTGAGAAGCATACCAGCGAGTAACCCAGCTGGGTGGCGTCCCTGTGGATACCAGGTGAGAGTAACGCATTCTCCTATCCCACCTCCTGCAATGTACTGCTATGGGAGTCTTAGCAAAGATGAGGAATACATGGGCAAGAAAGTTTTTGCCCAATAATCTATGACCAATACAATTAGCCCAGAGCAAAGCACTTATAATCACAGGTATATGTTATGGCAATGAGGTTTCTTTCTCCTCGTCTAGAATGCAGTTCTATACAGTATTTTGAAGTTTTGTCGATTTTGCCAGCAAAAAAGTATTGAATTTATTTTCAAATTTGTTTATTGGCATTTTCAATAATATCAAACAAGTTGCGTGCAATAGAGCCATTCTTAAATAGCATAGTCATATGTTTAACTTAACGTCAAAAAATTACAAATACAAAACAAAACAACCATAACTGTCTCCATATTCTGTCCGTTTCATATATCGTCAACTGCTACGGCAGAGGGTGGGAGCGAAGGGCAACCATCTGGCAACTTCAAAAGGGGGAGGGCTTCCGAAAGGTCTCTATCCTCTGCAGCACTTCCGCTGCTGCTGGCTTTATGATAGGTCCCACATGGGCCTAGATTGAGTTCCAATTCAGGGGGGTTTATCATCCGAGGGGTGGAACATGTGTCTGGTGAGTTCCTTCCATGCCTCGAGTGACATACTGGAGTCATCTGTGGATCTGGCCACACAGTCCTCCCATGCCACTGTCTCAGCTAGCACCCACCGTTCAGTCTCTGTGCCATAGTTTGAACTGAGGGCCCATGGGTTTTTTCCAGGCCATTGCGATAGTTCTTTTGGCCAGTATGCATGATATGTCCATGAGCCTTGTCGCATGCTTGAGTTTGGTTGGTCTGGGGTAGGTTCCCAGGAGGCACTCATCGGGTGTCCAGTTATATTTGCTCAGGCCTGCTTTTTCGCAGGTTTGTTGAACCTTCTCCCACAGAGCCCTTGTACTGGGGCATTCCCATAACATGTGGATCAGATCCGCTTTTTCCCCCTTGCACCAGTTGCAGGTCGGTTGGGCTTGGGGATTGAAGGTGGCTATGCGGCACGGGGTCAGGTAAGTTCTATGCAGAATGTTCAACTGAATCTGCCTGAATCTATGGTTTCTGGACACCGTTTTTGGGGAATGTAAGAGCTCTGTTCCACTCCGATCAGACATTTCCCGGCCTAAGTCCACCTCCCATTTGCTTTTCATTTCCATGCTCCGAGGATTTGGCATGTCGATCTGGTGGCCATATATTTGCGAAATGGGTTTACCGCCCTCTCCCAAGTTGTACATGAGAGTGAGGAGTGGGTCTGTAGCTGGTTCTTCCGGCCACGAGTCCCATTTGCGTCAGGCCACAGCACGGGTTCTTTGGTACCATAGAAATTGGCTGGTATGTATGCCCTCCGTCTCCTGTAGCGAGATGAACTCCCTGAAAGTGCCTTCATCATACAGATCTCCCCAGGTGTAGACCCCTTCCTTCTCCCAGAGCCTGATGTGTTTCAAATCAGAAAGTGTTGTGCATAAGTCTGCGATCAGGGGAACTTCCGGGGCATAGGGGTTCTGTGAGTTAGTGAGCATTTTCGCCCTGTGCCAAATTTTCCTCCCTTGATCAGCCAAAAAGGGTAAAGTTCCCAGCAGTTTGGACGGCGCCCAGACCAGTTCTTTCAGATGAACTTGGGGCAGCATATCCTGTAGCAATGGTGTTTCAGATGTGGGTTCAACATCTAGCCATTTGGTCACAAAACTAAGCTGTGCTGCTAGGTAATATCTTTCTAGATTTGGAAGTTGAATACCATCTTGGCTATATGGTAGGGTTAGCAACTGCAACGCTATCCTATGCCTGCCTTTCCCCCATAGGAACTCACGTAGTATGGTCTCAAGCAGTTGGAAGAAGGGTTTGTGTATATAGTAGTGTACATTTTGAAACCCATAAAGGAAACGTGGGAGAACGATTATTTTGATTATCGAAGCCCTGCCCATCATCGAAAGGGGGCGTTTCGCCCAGAACGTCATTGATTTGCGTAGAGCTGTGAGTGCTGCCTTTGTGTTTCGTTTGTGCATTAACTCGGGGGTATGCATAATGTGCACTCCAAGGTAGCGGAATGACGCATTCTGCCACTGGATCCCCACCTCAGGGAGTGCTTCTAAATTCTCTGCTTTCAGGGCCGCCAGGGGGAACATACAAGACTTCGACCTGCTAAAGCTTATCCCAGAGACCTTGGAATAATTGTCCAATACTTCTAGCATGGTTGGTACGTTGAGGTCTGGGTCCCTGACTTATATGAGAACGTCATCCGCGTAGAGCAAGATGATGTGATCCACGTCTCCCAGTCTTATGCCTGCATCGAAGAACTGCTTTCTAAAGTAGACAGCTATGGGTTCTAGTCCCAGTATATAAAGCATTGGGGATAGTGGACAACCCTGTCTAGTCCCCCTGCATATATCCCAGGCCTTCGACACATACTTCCCAGATTTCACCCTTGCCTTAGGTTTAGCATACAAGATGTTAATCCACCTGATAAACCCGGGACCAAAGCCAAAATCCCAGAGCACTGCTACAAGCCACTCCCAGTAGATGGAGTCAAACGCTTTGACTGCGTCCAGAGACAGCAGTGCGTATGAGTCCTTGTCTTTATCAGTTTGCGCTATAATATGTAATATGTTGTAGCCTGCGTAGGTTCATGGACGTATTGCGGCCCGGCACGAAGCCGCTCTGGTCTGGGTGAACTAAGTCTCCTATTAGTCTAGACAGCCGCTTTGCTAAAATCGTAGCCAGGATTTTAACATCATAATTTAACATTGCAATCGGGCGATATGAGTCACATTGGTCTGCCGGCTTGTTGGGCTTGAGGATCGGAATCACAAGCGTCTCCCTCATGCTTTCGGGTAGTATTCCTTCTTCGTATGCCTCCTGGTATGTAATAGGGGGGTCAGGGAGGACTCATACATTTTAAAAAAACTCTGTGGGCAACCCGTCTGTTCCAGGTGCTTTGCCTGTGCAGGGACCTAACTGCATCGGTAATGTCTTCGGGCGTGATTTCCGTTTCAAGAGAGTCGGCTTGCTCAGGGGACAGCCTAGGGAGCCCTATCTCCTCCAATGTTTCTATCAACCGTTCATGGGGGACCAGCTCCTCATGTGAGTACAGGTGGGTGTAAAAGCGAGTGAAAGTGTCATTTATGCCCTGCTGTGTATAGTGTGTGTTTCCATCCTCATCTTGCAGTGAGGTGGTGGGGTGTTTGGGGTGTTCTTTTCGGCGGAGCCAAGCGAGTAATCTGCCCGGTTTGTCCGCCTCAACATGTGCTCTATTTGTTCTGGCAGTGTAGTCGAACTTTTCCAGCCTGTTCCACGCAGTTATGTTCCTCTCTCTAAGTTTCGCAAGCTCCTCTTCTCTCTGTTGGGTATCTTCGGGGGTAGTTTCGAGTCGCTCAATTTGCCGTTCCACTAGGTCTAGTTCTTTCCTGAGCAGCTTCTTGATACCTCCCGCCTTTGCAATAATTTCTCCCCTGGTTACCACCTTTAGAGCCTCCCATACTGTGCTATTGTAAGCTACACTACCGGTGTTAACCTCTAGGTAGGCATCAATAGAATCGCGTAATTCCTCTCGGAAGGCTTGGTCCTTCAGGGCGTCTGTGGGCATTTTCCACATAGGAATGGGGGGGTCTGGGCCCTTTGTGATTCCATGTCATCAGGAGCGGGGAGTGATCAGAGATAGTCCTCCCCAGGTATTGTGCTCCCTCCACCCGGGGTAAGTGTTCCCTGTCTACGAGTACATAATCTAGTCTTGTGTGTAACTTATGTGGAGATGAGTAGAATGAGTATTCGCGTGCTTCAGGATGCTTTTCTCGCCACACATCCGTCATGTCCAGCCTCCCCAACATGGCGGACAGTGCTGCCGTAGCGGTCGATGGGCCTCCCAGCTGTGTTGTGGACCTGTCCAGCCTTGGGTCGTTTACACAGTTAAAATCTCCCCCCCAAATAAAGAGATTGTTCCTATACTGTGCGACTCTGGGGTACAGTGTGTTCAGGTAGGACGGTATGTTATTGTTAGGGAGATAGGAGTTCATGATGCATACTGCTTCTTGTTCAATGAATCCCCAAATTACGACAAACCTACCTTCCGGGTCTATCTCTGTTTTGTCCACCCGGAATGGGAGCTGTGGGTGGATCCAGGTGTAGACCCCTCTTGCATATTTAGAGTAAGTGGTGCCAAATCCCTGTCCTCCCCAATGTGTTTGTAGCTTGGCCACCGAGTCCGCCGTGCAGTGGGTCTCCTGTAGTAATGCTATCATTACCCCTTTTCTATGCAGGTAGGTTTTAATCCTGTTTCTTTGGAGATAAGTCCTCAGACCCCTTAAATTCCATGTCATTATTTTTAGGGTGGTCGCAGCCATAGGGGTTCAGTAACGGATCCGTTGTCCCCCCCTTTCCCCGTCTCTGCCGCCCCCGGGCTTGGACCTGCTATCCAGGGGTCGGTCTGTGTTGGGGTGCGAGCCACCTCCTTTCCTCCTTCCCTTCCTCCTTCCCTCTCAGTGTCACTTGGAGACTTATTAACATTAACAATCCTCATTCTAGTGAATGAGGGCAACAAACCTTTCAACTCAAAACTGCCCCCAGCAGTTGCTTCAAACTTGCAGCGCTCAAGGGCACCCAATCCTTCCAGGCCTTTCTGGGCCTCCTGGTGTGGGTGGTGTGTCGGCAGTCGGCCTCCACGTGTTTCAGGGGGGTGCGTCGGCTTCGTTGTTATACGCATGGGTCGGTGCGCTCCTGCCCGTCGTAGCGTTCGTGGAGTTGTAAATCTCAAGCGGTCCGGTATTCATTCGGCAGTTGTTCAAACCTTTATTTTCCTGTTGCTTGGTGCATTCAATGATCTGTGACTTCTTGCGCAGTGCTTTCCTTTTCATCTGCAAGGTTGTTGTCCTCAAGCCACATATTTGCCACTGCCGGGGTCTCAAGAAAGATAGCTTTCCCCTTGTATAGTACCTTAAGGCGGTACGGGTACATTAGCATGTACTTGAGATTTAGCTTGCGTAACTTAGCTTTCAACGTTACAAATGAGTTCCGTGCTTGCTGCACCGTGGGGGTATAGTCTGGATAAATGACTATTTTGGCGCCATGTTTCTCGATTTCCCCTCCTTCTCTTGAGAATCTCAACATAGTCTCTCTTTCGCAAAAGTTCAAGACTTTTGCAATTACTGGGGGGGGCCTTTTCTGAAGTGACCTGTGGGCCCGTTCTATCGAGAAGCTCTGGGTCAGTTTGCCGGCCCCAATTTCTTGCAATAGCATCGTTTCTACGATCGGGTCTGGGCCCTCGGTGTCTTCCGGTACCCCCAGGATTCGAATGTTGCCGCGGCGGGCACGTCCTTCTGCATCCTCTGATCGCGCCTCTAGCCGCGCTACTTGCAATTCAAGGTCTTGGACCTTAGATTTAAGTTCTGTGGTGTCGTTAACATTTTCTTGGAGCGTTGCCTCCGCTGTAGTCACCCTTTAAGTAAGGTTACGGGCATCCTGTCTCATCAGCTGCATGTCTGACTTGATTTCATCGATCCTGGTTTCGATGGACGTTCGTAGCGCTGCTATAGCTTGTAGCACTTGCATATTTGTTGGATCGTCCTCCTTAGCCGTCGAGTCGTCTGCTGCTTCTGTTCCCTGCTGTTGTTTCGCCCTGACCATGGTGAAAGAGTCCATGGTCGCGGTTTTTAGTTTGCTTTTGGGGGGCGACATCGCCTGTCTTTGGGTGTGCTCCGCGGCCTTTTCACGTTCAGCGGGGACGTGTATGTAGGGTCGATTGTGGGGAGTCGTCAGCTCGTGGATGTTCCGGAGGGAACCGCCCGTCGCCCTCTCCCTTCTTTGCGTCTCTCGCGGTCTCCAGCCAGCCGGCACCGTTCGGGGCCCTTCTTCCACACTTTGTGCGCTGGGTCCCGGGAGACGGTGCACCCAGCGGTCTCGCACGGAGGGTCCTCTCCTTCGTCTCCTCCTCTCGCGGTCTCGGAGGCAGAGACCCGGGCCGCAGCTATAAGCGGGGGTCAGTCCCCCCCGGGGTGTCACCGGGTCAGATGCAGCGGGCCCTTCTCTCTCGCTTCCGGAGGCTATCCGCCCTCCAACAGTACGCCTCAGATAGGGCCCGCGGGCGCCGCCATTTTGTTGGGCGGGGGCCTCCTCTCTGTTCGCCTCGAATAACCGTTATCCCGGTCCGATTTTCATGCAGAAACTTCGTCGAGGGTCGGGAAACGGTTCTTCTTCCCGTAGCTACTGCAAGTGTGCTTGTTCAGCTTAAGCAGGCCGAACGATTCGGTCCGTTGTAGGATCTCGGGCAGGTGCGCGAGGAAAGCACGTCCTCACTCCATGCGCGCTGGCCACGCCCCCCTGCAAAAAAGTATTGAAGAAAACCTAAGACATCTTCTAACTTAATTATGTGGCATTGGTCCATCTACGTAGGGTCCACTTTGAGTCAATAGTAAACTTGTACGGAGTGCGTATTTCAGTGCAAAATGATTTATTCTGGGTATTCCACGGTTGTAAAACTCAGAGCCTTGGCCTTCTTACATGAGCTAAAATTCCATGAGATTAACCACAGTTAATATTGCGTTTATTCTTTTTTTATTTCCTTTTCTTCAAGTTCACTTTAGCTGGCCAATGTTGATTTTATTTTTCTCTGTTCATTCTTTTTACTTACGTTCGAATGCTTGGTTTATTAACATTTGACAGGACTGTTGATTTTGATGTGGATTGTTTTGATGTTGATTGTTTTTGTTTTTATTGTGTGATATTATATTATCTGAAAGTTTTGATATGTTTCATTGAATGAGTTACATTGTAAAGTTGATTTTATCAGCTATATCAATATAAAATTAAAAAAAATATTTTTAAGGTTTAGCAACCCTGCACTTTACCAATCTTCCTACAATCCTTGACTAGGGTCCAAGGATGTTCAACCTTCATCTTCTAGCTTCTTTTTCCCCCCTTATATCCATCTTTTCTGATGCCTCCTTTTCCTCAGGACACACTAAAGTATCCTATATTCATTTGGTGCATCACAAAACACTGAGCATTTAATAAAATAATCAAATAGTATGTGAGTGAATGTAGTAGAATGTTATTTTAGAAGTTGGAGAGACTGAAAAGAATGAGGCTTGTGATTATGCACAAAGTAGTAACGGAAGCCAAATCAGCCTTAGGAAAAAAGCATTTAAATATTACAATATTGTGCAATGGTTGTGAATCAGATTGTGAAATCAGTTGTATATATAGCCAGGGGGAAAGCTCAAACAAAAAGCGATAACCTTGAAAGCAAGACAATGGCGTGTTCCATAGTTTGATACACTGGATGGGCCCACTGAGACCTTCACCACCCAACAGGTCAAACAATTGTGTAAACGGACTGGTTAATAATAGTGTCATCGATTATTACCTTGCTTAGAGGCCAGAAGAATCGTCCATGAAGTTCTATATAAAAAAACAAAATGATTATCATTATTATACTCTGGATTTCATCAGTTTCATTATGGATTTTCCATGAATACACTTCAAGGATACCTATGAATGCAATTGTTGGAAGTGGCAGGTTGTTCTCGTTGCCCTTTTTTCTGTGGTCCTTTCTTTATATTAATAAGATTAGTTCTTTCTCCAACAGAAATTCAGCGATTAGAAAGAACATCACCAAAAATAAGTAATTTGTTCATCTGAAAAAAATGTGTTTCAAGGATCCAGTGAATTGAAAGCAGATCAAAGGAAAAGCTGCAGCTGAAAATGCTTGGTTGGAAAATGTAGTTTGATTGAACTTGTGAATTTCCAAACTTAGTCGCCACTATATGTGGATCGGCAACCACCGGATACACTGAGTTTCTCAGTTAAATAAGCATGTTTCTATAGAACAATTGACCTGAAAGTGATCAAGCAGAGCTCAAAGTGAATCCTATACTGCAGCAGGAACCAATGATGTTGTACAGTATTCAGAGTGGCTATGCTTGCAAGAGCCAGTGGCAAGTCAAGCAGCAGAATTAAGGATAATGTTAAGAGGAATAAGTGAAGAAGCAAACAGCCCAGAAAGGATAGCATTTACACCGTCCGACCTTGATAAAACCATTGCTCGGATGGCAGTCAGGAAATCAGAAGATGAAAGAAAAGGTTAGACTTTCTTCAAAACTTGGAGATATAAAGAATAAGATTTAGCAATTAAAGCAACATGGGACTGAAAATTAAGAGGGGAATCTGTCATAAAGCCAAGAGGTGTAGCGGAAGGGACCAGAGTGGTAGGAGGGGAACACTAAGAGGTGCAGGCATGGCATGCCAGAGCTGAACAGGTAGGTGTCGAGTGGAAGAAGGTGGAAATATAAACTTTGCCTTAGAGAGATTGAATTCCAAGGAAAGCAAAGACATGCGGTTCTCAATAGCACAGAGACCGACTCAGTGGAGGGGAGGTCGAGGGGTACATCCATCATCATGATAACCAAAGATAAAGTTGGGTATCATGCGTACATAGGAGACTACAACAAATCTCATCACCACTTCTCCTAGCAGCATCATGCAGGCAGATGTTAAATACCATGGTACCATGATCTAACCGTGAAGCATACCACACATAACAAGCAGGTGGATTGAATCTGCAGGATTCCATCTAGATGACTGTGTTCACCCAGATAAGAAAGATAAAAGCCACCCTGAGACTCGATATTCTACCCCCAAACCATAAGCACATCCAGCAAGGAAATCAGTGTCCCATGCTTTATTGTGTCAAAAGCCGATGAAGCAAGCAGGATCCTCAACATTCAGCGTGTGAATGGCATGTTCCACAATCTGCAATGGTCTGCAAAAATTCCCTGAACAAAGGAAGCATTAACCAGAAGCAGACAGAGAAAGCTCTTGATAAATCTTTAAGTCTGGATGCATGTGTGGAATCATCTGAGTAACGATTGTGTTTATAATGGCATCATTTTATTTTCAGATCAGCAGTTATGAAACTTGAAGCCCGAGTACAGAAGACCGAGTACAATAATGCAGATCCTCCCCTGTGGTTTGGATACGATCGACAAGGAAATCTACTGAACAGCCGTTTAAAACAGGAACATGATTTGGGGAACGACAATCGCGACTTGATACAACTGAATGAAAGGAGCGGGACTCTATAAATATCCATCTGCAAAGAATAAGATTTCCTTCCTTTAAAATGCCATTTTAAAAAAATACTCTTAATCTTTTATTCATTTATTTTGATTTGTTTAAGTAATCAGTAGTATTGATCTTAGCTTATGCAAATGGTAAAACTATTTCTGTTATAAATCTGTAAATTGTGGAAGAATTAATGTTAGATACTACTATATGATTAAACTGTTAGGGGTCATGCCTGTATATATTTGTCTATATAACAAATATATTTAACAGTGTTACTTAGTGTGAATATCCTGTGCAGATAACTGTCTTCTTTATGAAAAACAGAAAAAAACGTAAAGAATATTTTAGCATGGAGGAACTGAAAACATGGAAATGTATTTGTAAATGTAGTTTATGTTCGAAGGCCACACATAAATTGTCTTTTGCACATTAACCAGTATTAGTTTTAAAATAATGTCTCAAAAATGGTAATGAAAAGAAAAAACATAATCAATAAATGTACTTTTTGAAATACGTGTATAATGGAATACAGTAAGGTATCCACTTCATTTCTGAATGTCAAAAACATATCTGGTGCTCATTGTGGTAGGTCTCCGCAAACTAGTCCGGTTTGGGATCTTTTTTATACTTAAGGTCGTACTAATTTAAGTACCGTTTCAGCAGCATTAGATTGGGGATGGATGGCAAGCTCCTCCTTCTTTACCACCAGAAAATACTGGGAATACCACCCGTTCCCCCACCCCCAAAGCACCACAGGCACAAGTCTATTTTCAGCCTTCACTGGGAGCTGAAAAATGTCCTCAGATAAGAGAGCAATTCACTAATCTGTCCACAGTCTTCTGCCCTGGGAAGTCCTGCTTCTTACCCTGTCGGGGGTGAAGGGAATCAAAGTGGCAAATATTGCAACCTTTCAATCTCATTGGAAGCCTGAGCCACAAGGTTCTCAGGGGTAGGGTGGGTGGAGAGGAGCAAGAGGTCAGATAGAGCTGGTCCATGGTTATTGGGCAAGTCCTTATCCAAAGCAGGAGCCGAGGCAAGCTTTAATCTATAGACCCTGTTCTGAAAGTGCAAGATTAAATGGGAGGAGGAGAATGTTAAGTCCTTCTAAACCTTGGTGACAGAGATGCAGAGATCCTAGCCACTTTGGCAATGGTCATTTGGAAATGCCCATTGAACAAACCATAAGAAGTAGCCTGCATGAACTCCAATTAAGGGCAGTTGTCGAGGCCCTGACCTCCCCAAGGCGATAGAATTCTTTTGGCAAGTCATTGTTGCTGCCCTCCCTTAGAGACTTCAGTTCAAAGAAGCAGTGTCACCGTCCTCATTGAAGATCTACTCAAATTTAGAGAGAGACTCCAACCTACAAGTGGTGCTTGGAAGGAAGAGTCACTCTAGTAGTGTGATCTGCCGTGCTGCTGCTTTTTCTCAACTTTTCTTTTTCCTCCTCTTAGGTAAGAGACTCTTCCAACTCCTAGGCTTTCTTAGCCAGACAGACCTTCTTTGGGGATGAAGGCTTTGATTGCAGTGGAGTCTTTGCTGGGTTTAAAACCTAAGGCCTTCAGTGGAGGCATGGCACAGGTCAAATTGCTACATGAGAGTTTATTTCCAATTCCAACATTGTGAGCATGCAGAAATGAGGTGCTGGGCCGCAGCTAGCTTCATATATACACCCCTGATGACATCACACCTGGAGTCATTGGAGCAGACACAGAGACACAGGGCACCTCCTGGTTGCTAAAGGTTTTTCCGCAGGAGGTCATGGTACATATTGTTGTGTTGCATACCAGGTCAGTAGGAGCTCAAGTGATGTGATAGGTAAATGAACTGAAAAATGAACAGTCCTGGCACTGTGAACATGTTTAAAAAGTAGTGGGAATATTAATAGTTATGATACCTCGATTTTTGACAAATGCACATTCCAGGTTCTGGATATCATAGTGATGCATTTGTAGCAAAACATTTTATGGTATAATATTGGTGAGACAATCTAGCCCATGAGTGGTCCATATAGTGACGTTTTGGAAGGGAGTGGAATGCTGGTAATTTACCTTTTACGAGTAAAATATGGGACCCGGCTGATTTGCTGATAAGTATGGGATTCGCTAACCCTGCAAACAAAAGTGATAGTTATCAAAAATTGCAATCTCTTCTAAAGATAAACCTGATTAAGGTACCTGTGATTCATGTCCAGGCACAGATCGCAGAGCTCATACAGCCAGAGCAAGTGGCTTTCATCACGGACAGATTGTCCCCAGACAACATAAGAAGGTTCATCAATTATACATGCAGGATCCCCACACTAGAGGGCCAGTGACCACACCGCCCCCTGTCTATAGGCACAGAAAAAGCACTCGACAGTGTTAAATGGGCACACGGCGTATTGGTGCCAAGTAGATTTTAGTATCGATGCACAGTCTATCGCCTGAAAGATCCTGTAAAATGTCTTCAGGTGAAGAAAAAGACATTATCTCACCCATTAGTACCATAAAGAAGAATCAAGTGAAAATGCAGCCAGTATTGCATGCCTGATGTTTGCAACTGCACTTGAGCAACTGTTATGCACATATCTACAGCTGCGAAATAATCATGGGAACAGAGAAACAGGTGCTGTGTGGCAACATCTAATTCATCTTGCCTTTCTTGGTCTGTCTGGGTCCTGGATGGGCCCTAGCACTCTCCACCAGTACCCAACACTGGGAATTTACTATTTCCACAGCCGTCACAGGCCTGCTTGGGGGGGGCAAGTCTGTCTTTATGCAACATATCTCTCCCGATTGGACCCAGACTCTCATGACAGAGTTGCTGCCGTCGTCCGCACTGGATCATGTCATCCCTTCTCCCACCACATCTACACTATGCAGTTAATCTTTCCTGCGCAACTGATCTGTGCCCCACTCACGCTGGGCGCGGCTCATTCCTACAACGCAGTTTCCTACCTCGGCCACTGTAATACGAACCCCAGATAGCTGCTCCCTATGGCCACTAGCTTTGCGCTTCATTCATAATATGCCTGCTTCCATCCTGATTTGACTTCTGGGGCCACAACGTACTCACTGCCTTTCCAGCCCCGTGCTGCGTTCTGTATTCGCCAGCAACTCACAGACTTTGTCCTCCCAGCCTTGTGCTGCATATGCATTGACCTGCAACCTACCTATATTTGACCTTCCATACCCACCTGTTTGACGCATCCAGCTGATGCTGCCATGATATGTGCCTGTAACCCACTCAACTTGACAATTACAGCCTTGTGCTTTGTATGATTCCTGCTGAACTTAAAACATTGCAAGCCCCTGTACCATGAGGTGTGGCTTTGCGAGACTACATACCTACCTGATGTACCTTTTGCATTTATGTTTACATGATGTAGCCCCCGTACCATGAGGCACGGCTGTATCTGCTTATGCCTGCACACCTGCATGTGGCACACCAATGTGTGTCTTGCTTTATGAATAATGACACTTGCACTTTCTGTAACTAGCGCCCTGATGCCTGAGGGTTGGGTGTGCTGCTATAAATGTCAAATAAATAAAATAAATTGAAAAAATATGGAAAATTCACCTTGGCCCCTGTGATAACCTTCTACAAGGCTAAAGTGATCCCGACGCTCACGTATGGAGCAGAAGCCCTACCGAACCTGCCAACATCTTTCTGGTTAAAAGTGGAAGGCTTTTATTGGAGAAAGGTTCTTAACCTTCCTGATTCGTTACCAACGGTGATAATAAGAAGGGAACTTTCTTTACAATCTTTGACCTCTATTGTCTCTAGTAACGAAGCAATGTTATTTCGAAAGTGCCTACTCCCAAGCCCTCCACGGATCATGCAAGAAATCCAGTATGAAATCCGGTCTGGATCATGCAAAATGCTCACAAGTTGGATGGCAAAGATCGACTCAATCTTAGAGAGTGCGGGAAGTTCTAAAGATGAACTAATTAACAACCCCGCCAAGGTAAAATCTCGACTTCTAAATCAAGACTGGATCGACACTTTGGAAAAAGCTGCTGCCTTAAAACTGTTTAAAGATCATCCTTCACAGTTGTCTAAAGTGAACGAGCTCAAACCTTACTTATTAAGAGGACCGGATTCCAAACTCACGATGAACTTTTTAAGAATCCGTCTTAATATCCTTCACACAAGGGAAGTCCTATTCCGTAGAAAATTGGCCCCGGACGAAGCATGCAGATTCTGCAAGAAGTTAGAGATGGCTGAAACCATAAGACACCTCTTGCTCAACTGCTTAGGCGTCACGGGCCCCCGCCAGAGACACCTCTGACACTTGTTCAAAAACCTATATGTCTATGAGGAAGAGGAATGGTGGTGCCGGCTCCTAAGTGGGGAAAAGACTACTTGGGTGATCGCGGTGGTAGGGTTTTTTCGAGAGATCAGCCTGCTTACCTGACCGCAGATACAGATGGGCAGGAAAGCCAGCTGGGTGTCATTACCTTTCCACTTCTGTGGGGGTCGTGGACCCTGTTCTTGTTCCCGGTGCAGAATCTGAGATGGAACTATGTGTGGATTGCAACTTAGGTCAAAGAAAGATTCCGTGCCGTTTTGTTTGTGGGAAATTTGAACAGTTAATGGGAGGATTGTATTTCTATTTTGTAAAAATTGTATTATACAATTAAATCAAATAAAAAAATAAATAAAAAAATAAATAAATAAATTTGGTGAAACCATAATAAAGAAGTATGAATAAATAGAAAGGTCTGTACATGGGCATTATGACGAATCCAAGATGATATCACCTTTACCAGAGGGTTAGCCACCCCATTTGGGACTAGGGAGGTGAGCTTCCGATGCTTAACACCCCCCAGGGGAAGCAGGATCCCTTTGGAGGTGACTCTCCCTTTGGGGACTGGAAAACCACAGAGAGGGCTACAAGTCACATCCCTCCCCCCAGGCACTAACACATTTAAACCCTTCAATGATGGCTGACTCAGCTTCTCACCCCAGCTATATTCAATCTCTATGGAAACTCTATGGAAAATAGAGGAGAGGCGAATAAACTAGCCGCCTATAGGAGCGTCATTATAGGAACCAACCAATCAATAGAGAATCTCTGTGAAGCCCGCAGGGTTTAACTACGCCAAAGCGCCCACAAGAAGGCGAACAACATCTCATATGCAGTGTAATAGCCGGCAGTGTACATAGGAAGATTACGGCCAGGCACAGCCGACATGCAGCCTAAACAATCCCGGTCCACAACGAGAATGGAATACCTTGGAGGGCCGAGGCAGAGCTCTGGCGAGAGGCTGCCTGCACGCCATCACACTGAGCAAGCGGAAGAAAGGAGCCGCCGCTGGTTGATGCAGAGCCCAGTTGACGAAACACATAAGTGGCTCTCCTCCGAGGAGCACTGGTCAAGACAAGCAGGTGTGCACTGGCTCCAGGGTATCAGCAAGCGGGCAGCAAAGCGACAAGTGAGTCCCAGAGGGGGGAGCAAGAGATAGAGACAACCCCTGGAGTGGTGATAGGCCAGAGAAGCCCAATAGTGGGGAGAGAGAGAAAGAGACATGCTCCTGAGTGGAGAGAGAGCACAGAAAACTCAGAGTAGGGAGTGAAACCCCGGAATAGGGAGAGACTGATGGAACATCTGGAGGGTGGTGAGGAAGAGCAGGAAGTGCCAAAAAGACTCCAGAGTAGAGAGATTGAGGCAAACCATGGAGTGGGGACAGCACAGAGAAATCCCAGAGTGGGGAGTGAGAAAGAGGAGAGCCCCAGGAGAAGGGTGTGGGAGTAAAAAGAGCAGAGCTCCAGAGTGCGGCAGAGACTGGGAGGCTCCAGATTGGGAGGGGCAAGGAAATGCAAGAGTCTCCCCAAAGGGAAAAGAGAAAGATAAAACCTGGAAGAGGAGCAAAGAGACCTGGCCGGAGGCTCGGGTCGGCGCTTCAGCAGGACACAAACTTTATGAATGGAACTTTAAACGTAGGCAAGGGCCTATGGTAAAGAAACATAAGGTTGAGGGTCAGAAGCCAGCAGCTATCCCTGTCAGTAGGGAAATCCTGACAGTAGGTAATTGTTTTTTTTTTTAATTCGTTTTGAGAGGTGGGAAAGAAACTAGGTTAGAGTAGGATTTCAGACTGAGGTCTTCTGTTGATGCATCCTTACATCTTGAAAAGCACTCTTTTACTTGGGTTTGTTGTACATTAGGGCCTGGCGTTATAAGGCTAGTTAGATAGTCATGTTTTAAAAATCACAAAGGTCATATTTACATGTCCGAGGCCTGCTTCTGATCTTGTCACAGCATCATGTCTGTCACAACTGGCATGATCCCATATAGAAAGCAAGGAGAAAGCAAGTTGGGCACCCTATGCAGAATAATTCTTGAAACCCTTCATAACCCAGGGATGGATCAACCAAATCTGTCCCCACAAAATATAGAACACAATCACAGAACAGTATTCAGAATTATGGCTGGCAATCGACAATAGTGAAAACATAGGTCATGCACCGACTGTGAAGGAGACTATATTAAAAAAACGAGCATTCACAAAGATATAGTTTGGGTGTTTATCGTGGTGCATTGAATTTTATATCTGTTGGCAAGAATGCAGCAAAGTGTTGGGCCCTACATACTCAGAAATTCCAAAAATGCTTGTAAAGTGTTTGGAGACACGAAGCATTAGTATTACACGTAGTACAAAGATGTAATTTTACTGTGGAGTATGGAAGTATGTTTACTATGTTTCGCTAATATTATGTGTCTGCAAGCACTAGCTTACAGGTATGCATTGAGCTTTTATATGAATGTATGCCTTGTTTAAGTTATTATTAAGATTTTAGCAGTGAGCTTGGATGGGAGTGAGCTGGGGAGAGTGTCTTGGTTGGGCAAGCTATTGTGCAGAAGTATGGGGTAGTGTGTGTGTAAGGGACTTTGCAGGCAGGCTTGGGATACAGTGAGGTAGGATGGTGTGGGGGACGGTGGAGGTGGGTAGGATTGGTGTAGGATAGATGTAGACAGGAATAGGCTAGGTTGAGGGTATGTGGGCGGGGATAGGTAAGCTAGCGGTAGGTTGACAGTAGGTAGGCATGCACTAGGTATGTTTAAGTAGGTGTGGAATTAGGCAGGTGTGGGGTAGGGTGTGTGTAGGGGACACTAGGGTTGTGCGAGATGGGGTAAGCAGCTTTGTATAGGGTGTGGGTAGGCAGGCGTGGGGTTGGGTGGGTTAAAGCAGGTGTAGGTAGGCCTTTGGCAGGTATGCATTAGGCAGGTTGGGGTTAGTCTGGTGTGATGGGGATAGTCATGCATGGGAGTATGTGAGTGTGGGGTTTTGTGGGTGTAGGAAGGCATGGCATACGGTGGGAATAGGTGGGCAAGGGGTAGGATTGGAGTAGGCGGGCATATGGTAGGGTGTAGATAGATGGAAGTTGGTTAGGGGTAGGCAGTTGTGAGGTAGGGAGAAGAATGAAGGTAGGCAAGCATGGTGTAGTAACATTACACCTCCAAAATGCGCCAAAACAAAAAACATACACTCAAGGCTGTACCCTACACAAAAACAGAATCCCATTCCCACTCCTATGGGCTGTGAAAATGTTTATTTCTTGATAGTCTCATTCAGTAATTAGCTACAGAGACTTTCTAAACTGTAGAACATGTAGGCTATGCGCAGATAGCCATATGGGGAGACTTGGAAGTGACTGCACCAGGGAAAAGACAAAGTGCCTGGTTTTGAGAACACGTGGGACTCTGAGGATGGAGATACCCATGATAAAACAGGGCACCTGAAGATGATGTGGTGGCAATCACTGTCACAGGGAGGGGACATTGGACATATTCTGTCCTCTGTATATTTCTTCTTAAAAATAAACACACACAATTGCATCTCCGAATAATTAAGCATCTTGGTTATCTAGATTAAATTACCTATAAATAATCACTCATATGTACTTATTTAATTATAACAAAGGCCTGTCAACTCAAGAGGACTCCTTACCTCAAATCACCATTACAGTTGTTTTTGTGCATTACTTGCCTTACGTTTGTCACGTGATCAATCTATGTAAAGACACTAAAAACACTAATCCCATGAAAACCTATTGCTCATATTTAGGGCACATACTCCTGTACTAAAAACTAAAAAAGGACTAACATGCACTGAAATGCTGTCAGCCAGCCAGCTTCAAACCAAGCGCCTAATATGTATGCATAATCTCCAGATGATAGTGGATGGTGATCTTTCCATTTATTTTAAAAAGTCAACATGTTCCACTAATAATTGGATTCTTTCTAAACCATGGTATCAATCTCGACGTTAACAATGATATATGTTATTGAACAATTCACTTGAAATAATGCTCTCAAATGATTTTCTCTTCCCGATCTCCTCTACAAAAAATGTAAACTGTTCATAATGGTATTTAGGCCTTCAAATACTGTGCGCAAGTGATATAGCAATTGGCTTCTTTGTGTCATAGCTGCTTTTCTTGGTCTCCTATCCTTAATGTTGCATACTAATGTTCACAAAAGTCATAATTGTTCATGGTTGCTGAAGGCCACAGTTTCTAACACTTTTCTTATGTTCATTGAAATGACTGCATAGTTTTCTCACAGTGCTAGCTATATACTTCTTATTACATGTACAAATGCACAAAGAACATAGTCAGTTTTTAAATTGTGTACTGTAAATTATTAAACACTTCAAATTCTTCTGCTTTACTTGTCCAAACATGGTCAGTATAGCTAGGACTTAATATTGTTGGTGTTCTCCAATTCTTTTTCAATATTTTATGAACCTCCGAATTATGTCCCAGAACATTTTGTAATATAATGAATCTTATTTTCACATTTCCCATCAGGTTTCTTAATTTTCAGCAATGACGGTCTTTCCTCATTACTGGCTTTCCCAACATCCTTCTCTCTCGGGTCCTGGTTTATAAACCATTATATGAAATGTATTTTTGAGTTACAACTTTGGCTCGGTAGATATCTGGTTCACTATAACTTTGTTTCTTCTCAAGATTTGACATAATGAGTATATATATTTACAAATAATTTTTATTTGATTTTTCAAGATATCCAAACATTGCATCAATAATCATCACCTCGTTTTGTAACAAGCCCCTAGCGGGGCAGAGGCCAACAAATAAAAACAAATAATGATGTAACCCTGCATTGTTACAACTCCCTTCACTCCTCCAAGTGACTTCCCTCTTACCACATCTCCCCTCTTCTTAACCTCCTCCACTCCTCTTGTCTGTCTTCCCCCAACTATGCCTCCACCCTAGCACCACCCCCACTGTAAGAAGCCAGTTCTGTATCAACTTCGCACTCTAAGACACTTAATCTAGATTTTCCCCATTACCTGCTTTCCGTTGTCCTCTATCTCCTACACGTTTTTCTTGAAATGCTAGCCAGTCAGGCTCTGAAGTCCCCAGGCATTCTTGCAACAGGGCTGTGATAGTTTTATCATGGAATTTCTCTCGTTTTCCCTACCCATTCTTTAGAAGTATGCAGTCAGCGTCAGTGTATCGCAAGGCATGCTCTATCTGCAAGTAGTATATTTCTGGGCATAGGAGAGAGGGTCTAAAGGCGCTCATCCTCCTCTTCTTCCCTTCCAAACCGGACAAGTAGAGGGATAGCCTGACCAACCCATCTACCTCTTTTATCCATCCCAGGACTTCCTTCCATTAGGATTGTACCATATGGCATCAGTAGGATCCCTTCTCACTGCAGCCCCTACAACAATCAGGTCTTACCCCCATGTACATTTTAGTATCTCATGGGGTGGTATTGCCACCTGGTTAATAGCCTGTAGTTATGCAGTTTGTATTGCATAGACAGGGAGGCTGTCCATGCACAATGACACATACGTCTCCATTGCTCATCTTCAATCACTTTACCAATGTCCCTCTTCCACAGCCTTTTCTGGATATTTTTGTTCGTGCCTCCCACTGCCATCAGTGCTATGTACATATTAGACACCAACCCCTTTTGACACCGGCTGTTTATCTAAAACTGATTTGAATTCATTCAGCGATCTGTTTAAAAAACCTGCCTATGTGGGGTCAGTCAGTACCCCCCTTTGACTGCATGTACATAAAAGGGGATATGGGGTTTATCCCCAGCACAGTATTGAGGCTATCGAAGTCAATTAATTTCCCCTTCTACCTGCCATCCAAATCACCTTCAGGACCGGGTGAGCACAAACCCTACTTGGAATACCATTCCAGGGAACCCATAGCTATTCCCCTATTGTGACAGGTGAAAGCAAATCATTCTCCATGGTCGTCCTCTGTTTGTCAGTATTACCTCTCATGTGGTCAACCAGCACTCTTAATTGTGACGGGACTGCGCACCCTTCCCCCTTGCCTCGGGTCAAGGCATCAGAAGCCACTCTTGCCTTCTTCCCCTGCCAGTACTCTGTTAGCGTGTCAAAAAATTAAGGTGAAACCTCAACCGGCAACATATGGAATAAAAACAGTAGCTGAGGGAGCAGGTTCATCTTAATAGTAGACAACCTGTCTCCCCAGGTGAGGGTCAGCCATTCCCAGCATTTCATATCATTGAATATCTGACCACAGGACTGGGCACTTACCTCCAAATATATCTGTCAGATCCGTCATAATGTTCACCCCCCAACTTGCGAATACTTTCAACATCCATTCATATTTGCAGACTTGTCAGCAGGTCCCGAAAGCCAGCCAAACTCAACACTAGAGCTAGAGCCTCTGATTTTTGTAGATTGATTTTGAATCCCGAGAGTTTCCCATTGGTTCTGAGTGTTTCAAGCAGCTTATGTCATCCACGAACAAGGCCAGTTTGTATTCCCGGTTAGCACTAGTGAACCCTTTTATCCCTTCCTCCTTTCCAATTGCGATAGGCAATGGGTCTACTGATGAAGTGAATAGAAATGGCGAGAGAGGGCATACCCGTCTCATCCCCCTTCCCAGATGGAATGTCTTAAAAGCCCCCCCCCGTTCACAGAGACCACCATCACCGTCGGTCGTTGGTATAGAGCTTTCACATCCCGACATCCATCTTCACCTGAATCCCATCTTTTCCAGTGTAGCAAATCGAAAGGTCCAACCCACCCTGTTGAACGGCTTTTCTGCATCCAAGGACAGATCATCTTCGTACCTTTTTATAAATGCCATTATGTCCAGAGTGTTCCTGATGTTATCTGCGCCCTGCCATTCCCGAGCAAAGCCTACCTGATCCGTATGGATCAGCTTAGGCAAGAAACCACTCCGCAGGTGAAGATTTTCGCATTACATTTTAATATGGAGATGGGCATATACGAACCACGGTCTTGTTTGTGACAGCCATTTGTGTGGAGCACAATCACTTGCACATGGAGGAATGATTCGGGTGCATCCACCCCTTCCAATATGGAATTAAACAGCTTTCGAAAAAAGAGCGTGACAACATCAGCATATCTTTTGTAAAAGCCAGCAGTAAACTAATTGCTTCCGGGGATTTCCCCACTTTCATAGTTCTCATTGCACTAATAACCTCTGACATCTCGATGGGGAGACACTTGGCCCTTCTTCTGCTTTGTACAATTCACGATCAAGTCTCCCAAATCTGTGTGCCACTTTACTCAGGCTCGTCAGTAATCTTGCCTCTACATCTTTTATCTCAGTGACCCTTCTCTTGGCTTGTTGCCTTCTGAGGTAATGTGCCAGCATGGCATTTGCCTTATCACCTTTTTCGTACAAGGCTTGTTTACAATAGCAGAGCTTGGCAAATAGCTTACTTGACCATAATTCCCTCAATTATTTTTGCACGTCTTTTATCATGGACTTTTCCCTCCTCTCTAATTCACCTAATCCTTGCCTCGCGCCTTGAAACACTTGTGTATAGGCGCGTTGCAAATGCCATATCATATATCTCTAGTGCTCTGATCCCTCCCTTTTGTCTGTTTTCCAGTAATGCCCGTCCCCTCTTTTTGACTGCACCTTCAGACATTATGAGCGCTCTGAAAGTGGCCTTTCCCATACCACATTCACTTGCCATGTCATTGATCTGAAAGTAACCTTTAATGTGCCCCTTCATCTCTTCCTCAAAGACTTCGTCTTTAACCAGCATGTCATTGCATGGCCATTTCTTTTCCCTCACTGTGCTATCCCCAATAGGGATTGTGATTTTCACTAGGTCATGATCTGATCACCCCAACACATTAGGATAGGCTTGCTTGATAAGATATTCCTGTCCTGTTTCCATGAATATGCGGTCTATGCGTGTATGTTTTATAAGGGACGGAATAGAACATATACTACTCATTGTCTAGGTTTGCCTCGCTCCAAGCAAGTAGCAAGTAGCGATTCTTTATCAGCTTCTGTAATGCGCTCCTTGCCCGATCCTCTGAGTTTTACATACCCCCGCTGACCAAGTACCTATCTACCCTGAGGTCCATCACCATGATACAATCGCCCCCACATATCAAAAGGCCTTATTTCCTACTGAGCAACTTATCCAAGGCAGCCACACAGAATCCGACTTGTGCCATAATTTGGGCATATATTGGCATAACGTGCAGCATGGCGAGTGAGCGGTCTGCAGTGGCTGCAGCAGACTTGGTGCGTAGAGCAGTGTTTCTACCGTGGACATTGTAAGAGGGTGGTGTTTATGCAGGAGGAGGCTCACTCTACCTATCAAACCTGCATGGAGTTGTTGTGCCGGTGTCTAGGAATGAGTTAAAGAGTTGGGTCAAGTGAGGGGCAAGGATCTCGCAATAAAACTTATAGAATTCAGAAGTAAATCCGCCTGGTCCCGGGGGTCGTAATTTTAAGGTATTTAATAGCCACTGTTGCCGCATCTACCAATATTGGTTGCTCGAGTTGTGCAAGCTTAATGGGTGAGAGAGCCGGGGAGGTGACAGAGGCTAAGTAGTCTCTCAAGGTGTCTGTACTTGGAGGGGAGGCAGATGCCTCCCCCAGGTGATATTTGTGGACCTAGGTGGGACATTGTTACAAGCTCTGTGTTTAGCCCATTTACTGCCGAAGATATTATTAGCTTTATTTTCTCTGGTATAGTAATATTGTTTAACCTAAAGTAGGGTTTGAAATGTACGCTCCGCCAAATGGGCATTAAGTTTGGCCTAAGCTATGCTCAAGTGACGTCTCACTCTGATGGAGCCCGAAAGCAGTCTCTTTTAGCCGGACCTCCTTTTCCAGGTCGCCCAGCGTATGGGCTCTAGCTTTTGAATAAGAAGAGGTTAGACTTGTGACCCCTCCTCCCCCTCCCCCAATCACCGCCTTCAAGGCATCCCAAGCCGTGATTAGGGTCGCGTCACCTGCAAGGCTATTTTCTAAGTGGTGATGCTTGCTTGTTCTGATCTCTTGATGGATAATGGGATCCTTAAGTATAAGGCTATAGAACTTCAAGGGCCTCCGAGTTTTGCGTGGGCGTCCCGAGACCAAGAGGGAGACCACGTGAATGGTACTCTTGGGAATGGAGGGGGCCAGGGAAGAAGCTAAAAGCATGTCAATACAAGAATATCTCGTGTACGTTACGAATAGTGTGCCTAGTCCCCTAGATGTCGAATTACGTAATCTCCAGATGTCTGCCAATCATAGCTCCTAAAGGATTTTCATGAGGGCTAACGAGTAGGGTTGTCCCTAGTAGCCGGTAGAGTCTTATTATGTTGAGTTCGGGCGCCACATTGAAGTCGCCCCCTATGGCCAGGGAGCCTTCAGCAAAGGCAAGCAGTTTGTTCAGGAGACCCTGAAGGAAAAGGTTGTGTCGATTGTTAGTGGAATAAACAACAACAAATGTAAAGGTGTAACCCATGAATAATCCCTTGACCCCCATTGGGGTCACACAGGACCACGGTTTTAACAAAGGGAGTTGATTTGTCAAATAAGATGGCTACACTCCTTTTAGTCCCCCTAGAAGCAAAGCACATCAGCGACAAACAGCATGTATGAACCTCTTTTTGTCAGCTCTCAAAAGGTGGGTTTCCTGTAGGAAGGTCAAAGAGGAAAAGAGATTGATGAGCTTTGCCATTATCGACTTAAGTTTGACAGACGAGTTTAACCCCTGGACATTCCAAGTGAGCTTACACAGTGTGCAATCCTGCAAAGCGTGAATAATGCTAGCCATATGGTACATGGGTCAACCCCTCAAAACAAAAATTCCCTACATCCGCCTTCCTGTGAACCATATCAAGTGCTGCCTGCCCTCTGTCCCGAGTTTTATCCCCACCAACATTCTTACCCACTGCCCAAACAATGGAGAATACTGCCGATAAATCATCAGTAAAGCCAACAATTTTGGTCCATAAGCGACCAAAGACTAAATACAGGGCAACCTGTAACCAGGAGAAGCCTGTAACCAAACTTATTACGAGAAGCATATTTGCCTCCAAACAAGCAAGAAATAAATGTCATGCAGCCTAGGGATATTCAGGCCACAAGACACAGTACCACATGGGAATCACACAGGAGTATTCAACCGTTAATTATTCTTCTTCCGACCCTTCCCCACTCTAGACCATGGGCCTACTCTGGCACCAGCTCTAACCGGTGGACCCGGGACTCGATCCACCGCTGTAGGCGACCCCAACAGGACATGGTCTACTGCCACGATTAAGAATGCTGAACAGCTTCTCTACCAAGTTTGGTTCAAGTGAGTAAAGTGGCAAGCAGTGGGAAACCCCATCTGTATCCAATATCTTTCTCACAAAGCCATTACGCGAGCAGGCAGAGTGATTTGCGCTTGAACAGGGTTGCTCCCACTAAGTCTTGATAGAGGGCCAGGGTGGATCCTCAAAAGCAGATCTCATCAAGTTGTCGGGCTCGAGCCAGGATCTTTTCCTTCAACTTATGGAAGTGAACCTTTGTGAGGACATCCGAAATCCAGCTGCTGAGGACGCATCAAGCAGACTCAGTGTGTCCTGTCTAACTCAATTGGGTCATCCACTGGAGAGTCCAAGAGCTGGTGGCAGAGATTGGAAATATAGGTCTCCATGTCGTGGTCCAGTATATCCGTCAGGACACCTGATGCGGACATCGTTGCAATGAGAGTGACGAGTCCTCATATTTGTCCCCAGGAAGACCACTCTATCTTCCAGGACTTCTAGGCGTTGGGCCCATTCGCTGGTTTGGTACGATTGTTTGCACAGGGTGGTTTCTACCTCCTCGACCCTACGTTCAGCTTCATGCAGGCATTTATCCATGCAGCGACCTTCCCAACCATCTCAGGCAACCTGCTTTGTATGTCCTTCCTGATTTCTCTGAGCCATTGCAGCAAGACCTATTTCGTGGCCTGTTGGTGGAGCTGGCGCTGTGGTACCATTGCAGTGGACATGGACCATTGCGAGTTCCTTCCTCCCACGGTCCTGGATCTGCAGCAGCGAAGCAATGTCTGCGGATTTTTGGGATTCCCCAGATTATGCCATGGTCTGCGATCAAAAGTCTCAATCTGCGGTCAAGGGAGAAGTGCTGGGTCGTGGTGGGACTCAATGACATGCAGGGCAGGAGCCCGGGAGTGGGCCCGTGCCACTTTACTGAGATACCAAGCCCAGTATAGGCCTCAGACCACAGGCTAATTGAGAGTAGTGGACTGTGAAACTGCACTAAAACCAGATTATTCAGCGACGAGAGTCAAGGTCAGATGGATGTACTCTGGGTGAGAACCCACCATCGAGGAGCACCTCTGATTCAAGCACTAACCCCAAGCTGGCCCCCAAAGCTCATATCGGGGTGGGAGGGGACAATCTCAAGCATCATGTTCCCCCGCACGTTCACTGGCAGCAGGTCCCAGATGGGTAGGCAGACGGGAGAGCCCTGCCTTAAAACCAGCTTTCATATGAGCCGCCAGATGGAGGAGCCCGGCATTCATGTGGGCACATGGAGCGACACTCACCAGTGCACTGATTAGTGCGGTCGAGGCCCCAGCATACCAGCACCCCTATGGAGCTCCGTGGAGCCTGAGACCATCTCCACCAGTGGGCTGCTCCAAGCTGCTAGTCCGCCCCCTGGGAACTGGGGAGAACGCCCCAGAGCCAGCCAAAGTGGTCACCAGACCCAGCACCTGCACAGACAGAAGCCGCAGCTCTGCTCCCAGCCCAACCATGGAGGCCACACGGGGAGGGATCCGAATCGCGGAAGACCCCCACTCTGGGTCGGCCAGGCAGGATCAAACTTTGAAGTGTGAGGTGAGCCCAGGTGCGTTCTTTACTCATGCTGACAGACCGCCAGCAGTCAGCAGTGCATAGGCAGCAATGACAGGATCAGCAGCAACCATGTGGTTCGAGCACAGCCCGGGAGGAAGGCCTCATTGGGGACTCGGCCAGCTGCTAACGCTTCAATTCAGGAGTAATTTTCCAGGAATTTCCCTCCCCCGTTATAAGAGGAAGCACTCAGGCGGCCATGTCGTCGCACCGTGCACCAGGGCACGCCTCCCACTGGTCACCTCTTTTACATTTTGCTGCCACCCATCTACCTTGCATCCCCCTCGATGTCTTGCACTTTGAGCCCTAAGGATTTCTTATACAAAATACCTACTCCTCCTTTGAATGGATTGCTTTTCCCAGCAGATTCATTATCAGATAGATATCCTTCCAGTCCCAACTGCTCTGAAAACATCTTGACTCAATGCAGCGGTCATCGACTTCGGATGTGACATTGGTCGTCGAACATATACCACACCACTATCACCTCAGTTCCTTTTTCCCCCACGCTCAGCATGCTTCTCACTGGAACAACTCTCGTTAGAGAAACTTTTTCGTCACAAAATTGTTTGTAAAAAAGTCTGTCAAATTCAATGTGATTTCGCCAGAAAAGTCCGCTCGCAAGTTGTCCGGCTTCAAACAGTGCAAGGACTGTAATTCCAAGATGTCCATTACAGACCCACATGGTGTCTGCGTGTGGTGTCCCGTCAGTCATGTCACTGAGGTTTGCGGTTCTTGCATGAAGAAGAACCCAAAATCACTGTGGGAGAGGGCGGCACAACTCGGGGTCGGCCCCCGTCTATGTCTCCAGCTCGCTCGGCGACTCGCTCGTCGTCGGAGCCAAATACGGAAGTGCCCACTGCTGAAAAGGAGGACAGGCACCGAAAGAAAACAAAAAAACAATCACATTCCTGAAGCCATTCTTCCTCCTCCCACAAAAAGAAACACTGTCATGGGCGTAGGTAAGAGTCTGACCCTTTTGAAGACTGTAGTAAGCCGTCATTGGGCCAAACATCTAGGGCAGAGCAGAGAACCTTTAAAGAGCAGATGCTCAAGATGTTTAAGGCAGCTGCAGGTACGGCTCATGCCTTGGTACAGCAGGTATTGGCAACTTCAGTGGCACCTGGCAGGGGTGGACTGGTCTATTGGGAACTCTGGCGATTTCCCACTAGGCCTCTGCACCCCGGGCCTCTTATGTGGTAACCACCTTATTTCCACATTTTCTTATAGGAAAAGGGTTGGGCTTGCTGAAAATGTGTAATATGGGGCCACTTTGAAAATTATTTCTACGGCCTCTTTTGGTTCACAGCCCACCCCAGGTGCCCAGGGATTCCGGACCCAAGGAGTCTGTGTCGGCACCGATGCCCTCGGGCTCGGCACCGCCCTTGGTCAGGTCATGGAAGCCATTACCAGCGCCAATGCCCGATTGTTCGGAGGTCCCGCAGTCCGAATCAGCATTTTTCAACGCAATGTAGATGATTTCTCGATGATGTCGGTGACCAAGTACCTTTTGGTCTCGAACCAGCAGGTGGAGGCTCTTGGGGCACACCTATTTTTCTCTGACTAGGCCTATTTACTGGACACTTCTCCCGACTTCGAAATTCAGCGAGCCCATCCCTATGGACATGCAAATGTCCAGTACAGCACCGCAGTAGACAGGGTACATCAGCTGGGTTTGGGCAGCCTAGTCAAACCAGTTGTCCATGATTAGTTCAAAGATGATATATCTGAGGGAGAAAAAAATGAAAGTTATTGCAACCCGCCCCCCCCCCAAAACCCTTACTTAACTTCTAGCAGCACACATCGCAGTGTGCTGCCGACTCGGCAACGCCAGTTCCCTTCACTTATGTGCATGGGAACTGGCGCTGCAGGGTCTTTTTTTCTCCAACTTTCATATTTAGATCATGCGGGACAAATGTGATGCGATCGTAGTGAACAAAGGTGCGGGGGACACACCTGCAACCCCCGCGCCCCTTGATTACTATAATTGCATCAAATGGTAATTTGATAATTAGTTTCGGCTCTTCAAAATTTTCGTTCAGCCGAAATTCGGTCAAATCTACCATTCGTTTTTTTATTTTCGATTAATTCTGTGGCTACCAGACAAACCTCTGTCAGGCTATGCACTCACCAACATCCTTGACTAAGGGCCTCCGATAGAGAGGGCCTTGCCCTTGAACATAGCCATTGCTGACCCTGTTGTCGCTTTGTGGCAAAAGCCATGTTCAAACCCTCCTGTGAATTCTGAAGTCACCAAAAAAATATAAGCCAGCAAAGGGAAATCCCTCCGACTACAAAGTGTCAGAAAACGTAAAGGGATCCAGTATTCAAACCACTCTGGAGTCTGGTGTAAAACACCGAGACATGGTACATCTGTTTCCACTCATATCCGCCCTAACATGCAAGGTAATAAAGCATCTTGCTACGGTAGGCCTACTCATATTCATAAAGTACACTTTCAGTCATTCCGAAAGCGCTGGGGATTGCCATGGCAACGCGGACGCTCTGCGTTGTTGGGATCACGTGTCTTTTCACGTTGAACCCAGTCTGGCAAGTCACGTGACGGGTCTTTGGACTTTTAATGGACCGTTCCAACTTGGCGCCAAGCTTCTGAATTTGTATTCTTTCGCCTTGTTTTCGCTTTCTGGATTCCTTGTTATTTCTTGTGACCTCAGCTCGTTTACTGGATTCCTTTGGATTGCCCTCTTGTCTTATAGCTCCGTACCTGTTTTTGACTTCGGACCGCTTATCGACCTGCTTGCCTTGTGATTCTGTCTTCTGTTCCTCTACTGGTTTTTGACCTCAGACTCCTCACCGACCTGCTGCTGCCTCTCCTCGGTTCTTCCTTACCTGTACTGTGCTTACCACGGACCTCAGTCTCTTCTGGAGTGCTGAGCTAGAGATGCTTCGTGTTGCTGATTAGGCGTCCTCGTGCCGGCGGTGGGTAGGTGGATCAAGGAACACTTCACTCGGACTCTGGGATTGTGTAATACAGGCGTCCTCATGCCGGCGCGTGTTAGCTTTTCCTAGACTTACCTTGGATTTTCAAGTTTTTCTTTTCTTCATGACTCTGCAAGAAAACACACAGATGGTAAGAGCGTTCCATGTATTCACATTCAGTACCTTATCGAAATTCATGATTAGTTCTTACTTGTTGGTGTTCTTCTAGGTTAGACGTCTCGCTGTTCCCCTTACTGACCCTTGCTAACCTTTGCAGGTATAACCTTGTCTTGTCTTCGAAGATTGGGTTATTCTGTCATCTGCTGTTGTTAATTGTTACTTCCTTTACAGGTTGGCGGTTCCTGTGGCGTCCATCCATCTTTGGGTTAATAGATCCTTCAGGGGGTATTTGAGTCCCTCTGAAGGGTATATTGGCAGAAAGAACTTGTCGGCTACACGACGGGTTCAACTGCCAAGAGTTACCTCTGCTTCATTGGCACGAATATCAAGCCTGTGCTGACACAGAGGGCCTGGTTGTCCGAGCTGCCACGGTCAATAATAAACCCTCCACATCCAATCTCCCTACTGATAGGGAGGGTTAAAAGTCTGACGCCCTTGCGAAGAAAGTTTTCACATGGGGCAGTATGGCCCTAAAGGCTGTAAATGCTTCCTGCACATTTGCAAAATACACTTTTGCTCTTTGGAAGACAATCCTGCACATATTCTGGAAGGAGACATGCGAGATGGGTTCTTCTGGATTTTGGATGACAGAAAAGAGGTAGCCCGCCAGTCTGCAAATGGGCCTGGACGTTGCCGACTACTTGCAATAGGATCAGCTACAGTTCTAAGGAGGCAGGCGCACCTGCACAATTCAGGTTTTCCGCGAAATGTCCAGGCAAAGCAATTGGATATTGCCTTAGATGGCGAGAACCTGTTTGGCCCCAAGGCCGATTAATCCTTGGAAAAATGTAAGGACTCAAAGCTAGCTGCCAAGTCACTGGGCCTAGCTGCACAACAGGCAGCAAAACCTTCCTTCAGACAGACCACCCCCTCCACCTCAACAACCGGAACAGGAACTCCAGGAAGAACTGAAAGCCCTGGTTTTTAAGGGTACTGTGGATGTGGTACCTCCTGAGCAGAGAGGATAGGGTTGGTATTCCCAGTATCTCCTGCTACCCAAGAAAGGCAGAGAACTTCATCCCATTTTGGACCTCAGGGCCTTGAACAAGTTCCTGAGGAAAGATGAGTTCAAAATGGTGACGTTGAGAGAGATTCTCCATGCTCTTCAATTTCCGGACTGGCTGGTGGTGTTAGATCGGCAATATGCTGACTTCCACCTGCCTATCCATCAGAAGCACAGGACATTCTTGGATTCCTCATAGGAGACTAGCACTACAAGTTCAAGGTTCTTCCCTTTGGGTTGACCTGCACACCTAGCCTCTTTATAAAGCTAATGGCAGTAGTCGCACCCACAGTCTTTATTTAGCTAATGGCAGTAGTCATGGCTCACCTCAGGAGATCTGGCATTCATGTGTTTCCATACCTGGACGATTGGCTGATCCAGTCAGCGAAGTGGGTTTCATCTCATCTCACAGTAACTTGCTCACTACTGCGCAGGCTGGGTTTCTCCCTGAACTTTCAGAAGTCCCACATGACACTAATGCAAAAGCTCCAGTTCATCAGAGCAGTCCTAGACACTCGAGAAGGGAAGACCCCCCTGGACACCTGCCAAGGAGAGTTGCCAGTGTCAGACAGATGGTTCAGCTGTTCCTGAGATGCACCATCTTGCCAGCGGTTTCCTTCTTCTGTGTCTTAGGCCTCATGGCCTCCTGCATTTTTCTAGTGCCAAAGCCCAGACTGTTGCTGCAGTGGCTGCTACATGCTCAATGGTCCCAGTACTTTGGCACCTTAAAGGACATTTTAAAGGTGTACAAGTTGGTAGCCAATGATCTCTCTTGGTGGGCCAACAGCGAGAACATGATGGTGGGGGAACCTTTCTGGCCTCTGTGGTCCGTGGTCACGGATGCTTCTCTGAAGGGTTGGGGCTCTCACTGCGAGGAATTGCAGGTGAGCAGCATTTGGTCCAAATGGAAGCCAAGTGGCACATCAACAGGCTGGAGCTGCGAGCGATCAGGTTGGCCCTGAAAGCTTTCATACCCTCTCTCAAAGGGAAACCCGTCCTGACCATGGACAATACGGTAGTCATGCACTACCTGAGCAAGCAAGCTGGTGTGTGCTGCCACCCACTTTGCAGAGATACGATGCAGCTGTATTTCTGGCTTTTGGAGAATCATCTCGGTCGAGGCAGTACTGGCGGGGATGGAGAACAGATTGGTAGATGCTCTGAGCAGGCAGAAAATGGTCTCACATAAGTGGCAAGTGTGCCAAGAAATCCCAGAGGAGATCTTCACTCAGTGGGTTACTATGACAGTGGATCTGTTTGCCAGAGTCCACCAGGAAGTGCAAACAGTTTTGCTCTAGGGAATTACTGACGAGAGGTGCACTAGGGGATGCGTTTCTAGTGGAGGGGGACTTTGACCTCCACTATGCCTTCCCTCAAATTCCTGTCATTCCGTGGGATCTCAGGAGGTAGAGGAGGTTCCGAACAACCCTGATCTTCATTGCCCCAGATTGGGCAAGGAGAACATGGTACTCAGAGTTTCGGGACTTGACTATCTGCCCACCTCTCCGGCCGGTCATCCTGGCTCAGTTGGAGGGCCGGGTACGTCACCCGAACCCGGAATCCCTCAACCTACATGCGTGGCTCTTGAGAGGATGAGGTATGATGACTTGGACCTCTCAGAGGAGGTACTAGAGGTGCTACTGGCTGCACACAGACCTTAATCAAGATGGCTGTATGCGTGCAGATGGAGAGGATTCGAGGCGTGATGCAGGGAACGTGAGATGGACCACATATCTTGCCCCACCATTGCAGTGATGGAGTTCCTTCTGTCACTGGACTTGTCGGCCGTCAGTCAAATGATACTTGGCGGTTTTGTCTGTTTTCTAAAGGTCTCCAGATCAAGGTTCTTTCAAAGGGATTGTGTCCTCCGACGTATTCCTTATCTTTGATAATAAGTCTCCAGCTTGCTGGCCTCGGTGTCCCTCGACAGCCACCGTATCGGCGCTGACGTCACCATGCCCATAAATAGCCACGCGCAGCGTCCGTTGCTCAGTTCTGTTTTTCCGCGCTTCGTGGTGCCTCGGAATATCGTTGCTCAGTTCTTCAGTCAAATATACATCATTATTCCTCGAGAATACCGACTCGTACTCGATGGCTTCCTCATCCGAACCGATGACTCCACAGTCCGGCTTCAAAAAATGTCGAGACTGTGGAAAGAAAATGTTGTTGACGGATCCTCACAGGATCTGTTTGTGGTGCCTGGGAGTCGAGCACCATTGTTCGGGGTGCGAGGATTGCATGTCCATGATGGCGAAAGCCTTAAAGGAGCGTAAGGGGAAGCTCGAGCGAGGTAAGGCAGTTAAAACTTCTTCGAAAGTTTCCTCGGCAGAGTCGAGACATTCGTCTCCTCGCCATCACAAAAGACGTTCTCGTTCTAGGTCTCGAAGCAGTTCCCATCACTCTTTGAGATCTAAGCATTCAAAAAAGAGACGTCGAAGATCCCCTTCCTCGTCGTCTTCTTCTTCCGTTTCCCCGAAAAGGGTCTCCTGCCCCACAAAACATAGCTCTCAGGCTGAGTGGGAGGAATTCAGGAAAAAGATGCTTAGCGTCTTCGAGAAAGCAGCCTCGACCCCCTCGAAGACTGCAGAGGGTGATACCCTGGGTGAAAGACCCAAAAAATCAAAACGCTGCGAGTCGCAGCACCCGGCGAAAGAAGCTACTCGAGAGCGCCACGAACCCTCGAGCGAAGGCAAGGTCGCGTCTTCCACGCCATTATCGAAGGGTTCTTCGACGCACAGGTCAGTCGATCCGACGCCGAGAAAGGACAAACCCACGGCCACCTCACAGCCAGTGGCCATACCCAGAGCCTCGATCACGAGAATGTGGTCGACAACCTCGAGTAGAATTCCGATACTCTCGAGTTCCTCGAGGCCTCTACCAACTTTTTCAACGCCTTTTTCGATGGCTTCGAAGCCTTTAATGTCTGCGTCAACGACGTTTTCTCAGCCAATTATGACGAATTTGGCCCCTTCTGCTCTGGAAATGGAATTTATACCATTTCCAAGATCTGATCATTCCAGAGCCTTATCATCTATTTATGAAGAAGGGGAGAATTCGGTTCAGGAAAGACCTTTTGAGTTGCAGGGATCTGCAACTCCTGTACCAGAGGAATTTACCTCTGAGGAAGGTAGGTTAAAAGACCTCCAGGAATCCTTACATGAAGCAAGTGGGTTGGACATTTCCCCAGAAGTGGAATTTGCCAAACCAGACCCAGGGGAACATGCTGAAACCCCTTATAGAACCTTGATGGCAAGGATAATAGAGTTTATGGGGTGGTCTACACCCTCACCTGCTTTTCAGCAAGACAACCTCACAGACATTTTGGTTAAAGGTCCACAGGAGGATCCTGTGGTGCCATTTCATGCGGCATTACAAAGGAAAATATTGGCAAACTCGGAAACCCCTGAGGTTATCCCGGAGGTTAACAAAAAATTATCAGCCAAATATAGGGTGTCTACTGCTGACCCTGAATATTTATCCAGACACCCAACTCCGGAGAGTCTGGTTGTTCAGGCAGCAACTTCATCAGGTAGTAAATCGGCTTACCCTACTGTTCCACAGGATAGGGATGACAAGAGATATGACTCTATGGCAAAAAAAGTATTTTCTGCATGTAGCATGGCGTTGAAATGCTACTTGTACGCTCGCAAGGTTTAGCCACACACTTTGGGAGTGTGCTTCATCAGCGGCTGACTGCCTCCCGGAGGGAGAAGAAAGGGAAGCGTTTCTAAACCTCATTAAGGATGGTAAAGACGCGATGTGCGAATCCCTTCAAACTGGCATTGATTCTGCTGACAGCATCAGTAGGGCCATGGCGGCAAGTACAACAACCCAGAGATTTGCGAAAGTCTGGTTTTGCTCCAGATGTACAAAGCAGACTCTTGAATATACCCTTTGACGGCTCTTCTTTGTTTGGTAAGAAGGCGGATGACAGTTTAGAAAAACTACAAACATCAAAGGCAGCAGCAAAATCCCTGGGAGCTGCAATCCGTCAGACACCATATCGCCCCTCAGGAACCACTTGGAGAGGTAAGTCCTTTCGCTTCTATTCTGCAGTCGGAAGAGGCAGAGGACAGCCGGTTCAAAGGGATCAGAAAAGATTCACCCGAGGTGGACGGGTTAAAAATACAAAAGCCGCAGCAGCAGCAGGTGCCTCTTTACCCTCGGCATCTGCATCAGCCGCCTCCAAACCGCTCTGAGGACTCTCCTCACAAGACACCAGTAGGGGGCAGGCTAACTCAACATCTGACGGAATGGCAGGCTATTACGTCAGATGCTTGAGTATTGGAGACAGTTGCCCAAGGTTACTGCCTGCCTTTTCTACGCATCCCTCAGAGTCATCCACCGGGGAACAGCTCTCTGAAAGTTCCAGATCCGCTCGTCTTGCAGGAAATTGTAGACCTGCTAGAGAAAGGTGCCATAGAACCGGCACCTGTAGCGGAGAGGAACAAGGGCTGGTAACTCCCCCTACTTTCTCATACCGAAGAAAGATGGAGGACTGAGACCTATCTTGGATTTACGAGAATTGAACAAGTTCGTCAGGAAGGACAAGTTCAAGATGGTAACCCTCTCTCAGATCCTTCAGGCCCTCCAGCTCCAGGACTGGCTGGTATCTCTGGACCTCCAGGATGCTTATTTCCATATGCCAATCCATCTCAAACACAGGAAATACCTGAGGTTCGCAATTGCCGGCTCTCATTATCAATTTTGAGTTCTGCCATTTGGGCTGACCTCTGCCCTGAGGGTCTTCACCAAGTTAATGTCGATAGTGGCTGCAAGTCTAAGGAGGGGAGGGATGCACGTCTACCCCTACCTGGACGATTGGCTGATCAGAGCTGTATCTCCGGAACAAGCTCAGATCCAGCTAGATTATGTCTGCCACTTCCTTCACAAACTGGGCTTCTCCCTCAATTTAAAGAAGTCACAGATTATACCATCACAGAGACTCCAGTTCATTGGAGCGGTCCTGGACACCTCCCTGGAAAAAGCCTCGCCACCAGAGGTGAGGGCTCAAGATATTCTGCAGATGGTCACCAAGTTTCAAAATGCCCAATGTCTCCCAGCCTTTGACTTTTTGAGGTTGCTAGGCCTCATGGCATCCTGCATCTTCCTTGTGCCAGAGGCTCGCCTGAGAATGAGATCTCTTCAATGGGCACTGAGAACTCGGTGGTCGCAATTCTCAGGGAGAATGACAGACCTTCTTCAGGTTCCGGACAAGGTGGCTCGAGACCTTCAGTGGTGGGCCTGCCAGGAAAAAATCTTGAAGGGAGAACTGTTTTGGCAACCATGGCCGGAGATAACAGTAGTCACAGATGCCTCACTCACGGGGTTGGGACCCAACACCAACGACTTGACCATCAGTGGTCGTTGGTCTCCATCGGAGTCCAGACTACATGGCAACCTGTTAGAGCTGAGAGCAATCAGACTGGCGCTGAAGGCTTTTCTGCCATCTGTACAGGGGAAAAATGTCCTGATAATGACGGACAACACAGTGGCCATGCACTACCTCAACAAAAGAGGAGGCGTATGATCACTGCCACTGTGCAGAGAGGCAATGCAGCTCTGGTTTTGGGCAATTCAAGAAGGAATCTCTCTATCGGCAGTTCACCTAGCCGGAGAGAAGAACTTGATGGCGGACGCTCTGAGCAGGCAGGGCACAGTCTCCCACGAGTGGGAACTAGCTCAGGAAGTTCTTCAGGAGATCTTCGCCCTTTGGGGAACCCCTCAAGTGGATCTGTTCCCCACCAGTACCAACAGGAAGTGCGATCTGTTTTGTTCAAGGGAATTTTCCCCGAGAGGAGCTCTAGGTGACGCGTTTGTAGTGTACTGGGAGTTTCCACTCCTGTACGCGTTTCCACCAGTCCCTGTCATTCCTCAAATGATCAGGAGGTTGAGAAGATTCCGGAGGACCATGATCCTAATTGCACCAGACTGGGCCAGGAGAACGTGATACCCGGACCTTCTGGACATGTCCATCTGCCCTCCAATTCGCCTTCCACTAAAGGAGAATCTTCTCTCACAGAAGGGAGGTCAGGTTCTCCATCCAGACATCAGAACCCTCAACCTTCACGCTTGGCTTCTGAAAGGTTGAGATACAAGGATTGGGACCTCCCTGATGACATCATGGAGGTGTTGCTTTCGGCCAGAAGGTCAGCAACAAAGTCTTTATACCGCTGCCGTTGGAACAAATTTTGCAGCTGGTGTAGAGAAGAGAATATCGACCCCTTTTCATGTGGTACACCAACAGTGTTATCCTTTCTACTCTATTTGGCAAATTCAGGCCTTCAAGTTGGCACTATCAAGGGCTATCTCGCACCGCTATCGATCTTCAAGCGCACTGCAGAGGAGCCATCGTATTTCAAATTACCCTTAGTAATACAATTTCTTAAGGGATTAACTAATGTCTATCCTCCAAGACCATTCCAAGTTCCCTTATGGGACTTAAATTTAGTCTTAAATTTCCTGATGGGTACTCCTTTCGAACCACTCCACTCTTGTTCGCTAAGATTTCTCACCCTTAAAACTGACTTATTAGTGGCACTAACAGCTGCTAGAAGGGTGAGCGAATTACAAGCTCTATCTTGTAAACCCCCTCATACAATTTTTCATAAAGACAAAGTTGTCCTACAGGTGAAGCCTAATTTCCTCCCAAAGGTGGTTTCTGAATTCCACATCACTCAGAAAATTACCTTACCTTCATTCTATCCTCCTCTCCATCCGGGGAAAGAGAAAGAAAGGCTACATAGGCTGGACCCAAGGCAGGCTTTAAGCTTTTACATC
Organism: Ambystoma mexicanum; assembly: GCF_040938575.1. NCBI lineage: Eukaryota > Metazoa > Chordata > Amphibia > Caudata > Ambystomatidae > Ambystoma > Ambystoma mexicanum. The sequence continues at coordinate 86,520,026 of NC_090936.1, read as the reverse complement.
AGCAGACTTGCTAGGATTAGGCAAGCAGGCCAACTGTTCGTAGGTTACTCAGGATACAAATTGGGACTACCGATAACAAAACACACCATTTCCAGATGGATTATTTTGGCCATTCTGGAATGTTACACACTAGCAGGGAAAGAGCCTCCTCAAAATCTTAGGGCTCATTCAACCAGGGGTATTGCAGCCTCTTCGGCCCTCGAAAGAGGGGTTCCGGTTCGAGACATATGTGCGGCTGCCACATGGTCGTCCGCACATACCTTCACAAGATTTTACAACCTGGATTCCTCCTCTAGTCAAGAGACTAGGTTTGGCAAAGCCGTATTACATTCTGTTCATTCCTAAAGGGAAACATGGCATTTTTACTCCCACCTCCAATTACACACCACTGCTATGGGAGTCTATCAAAGATAAGGAATACGTCAGAGGACACAATCCCTTCGGAGAACAAGTTACTTCTTACCTGGTAACTTTCTTTCGATTGGATGTTCCTATGACGTATTCCTTATCGCCCCTCCCATTCATCCCCGCAGTAATACTTCCCTTGTGGTTGCAGCTTATGCTCCTTCAAGGTCAATAACCAATTCATGCAGGACTTATCTTATGCTACAAAACGGAACTGAGCAACAGACGCTGTGCGTGGCTATTTATGGGCATGGTGACGTCGGCGCCGATACAGTGGCTGTCGAGGGACACCAACTCGACGGACGCCGATGCACAGCGCCCTCTACTGAGAAAAAAAATTCCGAGGCCAGCAAGCTGGAGACGAATTATCAAAGATAAGGAATACGTCGGAGGAACATCCCATCGAAAGAACGTTACCAGGTAAGAAGTATCTTGTTCTTCTTTGTGATCCCGTTTATGGCCCAATTCCTGAAAGGTCTTGTGAATAAGTTCCCATCTGCTCCCTTCGTGCTTCCAGGCTGGGACCTTAATTTGGTCCTAACCTTTCTCAAGGTGGCTCCGTTTGAGCCTTTACATTCATGCGCTATCCGTTTACTGATGTTGAAGACTGCTTTGCTGGTGGCAATTACATTAGCCAGATGGGTTAGTGAGTTTCAGGCCCTCCCTCTTGTGCAAACCACCATTCCACTGCTTTTTCAGGGAGAAAGTGTCCATTAGGGTATGACTGGATATTTTGCCCAAGGCGTCTCAGAGTTTCTTTTATCCCAGCGCATAGGCCTGCCTGTATTGTACCCAACACCAGAGGTTCCATACATTGTGTCCTTCGTTTCTATGCTGCATGAACATCAGACTTTAGGAAGGCGGACCAACTATTCATTGCCTTCTGTTGTCCAGAAAGAGCATGCCAGTGTCTAAACCGGTTCTAAGTGATTTTACGGAACCCAAAGTTTCGACTCCCAAAAGTTCAATCTTTTTTTAAGAAATGCATTTTAAATTTCCTGTAAATATATACGTGGGGGGAGACCCCCCACAGGTCCCCCACTTTACCCCTATATATTTTTTATATACTTTACTACCCCACATATATATACATATGCGGGAAATTGGGGGTCGAACTTTTGGGGTTAGGTAAAATTGTACAATACCGTCTAAACCAACCATATCCAGGTGGATAACCCTCTGCATTTCGGAATAGGGAAAGATATACCACTGAGCATCTGAGTCCACTTCATTAAGGGTGTGCCGGCTTCAGCACTGCAGAGAGGTGTGCTGGTAAGGGACATCTTCTGACCAACGTCACATCCATAGTCGATGACTGCTGCATCGAGTCAAGATGGATTGATGGCCGAGTTGAGGTGAACTACGCCTCCGTCAAAAGGTTTTCCGAGCAGCTGATGCTGGAAGTATATCCATCTGATGAGGAATCGGCAGGAGAAGAATCCCTAGATGGAACATTACTGGTAAGTAATTTCTCCTTGTTATGCTTGTCTGAAGCCCAAATAGCCCCTATCAGCCAACATCTTGATTTCAAATTCCTCCACCTCCTTATACCTGTTTCTTGTACAAAACGTACAACTAGTTCTTCTTGTTGGAACTATCTTACCAACATTGCCCTCTTACCTGGGGGGTTTAGACCTTTGAACTTAATGTCCCAAACTACACGTAACATAGGATTTTAATTTAAACCTCGGCGGATGGAGACTGGCCGGTCCTTGAGCATTCCGATATTGCAAACATTTGTATAACACAATCCTCTCTTAGATTGCTTCGTGGTGTGGACCCAAATCCCCATTATCCCTTCTCCCCACCTTTTGGCGTCTCTCCCATCACCCCTCTCCTATCATCCACCCTCCTACCCCTTCCCTTGTTGAGACGCTCTGTCCTAATGTCAGGGCCACACTGGTTGATGGTTCCTTCCCCAAATGACCACCCTCCCCACTCTTCCTCATACCTATATCTCTCAACCCCCGACCCCATCAGATGTGTCTCTTGTAGATAATCTGGGGGTGACCCGATACAAATGGAACCTGGAGGAATGCCTATTGGGCACATACACTAGACCGGCCAAACTCAAGCACCTCGCCAGACTAATGGACATTATGTGTATACTGGCAAAGAGGACAATTGCAATGTCCTGGAAGAAAACAGCTGGGCCCCAACAGAAAAGCTGGCACACTGAGCTGAAACGCTGGGTACGAGCAGAAATAACGGCTTGGGAGGACAGTGTAGCCAGATCTACAGACAACTCGAGTATGACCCTAGAGGCCTGGAAAGAACTCACAGACTCCCTGTTTTACCCCTCAGATGACAAGCCCCCATGAACTGGAATAAATCCACCGAAAGCGGACCTATTGTTAATTTGTTAATGTTTTATGCTGAAATGCTCATTATCCTCAAATCACGGACATATTTAGTGTCCTGTAACTGTAATAAATAATAGATGCCAATAAACAAATTTGAAAATAAATCAGATGTGTCTCTTGTGGCACCCCCACCCATCGACTCGCTCATTGTGCCCTCTTGGGCATTCCTCTTGGGGGAGGGGGTGTTCAGTCTTCTGAATGTCTGCCCCCATTCCCTCTTTCCTCTGCCCCCCCACCCCAAGCTTCATGGCCCCAGGGGCCTGCGGGATCCATTACATTGTTTCTGGTCCAGGGCGGCCTCTAAGGAGGTGTCGTAGAAGTGAGTCAAGGTGCCCTCTGCTGCCTCGTTAGTGGTGATTCGGTATTCTTCACTCCCAACCTTGAAGCTCAGAGCAAATGGGTACCCCCACCTGTATTTCACTCTGCAGTCCCTCACCCACATCGCCAGAGGTTTGCACTCTCTCTGTTGCAGCAGAGTAAAGGTAGGATGACAGATCTTGGTAATGTTAAACTGCGAAGTTTAGGTCAGTGTTTCCTGGTTCTGGTCAATATGTACAATTTGTCTTTATAGAAGTGCCACTTAGCTAGGATTGAACATGGCCCTCAGGTGGGCCTCCAGCTCAGTGGATTCTATCAAAAGGCCTTCTCTTCTTTCCCATCTTTATCAAAGAAGGTCTTCAATATTAGCTTGACTTATCTGCTCCAATCCCTGGGGACTTTTAACTTTCTCGTACTGCCAATACTTTCCAAGTCTTCTATCTTTAGAGACATATTGCATTCTCAGACTTCTAGATCCTTTTATCCATGCATCCAGTCTCATTTCCATTACCTCTGCCGCCATTTGGTTATTTTCCAACGCCTCAAATTTCTCCGTTTTTATCCACCTGGCCCTTTTAACTCGTTCAGGGAAGCATTGATGTCCCCTCTCATGGATCTGATTTCCTCAAGGATCGTGTTAATGTCTGCTCTGGTCGCGAGTGCCTACTCTGGTAGTTGCTGCCCTGCCATCCCTGTCTCAGTATCTATGATTCCTCCCTCTGTTCTCTTGCCTTAATCTGTGAAGGCTTGCCACCGATTGACTCAGAGACATCTTATATGGGATCAGCCTACGCAGTGTTTGAACTGTGGAGCACACCTGCCCCACCGTGTCCAGGCAGTGCAGGGATCACCTACTTTGGCCTCCCTAGACTCAGCCCTGCCAGTTTGCATATGTGGTGGGATGCGTTAATTCCTCCCGTGGGCCAGAGCAGGCCTGTACCAGCTTCACTGCAATAAGGATGCACCAGGCAGCTCTGCACGGGTTAGCAACCAACGCTAGGCTCTTACAATGGGCAGCCTTGTCCCTTAGGTTTGACTTATATCCCCTTGTGCCTCCCGCTGGGGAGGAGGGACAGTTGACTCTCTCAGTCCCTCCTTAAGACTTGCGCTTAGAGTGCTGAAGCTGCCATACTGCGTGTACCTGTACCATCCTTGCCTTTTCTGCGAGGCTAGCTCAACTTCTTTCTGGCATGCGGTTCGCTACCAGGAGTCTCCACTCTTCGCATCTGCTGCTTGAATTACTTGGGCCTGCAACTCTTCTATTATTACTTCTTCCAGCAAGGGAGGGGGGGGGGGGGGGGAGACGTTGAATGGTTCTCCGACAGTGGTCTCCTCTGGATGGCTCCTACCAGGCCTCATGATTGCTGGCCTCTCCCGCAACTGTTCAGTGTTCAGCCTCGGCAGTCGCGCTTTATGCTGCCACTCTCTCTCACATCTATGGGCCCGTTTCTCTCTGACAGATGCTTTCCCTTGTGTCTCAGTCTCTACTGTCGCAGTTCCAAAACCAAAGCACTAATTTCCTGGATTCATGGGGTGTGTGGGGGTTTACTTGCTTTTCATCTCTCTCCTCTGCGTTACAGCACAATATATGGGTTTCAGGAGTATACAGAGGCACAGAACGCTCAGGCATCTATCTTGCCTGCCCCCCTGGTGGTCTCCGTAAGTGGATATTTTTGATTATACTCCCTTTATGTACACTGCTAGCATGGAAAAAATGGAATTTGTGTGATTCCAAGATGGCCGCTGACAGAAGCTCCTGAGCCCGTTTCCACTTAATAGTGGTTGAACTACCCCCGGAATGTCATAATAGTGTGCAGTGACGAGCTGAAAGGAGAGCAGGATCTCCCCCCTCACTCCCCCACTGTGGGATTCAAAGAATTCGAGAGCGGGGACAGTAAAGGAGCACAGTGGAAAAGGTCAAACTGCAAGATCTCACTGTGGTAGACACAGAGAGAGGACGAGGCACTGCCTTGGAGGGAACGCTCAGACCAGTAAAAGGCAACTGGAATCCGCAATAGAGAAGGAAGGATCCCGACCGTGGCCCCTCGGTGCATTGGGCACAGCACAGCATGATTGCAGGACAAGAACATCTGGGAAAGATGTCCAAATCCAAAGGCAGGATCCCCAACAGGGGGGTATACGACAGGAACTCTTCCCACTGTGGGCACCAATTGAAGAAAGGGACTCAGGCAAGAACACGCTGGCACTGACGGACAGCAGGGACCACACGGAAATAGAACAGGCAGCCCCTGTGGCTAGGCAGGACTTCCACAATGACATGTCACTCCAGGTGACCCTCACTAAAGCACTCCATAAACAGTCCCAGTTAATGTGCACTGACCTCAGCACAGCCTTGGTGGAAATAATACAGGAGGTATGCCAACTGGGAGAGAGGAAGGGTATCCTCGCAAAGGGCCTCCTGGAGGTGGCTAGAGATGCCACTGCCAGTAGCAAGGCAATAGAACGACTGAGGGTTGCACCCCAAAACTTATAAATGCATATGGAGAACAGGTCAAGAAGGATCAACATAAGGGTTAAACAGTTGCCGGAATCGGTGGAGGATAGAGATCTGAAGGGGGTGGTACAGAAGATTTTGGCTGGCTTGATAGGAGGAGCAAAAACAGAAACAATAGAGTTGGACAGGATTCATGGAGTGGAGTGGGTAGGCTAATGAAGGGTCCCAATGCAAGATTGAGGGACGTCTTTGCGGCATTAAACAGCTATGGTCAAAAGGAAACAGTCTTGCGAGGGAGCAGGAATCAGTATTGTAAAATGACCACTAGATCTACATATGCCAAGACTTGGCAGCGAGCATCCTCCTCAAGAGACGGCTTATGGGCCCTATAGTTAGACTTGGCAAAGCGGGGCATACAATACAAATGGACCTTCCATTTCGGACTAATGTTTAAATGGGAGGAGACACAAAGGTGCATCGTGTCCCCACAGGAGGGGGCTGACATTCTATACTTGGACATGGGCCAAGATTGGCAGGGAGAAAGCTTCCCCCCAAACCGGAAAATCGTTCAAGGCCCGGGCCATGGGAATGGGCTACCACAGGGGAGAGGCGCAGAAGGAGGGCGACACTACAAGGCCTGCGCCCAAAACAAGGAGAGGAAGGCAAAGTAGGGGACGGGGTGGATGGATAACAGAGGGCATGACACGCCTACAAGAAGCATCAACAAGAGGTGGTTGTGGACATATTCGTTTGAACATGGGCAGAGGAGCACAGGACGACGATTCATCTTGGAACCAATAAGGGTGGGTAAAACCGGGGAGGGTTTGGGGGGGAAGAGTCTGGGCAATTGAGTTTAATGGTGGGATGTATGTGGGACATCCTGAAGTTGGGAGGGAGGTAGACGGGTTTATAGGAAATGGGGACGAATCCAGGGGTGGTGACGGAGGGCTGAGGTTCGGCAATGTGGAGAAAGGGATAAGGGGACACCAGAAAGGAGAAAGGGCCTGGGGAATTATGGGCTATCACATCAGAAAGGAGGCAGGGGAAAGCATGGTTCATGGACAGTCACTCAATTTCAAATGGTCTACACATAATGTGAGAGGGTTGAATACCCCACTCAAGAGGAACAAATTGGAAAAATTCACTAGGATGTCTGAGCGTAGACGCATCTCCTGAAGAAGGACCAGGCCAGGCTAAAACTGTGGGCTTTTCCCCAGATATTTCACGCATCGGGACCAACAAAGTCAGGGGGAGTTGCATTGGCTATTAGGAATAGTCTAGAGTTTAAGGTATCAGGAACCAAGGGGGATAAAGGAGAAGATATCATAATAGTGGAGAACCACAAAGGCACCGCATACACACTGGCATCAGTATATGCCCCCAATACCGGACAGGAGTCCTTCTTGAGGGAATATGTTGAAAGGATTTGCAAAGGGACACATTGTCCTAATGGGAGACTTCAACCTGGCATGGTAAAGGAATCCGGATACATCCGGGAGAGGTACAAGCGGTAGCATTTGCTGCATTACAGGAAAAGTTTGAGAGTCTGAGGCTGCGAGATGTATTGGGGGGTGGGGGGCTGGAGAGGGACGGTTACACATTCATGTTAAGTGTTCATGGAACACAGTCTCGAATCGACTATATTTGGGTATCGGCTGGATTGATGGGGGCAGTAGAAGATGCAGAGGTGGGACCCCTGGGAATCGCTGACCATAAAGTGGCACAATGACGATGAATTTATGAGGCCGCACACCAAGGGAGTGGAAGTGGAGGGTCCCGGGGGAATGTGACCCAGTCATAAGGGAGGATCTGGAGGGGAAGATAAAGGCCGCCTTCGAGCAGAATAAAATAACCGATAAGGGGGAAAGCATCCGATGGGACGCATTCGAGGCTACAATAAGGGGGGAATTTATAGCTGCAAAAGCGCAGAGAAAGAGACAACGGAAGGCCCTCGAGGTTCACCTTGAGGAGGAGGTCGATGAAGCGAGGAGACGGGTATGGGAGACCCTCTCTAAGAAAGCACTAAAGGCCTATAGACATGCAGTAGGACAACTAGGTGTCCTAAGGACAAAGGGACCTGAGGGAGCATTGCTTTTTGTCCGACAAAGGTTCTATGCAAAGGCAGACATGCTACTGGCAAGGCTACTGATGGGTCAGCTGGTAGCAAAATAATCGAGGCAGTGAAGGATGAAGCAGGGACCCACCACTCCCGTACGGAAGAAATACAGGTGTGTTTCGCTAACTAGTACACCACACTATACACATCACAAGACCCCCAGAGACAACAACAAATAGAATTCCTGGAGGGAATACAACTCCCTAGGGCAGAAGAGGGCATACAGGAGAGTACAAAGGAGGAGGTGAGGAAGGTCATAGCGGGTCTTCCCCCCCCACCCCCCCAAATAAGGCACCAGGACCCGATGGCTTTACAGTAAATATTTATAAAAAATGTGCAGCAGTTCTGTTCCCACACCTGACAAATCTATACAATAGCTTCAAAGAGACTGGGTGCATCTCACCCACCATGGAAGAAGCCAAAATAACTTAAATCCCCAAGCCCAACAAAGACCCTACTAAGTGCACCTCACATAGACCGATAGTGCTTATAAACACAGACGCTAAAGTCTATATCAAAATTCTGGCCAAAAGACTAGAGGGGCATCTCCCAGACCTAATTCACCAGGACCAGTCAGGTTTTGTGTTAGGCAGGCAGACCGCAGATAACATCAGGCGGTGGCCCATTTGATCGAGAAAGCCCAAAAAAACTCCATCCCATCGGTTCTGCTCACCTTAGATGCAGAGAAGGCAATCGACTGAGTGGAGTGGTCCTTCCTGTTCAGAGTGATGGAGAAAACAGGCCTGGGTGGTAATTTCTTAAGAATGGTCCAAGCGAATTACAAAAACCTGGTAGCTTGCTTTTCGATTAATGGATCCATGTCTCACCCCATTAAACTAAGTAGAGGGACAAAACAGGGGTGCCTGCTCTCCCTCCAACAATACGGAATTTATTTGGAACAACTATTGCAAAGCATACGGTAGTCGGGGAAGGTACATGGTATACCCTTTGGGGGTCAGCAGCATAAAGTAGCAACCTTTGCGGAAGACATGCTTCTGTCACTCACCAGACAGAAAGAATCAATAGCGGCATGTGGGGAGATACTGAAGGGTTTTGGGGAGGTGTCAGGGCTCCGAATTAACTTTGACAAATCGGAATTGCTTAATCTCACAGTAGGGGCTAGGGAGATGGAGGAATCTTCGGGTCGCCTGGATGGGCAGGATGGCAGCAGTTAAGGTGGTCACACTCCCCGTTTACTTTATTTATTTCAGGCAATCCCACTGGGCATACCATCTGTGTTTTTTAAAGAACTAGAGAAGGTGTCTGGGAACTTCATATGGAGGGGCAAGAGGTCGAGGATCCATCAGCATCTATTGATGTCCCCTAGCAGGGAAGGAGGGATGGCACGCCCACATTTCCAGCAGTACTATGAAGCAGCACAATTGCGGATCATCCGAGACTGGTTCACAAAACTATCGGGCAAACAATGGGTGGCAATGGATCGGGCAGTGGTCCAGCACGATCTAAGGGAAGTCCTGTGGTTACTTTAACAACATAGACCAAAGCATTTGTACCCAAGTGCTATACCCAAGCTAGTAGCTAACACATGGGATAAATTAGTGGGGAAATATGGGATTACGTCCTCCCCCCTTCCCCCTTTACTCCCATCTTCAACAACATGGACTTCACCCCATGTAAGGAAAGAGGGGCCTTTGGCCAATGGCAGGAAGGGGTATGTAGGGATTTGAGACATGTACCAAGGCACAACCATCAGATTGTTAGTAGAATGTAAACAGGGGTTCAGGGTGGACTAGAGAGCAGATTTGTTATTTTCAATTACGGCATTGGCTGATGAGCAAAGAGATTAAAGCATTGGCCACCCGACAACTAACTCCATTTGAAAAATTCTTGATAACATGATAGGACTAAGGGCCTGGTTTCCAATGTATATAAGGTACTGGATGATGCCATTCCTCGGGCAGCATGATCATATATGGCGCGTTGGGAAAGGATAATCGGGAGGGAAATTAGTAGGGAGGAATGGGAGAGATTGTGGAGATTGATAATAAAAGTGAACAAGGCATCTCAATTACAGGCAGCTTGGTATAAGATACTGTGTGGTTGGCACTACACCCCAGCCCGCCTCCATAAGATCTACCCCGAAACGTCCCGGGATTGTTGGAAAAGATGTGGGGTCCCATATATGGTGGAAATTCCCCAAATTGAACCGTTTTGGAAGGAGGTGCGGGAAGCATTGGGACAAGCTTTTGGGGAGAAAGGTGAAAGTTCCCTGGACCTGATTTTGCAAGGGTTGGGTGGAAGGGCAGAGGAGGGAGAAGCAAGTGGGCAGATCAAGGCACGTATAGTACTAACCTTGGGATCAATGACTCATAGCCCAAAGATGGAAAGGAGCAGTGGTTCCCACCACACAGGACTGGCTCCACAAAATATGGGAGCTAGTGGTGTTGGAATGGGCTGCCTATGCTACGAACAATAGCGTGCCCAGATTTGCAAGAGATTGGGGGTGGAGGGGTCCTGACTTTTTTGAAAGACGATTACAGCACCCATTGGTGCCCCCAGTGCCTGAGACTCTTGGACTTAAGCTGAATGAAATCACACGAAAAGGACCTCACAAGCTTTAAGAGGCACCAGGGATCTGTGAGGGGTGCAGGGGAAGAGAAGTTGGGGCAGGGGGAATGGGGATAGAGGGTGGGGGGAGTTGGTTGGGGAAAGTATACTCTGTTGTAAAACCAATAAAAAGAAATAAAAAAAAAAGAAAACTAGCATTTGCCTTAGTGGGTTTTTGGAATAGCCCTGTAAGTAATGTACGATTCCCCACTATAATTTGACTTTTTTCTGTAGCACAGAGAATGTAGTTCGAGGTACTTGGTTTTCTTTTTGGTTTTAATGTCATCCCTGTCTGTGCTACTCAAATTGTACCAATTCCTCTGATACTCAAGATGGACCATAACGACTTAGATGTTTGCTTGACCAAGGAACCAGCAAGTGCCTTTCCCAAAGGGTGCTTCTTCTCAGAACTTCGACAGAAGCCATGCACCTTTTGCACACCTTTCTGTTGTAAGCTATGCTCTGCATGCCACATTCCTAAAACATTGTCTGCCAGGCTTCCCAATTCAATTACCATTTTCCAGAAGCCTTTGCTTAAGATGCCTGCTTTTTGTTTTTCACACCTGGAAGGGGGATTACAGGCCACTGACTCTGGAGCAACCTTGTTTTTTTATGTAATATATTACCTTTATGTAGTCGGACTCTATGTATTGCCTTGGACACCCCCTCCTCCCCACCCTTAAGTATGAAACTAGGGCTATACATACTATCCTGCGCCCCAGTAGGTCTATGTACAGTATTGTCTCTTAGTGCACTGTTCCTTTGCTGTAAAGGACTACTTGAATGCATTCTGAACTATATGAATAAGTGAAGCCTAATACGGATTTCACTGTTCTGAAGCAGAGTTCCTAACCAGTCGTGGTTAATTGAAATGGGCACTGCCATGAATTATTTTAAAATACTGACGCAATTACCAAAGCCTTCTTGGAGAACACCAACACACTTGTATAAATATATTGCATAGTCCCTAAAGTCAGCCCTCCAGTTGGCACCTGGAGACAGCAATCCTTCCTACTGCCTCAGATGAGGCATGGCTCCTTTTACAAAGTATAGACTTGACTGACCACTGCAAGACATGAGTAATGCCATTTTAAAATCCTATTTGTATCCCCTTTCAATCAGTCTATTATTTTTATTTTCCTTCTTTAGTTTGTTTCTCCATTTTCTTTCTTCCTTCCATCTCGTTTAGTTTCTCTTTCTTTATTGTACCATTACGCCTTTTGTTTCATTCAATTTCCCTTTTCTCTCTCGCGGTCTGCCTTTCTCTATCTAGTCCTCTTTCTGTTTGCACTATCATTGCCTTTTCCATCTTTTATTTTGTTCATTCCTTATTTATCTACTTCATTACACCTTTTTTCATGTCCCAATTGCAGATTTCTTTTTTGTTTCAATTTAGCTTTTTTCTCTTTCATTTAATGTATTTCCTTTTTCCACACATCATTACCTCTTGCTCTTTCTGTTCCGTCTTTTGCCTTTTTTCCTCTTAGCTTTCATTTCGTCCCTTCTTTCTATGTTCTTTCTTATCCCTTTTCATTCATTCCATCTTTGCACCAATCCTCCTATACTTACATGTGTCCTTTCTTCCAGCTTTACTTTTCCTCCGATTTGCATGTCTTTCTCTTCACCCATCTCTACCCATCTTTCTTTAGTTTTTTTATTGCTAGCTTCTTTTTTAACCACTCTTTTTCAAGAAAATACAAGCTCCACTATATTTAACTTTCTTCATGTTGTCATATGTGCATTGATATGAGATCTAACAAATCGGCATTTGTGCTTTTTTTTTATTATTTAAACGAGAAGAGAAACCTTACTTCCAAGCCTCTTAATATCATGCTCCGAGCAATCACATATCGACCCTTCGGGGGTTAGTGGGACTGGAAGCTAGGAAGTCCGTGCACTACTCAATCTTCAAATAAAATAATGTCTTGGAGGATTACTCTCTAAGGGCCCTTAATACATAGCATAATTCACAGTGTGATAAACCTTTCATGTTAGTCCATTAGTTATTTCTCTGTCACTTTCTTTAACTCTCTTATACGTCAAATATTTTGAGAGTGCGTTTTAATGGTCACAAATAGATCATTTTGTGAGGCTGATGGAGATATTGTTTTATTTGCCTTTTGGAAAGCCTTCAATGATGATGGAGGAGGGGCTCTGAATGATATTCTGGTATTACTTTACCAGAACCGTATAAATGGTAGAGAAAGCAACATACTGGCCCTCATTAGGACCCTGGCGCTAAGTGTTTAACGGCGCCGTAAAAGGCTGCAGCACTGTTAAACACTTAGCACCTTACTACGAGATCCCTTTGCGGGAGCCGACCTGAATGGCTGGTCTAGACCAGCCGTTAAAGTAGGGACCCGCAAAGAGACCTTGGTGCTAAGTACGGTAGCGCAATTTGCGGTACCATACTTAGCGCCTTCCCCAGTCCCATTGAGCCCTATGGGGCAAAAATGGGAATGGAGAAGGGCCAATGTTCAATGGGGAATTACCGCCCCGCCAACCTTGGAATGGGGTGGTAATTCCCCATTGAACATTGGCGGACTCGTTACGATACCGGCACCAACCATGGTGCTAATAGCGCCATGGTTTAGCGCCAGTATCATAATGAGGGCCACAGTTTTGAATTATCAGGCCCCCCCAACCCCGACTTCATATGGACGTTTCCATATAGAGTGAGTTATGGTATATGCTTCTTTAGTTAAGGACCTACATTACAAAGGTCCAACAGAACACATGTTCACCCAGGTGATGGATGGAAAGGGGTGTAATAAATAACTAATGGGAAAGGATTGTGCTAATGTGTGAACCGTTGATTGTGTATTACACTTCCATCAGATGCAATACTTTGATCATTCATTTTATTCTATCTTAGAGGAGGATGGACACTTTGGTATGGCTCATGCCTGATCATAATATTTAAGGCACAGGAAGTTGGTTTTAAAAATAAATAGCCAATATTTCTGTTTGATTTGTCATATTCTCAAATGCATTATCCACTAGATGTTTCCACACAACAACTGGAGGTAATGTTGTGTTTTTCAATTATAGGAAGGCAAGAAACCAGGAAAAAGCAAGTAGGAAATTAACGAAAAAAGGGAAAATTAAATAAATGGAAAGGAAGAGAGTAAAAAAAAGCAAGGCAGCAGGTAAGCGCTAAGTGAGAGAAAGGAAAAGGGAAACCAGAAAGAAATTGAGAGAATAAGGAAAGAAATGAACAATTAATTAACAGAAAACAAGCAAGAAAAAGAAAAGAGGGTCAAAATAACATTGAGTTCAGTGATCAAAGTGAGAGTTCAGTTATCAAAGTGAGCGGGAACAGTCAGGAGCTGTCCCATGACTTATTTTTTTCCATTTACCATTCCTCTACTTTTTGCGACATATTCACTATTCTATATAGAGGATTTGTCCATTCATGTCACTGTGAAATTGTAAAGGTGTAATAGGAGCCTTAATTACAGGACCACAGTTCCACTACTTTTTTTGGTACACTTCTACCACCGATTGTCACAGAAGTCTATACCAGTAGCTCCCAAAAGCCTCAAGCTCAAACGACCAATCACTCTCGCCCCTGCCCCGATCGCTTGCAGAATGCTTCACTGCTTTGTTTATGGTATTGAGTGGCGTTTCCAGACTGCCCGCTTCCCTCATCTCACAATCCCCTCATCATTGTTGCACACGTGCTGCAATGAATCTATAGGACTGCAAACAGAGGGGCGGCTGAGATTCATAGTGGCAATATGCAGAGGGCCAGTGGAACGAGTGCAGAGAAGACACCAGGTTGTTTTGTTTGCTATACATTTTTATCATGTACTGCTATGACTTCTATTTCTTTGTGATAACTTTCATACATTTTTCTATGCCATTTTATAATTTGCCATGTGTGGTTTCATGATTGTCTTTGCCCCCAACAAGCTGCCTGCCCATTTATACCAAATAATCCACTCACACACAGCAATTGCACACCCCTCCCAACAGACACTACAATTCTACAACCAACTTACATGCCCACAGCCTCGGCCAATGCACCCTATCACCACAGACTAGAGGCCCCCTTTGGGGAGACGCACCTTTTCACTTGTAGTAAATGCTCTGGTTCCTTTACAAAAGTTGCACCTTCTACATGTCTCGTTGCAAAGACACTGAATGCTCTGCCATAAAGGTGGTATGTGTCTGGGGTGAAATTGTGAATTATGGGCGTGACAAATATATTATCTATCACCCCTTGGTCAGTAGAAATAGTTCTCCTACAATACAGGCCAACAGTCTGCTGTTCATCTTCCCAAGGGGGTGCAGCCACAAGTAAATTTTGCAGGTCCATGAGGGGTTTCCTAGAGCTGCTGAGGTATTTGACCTCTGGCTTTCCAATTGTGGGGAAAAGAGCAAGGACTGCCAAAAGATAATTCAAAGCAAACAAACAGTTGGTTCCAAAATACAGAGGACAAAGTGCACACCAAACAAACTTCTTCAGAAAAACAGGGCTTAGTAGGTCAAGATCTGAGAATAAAACACAGCTAAAAATCAAGACGCGACACAGACTAGATGTAAAACACAGTATTTGTTATATACACACACCTATTGTGCAAACATACATCGACAGGTCTAGCTTTTAGGAGTTTGGACAGAAGAACATTTTTGCAGCAATATCAGGGAGACAGTACTGTACATGATTGTATCTGTCTTGAATAAATCAAGAGGTTTGAAGTTTAAGAGACTGGAACCAGTTTTGTATTTGAAGGGATACCCTGCCAGTGTCTGTGCTTGCATGAATCCATTGTTCTCCATCACTCCTCTCATTCATTTGAGCTGAAGAAATAAAGAGCAATGATTAAATATAGGCAGTGTACGATTATCAACAACGCACAATTACATGAAAGGCACCCAAAGAATCACAGCATGGAATGCTACAGTTTTATTGCAACTATAGTTAATCTGGCAGGGATTCAGAAAGATTTCAAACAGATGCACAGTTCATACACCGATTGGTGAGCGATGGCAAGAGCACACAAAAGAACTTCTAAACTGTACTCATTATATTGCTTGGCTTCCCTTTCACGGATATAGTGAGCTCCTCTTATGCTAACATTTCAGAGCTTTTTATTAAGTCCTCTAGAGGGGTTCAAGGACGACAAACCTTAGTGTGTTCAGACAGGGTTTTCCTCAAGTCAAGTTTATCCAAACTCTCATGGCTTGAAACGTGGCAGAGCAGTTTGGAGAAGATAAATACTATACAAAATTCAAATGACACATACACAGAGACAAGTATGTACCTAAATTCAAATGACACATACACAGAGACAAGTATGTACCTAAATTCAAATGACACATACACAGAGACAAGTATGTACTTTATCATGAATAGTGTGTCTATGGGCCACTTGAAGGCTCTGCCAACAATCCACATTGCATTATTTACAGAGATAAAGTACCAATTCTGCCCTTGCTTATTATATGTATAGGAGTTTGGCAATGCACATTTGTTTTTGTTACACTCTTTACATAAAAGCTGCACACTACAGAAAGGTAAGTACACAATATTAGCAATGAGTAGCAAACAGTAACAGTGTCCAAAAGAGATAAACAAAACACAGTTTAAAGTGATGTTATACTGTTTGTCACGCATATATCCAGTTTGAAACCTGTAACTTGTGGCTAACACAGAAGGCCTGTACAAATAAAAGTAAATAAAATTTGGGATAGTGTCCCAAGGACTCAATCAACTAAAACAGACCTCTACGCAACTGCTCAGCTAAGTAATACTTAGACATTAATGCAGGCAGTTCAAAAAGCGTGGTCCATAGCAAAACATGGAACAAATTCAATAATCCGCTCAAATATATACTAAAAATATTAATACCTTTACCAGTTTTTTTAATCCCATTAAATTATTTCTTTTCAGAAGCAGATGTTACAAATGAGAATAATCATACCTCCAATACTTAACAGTTTAGCATATACCCAAATCAATTGTTCCAGCAATATGCTTATCCAAACCTTCACTAATACAGCCACTAAACTCGATTTATTCCCCCATTCCCACTCTCTCCCCTCCCCAATTCCCAAAAATGGTACTAAGAAATTTCTTTATCATCCCCCTAAGCGACTGTACCAGGTCACATAACTAATTATTCCAATAAGGTAGAACATCCAATTAATCAACATTAATTCAGTTCTTTCCCTTAGTTCCCCGCCTCAAGCCTTTCACCTTACCATCTGAGGCTTCGTTTTTAGGTGCCACGCGCGGACCAAAAGGGAAACGACTCTTATTTCCAAATTGCTGTTCACGTTGTTTAGCAAGGCAGTTATCTTTTCCATTTGGTAATGTGCCTTGGCTTTATTAATCAATTCCTGTCTTCTAGGTGGCCTTGGCGACTTCTGATTTTGAGGTATTTATAAGCGCGCACACAACAAACCGAATCGTATCCTGGCGCAGATGGAACAAGAAGATGACACTCAGATGGCCAGAAAGACCAACTAGATAGACAGAACTATACAGCAAACAAAGATAGTCATAATAACAGCTTTATTTAAAGAGATGAGTTTTAAGACCTGCTCTAAAGGTCATCAGGGAGTTGGCTTGTCTCAGATATAACGGAAGACTATTCCACAATCTGGGCCCCGTCACTGAAAAGCACCGATCTCCCCTAGACCTGTACTTCATCCTAGGAATTACAAGAAGGAAATGATCCTCCGACCTGAGAGTGCGAGTGGGTTGGTATCGTCTCAATTTATCTATCAAGTATGCTGGTGCAATATCGTGCAGGCATCGATAAACCAAGCAGCCAATCTTAAATTCAATCCGATCTTCGACTGTCAGCCAGTGTAGTGACCGACGAAGACCGGATGTGTGAGTATTTTTGGGTACACCAAAGACCAGTCTGACTCCAGCATTTTGTGCTTTCTGGAGACGATGGATTTGATTACTTGGTGCTCCGGCCAGAAGACCATTACCTCCACGTCCACTCTTCCTCGTCCCAGTACTTACCTCATGAGGCACCCGCCTCCGACACAGGACCTTCTTCTATTTCTTCTTATTTCTATAACTCCTCCCCCACACCCACGTCACTTAGTTTAATTTTTCCTGCCTCCGGCAGGTTGGGCTTGTTTTTTCTTCCCGGCGCGGGGCGCTGGGGAGCTCCGAATGCTGGCCCCCTGATGGGGCTGTGTGGCGGGGCCTTCGGCTCCTTCAGGTGTGGCAAGACTCCTGGGTTCCCTGCGGGGCTTGGGACCCGGTTGAGTCAGGCTGCCTTGCCTGGTTTCTGCTGGGCTTTGGCCAGCGAAGGGCATCGTGGCCCGGGTTCTGGGAGAACGGACCCGGGTTCAGGTAAGGAGAAGGGGGGGCATGTTTTTCCTGTTGCATGGCCATGCTCCATGGGCGGCTGTGCACGGATTGGCGGCTCCTTTTTCTTGTTTGAGCCACGTGCTCCGGAGGAGGGTGGGCTCCTCTGATGCTACAGGCATGTTGCCATAGGAATTAATTGATGTTGTTCCTATTGGTTATTGTTCTTTCTGGCCTCTAGAAAGGATTGTGCTAATGTGTGAACCGTTGATTGTGTATTACACTTCCATCAGATGCAATACTTTGATCATTCATTTTATTCTATCTTAGAGGAGGATGGACACTTTGGTATGGCTCATGCCTGATCATAATATTTAAGGCACAGGAAGTTGGTTTTAAAAATAAATAGCCAATATTTCTGTTTGATTTGTCATATTCTCAAATGCATTATCCACTAGATGTTTCCACACAACAACTGGAGGTAATGTTGTGTTTTTCAATTATAGGAAGGCAAGAAACCAGGAAAAAGCAAGTAGGAAATTAACGAAAAAAGGGAAAATTAAATAAATGGAAAGGAAGAGAGTAAAAAAAAGCAAGGCAGCAGGTAAGCGCTAAGTGAGAGAAAGGAAAAGGGAAACCAGAAAGAAATTGAGAGAATAAGGAAAGAAATGAACAATTAATTAACAGAAAACAAGCAAGAAAAAGAAAAGAGGGTCAAAATAACATTGAGTTCAGTGATCAAAGTGAGAGTTCAGTTATCAAAGTGAGCGGGAACAGTCAGGAGCTGTCCCATGACTTATTTTTTTCCATTTACCATTCCTCTACTTTTTGCGACATATTCACTATTCTATATAGAGGATTTGTCCATTCATGTCACTGTGAAATTGTAAAGGTGTAATAGGAGCCTTAATTACAGGACCACAGTTCCACTACTTTTTTTGGTACACTTCTACCACCGATTGTCACAGAAGTCTATACCAGTAGCTCCCAAAAGCCTCAAGCTCAAACGACCAATCACTCTCGCCCCTGCCCCGATCGCTTGCAGAATGCTTCACTGCTTTGTTTATGGTATTGAGTGGCGTTTCCAGACTGCCCGCTTCCCTCATCTCACAATCCCCTCATCATTGTTGCACACGTGCTGCAATGAATCTATAGGACTGCAAACAGAGGGGCGGCTGAGATTCATAGTGGCAATATGCAGAGGGCCAGTGGAACGAGTGCAGAGAAGACACCAGGTTGTTTTGTTTGCTATACATTTTTATCATGTACTGCTATGACTTCTATTTCTTTGTGATAACTTTCATACATTTTTCTATGCCATTTTATAATTTGCCATGTGTGGTTTCATGATTGTCTTTGCCCCCAACAAGCTGCCTGCCCATTTATACCAAATAATCCACTCACACACAGCAATTGCACACCCCTCCCAACAGACACTACAATTCTACAACCAACTTACATGCCCACAGCCTCGGCCAATGCACCCTATCACCACAGACTAGAGGCCCCCTTTGGGGAGACGCACCTTTTCACTTGTAGTAAATGCTCTGGTTCCTTTACAAAAGTTGCACCTTCTACATGTCTCGTTGCAAAGACACTGAATGCTCTGCCATAAAGGTGGTATGTGTCTGGGGTGAAATTGTGAATTATGGGCGTGACAAATATATTATCTATCACCCCTTGGTCAGTAGAAATAGTTCTCCTACAATACAGGCCAACAGTCTGCTGTTCATCTTCCCAAGGGGGTGCAGCCACAAGTAAATTTTGCAGGTCCATGAGGGGTTTCCTAGAGCTGCTGAGGTATTTGACCTCTGGCTTTCCAATTGTGGGGAAAAGAGCAAGGACTGCCAAAAGATAATTCAAAGCAAACAAACAGTTGGTTCCAAAATACAGAGGACAAAGTGCACACCAAACTAACTTCTTCAGAAAAACAGGGCTTAGTAGGTCAAGATCTGAGAATAAAACACAGCTAAAAATCAAGACGCGACACAGACTAGATGTAAAACACAGTATTTGTTATATACACACACCTATTGTGCAAACATACATCGACAGGTCTAGCTTTTAGGAGTTTGGACAGAAGAACATTTTTGCAGCAATATCAGGGAGACAGTACTGTACATGATTGTATCTGTCTTGAATAAATCAAGAGGTTTGAAGTTTAAGAGACTGGAACCAGTTTTGTATTTGAAGGGATACCCTGCCAGTGTCTGTGCTTGCATGAATCCATTGTTCTCCATCACTCCTCTCATTCATTTGAGCTGAAGAAATAAAGAGCAATGATTAAATATAGGCAGTGTACGATTATCAACAACGCACAATTACATGAAAGGCACCCAAAGAATCACAGCATGGAATGCTACAGTTTTATTGCAACTATAGTTAATCTGGCAGGGATTCAGAAAGATTTCAAACAGATGCACAGTTCATACACCGATTGGTGAGCGATGGCAAGAGCACACAAAAGAACTTCTAAACTGTACTCATTATATTGCTTGGCTTCCCTTTCACGGATATAGTGAGCTCCTCTTATGCTAACATTTCAGAGCTTTTTATTAAGTCCTCTAGAGGGGTTCAAGGACGACAAACCTTAGTGTGTTCAGACAGGGTTTTCCTCAAGTCAAGTTTATCCAAACTCTCATGGCTTGAAACGTGGCAGAGCAGTTTGGAGAAGATAAATACTATACAAAATTCAAATGACACATACACAGAGACAAGTATGTACCTAAATTCAAATGACACATACACAGAGACAAGTATGTACCTAAATTCAAATGACACATACACAGAGACAAGTATGTACTTTATCATGAATAGTGTGTCTATGGGCCACTTGAAGGCTCTGCCAACAATCCACATTGCATTATTTACAGAGATAAAGTACCAATTCTGCCCTTGCTTATTATATGTATAGGAGTTTGGCAATGCACATTTGTTTTTGTTACACTCTTTACATAAAAGCTGCACACTACAGAAAGGTAAGTACACAATATTAGCAATGAGTAGCAAACAGTAACAGTGTCCAAAAGAGATAAACAAAACACAGTTTAAAGTGATGTTATACTGTTTGTCACGCATATATCCAGTTTGAAACCTGTAACTTGTGGCTAACACAGAAGGCCTGTACAAATAAAAGTAAATAAAATTTGGGATAGTGTCCCAAGGACTCAATCAACTAAAACAGACCTCTACGCAACTGCTCAGCTAAGTAATACTTAGACATTAATGCAGGCAGTTCAAAAAGCGTGGTCCATAGCAAAACATGGAACAAATTCAATAATCCGCTCAAATATATACTAAAAATATTAATACCTTTACCAGTTTTTTTAATCCCATTAAATTATTTCTTTTCAGAAGCAGATGTTACAAATGAGAATAATCATACCTCCAATACTTAACAGTTTAGCATATACCCAAATCAATTGTTCCAGCAATATGCTTATCCAAACCTTCACTAATACAGCCACTAAACTCGATTTATTCCCCCATTCCCACTCTCTCCCCTCCCCAATTCCCAAAAATGGTACTAAGAAATTTCTTTATCATCCCCCTAAGCGACTGTACCAGGTCACATAACTAATTATTCCAATAAGGTAGAACATCCAATTAATCAACATTAATTCAGTTCTTTCCCTTAGTTCCCCGCCTCAAGCCTTTCACCTTACCATCTGAGGCTTCGTTTTTAGGTGCCACGCGCGGACCAAAAGGGAAACGACTCTTATTTCCAAATTGCTGTTCACGTTGTTTAGCAAGGCAGTTATCTTTTCCATTTGGTAATGTGCCTTGGCTTTATTAATCAATTCCTGTCTTCTAGGTGGCCTTGGCGACTTCTGATTTTGAGGTATTTATAAGCGCGCACACAACAAACCGAATCGTATCCTGGCGCAGATGGAACAAGAAGATGACACTCAGATGGCCAGAAAGACCAACTAGATAGACAGAACTATACAGCAAACAAAGATAGTCATAATAACAGCTTTATTTAAAGAGATGAGTTTTAAGACCTGCTCTAAAGGTCATCAGGGAGTTGGCTTGTCTCAGATATAACGGAAGACTATTCCACAATCTGGGCCCCGTCACTGAAAAGCACCGATCTCCCCTAGACCTGTACTTCATCCTAGGAATTACAAGAAGGAAATGATCCTCCGACCTGAGAGTGCGAGTGGGTTGGTATCGTCTCAATTTATCTATCAAGTATGCTGGTGCAATATCGTGCAGGCATCGATAAACCAAGCAGCCAATCTTAAATTCAATCCGATCTTCGACTGTCAGCCAGTGTAGTGACCGACGAAGACCGGATGTGTGAGTATTTTTGGGTACACCAAAGACCAGTCTGACTCCAGCATTTTGTGCTTTCTGGAGACGATGGATTTGATTACTTGGTGCTCCGGCCAGAAGACCATTACCTCCACGTCCACTCTTCCTCGTCCCAGTACTTACCTCATGAGGCACCCGCCTCCGACACAGGACCTTCTTCTATTTCTTCTTATTTCTATAACTCCTCCCCCACACCCACGTCACTTAGTTTAATTTTTCCTGCCTCCGGCAGGTTGGGCTTGTTTTTTCTTCCCGGCGCGGGGCGCTGGGGAGCTCCGAATGCTGGCCCCCTGATGGGGCTGTGTGGCGGGGCCTTCGGCTCCTTCAGGTGTGGCAAGACTCCTGGGTTCCCTGCGGGGCTTGGGACCCGGTTGAGTCAGGCTGCCTTGCCTGGTTTCTGCTGGGCTTTGGCCAGCGAAGGGCATCGTGGCCCGGGTTCTGGGAGAACGGACCCGGGTTCAGGTAAGGAGAAGGGGGGGCATGTTTTTCCTGTTGCATGGCCATGCTCCATGGGCGGCTGTGCACGGATTGGCGGCTCCTTTTTCTTGTTTGAGCCACGTGCTCCGGAGGAGGGTGGGCTCCTCTGATGCTACAGGCATGTTGCCATAGGAATTAATTGATGTTGTTCCTATTGGTTATTGTTCTTTCTGGCCTCTATTTGAATGTGGGAGAGGCACGTTAGCAATTGTTTGTATGTGGAGCCTTGGTTCAGTGTGCAGGGGTCTTTGGTGAAGCAGGCTTCCTTGGTCACTGTTTTTGGGCTTACTCAACATGGGAAAACATTCTGCAAAGAGCAGGCATCTGGTCCTGTCTTCTTCTTCTTCGTCTTCCTCTTCTCCTGATTTACACAGAAAGAGAAAGAAGAAGGCTAAGCGTTTTTCCCTGACCAGAAAGGATTTGAAGAAGCTGCTTAAGCATCGTAGAGGGAGTCGCACACATGCTCATGGACACAAGCGCAGGCGTCTGTCTTCCTCATCCTCCTCTTCTTCTGGCGCTGAGTCATCGGCCTCTTCTTGTTCCTCTTTGGCTGATGCTGAAGGGAAGTATCTGGACAGAGAGGGAGTGGAGGAGGTGCTGGCTCAAGTTGGAGATTGCATGGGATTTTCAGAGCCCCTGGTGCCGGTGGAGGGGGCCGACCCTTCTATTCGCCAGTATAGGCATACACCTAGGAAGGGGTTGCCATTGGTTTCCGATATCCGGGAAAAAATCCTCCGGGAATGGCATGACCCGGAGAAGATTGCAATGCCCCGCTTCATGTCCAAACTTTACCCTTTGAAGGGCGAGACTTTGCTGTCTGATCCAGTTGAGGTCGACGTTATCCTCGCCAGCCTGGTGGGTCGCTCCTCTATGTCGGCCGAGGAGGCGGCCGTCCGGGATCCAGTGGACCGCCGAGTTAATTCCGGCCTTAAGAAGGTTCATGCAGGGGCGCATCTGGCCCTTCGAGCAAATATCTATGGTTCCTACACAGCTGAAACAGTGTTGAATGGTTTCAGGGAGTTGAAAAAGGCTGTCAATGAAGGCTCTGATTGTGCCCCTTTGCTTACAGACATGCAGAGACAGGTTGAGTTTTTGGCCGATCTGGCTTTTGATGGGGTGCGTGGTTCAGCCATGGCCATGGGGGCTGGTATATCTGCCCGGAGGCATTTGCACCTAAGGGACTGGAACACTGATGGGTCTCAGAAGGCGGCTGCCCTGAAACTTCCTTTCACTGGGTCCAGGCTTTTTGGTGATTGCCTTGAAGATAAGGTGCACAAAGTTTTTAGGGCGGACAAACATGCTGACAAACTTCGACGCAAGCCTCCTTCAACGGCCAAGAAATCTTCCTCTGGGGCTGGTCCAGTGACCAGCAGGTCTTTTCCTGGCTCCTCATCACATTCTTTTCGGAGGGCTAGGGGGGGTCGGGGTCCTCCACGCTCTTCACGTCCTGGCCCGGCACCTAAGTCCTGACGGTTTGGAATTGCCGGTGGGCGGGCGGCTCCGGCAGTTTTTTCCAGTATGGGAAAGGCGGTGTTCCGACTCATGGGTTCTGGACACAGTACAATGGGGGTATCGAGTGCATTTCCTGTCTCCTCCTATCCAGCATTGCATGGTTCGGACTGTGGTTCCCAGGTCTCGGCTCAAGAGGTTGGCCATGGACGCCGCGCTCTCCGAATTAGTGTTGAAGGCGGCCATCATGCCCGTTCCTCTCCCTGTGCAGGGTCAGGGGTTCTACTCACGGGTGTTCCTGGTCCCCAAACCTTCGGGGAAGTACCGTCTAATTCTGGACCTCAAAGCCCTGAACTGCTTCGTCCAAAAGGAACACTTCAAGATGGAGACTTTACAGAACATTCTTCCGATGTTAATAAAGGGGGATTGGATGACATCTCTGGATCTCCAGGACGCTTATTAC
The DNA here is from genome assembly GCF_040938575.1 of Ambystoma mexicanum. Lineage (NCBI taxonomy): Eukaryota > Metazoa > Chordata > Amphibia > Caudata > Ambystomatidae > Ambystoma > Ambystoma mexicanum. The sequence continues at coordinate 86,495,816 of NC_090936.1, read as the reverse complement.
CATGTGGCTCTCCGTCCCTGGCACATGCAGTTCTTCCGCTTTGCAGTGGGATCCCGACATTTTCAGTTCAGGGTGCTCCCGTTCGGACTGCGATCTGCCCCCAGAGTTTTCACCAAGCTGGTGGCTCCCCTGGTGGCGCACTTACATCTGCGGGGCATTCAGATATTTCCCTACCTGGACGATTGGTTGGTCAAAGCGTCCTGCCGGCAGACTGTCATTTCTCATCTCCGATTGGTCTGCCAGGCATTACAGGACTGGGGTTTCCTGGTCAACTGGCAGAAGTCCCAACTGGAGGCTTCTCAGGATCTAGTTTTCATTGGTGCACAGGTTTGCACCAGGATGGGGAAGGTGTTCCTGTCCCTGGAGAGGGTCCGTCGCTTGCTGACTGTTCTGGGCAGGGTTCTCGGGAGGCAGTATGTCCCGGCCCGCCTATTGCTGAAATTGCAGGGGCACATGGCTTCTTGCGTGTTTCTAGTTCCCTGGGCCCGTCTTCATCTACGCCCCCTGGTGTCCTACCTTCTCTCCCACTGGCTCCCTTCATCTCAAGCTTTCGAGGCTTTGATTCCGGTGTCTCTGGCGCTGCGGGTCTCCCTGCAGTGGTGGTTGAGGGTTCCGAAACTACGGGCTGGGGTGTCCCTGATCATTCCTCCGGTGACCACACTTACTACCGACGCCAGTGGAAGGGGCTGGGGAGCTACGTTGGGAGTTCTCTCTGTTCAGGGGTTGTGGGATCCGGAAGAGAGCCATCGGACATCCAATTGGCGAGAGTTGTGTGCCATTCTCCGGGCTCTGGTGTACTTCAGGAGGTTGCTGATGGGCCGGGCAGTTTTGGTCCGGACGGACAATACGACAGCTTTGGCTTACGTCAACCGCCAAGGGGGTTCCGGCCGCTCCTTGAATGCCCTGGCAGCTCAGATAGGTGCTTGGGGGGAATCACATCTGGTGTCCCTGGTGGCTTCACATATCAGGGGGGTGGACAATGTTCGGGCGGATCTACTCAGCCGCCGGTTTCCCTCCTCGGTGGAACTGGTCCTCTCGACCCAGGTTTTTGCAGAGATCTGTGTCAGGTTCGGGACCCCTATTCTGGACCTGTTTGCGTCTCCAGCCTCAGCAAAAGTTCCCCTCTTCTGCTCTCGTTTTCAGACAGAGGGTGCGTGGGGGGTGGACGCCCTCTCTGTGCAGTGGCCTCAGGGTCTCCTTTATGCTTTTCCACCTATTCCTCTTCTGCCTCGGGTGGTTCAGCGCATCAGAATATCCAGGGTGACTGTATTGTTGTTCGCTCCGTAATGGCCCCGCCGGAGTTGGTTCCCCTCTCTGTTGGAGCTTCGGTGCCAGGAGCCTTGGCTGGTTCCGAAGTGGCCTTGTCCCCTTCTGGGGGAGCTACGGTTGGGGGTCCGCCAGATACAATGGGCAGTGTGGATATTGCACGGGCTAGGCTGATATCTCAGGGGTTTTCTGGTCCTGTGGTGGATTCCATAATGAATGCTCTTAGACCCTCCACTCTGAAGGCTTACGGCAGACATTGGAGCCATTTCCGGGACTGGTGTGGGCGGTCTGGGATTCCACCCCTGCGTTCTGGCCTCCCCGCTATCCTTCAATTCCTCCGGGATGGGTTTGACAAGGGCCTGGCGGTTTCCACGCTTCGCTCTCAGTGGGCCTCCATAAAATTCCTTTTGGGGGACTCTGATGGGCACTTGGATGGGGAGGTGTTGGTGGGGAAGTTGCTCAGGTGTTTTTCTTCTTCCCGTCCTTGTACTTATAAGGGGCTTCCTCCTTGGGATCTCCCTCTTGTCTTAAAGTTTCTTCAAGGGCCTCCTTTTGAGCCCATTTCCGAAATTGATATGAAACATCTGACGCTGAAGACTGCTTTTCTGATTGCCATAACTTCTGCCCGTAGGCTTGGGGAGATTGGGGCTCTGTTATGTCACCCCCCTTTCCTGAGGGTTCTGCCAGACTCGGTGGTGCTGAGGTGTGATCCGCAGTTTCTCCCTAAAGTTGTTTCTCGTTTTCACACCTCTCAGGATCTGGTTCTCCCTGCCTTTTTTCAAAATCCGCAAACGCCAGAGGAAGTGGCTTGGCATAGCATTGATGTGCGGCGGGCGGTGTTGGAGTACTTGGCTAGAACTGCCCCTTTCTGCCGCTCTGACAGTCTTCTGATTACTTTTGGCCCGGCTGGGGCTGGGCGTAAGGCATCTGTAGTGTCCATTAGCCGATGGATCCGTCTTGTGGTCTCCATGGCCTATGTGGCTTCGGGCCTGCCTGTGCCTGCGCACGTTCAGGGGCGGTCCACCAGAGGTTTGGCGGCCTCATGGGCCGATGCTAGGGGGGTTTCTCTACAGGAGATATGTAGAGCTGCCACTTGGGCTGATCAGAGCACCTTCATCAACCACTATAGGTTCAATGTCTCCCACTCGGGGGTTGGTTCCTTCGGGGTTGGAGTTTTGTCTGTGGGGATGTAATATTGGAGTTATTAAAGGTGTGTGTTTCTGCACTGTTTTGACTCTTGTCTCATTGGGACCTTTTTCCCCGTTTGTTGCTTTGGTATACCTCATGAGGTAAGTACTGGGACGAGGAAGAGTGGACGTGGAGGTAATGTTCTGATTACTTACCGGTAATCTTCATTACTCCTAGTCCTACTCTTCCTCGTCACAGTACTGACGACCCTCCTCACCCTCCCTGCGGGGAAGGTCCCATGCTACGGCTTGGTAATATGAAACTAAGTGACATGGGTGTGGGGGAGGAGTTATAGAAATAAGAAGAAGGTCCTGTGTCGGAGGCGGGTGCCTCATGAGGTAAGTACTTTGACGAGGAAGAGTAGGACTAGGAGTAATGAAGATTACCGGTAAGTAATCAGAACATTACAGTAGTCAAGGTTTGAATTGACCAGTGCTCCCACCACTACAGCACGATCTGCTTTAGGCACGTAGGGTAGAGCTTGGCGCAAGAGGCGGATATTATAGAATACGGACTGTACCTTGGCTGAGACCTGGGCATTACATCCCAGGTCACTCTGCCAGATACAGCCCAAATTCTTGACCTTGGTGGAGTATTTAAGGCTAGCCCCCAAAAACTGAGGAGGAGGAGGACATTTTTCTCCTGCAAGGAGATGTTTAGGCCCAAACAGAATCACCTCCGTTTTTTTGGGTTCAATTGCAGCCAAGTTTCCTCCAGCCAGGTGCTTATCTCATCTAGGCAGCTAGTGACCACAGTAAGAGCATCCTCTACATCGTCAAGTCTGATGTACAGCTGAGTATCATCAGCATAGGAGTGAAACCTAAGATTATATTTTTCCAGAATGTTCATCAGAGCACGAAGGTAAATATTAAACAAAAGTGGGGAGAGAGCAAATCCCTGTGGCACCCCACAACACTGAGAAAGTATTTCTGAAAGAAAACCCCCCACTTGAACGCTTTGCTGACGGTCCGTAAGAAAAAATGTAAACCAATGGAGTGCCCTGGGACCCACATTGATTAGATTTTTTAGGCGATCTAACAAAACACTATGATCCACCGTATCAAATGCAGCTGAGAGATCGAGCATTACAAGCAAGGAAAGTTTCCCAGCATCTCCTGCCTGCAACATGTCGTCCCAGACCGCCGTGAGTGCAGTCTCTGTCCCGTGCAGTGGAGTGGACGAAAGCCCGACTGTAAAGGATGGAGTAGGCAGTGATCTTCAACAAAATCCTTTAACTGTTTAGTCACTACTTTCTCTAAAATTTTACCTGGCCAGGGGAGACCTGCAATAGGGCGATAATTGCCATAGTCTTCAGGATCCAGTCCAGTTTTTTTTTTAACAAGGGGGTGACAATCGACATTTTCAAAGCATCTGGGACAAATCCCTGAGCAAGAGAGAGGTTAATGAACTTAGTCATAAAAGGTGTGAGTTCCAGACAAAGTCGTTTAGCAACCACGGCTGGCAGAGGGAAGAGAGAATCATTTGTGGGTTTAAGCTCGGATAGAAGTGGTGTAATATCCTCAGCTGAAACTTGCTTAAAATCAAACTGGATTTTTGGTCCCACATAATGTATAATAGGGCTAGACACCACAGATTCCGAAATTATGTCTCGCTTTCTATGGGACCGGATATTTTCTTGAATTTTGAAAATTTTATCTTTGAAAAAATTGTTTAGACCATTGGCATGATTTACAGATGAGGTCTTCACTGGTGCATGGGTACTTGGATTAACAAAATCAGCGATGGTCTTAAACAGTTTTTGAGGGTGATTTATTGCAGATGAAATTTTGGTCGATAAAAAGAGCGATTTAGCCATGAACAGTGCCTTTTTATAGCTAATTAAAGCAATATTTGCCTGATTAAGATGTTCAGTTAGTTTAGAGCGATACCATCTGTTTTCATGATATTTATGTTCCTTCTTTAGTTCCAAAAGCTCTCTCGTAAACCAAGGTTTAGAAGCTTTCTTGGAGACCATATATTTCATAGGTGCGTATCTGGTACAGATAAGATTCATAGCTTGAGTACCTTCTTGGAAAAGAGTATTACAGTCGTTGATCTGAATACAATTAGTCAATGCTGTACTAAGTTCCATGCCAGGTATAGCATCCAGATCTTTTTTTCCGCATCTGTTTGGTACTTGCAGAAGTTTCCACGGCAACCTCATGCAATTCAGTTTTAATATGGAACAGCCTGAGGTAATGGTCTGTCCAGCAAATAGGCAGAGTATCAACCAAGCTGATCCCTTTTCCTCTAGCTAGCACTAGTCAAGACAATGACCTTTTATATGAGAGGGGGTAACGGCCAGAGATGTGACCTTGTGCTGTGCTAGGACCTCATGTAATAGTCTGGCATCAGGTCTAGTAAGATAATCTGTCCATATATTGAGGTCACCAATACACAGTAGCTGTTTGTATTTACTACCAATAAAACTAAAATAATCATCTAGACCCTTCAGAAAGAGTGTAGCAGATCCTGGTGGTCTATACATTAATAAAATGTGTACAGAGTGCTTAGGATTCAGGGAAAGGGACAGAGTACCTATCTCTGATAGATTGTCCCAATTGAGGCGTCTCAAACACTAAAATTTTAAATGGGAACGGTAGATAATAGCTATCCCTCCCCCTATTTTGCTTATCCTGGTGATATGCTGAATGGCATAACCATCTGGGACCAATTTGTGGAAAATAGAATGGGAAGTATCAATGAACCAAGTTTCAGTAATAAAAAGTACATCCAACTTGTGACCCTCAATTAGAAGGCAGATCTCATCTGCATGTGCAATGGCTGATCTGGTGTTCAATAATCCTGCTGAAATGGACATCTGATTGGTTGCATGCACCAATGTGCTACCACACACCAATTTGCTTTTCTCAATACCAGAGGCACGAATTTTTAGAAGGGCACGCATAGAGAGTGCTTGTGCTACGTAGGCCCTCGCTGCTCAAAGCAAATGGTCTGTCATATGTGTGAATGTGTGAAGGGCACGCAGGGAGAGTGCTTGTGCTACGCAGGCCCTCGCTGCTCAAAGCAAATGGTCTGTCATATGTGTGAAGCCTTTTACCCTACTATCGGCTAAGAAGACACCCAACATCATCCCAAGTGGGTTATGTGTCAGCATCTCACCCCACCCTTTATCCATGAGAAAACCTCAGCCCAGAAGTCCTGCATTAGCCTGTACGGCTGCCAGACATGGAGAACGTACCCCTTTCCCTGCATCCTCTCCAACACAGATCATAACTATACAAATACATCTCAGCTAGTTTGACTTAAGCGGTATGCCACCTGTGAAGTAGTTTTATTCCATGGAGTTTGAACTGCATTACCCTCAACATTTTATAAGATCAGAAACAGATTCAGCACCATACTTCTTCTGATAACGGATACCGTACGTCCTTTCCCCCACTGGTCTAATGTATTACCATTAAATGCACTGTTTATACAAATGTGGATCACCGAGATTATTCCTTTCTTTCCTGGGTACACGTCCAGAATTTGCTTAAATCTCGCTAAGGGTTTAGCAAGATTTTCCTTCAATTTTTTGCGCGATAGGATCCCATTCATCTGTAAATACAGAAAGACTTATTTTCCACATGTTGAACTACCTTTCCATTGTTGACATGTCTATACATTTTCCTTCTCCAGACCCAACCTGCCCTTTCTAAACCTGCCTCGAACCAGGCTTCAAATCCCCTCCTGCTCAACTATGTTGTTTAACAAAAAAAAGTGGCACCCAGAGGGAGCTTGAGGGATATTGAGAAATTCTCTGTGACCAATGTTTGGTGCTGAAGTTGAGAAGTTGGCACATTCCATCAGGTCTGTTGAAGATGATTGTTCAAACTTCACGATAACAACAGAGTCCTAGTATGGCTGGATCAGTTGCCCACCATGACGGGGTGGATCGCTATTCACAAGGGTCTCAAGCAAGGGTGCATTCTTGCACTCATGTTGTTTAACCTGTACCTAGGAGATCTTGAGGGTGCGGGGGGTTATGGGGACCTCTAACTTCCTGCGACGTAAGTTAGGTGACTCTCCCCCTACAGTGGATGGCTTATGCAGATGTCCTGGCACTATTTAACCTCACCCCTCATGGCCTATAGGAAACATTGAATCTGCTTAACGCTTATTCCCCCCTTAACTTGCTCAAAATTAACCTTTCCCAGATGAAAATAATGGTTTTTACACCCAGGTACAAAAAACTGAAACACTCACAATGGACCCTTAATGGAGATGGGATCATAATTGTCCCCACTTACAAATATCTGGGGATCTGGCTTGACGCTAAACTCAGTGGCATTACCCACCTGGAACAGCTACAGGTCAAGATCGCCCAGATAGTAGGTGCAGTATGACCTTTCACACATAAGGGAGGTGGCTACTCTGTGGGGGGTCTTGATGAAGCAGTATGTGGTTAAGATTCTCACGGTCATGCTCTATGGGGTTGACATCTGGGCTCTGGGAAGGCTGGTCTCCCTGTCCAAATTGGAATACACTACCATGCAGAGACTCCTAAGACTGCCACCATATACCTCGCTTGAGGCCAATTATTTGGAATTTGGTATACATCTATAAAGGCCAAAGTGAATCTGAGCTGCCTCTGTATGTATTGGAGGCTGGTTAATGCACCGTCTGGTTCCCTCATTGGGTTACATTACGCTAATTTCATGTCTGGAAGTGGTCTAATGAATACAAGTTATATAGCCCAAATCAAAAGGACTACAGATTATATGCTGAAGCAGTCTGGTGTGGATCTGGTCTTTGACCCTACCACAATTTTGGGAACAATGCCTGGGAAATGACTGCATTTGGGAGTACATTAAGGTTAGATTGAATGCAGTGAGGATGCTATAAGTCACGGGTGCCTAGCAAGAAATTAGAGGGAATGCCGCCTTTTCAGTGGTTCCAGTTCTGAGACAGCTAACCATCTCATGATGGAGTGTGTATCCCTCCTTGGGCTAAGACAACACGTGCTAAATTCAGCAAGCATGGTCGGAATCCCAAGGCGGAAGGTCTGTGGACCACCTTTATGAGCGGCAATAGCGACACCTGTATTTTTTACCTGATAAACTTTCTGGTAGCAGATTTTACTACATTTTGCAGAATCTTGGGTCTTGAGGCTTCTCAGTCCTTAAAATGTTTGGGAGAAAGTGTAATGAGAATGCAAATACCCCTTCATTTATTGGAACGTGATAGATGTGTTGGTTTTATTTATGTGGGATGTATTAAAAGTTGTTTTATCAACTGCACAATACTAATAAAAAATGAAAATAATGAGTCAGGAGGATACAACAAAAAATAATATATTGCACCAACAAATAAAACCCTCAGCAACAACTAAATGGAAGCCAAACGATTCCTAAAACTCTCACACCATCACAAAATGCAACCATTATATTATGTAACAAGAAAACGCACATGCACACCATATATGTTATCATGTATGTGCCAAAATAGTGTCCTATATGAAGAATCCTGCAGAGTATTCACTGATCCCTAGCTTGAAATCTCCTCTCATGTGGCCAGGGAAAGGCAGTCGCTACCTGACCCTGGGGGTGCCATGATGAGGGAGGATCACATGAGAGGAGATGGGTGTCGGGAAGAAGTAGTGACTCCCTTGGGAGTCTTCTTCTGTGAAGAACATCCTATAATTCCCAAATGCCTGATGGCATGCTGTCACTTTGCAAGTCCCTCCCATGTTGGACTTCAATTCCCATAACATCTATGGTACTGGGAAGAGGAGAGAAGAGTCAATGTGGAACAGGAACAAGCTAAAGATGCAGACTAGTTGTTTTAAGGATCATCAGCTGTGTAGGAGATTTATAAATGGTGAATCTTGGCATGCACTGTGTGGAAGGAGAGGTGGAGGTGGTTGCAGTTCAAATGAAGGAGTGGAAAGCCACGGAGGATGCAGAGTGTGAGAAGAACCCCGAGGCAGAATCACAGTGGCAAGCCGTGTTGAAGGACAACACTCACAGGCAACCACAAGGAAGCGTTGCGTACTGGAGAAGGACTCTTGTGGAAGTCAGCTGCTGCAGGACCGGAGGCACGTGAGACCTATGTGGGAACCAAGAGACACACTAACTGGGGAAACAGGTCCGACAACGGTTCTTCGTTATCAATGCACTTTAAAACGCTAAGTCAACCAAAAGGAGTTGGGGTCCTGGGACGTGTTATAAAGTTGAAGGACACTTGGGGAGGCAATTTGAATACCGAACAAGTAGAAAAGAAGAGCAACAATGGTACAATTCACCTCACATGAGATGTCAGTTTGGGGAAACCTAGAGCCCAGATTGTCATAAGCAAAGAAACAGGCAAATATTGTACACTTCTCCTCATATGGGATGTTGGTGTGGAGCAACCTGGTTTAGACATACCACAAGCAGAGAGACATTAACAGTTGTGTGAAGTAGAAACCATTCCTGATAGGCAAGTAAACCAGGAAAGACACAGTTGTGTAAAGGAGACAACTTGGTCGTTATAAACAGTATTGTAGAAGGAAAACATTTACTTCTTCATCCTGACAAACTATTGTACAACAAGAGACATTTATTTTGCCATTCTGACAAAGGTATTGTATGAGGGAAACACTACTTTGACCTCCTGAGAAAAACCTATGAAAGGAACACTTATTAACATCTTGAGAAAAGTATTCTACAGAAAAGACTGTTGCATCATCCTAATTATTTAAACATCTTGAGAAGAATATTTTAAGAAAGAAACAGTTGCTTTGGTTTTGAACAACTGTTCTATGGAAGACCTTTACCTGCCAATTTGAGGGACGTGTGGGATGAAATACATTTTTCATTGAACTGAATAGAATATTTTTGGAACAGAACTCTTTGAAACTTCTTCCTGAATTGATTCAGGGGAAGGGAGTCAATCCCTGGACACAAGGATTGCTTTGTTGGAGTTAAACCTTTGAACTTGTGCACATTTTTGTTGAACTGGAAACAGATACATTCACCTTAAACATTTTGGCTGTATATGTTAGTGTGAGGGTCAGAAATATTTGGACAAAGGTCAATTTTCTTTAGCTTTAGTTTAACAGGCAGGAACATTTTTGCAAGGATAGGAATATATAAGTCTTTATCCCTCCCCCTTTGTATGTTAATAACCATAACATGACACATGTTGCAAACTTTGTGTCCATCTCTCGTTTCTGACACCTCACACAACCTTTTAGAAAAAATAATGAATGGAACAATTAAAAAAAAAAAAAAAAGCAACAGGATGGAGCTTGAGGGTCATTGCACAATAATGTCAATTTCCCCATGTGGACCAGTTGGTGTGCAAACAAGTAAAGTGCAGAATCAGTAAACCCCATTTAATTCACAAGCAATGAGAGTTCTGTTGTGTCATCGACAATATTAGAAGATGCAGAGACACAAGACCATTTTGTCACTGATTTGCAATGTATTGACCATTTGTATGGGTGCTATATCGTGCTGCATCTAATACCAAATTGATAGTCGTGCTACAACATTTAATGATATATTTGTTTGTGGAATTGTAAGCCATCTGTCTTTTCAATGATATTCCCGAAGAAGGAGAGGCTGGTAATCGGGAGATAGTTCATAAGATTGTCTGGGTCGAGAATTGCTTTTTTCAAGAAGCTGGAGTATTAAGCCTGTTTTCATAGATGAGGTAAAGGCTCCTTGTGAGAGAGGCGCTCTGACTATTTCAAGGAGGGAGCAGGAGCGCTTGAGATGACAGGAGGAAGGGGCATTCTTCTCTTCTATGATAGGTTTGAGTGACGATAGGCTGTTGATGGGTTTAATGGCCGAGACAGCCCCACATTTTGACCATTGATGTACCTTCCTTGAAGGGATTGACGAGACAGGTTGGGATAAAGTTAAGGGTAGTGTTCCAGTAAATATGCTTCCTGATTTTTTAGCACTTAAAACCTGGCTCCCACCCTAAATGGTGCAAAGGACCGATTTGACCTTCGCTCCCCCATAAAACCATGCCTCCCGACCAACCCCGCTGTGGCTAAGAAATGGCCTAGAATCCAATACTACGGGCAGGCAAGAATGACCATGACATGGAACCCGTTGGCCAGTAACAATTGCATTTAACATTATGATCATGTTGGCTCCTTACATCTTAGGCAATTAATGCCCAGTATCACCTATGCGCTAACATGTTGACTGTGTTTACCCTTTATTTGTCTGGAAATGAATGCCCAGAACTCCAAACCCTAGGCTTAGTAGCACTTATGTTCCAACACTATCATTGGGCTTGCGCTTTGTCCTCTACTGGGTTTTCACCACACTCTCAGATCAGATGATGGCTCTGGCAAGTTCAGTTCTCGTAAGGGACAAGCACCTTAGGTTTGAAGCGCTTACACGCTCAACATCTGGTATTCTGGCGATATCTTGGAAGACAATGGTTACACACGCTGTGTGTATCCTTCCAGGGAATTTTTCGATTACAAGATGGGCAGAATTTAAAAGGAGTCTTCTCCATTATGAACGCTGGGGGACAGCGAGACGAAACATGTTATGGGCTAAATGTGTGGAGACATTCTTTAAAAATGTACTAAATGTTTCCCCCCACTGTCCCTACTAGGGCAAAAACTGAAGAGTTGTAGGCCGTCTGTGAAGCTCTAGAATCCCAGGGCCTTCGACGACACTGTCGAGAGCCGTAGGTTGCGTCGAGCATGTTCGCCAAAGACGGTAAATTGAAAAGTTATTATCATTAAAGTAATAGAAATATAAATGCTCAGTGATGAACTGGAACTCTGCGAAACACACAATGGCTGAAAAAAAAACAATCTGAGGACCTGGACACGTGACGGATCATGGGTACAGTACACATAACAGTAGGGATACTATTAAAAATAAGCACCGTCAACGTCCCTTTTCGAATGCCAAAATAAGTAATGTAATACTCCACACAAACCACTAGATGTCAGCCTATGCAAAGCATGTGATTCTAAGCAGATCCACAAGCCTCAGAAATGAATATACTGTCTCTAATGGTGAATCCTCCTTGCACATACTTCCTGAGTTAAAGTATCCTCCTATTCAAAGAGGTATAATTGATTATTTCTGATCCTTCCGCTGCCTGCCTGCCTGTTAATGTTACTATGTAACGGAACACTCGATTGGCAATGGTGCGCAGAAGCAATGTGTTAGTACTCCATAAGCTTTTTTATTATTCAAGTTATCATATGGCAACATTATTTTAGAAAATTCAGTGATCAAACTTTCATATGTAGAAAACCACCCTAAAGTATTGAGTACACTTAAATAGGACTATATTCTACCCAAGTCAAAATTGCTGCATGTGCTTGTGTTTCGCATTCTACCATGGCTTTGTCAAGGCTAATACATTTCCATACTGTCAGTGTTGTGTTCACTGAATTTGTAAATCAGATGGTATTGTAAGTATTCTCAATTGCAAATTATGTGAGATATTCCTTTATTAATTATATTTTTATGATTTTCATATTTCCACACTGGTTATATTTTCCAGGTAGTCTCTCCAAGTAGATCACGGTTGTAATAATGGTATGAGTCGAGGAGCTCCCATTACATACACATGTATTAATTAATTGGGCTCATCTGTACATAAAAAAGATGTATTCATCTAAGCGTACTCTATTATGTTTTGCGTGTTATTGGCTTGATTATATATATATATATATGGTTATATGGTTGTTCTATATAAGAGGGCCTCTCTTCCACCTCAGCTTTTCATCCTATTTAGAGTAACCATAGCGTAGCACGCAGGCATGGAGGCTACAATAGCTGGTCCTGAAATATCCTGCAACACGGTTTCAGTAACTGCCAGTGTGTCCAGCTTAAAGTCCTTGATTACGTCAAAGATTCCCAGAGAGTGAGCAGGGACAGTGCGGGCATAGTCCACCAACCATAGGTTTAGAGAAATCATTACTCTGGGTATCCTTATCCCGCTACGTTGGGGGGAGCATCTAGGCATCCATTCTTTCCAGCAAGTTGGGACCTGAAATTAGTAACCTACCAATATAGGGTCCATGAACCTACTGGCTCAGGAAGCAGTTGAAATAGCAGACTGAGGGTTGTGGATGGATCAGTTTATTATTATCTGCCTTAAATGCAGCTTCATTTAGCAAGTGATTTTTTTATTTGCTTTGTGTTCATGGTAGATGTTGTGGAGGAAAGCTCCTTCTACCACAGGCAGCTTAGTGCTAATGGGCTAATTAGAGGCCTCCAAAAAGGTAATACTTCCCTTGAGGCTGACGTGCGATAGTCGCCGGAGGGAATAGACTGGGATATCAGACTATCAGCAGAACTAATTGAATATTCTTGACTCAGGGAAAAGCTAGCAAAATCCAGGACGGACACATTTATATATTGGTCTTCAATGGCTGAGACACTGCATAACCTAAACGACCCAGCAGGGAGAGACTAGTTGCAAGATGGGTGCAAAGCTCACTTTTGGTCCACACAACTTCTGACACTTTCACCATAATTTGCAGGCTTCATATTAGCTTTTCTAGAAGGCTTGGTAAGCCCAGGTTCCTGGGATATAGCCAAAATGTGCTCCTGAGATACTATTGGATGTGTAAATTGTTCAGGGGCAGACGTGGTGGATTTTGAGAACTGACACTGGAACCAATGCCATTCTCCTGAATCCCACTAAACCCTGCGGTGCTTAACTCCTCTACAGCTTTTCTAACATGCACCCTGTCTCCCACTCTCTGAACTCAGTCGCTATCTTCTTGCACTCTCTCCAAAACTTCTGTGAGCTGACTTATTCTTGGTGGTAAAGGGGTAGATAAAACTGCATGATCCAATAGAGGCAGTTCAGCCTCTCAAAAGTCTTGGTGGTAATTGCCCCATGCAAATAAGTCAGTAATCTTGGAATGGCTAGAGGATTTGAATTCTGCATGAGTCACAGACAAATCCCCTCTTGCACATCTGGGCATTTGAGCTTTGTGAAGGCATGAAGCATGACACAGACAACAGACTTAAAGTACAAAATAAAATACTTCATTAAATCAAATGTCAGGATGGCAGAAGGCCTAACTTGCCGTATGCTAAGGTGGGATTTCCCCTACCTGAATGAAACTAAAAAAATCTGAGTCAAAGAGTTCAACTTAAATGTCTGTCTGTGTCCGAAACCTATACTTGCCCTCACAACTAAAGCTAAACAATGTGTTGGGATATCAATAATAAAAAGAAATAGTGTTTAACTCAAAGTTCTGAGCTTCTTCCAGCTGTCTTTCATCTCTCCTTCCCTTGGTGTAATAAAGGTCCACAAAAGTCTCAAGGTTACCTTTCTCAAGTTCAAGGCAATACATTTCCAAACAATGACAACCTCTGGCGGTTCCCCCTGCTTTTTCTCTGCTTCTGAAGCCGGGGAAACCACCTTCCGAGCCCCACTTGCATGCCGAGCCTGTCCCTCTGCATGCCGTCAATGGAAATGCTTCTTGACGGACGTGGGCACCGTCCTCTCTTCTTTGGGGCTCTATTGCTGCTAGTCCTCTGGCAGAGGCTCCCAGACCTGCAACAAGCACACAGCCCACTAGCATTGGGCTCTGCAAGTCCTTTTGGATATATGCTGGTGTCCTGGCTCCTTCTCCGGTCCCACCACGGCTGCCTCCTCTCAAACAAGGTCCCCTGCTGGTCTCTCCCACACAGGCCTCCCTGTTCTGCTCCACTGGTCTACCTTTATACACATTCAGCCCGTTTACAGGCTGCATGTGTGGATCTCTAATGAGCCTTGCCTGACCATAATTAAAGGGACATGCCTGACCCTCACAGCTCTTTGGAGGCATCTTCCTTGTCCCGGTACTAAAATGGTGAAATGTAGTGTTCATTACTCTTAGTCTTCTCTTCCCAGTACTGTCAAGTGTCATATGTGGGGAAATGAGAGGAACAGCTTCATACTAACCCATAAAGGTTGGAGGAGGGTTAAGTTTGTCTTCAACAGGATAGGGGGATACCATGTCTCTCCTGTGTGTACCCCACTCCCAAACCCCGAGGACCCTCCACCCTGGTGATCCTCTCTCACTTCTCCACCCCCAGGGTGGGGATCCTTGAGTGATGTCCTTTCCCTGGCCACCTGAGCAAAGGCTGCAAGGGGAGTAGACGTGAGAATTTGTCAGGTTTGTCATATAATGAAGATATCCACTTCAGATGGTAAGACCTTGTAGAAGGCATTCTTTTTCAGAAATAGTATGATTAGGGGCAAACGGCACGATAAATGAAAAAATACAAACATAGGAAAAATGGAAGAGGAGCAAAAGGCCACTCACATATCATGCTTGGCTATTGCAGGGCCATGACACCAGCCAAACTGAGCAGAGCATGGCATAATATAGCAAGTACAACATGCCCCCTGCCTGAACCTATAAATACCTTAATTAACTCAGTGCTCCATTACTGTGTCTCCTTCCCTCCCAGCCGAACGTCAGAGAAAGACCAACACCATGAAGAGGGAGACGGCAGCCAGCCCCCAACCACAGCACTGAGGAAGGGACTGCAGAAACCCTACTGTAGGATGCGGGCAAGTGTACCCTTCATGGAGGACACCAAGGTCGGACAGGCCGGCAAGCCACACTGTGGGTGTGTGCAGCTGCTACGTGTGAGCTCCCAGAATGGCGGCTACCGATGGCTTGAAGATTTTCAAACTGATGTTTCACTGGGGCCAAAGAACTTGTTTGACTGATGCACAAGATATGAGAGAACTAACGCAAAAGAGGTGTTCACAGCATTTAGCCTCATGCTCCCTGATGCAAAAATCTTTTCAGCTAAGGCGTCCATCTTCTTCGCGTCTCTATCCAGGGGAAGAATAGACGTTGATGCCTTGCAATTTACCCTGGATGCTTGAACTACTAGCCCTTCAGGAGTCTGATGTCTTGAAAGAAAACATGGTCTCCCCGAGCCAGCTTATTTTTTTCTAGTTAATGCTTTATCGACTGCGCAGTCAAACAAAGTCGCTGCCATAGTGCCATAAGCGGGCCATCTACCACCACATTGAAAGGAAGAGCTGTCTGAGGGCCCTTATCCAAACTGTTCATCAGCTATTACTAGACCAGAGGCCTCGCCAGCGCAGTGCAGCCGCCACCTTCTTGATCACTTTCTGAAACTGTGCATTGGGGTGCATGTATGGTGCCACTTGCTGCATTTCGATGTTGGGGGGCGAATCAAGACCCCTTTCATTGCAGAGCCCAGAAGCTAGCTTCATGAGATCTGCTTGGTCTGTCCGGATGCTCGACAAGGCGTTGTACCCTGTTCCTGCTCCAGAATGCAGCTTCTTGTGGGATTCACAGCGTGAATGAGGCAGTTTCTTGGACTTCTTGTGAGGCCTGCCAACCTGTTCATTCTTTTTCTCCGGAGGCGGGACTTCTGTGCCGGCCTCAGAAGACTTCAAATGGGGCTGCCTAGTGCCAACTTAGCTCAAGGCCTTCAGGTTCATAGACTGACATGAACTTCATTGCTTCATGTCGTGGTCCATCTCCAGACACCACATGCAAATATTGTGCGGGTTGGTAAAGGACTTCTCAGAGCTGCAATCTCAGCAGCGCTTGAAACCCGAAGGCATAGGGCCCAGCACAGTGGAGCCGAAAACATGTTTTAAAGATACTCAGGGAAAATAGTCTGCTGAACTTGCAGAAAAAAAAGCACAGAGTTGGGGGGGTGTAGTGCATACTTGATGTAGGTGTAGGTGTACCAACATCCTGTAGGGGTCAAGGAGCACAGGCGTCTAGGAAGAGGTTTGTTGAGCATGGGATGGGGAATCAGTGGGAGGATGCAATCCATTTAACTAGTTTCATAAAGTAAATATTTCAAATTAAAATAAAAACCACTGAAATGTAGTTATTTCTATTACATGTATTTCAAATAATTCTACCAGATTGCTTCTATCAACTTATTTGTCAATCAGACGTTTGCAGAAAAAAAGGGAACAAATAAACACTGTACACCCACTCCCAAATTGGAGCGCAAGACACCAGCAGTCAGAACCCGACAATAAAGACCCGTTTTGGACGCAAGCTGATCTGGCACATTCCCCTTAACATATGGGGCAACTGGTCGCCAAATAGTGGCCTATGCACTGCATCCTTTTCCATGATGCCTATACATCAGTAGAATGAAGCTACCCCGAAAAGTCTGGCATGTGTTTATGGGCTGGTAACGTAACACAGCTCTGGGACAAGAGAAACAAAAATAGATGAAATGCTAATCTTTACCAGTAAGTGATGCATGGCCTTCTTTGGAGGTATTCTGTGTTCCTTGTAACTGAATCTCAGGGTTCACGTCAATTTCTGTACCAGAGAAGTCCAAAGAAGCCTTCAGAGATGCTGGCACCTTCACTGCAATGTCGCCTGCAAGACAGCAATGCCCGATCATGTTAATATTCAAGATAACAATTAGGCAGTAAAGATATAACTAGATTTTCAAGATATGTTCAAAGATGCTTTTGCCTTACTTTCTATATCATTTTACATGTGAAACTGGACATGTGTTGGCTATGTAGTGCATACCCAAGTCTCACAAAGGGGTCAAAGAATTGGGTATTGCATATGAAATCGAAGCGCAATAACGAAGTATCTACCGGGTACATCATTTTCAATGATGCCAATGCTTAAACCAGCAGCCCTACGTATAAGTAATGTACCAGTCACTTTTACTCCACATGACCAGGTAAATACTCAAAAAGAAAATAGTGAGTGCAAGTACACATGCAGAGGCCCAGATCAGTGGTACCAGCAGAGCAGTGTCACAAGTAGGACATTTCATAATAGTGCAGCCTGATCTGAATATAAAAAAATGCATCGTTTCATTTGCATGAATTTCTATGTTCAAACCCGAATGGATTATAAAGACACCTGCTTTAGCGTTCTAATAGCGTTCTAATATATTTGACTAACCTCAAAAATACATCAATTAGAAATACTTTCTTAACCCCCTAAAATCATTTTACTTCCAATTTAAGATATATGGAGTAAAATAACACCTCAATGATTTGGGGCCCTGTGTACAAGGGTAACAACCTAATTGAATGTTATGGCTCTAGAGCATTCAAGCATCTACAACAACAAAACATTGTAGCAGAGATTTTTTTTCATTCTGTACAAGACACCTTTTTTACAAAGGAATTCAGGTTAGTGCCAGATCAGCTTTTGGAGAAAAATCTGGGATATGGCACACTGCTGAATCAGAGGATTATGACAATCCTGTGGTATACCGCTTCTTTAGTGGACTTTAAACATTGACCCCCACCTCTCTCTTTCTCACCACATTTCTCTCACTGCTAGAGCTTGCTGCTTCCACCTCTACAACATCTGTAAAATTCGTCCTCACCTAACCTTCCACGCTACTAAACTCCTAATCTCCTCCCTCATCTTCTCCAGACTCTTCTACTGCTCCACTCTCTTCTTTGGACTCCCCTCCTCACACCTCTCGCCCCTCAAATCCATCTACCACTCCGCTATCCGCTCCCTCTTCCCCTGACTCACTAGGATGGCTCCCTTTTCACTCCCAGCTTAAATTTAACTTCCTGTCTAGTTTTCAAAGCCCTCTATTGTCTTGCCCCTCCCCATCTATCCTCCCTTCTCACTTTCTACACCCCTTCTCGTTCTCTGTTCTGTGAATCTCTTCCTTCTTTCTCCTCCTCCTCCACCCTGTGCCCCTTCCCGCTTCCGCTCCTTCCAATTTCTTGCTCCTTTCCATTGGAACCACCTTCCCCTTCAAGTCCGCTCTACTACCTCCTTCCCCTCATTTCGCACTTCTCTAAAATCCTACCTCTTCCATTCACCCCCTAGCATCTTTCAGCTTCCTCTCTCTCTCCACTGAATTCTCCTCCTCTTTCACCTTCTAACCCTCTTCTCTCACTTCAGTCACCCTCCATATGCACTTAACCTCACCAATAATGTAAATTGTGACTTGTACTGTTTTCTGGTTTGATTCAATGTTATGTATTGCTAGTTGTAATTGCTTGTTCCTCATGTCAAGCGCTTTGGCTTAAAGCGCTATATAAATCTAAATAAATACAAAATACAAATAAACAACATGTAGCCCTTTCCTTCTTTCATGCCACTTACATGTCACTGTCTCACTCACAAAGAAGAAATCTCACTGGTAAACAGACCTGCCTTGGAGCAAAGACAGACTGCCATATCTGGGAAAGCCACCCGGTCTCCATCCCCAGTATACTGAGTTGCTTTGTCCTGCCTTGGTGACTTCCATTACTGTTAAGCGTTAAGGGTCTTTCAGCAATGGTAACTAGTAGTTGAGAAAGGGAAGATAATATAGATGTCTGGGCAAGCTACTGTAAGCAATCTTTGAGAGCTCAGCTTCTTGAAGCACTTAGCTGTGACACAAAACACTATCAAGCTGAACCAAAAGCGTCTGGATTGTAATGCAATTGAGTGTGCAGACTTTCAGGTTCCAAAACAAGGGGAAACCCAAACTACTTACGTTCATCTTGGGGTAACCAAATGGGGATCCTTGCAGTCAATATGATAACGTCACACCCTTTGCAGCCCCAGAGATGCAGATCTCATTCTCAGCTTTGAGAGAGCCAAGAACCTACACACCAAGTCTTGCTTGAAGCTGTGGACCAGTGTTATCATAAATCAATTGCAAATGAATAATGCCACGTTTTGAGGACTTGACAAATGTGCATGGATTTAGGCATTTGATGGCAAGGTCTTGAACTGCTGCAAGTAACTAGACTTTTGATTGCAATGCATGGCATATGAAAGCCATAGAAGCCATAATGTATAATGGGAGTAACAAGGCAGAACCCAGCGATTCTTGGAAATGGATGGACGCACCTGGGTACAAGATGGCAGCATAGTGCTATACTAAGAAATGCTGCTGCAACAGCTCCAGGCCATTTGGAAAGCCATTATGAAGGTCATAACACCTGTTAGCACCAAATAGTGGGTGTGTAGCAGCAAGAGGCCATTGAGTTTGCAGCAAGCTTTTTACCAGCATGGCGACTAAACAGGAATCCAACCTTAAGTACAGTAAACAATGGTAAAGTTTCTTGCTGGCAGGACTAATGTTGTGCTCATTGGTCAGAAGACAAAACATAAAAAGATGTTCTGCCTGTACTTACCAACAAAGGTGAACACCAAAACATTACATACACATTTTAGTAGGCAAGAAGCAAAAAGGTCGTGTGGCTCAAGATACATGGACTAAGAGAACCAGAGTAAATTTAGTTAGAGTAAGGAAACCTTACTAACACCCCAACCTCTTGAGTCTTAGACATGGTGCTCAGAAGATGTTTGTTTTGGTATACGGCTACAAACACACCTCCAAAAATGAAATAAATGAAATTGGACGACTGCCTAACATGAAGACATATGGAAGTAAAGCTTGCTGTCAAATCCATAACAGGCTAAGTCTAAGATATTATTCAGAATTCTTTGACCAACTTGCTGTCAGCTCTGAAACAAATGTAATACGACTAATAGAGAGGCACTGTTTGCGGTTTTACAAAGGACATTGGTTCAGTTCAACATTATTTCGACAATTAAAGTCATAAAAGCACACATACCAGAATACCTCACAGTGCATACAATTCATGAAAAATTGCCTCGCTTAACTTTCAAATTATGAACACATGTATTAAAAAATGATTAAAAGGCATCACCCGTCTGCTTCTTCAGTCATATTCTCCAGCCCACTTAAGGTATTTGCCGGTAGCAAACACTGCACTATTCAAACAAATAGCTATAACCTCCATGAGTGTCCTACAGCCACGGGCCAAATAAAGAGGCTTTAAAAAAAAAAAAAACTTTTCCTCAAAGGCAGTGTGTCCGGACAGAACATAAAACAAGTCCTCATCCACGTTATTACACAATGGATACACGGGAGCTAAGTCATTTATGTCATCTGTATTTCAATGATGCCGTAGGCAAGATCCCAAAGCAAAACTTTACGTACAACTTACCTTTTGTATTTAGGATTAAAAGTCAACATAACCCTTGTATCCTTGCTGATTTTTTTTTTTCTTCAAATCAGTCTAACATGTTTAGAACAATACAACCAAGCAGCATCAATAACGGCGACGGACGAAATACGAACATTGTTATGAAGGTCATAACACCTGTTAGCAAATCCGAAATGGTCTGTGGCCTTTGGCCGCCGAATACACTCAACAAACATTAAACCCTGCATCTTCCCCCCACTCCCACAAACCTTGGCTCCTTCCCTATTTAACTCCCTTAGTTATTCAAACAGTGACAGTGTCCACATGCGTTGTAGTCCCTTAATGTTCTGCGCCCTTTGTCACGTTTGATCATATGCATTCACCATTCAACATGCTATTTTCCCCATCGTGCTCCTGGTACTCTCGGTACAAATCCCTGGTGGAGTGTTGACTCAGGTTACTTCTGGTGTCAATTATTTATTGACAGAATCGCCCCATTCCAGCTGCAACGCTCCCTTGACTCCATGGAGCCCCGCTGTTATTCGTTCCACAGCATACATACTTTTGGCCACGCTAATCCATTCCTTTTCACTCAGGGTGTGTACATTTTTCCACCGGGTCGTAAGACAAGCCCTGGCTGCCAATAGTAAGCCCGCTGCCATCGGAGGAAGTCTAAAGCACTCCCCCTTCCACTTCCTCTAGACCAAACGGGACCAGCAATGGGGCCTTCTCTCTGGGGATCCGGTCAAGCTCTTTGATCCACCAGGATTTCATCCTAGAACACTTGCACCTTAGGACACTCCACCACATGTGCCAGTAGTCTGTCCTTGACCCACATAAGGGGCTGACATTCTGGTACATCTTCAAAAGTCTAAACGGGTCATACTGCCACCTGTGAAGGAGCTTGATGACATGTTTATACTTGCAGGATATCAAGGTCTGAGAGACACCCCTGCCAAGTTGATCCAATAGAGCTTGGTCCAACCCCCCCTCCCAAGTCTCTCTCCCATCTTTCTATTAGCTTGCCCATGGATCCCTTGCCGGATTCTACTAGGGCTTTATACATGGCCAAGATCAGCCCCCTCCCCTCCGGTCAAGTGTATAGGAGTCTCTCAAATGGGTTAAGGTCCCTCTGGATCAATTTTCCTCCAGCCCTTCCAGGTTACTGCCCCCTTGAGTTGGAGGTATATAAAGATCAGGAGTTTGCCTATACCCAGAGCCTCCTCAAGTGCTTGAATAGTAATGAATCTCCCCCCCCCCCCACCCGGCTCCAGAGTTGTCCCACTCGCTCTAGTCCCTCCTCAAACCAGGACTGGAATCTTTCAGGGTTTCGTATGGCATCTCTGACTCACGCTACCCAGATATGTCCCAGTGGTTAGGGCCATGTTGTCACACCCTTCATTTCCACACATGGTTTCCAAATATGCCAGACCATCCCCACAATCGGGTGTTCACGAATCCTAAGTGGTATCCTATTTTTTGGGACCCACAGACATTCCCTGACTGTCGTTGGGCATATGTGTGTGTTATCTAGTGTGACCCATTGGAGATCTTGCTGCGCTCTTAAGTGAGATATCAGGATTCTAGGTTAGGCAGCATTATAGTAGTGTTTCAAGTCCGGTAGGCCAACGCCTACTTTTTCATTTGGAAGGACGAGGGTCCATGTGGGGATCCTAGCCTTTTTCCCTTGCCACAGGAATTTCAGTATGGTGCCCTTGGTTTCCCTAAAGTACGAGTCCGGGATCTGGATAGGTAGCATTTGAAAGAAATAGAGGATCCTTGAAAAGAGGACATTTTAAGGGCATTAAGGCGTACCAGCCTGGAGACCGTGAGCTTACTCCACTTTCCCAGGTCCCTTTTTATTTTGACCATCAGTGGGGTGAAATTAGCCTCAAATCTCTGAGGTCTCTAGTAACATTTCCGAGAGGTGCAAATATGGCTGCATTTAGGTCTTCATTCTTGTCTAACGGGAGGAGGACTGACTTGGATTGATTATCTTGAATCCGGACATGGTGTCGAATTGTTCGATCAGTTGGACTGCCATTGGCACCGAACTCTGGGGGCTCAAAACATGCAACAACATGTCGTCCACATATAATGCTACTTTGTACTCCTGCCCTCCCCTACAGAATCCCTCGATTATAGGTTCCCCTGTGATCTTCTGCGCCAGAGGCTCCAAGTGAAAGGGGACAGCACTGCCTAGTTCCTCTCCCCAAACTGAACCAATGCAAGTACCCACCATTAACAGTGACACATGCTCTAAGTGAAGAGTACACTGCCATGATCCCTCGCAGGAGTCCGTTCCCATACCGCATTTAACGAAGATCACTTTCGGAAAGTACCACTCTACCCTGTCCTCTCAGCATCCACTGAGAGGAAAGCAGGGTCACCTGCTACCCTTGTTGCTTCGTGTAATAAATTCAGTGACTTCCTCATTGTGTCCGCTCTCTGTGAGGCTTCGATGAAGCCCACCTGATCCGGGTGTATCAGTCGGACATGTACTCCTCAAGCATGGGCGCGAGTACCCTAGAAAATATTTTGACATCAATATTAAGGACAGAGATGCAACGACACGCCCCACAGGCCTTGGGATCCTTCCCCTCCTTGAGTATTACTGTAATGAGTGCTTTTGAGAAGGAATTGGGGGCCACAGCCATCTCAATTATTTCATTGAAGATTTCAATCATGAAGGGCAGCAGAATCCATCTTCACCTGGCACCTTGCCCAGAGGTATTGGCGCCACTGCCCGCCTAATCTCCTCCCCCCTTATGGGGGCCTCCAGATCCCTGGACTCTGATCTCGACATCTTGGGCAGGGGGATATCTGCCATATAAGAGTCAATTCTTCCCTTCTCATCTGTGGAGACCGATTTATACAGAGTCTCATAAAATACCGGTTCTGGTGATGACACTGGCACATTATCTTTCCCCATTACTTCAGAAACCCACCTCTCTTCGTTCGTTGTCCCCGTAGCCTGGATGGCAGCAGTGCGTCCACCTTCTCAGATTTCTTGCTTGAGGAATTGCAAGTTCTGAATTATTTTCCCTTCCTCAAGTAGTCTCAGCTCCTCTCTCTTCCCCCTAGCCTCTACGAGGTATTCTTCCCTTCAGTGTTGACTGTGCCCGCTCGTCAAGTCTGTGGGTCTCCTCCCGCAGCCCCCGCTCAATGAGGGTCCGCGCCCTCTTTTTCCACGCCACCTCTCTAATTAGTATCCCTCGCCAGGTCACCTTCCCTGCTTCCCAACCAAACTATTCTCTTTGCTACTTCCCCTGTGTGATTTATGATCAGGAGTTCCTTAATTGTGGTTTGTAGTTCATCCCGAAACACTGGGTCTTTTATCAGGGATTCGTTGCAAAAACCGCCACCTCGCGCCCCTAGGGCTCATCCCCAACCAGCACAGGTAAAGCATGATCAGACCATGAGACTGTGTGAATCTCGATACCTGGGCAAAGTCCCTAGAAATGTATAGATAAACTATCCTCGTGAAAATTCCATGGGGGTGGGCGGGTGAGAAGAATGTGTAGCCCCTTTCCTGACAATGGAAGTGGTGCCAGCTGTCTCGTGGACCGTGCAGTTCTAGTGTCTCCCCGATTTCCCCATAACCCAGCCTCAGGTGCCCTTGTTCCCTATTGTGTGTGGCCTGCCTGTCCATCGTCACATCAGCCCAGGTGTTGAAATTGCCTCCCAGAACCAGGTGTCCTGTGCTTTCACTCAGTATCTTCCGGAAGCACCTCAAAACCTTCCTCTTCACTTCTGCTTTCTCTCTCCCTCTACCCTGCTAAATTCTTCACCAATACTGTACTGATTCTGCAACTGGGCCACTCTCACCGACCTCGGTCCTGGACCCAGTCACTCTTCACTTGCACTGCCTCCCTGGCAACCCCTGCACTGCGGGACTGTCTCTGTATCACTACAGCCCCCCCACCCCCCCACCCAGCACTTGTCTGCACTTACCTTGCACTTGCCACCAGCTGGCCCTATTTATTTATTATTTTATTTCTACTCTACTATTTGTACTGCACTCCTCCCTCCCCCTTTCCCCTTGCACTTTTTCCCTTCCCCCTACCCCTGCACTTGCGCGGTCTGAATGACACCTGGCCTAGTAGGATCGTTGTCTGTCTTCCCTTTGTTCCCCCCTCCCTGCCTCGTCGCGCCTTGAAACACTTGTGTATAGGCGCGTTACAAATGCCATATCATATCTTAGGGAGGGTGCCCTTCATAAATCTCAATTGCCCCTGGCTAGGGGCGTAAATCATGGCAAATGTAAAGTTCACCTTCTGAATGCTTCCTGTAACCAGAAGGGCCCGCCCCTCCACGTCTGACCAGACCTTTGATACCACCACCCTGAGTGCCTTAGGTACAATGATGCCCACTCCTGCTTTCCTACAGGGGCCAGAGCCCCAGAATTCATGTTGCACCGTACCATTCAGGATCCTCCGTTCTTCCCCCTTCATGAATTTCGTCTCCTGTAATAAGAGGATGTCCAGCCCCGATTGACTGAATTCCCTGGCCACCAATAATCCCTTTGGTGGGGAATTCAGGCCATTCACATTCAGGGTACCGACCCTCAGAGAGCCCATTTGCTGTCCATCAACCGGCAGGGCCATCATGTTACCCCGCGGTCAGAGCCCCCTCTACTCCACTTGCTATACCACTGTAAGATGTGAACTTTGTCCTGAACCAAACTAACACTCGACAGACTTAAGAGCCAACGTGTCCCCCCTTTCTCCATCCCCCCCTCCCTATTGCTCCCCCACTTCACCCTGGCGCTCGGCCCACCCCCAGGATCCATTTTAGGATGTGGCCAAACCACCAACCTGACCCGCTACGCAGGTAGTTTCCACTCGCACCCTTGAACCCCCCCCTCCTTCCCCTCCAATTTCTCCCCTTGGCAACAACATCGTGCAATTTCTCAACACACACAACACGTGGGCACCCTTGTCCCTGGCAATTACTTCTTACGTATGTCCGCTGAAGTCACTCCCTTCAACACATCTACCTCCCTCTCTCCAGGCCTAGTCACAGATTTTCATATCTGTGAGCCCACATCTGGTGCAATTCAGGTTCCGGCTGCTGGGGATGCACTCATTTTCCTGTACTTGCTGGCACCGGGGATACGTTTTCTTCTTGGGCCCTTGAGCTGTCACCTCCGCGTCTCACAGGAGTTTGTTCTTTGCTCCATTGACCTCCTTCTCGGTGGCCAATTAATGTTTGTATCCGTCAATTTCAAAAGGAGATTGAGAATGGGAACCCCCGTCTATAAGAAAACGCCTTTGTCATTTAGCCACTTGGTGAGGGGCAAACAGAGCCTTCACAGGTATGATAGGTCCTGAAAAGAACAAGTTACTTTCTTACCTGGTAACGTTCTTTCGATGGGATGGTCCGACGACGTATTCCATATCTATGACATGTAATCACCACAGCTGTGCTGCTTCGGAAACTTTTTTCGGCGTCTGCGTCCTGCGTCGATGACGTCGATGCGCCGTCGAGGACCTCCTCCGACGTCCGACGTCATCCGATGTGATAAGTAGGACGCACGACGCCCATAGCCTCAGTTGTAGTTTTTTCCCCCAGAACGTGTGACATAAGGCAACTGCCAGTCAGACACAAAGCCTTGCGGAACGTAAGCTGCAATCGCAAAAGAAATTCTGTAGCGGGGAAGGCAGGGCGGGAGCGATATGGAATACGTCGTCGGACCATCCCATCGAAAGAACGTTACCAGGTAAGAAAGTAACTTGTTCTTCGAGGGGATTGGGTCCTCCGACGTATTCCATATCTATGACAGACTCCCAAAGCAGTACCAAAGCAAGGAGGAGGGAAAGAATTTAGAATCAAAATGTAGAATAGCCAATCAAATAGCAGAGCAAAGGACCGCCTTGCCAAAGGCCAGATCCTGTGCTCGGATGGAATCAAGGGAATAGTGACGTACAAATGTATGTACTGAAGCCCAGGTGGCTGCATCACAGATGTTGCGAATAGGAACACCCCTCTGCAGGGCAGTAGACGCAGCCATACCCCTGGTAGAATGGGCCCGCAAGCCAGCCGGTGGGTCCTTACCCGCCAAACGGTAGCACTCCGAGATGGCCAAAATAATCCAGCGAGACAAAGTCTGTTTCGTCACAGCTTGCCCCAAACGCTTTCCAGCGTAACCAATAAAGAGTTGATCATCCACTCTGGCCCGGGACATGCGTGAAACATAAAAGCTTAAAGCTCTCCTAGGATCAAGCCTATGGAGCCTCTCCTCTTCCTTACCAGGATGCGGAGGAGGATAGAATGCCGGAAGAACAACCTTCTGGGCCAAATGAAATTCCGTCACTACCTTCGGAAGAAAAGAAAGACGAACTCTAAGGACAACCCTGTCCTTGTGAAATACAGTGAAGGGAGGCTTAACTGAAAGTGCCTGTAACTCACTCACTCTGCGAGCGGAAGTAACCGCAACTAAAAACACAGTTTTCAGAGTTAACAGCCTCAAAGGGCAAGAATGTAAAGGCTCAAACGGAGCACCCATAAGAAACTTAAGAACCAGGTTTAAATCCCAACCGGGCACCAGGAAAGGTGACGGAGGGAACACATTAGTGAGCCCTTTCAGGAACTGTGAAATCAAAGGGATTTTAAAGTAAGAACACTCTTCAGACGAGCGCTTAAAGATGGACAGCGCCGCCAGGTAACCCTTAACGGTACCCACTTGCAAGCCCCTGTGGGCCAAAGAAAGTAAAAAGGACAGAACCATGGGGATGTCACATGCAAAAGGATCCACATTCTGAACCCTGCACCAGTCGCAGAACTTACGCCAACGGCAACGGTACAGAGACTTTGTTGCCGGTCTTCGGGCCGAAAGCAACACCTCCATCACGTCCTCAGGGAGGTCCCAATCCTTATACCTCAACCTTTCAGAAGTCAAGCGTGAAGGTTGAGGGATCTGACCTCTGGATGGAGAACCTGACCCCCCTCCCGTGAGAGCAGATCATCTCGGTAGGGAAGACGACGTGGAGGGCAGATGGATAAGTCGAGAAGGTCCGGGTACCACGTCCTCCGAGCCCACGCCGGGGCAATGAGGATCATCCGGGAACCGAACTTCCGTAACCTCCGCAGCACTTGCGGGATGACGGGGACTGGAGGAAACGCGTACAGCAGCGGGAATGACCACTCCACCACGAACGCGTCTCCTAAGGCTCCTTCTGGAGGAAATTCCCGCGAGCAAAACCTTTCGCACTTCCGGTTGACACTGGAGGCGAAGAGATCCACTTGAGGGGACCCCCAAAGGGCGAAGATCTCCAGGAGAATCTCCTGAGCCAACTCCCACTCGTGAGAGATCGCGCTCTGCCTGCTCAGAGCGTCCGCCGTCACGTTTTCGGCTCCGGCCAGATGAACTGCCGAGATCGAAACTTCCTGCTGGATGGCCCAGAACTCGAGCTGCATCGCCTCTCTGCACAGAGGAAGTGACCCTGCCCCCCCCTTTTGTTGAGGTAGTGCATGGCCACTGTGTTGTCCGTCAGGATCAGGACATTCTTCCCTCGCACAGACGGCAGAAAAGCCTTCAGGGCTAGCCTGACGGCCCTCAGCTCCAACAGATTGATATGGAGTCTGGACTCCGACGGAGACCAACGACCGCTGACTGTCAGCCCGTTGGCATGAGCTCCCCATCCCGTGAGGGATGCATCCGTCATGATCGTCACCTCCGGCCAGGGAAGCCAAAATGGAGCCCCCTTCATCAAGTTGCCTTCGACGGCCCACCACAGAAGGTCCCGGGCGACCGAGGACGGCACCTGAATCGAGTCCGACATCCTGCCGGAGGACTGCGACCATTGCGTCTTGAGTGCCCACTGCAAAGATCTCATCCGCAGGCGAGCCTCTGGCACCAGAAGAATGCAGGATGCCATGAGGCCGAGCAACCTCAAGAACTCGAACGCTGGGAGCGTCTGGGCATGCTGAAACTTGTGCACCATCTGCTGAATGTGAAGAGCCCTCACCTGGGGAGGAAAACACTGCCCCAGGGAAGTGTCGAGCACTGCTCCGATGTACTGGAGCCGCTGTGTTGGCGTCAAATGGGACTTCTTTAAATTGAGGGAGAAGCCCAGCCTGTGAAGGGAGCGACAGGTGACCGACAGATGATCCAGGACTTGCTCGGGAGAGCTCCCCCTGATCAACCAATCGTCCAGGTAGGGGTAGACGTGAATCCCCCCTTGCCTGAGATGCGCTGCCACCACCACCATGAGCTTGGTGAAAACCCTCGGGGCAGAGGTCAATCTGAACGGCAGGACCCGAAACTGAAAGTGCTAGTCGCCAACCGCGAACCTCAGGTACTTCTTGTGCTTGGGATGGATCGGCACATGGAAGTAAGCATCCTTGAGGTCGAGTGACACCAACCAGTCCTGAAGCTGAAGGGCCTGGAGGACTTGAGAGAGAGTAACCATCTTGAACTTGTCCTTCCTGAGGAGTTTGTTCAAACCACGCAAGTCCATGATGGGTCTAAATCCCCCGTCTTTCTTCGAAACCAAAAAATAAGGGGAATACCATCCCTTGTTCCTCTCCGCTACAGGCACCAGTTCTATGGCGCCTTTCTCCAGCAGGGCTTGAATTTCCTGCGCAAGGAGCGGATCCGGACTCTGCAAAGAGGTTCCCCGGTGGATTGTCGCGAGGCCTGTGCCGAAAAGGAAGACAGTAGCCGTGGGTTATGATCTCCAGAACCCACACATCTGAAGTAATGGCTTGCCACTCTACAAGATGCTGCGCCAGCCTTCCCCCAACCGACGAACCATGGGACATGGCCTCACGACTGAGTGGGAGCGGCTGCGGCGTTACCTGAGGGCAAAGAGGCAACTGCCCGAGCGGCCTTGGCACCACGGGTACCCTGTCGTCCACCTTTGGTACCTCTGCGTTGGCCTCTTTGACTGCCAGCTCCTCTCGCTTTACTGAAGGAGGAGTAATAGCGAAAGGAACCACCCCTCCACTGCTGTCCCCTAGGACGAAAAGGCGGAGGTTGGCGAACTGCAGCGCCCAACGACTTCGCTGCAGCTTTTGAGGTCTGCAACCTCTCAAGGCTCTCGTCAGCCTTGCTGCCAAAAAGGTGTTCACCATCAAAGGGCATGTTGAGGAGCCGGGACTGCACATCAGGCGCAAACCCCGACTTCCGCAACCACGCAAACCTGCGTATCACGGTGCTCGCCGCCATGGACCTACTGACGCATTCAGCTAAGTCCAAACCCGACTGAACGGACTCACACATGGCATCCTTACCATCCTGGACCATAGCAAGGAAACCATCCCGTTCATCCCCTTCGGGAACATGTTCAGCCGCTAACGCAACACAGTTCCACAGAGTGTGCGTGAAACGTGACAAGGCACAAATGGAGTTGGCCGCCTGAAGCGCCATACCACCAGAAGAAAACACTTTCTTCGCCCAGCCATCAAAACGTTTGTCGTCCCTATCAGGAGGGATGGTAGGGTACGACGCCTGCTTCGCCGGGGCCGTGGCCGCCTGCACCACCAAACTCTCCGGAGTGGGGTGCCTGGTCAAGTAGCAGGGGTCGCCACTGGCTGGACGGTATTTTCGCGACAAGGATCTGCCCACCGCCGGGAGACTCTCCGGAGCAGTCCAAGCCGCCGCCACCCTTCTCTGTAAAGCCATATGGAACGGCAGAACCGGGTCCGTTGGGGGACCAACATCAAGGATGTCTGTCAGATCATCCTGCACAAACTCCCCTGGGGGAGCAGACCATCCCAAGTACTCAGAAACCCTAGCCATAAGGCGCCGGTACGAGGAATCAGCATGAGAGCCAGGCTCAGGCCTACAAAACTCCACCTCCGGAGAGGTGTCCAGTCCACTGGCATCATGCAGTGACTGTCTCAACTCGTCAAACTGACTATGGCCCGAGACAATGTCATCCGGAACCTGACTAGGAACCAGGCCATCAGAATCCTCATCCGCCTCTGAAATATAGTCCAGGTGGCGAAAAGAAGGCACTCGAGAGTGCTTGCTCTTAACCAGAGCCTTCCTAGGGGGTCCACCCGTGCCCTGGGGTACCTCCGACACGAAAGGCGTCGATGGCGTCGAGCGAATCGGCGCCAGCGTCGAGAGAACCGGCATCGGCGCCGAGTGGATCGACGTCGAGGAAATCGGCGTCGACGTCAGATGCAGCGCCTCCAGAATCGGCGGCGTCGACACAGCCCTCGAGGCCGGAGCCCCGAGCGTGTCCCTCGACGACCTGAGCGTCGACGGCATCGACGACTTCCTCGGAGCCAGAGCCTCGAGAAAACCTGTCGACGCCCTCGACGCCACAGACGTCGAAGCCTTCTTCGAAGACTTCACAGGTGCACACGGTCTCGAACGCGTCGAGGACCGGGACCTGGAACGGGTACGTCGAGAACGAGTCCCCTTGTCCGAACGGGACCTCTCCCGTGACTCGTGCCGACCACTCCTGCGAGCGGTGTCTCTCGACCTCACACGACCGACCCCACTCGGGGGCGCGGACGGCTGAGTACCCTGCGACTCAAGAATCGCCAACATCTGCTTCCCGAAGGAAGCCCATTCCTCCGGCGTCGCACGGCCCGAGGGGTAAGCGACGTGCCGGGCAGAGCCCTCCGAAGAGGACCTGGAAGACGACCGATGTCGGCGCTTCCGAGAATGCCTCGAAGAGGCAGAGGAGTGGCGAGACCGACTCCTAGAAGGAGACCCACGAGACTTCCGACGATGACACAGAGAGTCACCCCTCGAATCATCCGTCGAAAGCCCCGCAGACTTCGACTTCCGGGGCTTGGACACCCGACCCACCGACAACTTCTTCTTACGTTCGCGTAAGGCTTTGGACGTGAGCGACTGGCAGTCGATACAGTCATCCGTGTCGTGGGCCTCCCCGAGGCACCAGAGGCAGGCGTCGTGCGAGTCCGTCACCGACATCTTGGACCCACACTCCCCGCACTTCTTGAAACCCGGACGCGGGGTCGAAGACGAAGTAGACATCTTCAGAAGGATTTTCACAAACGAACAGGTTCGAAGAACCGAGAAGAACAGAACTCCAAAGAGTCGAGGCGTTTAAACCGAGAAACACGAAGCAACACGTTCGCGGAAAAAACGGAACTGAGGCTATGGGCGTCGTGCGTCCTACTTATCACATCGGATGACGTCGGAGGAGGTCCTCGACGGCGCATCGACGTCATCGACGCAGGACGCAGACGCCGAAAAAAGTTTCCGAAGCAGCACAGCTGTGGTGATTACATGTCATAGATATGGAATACGTCGGAGGACCCAATCCCCTCGAAATTGTGATTCTGGCGTCGCCGTAGGTAATGGGCCCCAACATCTTTGCTCTCGTGAATTTAGACCTTATCTGGGTAATTGTGGAAGCGAACGAGGACGGATCTGGGGCCACCTGCTCAATGTATTCTCTCTATTTTGGATTCATCTATGGAGTAGTTTCCAAAAATGAGTTTCATGATTTCATGCAGATTCCTTTTCAGGTCTCTCTACGTCTCCCCTTCCTTATCGAGTCTCCCAAAGATCCAGGTATTATTTCTCCTCCCTCGGTTCTCAAAATCGTCCATTTTTAGGGAGATCTCTGCTTCTCTGCGTTTGATCTTGGACTGATTGTGCCCTACCTGCTGAAGTTTTTCCTCGATCTTGTCAACCTTTCCGCCTATGTCCGCTCTCATGCTTCTGATCTCATCCATTATTGAGGCCCCATCCTTTGTAGCCATGGAGTCTTCCTCTTTCCCTGCTATGGTCTCCCTCTATCGGCCCTCGGGTGCAGCTAAAAGCTGAAAGTCTTGACGTCCAGTCCGTGTGACACTGCCACTCATGAGTGCACTCATATGGGGTTTCTAGAGTGAGGATAAGTCCTTGGTGCATCTTAGGTTCAGTCTCTTGCGTCGAGGTTCCCAGTACACCATGTGAGAATTCTGTATGGGGTGCACTTAAAGCAGGTTTCTCTCCCCGCTGCTGGGTTATGGCCGTTCTCGTTGGGCCACTATCCTCCGAGGGCGGGCACATGCCCCGGGCACAGTGATGCACTCCTTAAGCCCTTGTGTGCCCTGTGTCCCGAGGGCGGTGCGCAGCTGCCCCAGGGGCTCCCAGGACAATCCCTTCTGCTTTGGATGGTATGAGAGTGCTGTCCGGGCCCCCTCCGTTGCAGTCCCAGAGGCCCGCTTTTGCCTCCGCTGACCCGGGTCACCCCCCCTCTGCGGCATCAGCAGTTCGTCCCTCCACGTACCTTCAGTCTCGCCGTGGTGTGTGATGCTGTCAACTGCTCACTGTCTCCAGGAGACAGAAACACACCCCAGTGTTGGGGGTCCACACCTCCTTATATGCTGGTGCATTGCAAGTCTCTCGTGCAGCCTCCAGTGTTTCTTTCGCGCAGAGGGCCTCAGACTTGCTCCACTCGCTGCCCCTTCCTTGGTGAGTGTCGGGGGAGGTCGCTTGTGGCTCCCTGTGGGTGCTGGTGATCTTTCTTGTCCCTCCGGATCGCTGGGTCAGCCGGGATAGCACTCCCACTATCCCCCGCCTTGTGGGGCGTGATGCTGTCCAGCGCCACCCACGGAGGGGCAGAGAACAGTCTCTCAGTCCCCCTGGTGGGGGCCACCCACATGCGGCCCGGGGTTCCTCGCCTGGGGCAGTGCAGGGCCTCAAGTCTCTCCCCTCTCCCGTCGTCCTACACAGTGCGTGCCAAACGACACGGGCGGCGAAAGTCACTTTTGCTTTCCCGCTGTCCACGCAGCCGTCCTGAAGTTCTCTTCCCGGGCAAAGATTGTGTCTGTTTCTTCAACTCAGGAGTCAGGTGGGTCTCAGACAACTCGCTCGCACTGTTATACCACGGGTGGTCTGGAAGTGGGGACTCAAATCACTTTTCAGACCTCATGGGCCGCGAGCATACTGTTATGCTGCCATCTTCCGTGCGCCCCCTGATAGCCTCCCTTCCTGTTTTTTAATAGCTACATAGAGTGCCAGGGACAGAGCCAGCAGCTTTTACAGAAATGTCTCGCTGTGTCTTCGCAAGAGCAGCAGTTTTAACCTCAACTTTAGAATGGGTTGAAATTATACTCGGGTTACACCAGTAATCGCCAAGATCCATGTCCCCCAAGTATTTCTTCACATGGATGACCCATTTTAAAGAGGAACACGCAGGCTGTGATAAAACACAACACTTGAAGCCGTTAAAGAGTGCCTAAATAACATCTGACAAAACCTCTGGTAGCAAAGTAGGAGATAGTAAAGACATTCGTGACCCAAACAGTCGTGCATGGCTGTCGCCTAGGATTTTGTTGCAAATGGAAGGCAGAGGACCAAGCCAGATGCTAAAGGTACAGATGTTACTCAATACTAGACTAGAGGTGATCAACAGACACAATCTTCAACCTCATCACAATCTTCAACCTCATCACGAACATATTGTTAATCAACTTAGTGACCACTCCAGAAAAGCAGAGGATCTTTGTGTACATCGAATGATCTTAGTCAATGCCTGTTTGAATGCAAACTAACTATCTGAAATGTAGGTTTGGGTTCCATGAAACCATTGCCCACCCCTGACTTGCATTCAGTAGCATGAAACTTCTTCAGAGAGTATGCGTTAGTGTTCTCCTCTGAGCCTCTTCCAGATGGTGTGAGTCTTTAGGCCGCCGAAGATGGCCACCGCAGATGGCCGCCGAAGTCAGCTGCTCCGGTACCGACGGGGGAAGAGGTGCTGATTATAAGTGCTTCCCTTCCTCAAAGCAATCAGAAAGAAATGGAGGCGAAGCGCGGTTTCACTCTGGCAGCCGCGGAGAGAGTCCTGTGAGGTGAACCCACAGGAGAGCATGGAGGACAGCTCCGCTGCACCAGGCCGGGAGCAGCCGCAAGTGTGCCGTGATCAGCTGCGCTGCTACAAGCAAGCAGTAGCCCAGCAACCTCCTTTCCTGCAAGCACCCTAGTTTTCCAGAGATTTTCAGAGCAGCCCACATCAAGAGTGCAGCAGGCAGGTGAAGAGCCCTGGATAAGGTGAGGCTGGCGGCACCTCTATCACTTCCGACCGGCTGTACGTGTCAGTGTCCTGCTTTGTGGCAACGTGCATAACTGTCCCCCCAGGACTGATTCACTGTGTGCGAGAGCCGCACGATTCGCTGCAGCCCTGTAGTGGGGGGGGCGGACCGTGGGATGCCGGACACGGGCGCTCCCGACTGAAGCGGACTACGGAGGGTGTCTGCACAACCCCTGGCAGTCCATACAGGCATGAAAGTCCAGTACTGAGGAGATCAAAGAAATAGATTGCAAACCTGGTACAGGACCCAAAACAACTCAATGCATGCATGGGGGACACAGAAACATCAGTGCAATCGCTACAGGAAGACGTCCTTCACCTTCAGGGAAAACTTGCGAGCACCGAACAAAACATGTCACTTCTAGTATCAACCATAGAGGATCTGGAAAATAGGCATAGACGGGAGAATCTCTGCATACGAGGTGCACCTGAGAGAGTGGAAGGGTCCGACCTTCCTGGCTGAGTGCAACATGTTTTCCAAGCCATAGTCCCGGAGCTGGCCACGGGAGCTATAACCTTAGACCGTGTGCATCGAGTGGGCCCCCTGAGGAGAACCCTGAAGGCCCAACCGAGGGACATCATTATGAAATTCCACTTCAATGGAATGACAGAGGAGATTTGACACGTGTCAAGGAAGATGGGCACCATATCTTATCAAGGTCTCTCCCTACTTGTATTCGAAGACATAGCGGCTCTTACCTTGCTGAGGATCTAGGCCTTCCGACAGGTCACAAGCAAGCTGCAGAAGGAAGGAGTCCGATACAGATGGACATTCCCGTTCGGGCTAGTCTTCATCTGGAACGACCGAGAAACTAGGTGCATAACCCCGGATGAGGCTGCCCAGATTCTTGGACTGCAACTAGGAAGCAAGCAGAATGAGGCGAGTGACAGGCAATGGGCCCAGAATTCCCCTGCGCAGAAGATTGCATGGCACACCCGATTTGGGAGGAGAGCAGAGTACACAGCCATGACACTCACTAGTCGCCTGAGGCTTGCTAAGGGCAATACAGCACAAGGCCTCCGACAAATGAGGCAGCGTCCCTCCCCACAGAGGAACCGGTTTGAGGGCTGAAGTTCTACCCAGTGACAAAAAGACTCCAAGTTTTCACCTTTGTTTCTGGGTAGGGGGATGAATTGGTGGCAGGAAATGTCCACATCCACAACAGAAGTATTTACTTTATTTATTTTATTATTTGTGTATTGCCAAGACCCAAAGCGATCACAGCGTTTGTACAGGGTAGTAACAGAATAAAAAAACTTTACAGATCATTAAGTTAGTAAGAAGTACTACGGGCAAAGTAGGAGACAGTTCATGCTTAAAGTGTTAGTCATACTTATTGAATAACCAAGTTGTCAACAGTCGCTTGAATGTGGGGTAGGAGGGCTCATTTCTTAAGTGTGGAGGTAAGGAGTTCCACAGGGCGGGGACTGCAGTGCTGAAACAAACCTCTCCTGCTCGGACTAGTTTAAAGCGTGGAACAGCTAGGGTAAGCTGGTCAGAGGAGCTTAGTGAGCACCAGTGCTGTTTCTTTCTGATGCAATGGTTCAAGTATATGAGGGCTTCATTGCAGATGCAACAGTGGGCTATAGTCCAGGTTTTCAAGACAATCCGTGCTTTTATTGTTAGCCGACTTCTTGTCGAGTTGCAGAAACGTGGTCCAATTTGCAGAGGCCCAGAACCACCAGGAGGGCTTTGTTTTGAAGCAGCTGTAGCTTAGCTAGTGTGGATGCGGATATACCCTTGAATAGGGCATTACAATAGTCTAGTTTGCTTAGGATAATGGCAAAGACACAGGGAGGCTTAGTACAAAAGATTTCCCACACCAATTCTTCTCCAGCATTGGATCTTTCATGGATTCACATGCTTAGAATATTCCCCGTCGTCAGACTGGGACCCCTCGGTACACATATATATAGCCTTTTCCTATAGGAAAACTTCCGACACTTTTGTGTCCTATCCTCGTCCTTTTAGGACCCGCCTACGCATGCTCCGCAGGCCGTCCCAGTATAAGAGGCCCGCCCCCGCGGTTCCCCTTCAGATTTCAACCGTCTCCAAAGTAGTGGGATCTCCTCGTGTTGTCTTACTATTTTGTACTAGGTTGCCTTATTGGATTTCGAGTACGATATGTCCTCTGTATCAGGAAAAGCGCTGTTCCGTCCATGCGCGACATGCGGCTTGAAAAAGGTTTACGAGGGGGACGGACATATGGATTGTATATATTGGCTCCACCCTCACCATTCGGCGGATGCCTGCGACATATGCAAGGGTTTTTCTCAAAAAACCCTCAAAGACCGGAACCGACGCCTGGTGGCATGGCTGAATAAGGGTGCGGGGGCATACCCCCCCTCGGAGGTAGGCTCCACACAGTCGGCGAAAACATCACGCCGCGCGGCCTCGTCGGAACCACCGGCGAAGAAATCTAGACCGTCGGAAAAAGAGTCGTCTGGAACTCACTCCACTACAGACTCCTCGTCAAAGAAATCATCCTCATCAAAAAAGCATGAGAAGGAAAGGAAATCCTCCTCTGGCGATCATCACAGATCGACCACGAGTCGAGAGTCGAGTAAAAGCGGGCACAGTGTGGAGAAGGCGGGACCGCCAAAGCCACCTGCGAAGCCTGCGTCGTCGACGGCGATCCAGTCAACGGCCGCCTTCCCGCCACTAGCGTAAGGGGCATCCTCCGTCCCGTCGACAATGGCATTGACGAGAGCCTCGTCGACGGGGGTCCTACAGGAGGCCTGGAGGCCTGAAGTCTTCGACCCTACCCCCCCAGAAGCTTTGCTACAAGAGCAAGCTATGTTGCTGTCCTCGGAGGACGAGAGCGAGAGAGTGGCTGGCCCAGCAGACCTAGGGCTACGAGCGGCTGCCAAGTCGTCGACGAGGGCATCCGTTACACCGGTATCTGCCCCTTTCCTCAATCGGTTTTGTCGTTGGATATTCTGTTCTCGCTTCAGTCCTTGCTACGGTCGTTGGACCAGCGACTTCCCCAGGCCAGCCTGCCACAGTCACCCGTCGACGAGCCGGGCCCGTCCCGTCAACCGCCGCACCCACGCACGCCAATCTCAACACTGGCGCAGGAGGAAGGTGAGCTGCCAGATTCGGAGTCGGACAGGGGAGCCATGTCAGAGGTCTCTTTATCCCCCTCCAGGGATCCTACCTGGGAGTCAGAAGCGGAGTTAGAAAACCCCAGAAGCCCAGCTCACCCGTCCCCTCCGGACGACATTGCGTCATTCCATTCGATGATGGAGAAGGCATGCAAAGAATTTGGTCTGTCCCAGGAAGAACAGAAAAAGGACTGTTTTTTTGTTCGACCACATGGGCAAGAGAAGGAGGTTGGTGTTCTCGATACCGATACTTGACCATGTATGGAAAGAGGGGTTGCAGACAATGAGACACCCATTCTCAGAACCAGCAGTGAAAGGACGCCTAGAAAAAAGTTTAAGGCTCCAGAGTCTACACCCAAGTGTCTATCCTCTCAGCCAACACCAGACTCGGTGGTGTCGGCGGCGGCAGCAGCGAGGAAGGCAAAGGCACAGCACAAGTGCACGACTCCACCCGAGAATGAAGCAAGACGCCAAGATGCCTTTGGCAAGAAAGTGCTCTCCGTGGGAGCGACCACAGTAAAGGCAGCAAACTCTCTGGCAATTGTAGCCAGATACAATAGGGAGATGTGGCACAGGCTGGCTCCGCTGCTTGACCATCTTCCGGAACAACAGAGGAAGGCGGCGATGCTACTGGTCCGAGAGGGCGAGGAAGCCTCAAATCACGCAATAAACATTGCGGTGGATCTTGCTGAGTCTGGCTTCAAGCAAGTCAATAATGGGGTCGTATTACGTCGACAGTCATGGCTGAAGTGTACCAGAAGTACAATACAAGGTCTTAGATATGCCCTTTGAGTGAGACCTTCTTTTCGGTGAGAAGGTGGACGAGGCCCTAAAAGGGATGAAAGAAGATTCGGACACGGCGCGGTCTTTGGGTGCCCTCCAGAGTGGCAGAAGCTACAAGTCTTTTCGCCCCTTTAGAGGGGCTTCAGGTAATTCAAGATTCTCTTTTGGAGACAGATCCTTTGCCAGATCGGCTTACCCCTCCCAGGGATACCGACGTGCCTCACAATCGGCTAACCGTCGACAAAACTTCCAGTCTTCCAGAAAACGACCATCATACCCATCGTCGGCGAGAGACAAGCAAACTAAAGATCAGCAGTGACGTTCCACAACCCGTTCTGGGGGGAAGAGTTTCAGCGTATGTCGACGAATGGGAAAGGATAACGACGGACCAATGGGTGTTAGACACTATAAGACACGGACACTCTCTTCAATTCAAACACAGCCCCCCACAAATTCCACCTGCGTTCACCTCAGTCCCATATGAAGGCACTGCAACAAGAGGTTACACTCATGTTAGCGAAGGGAGTGATAGAATTAGTTCCAACATCACAGAGAGGCCAAGGAGTCTATTCAAGATACTTCGTCGTAAAAAAGCCGAACGGCAAATGGCGTCCCATTCTGGACTTACGCGAGCTCAACAAGTCCTTAAAGAGCCTGAAATTCAAGATGCTCACTCTGCAGGAAGTGATCCGCGTAGTTCAAAAGGGAGATTTCCTCGCATCCCTGGATTTACAGGACGCGTATTTCCATATTCCAATGTGTCGGAAACACAGGAAATTCCTACGTTTTGTAATAGGGCGAACCCACTACCAATTCACGGTTCTTCCTTTCGGGCTCAAAACCTCCCCCAGAACGTTCACAAAATGCCTGGCTCCAGTGGCGGCCTGGCTAAGGAAGCAAAGCCACCATGTATACCCATACCTGGACGACTGGCTGGTAAGGGGATCCTCCCCAGCGTCGACCAACACAAGTCTGCAAGCCACCATGCAGCTTCTACAACGGCTAGTATTCGCCATAAACTTCGAGAAATCCTCTCTGCGGCCACCGAGAACGCTGGTATTCTTGGGGGCACAGGTCGAGACTCAGCTAGGGCTGGTGAAACCTTCTCTCGACAGGACCTCGAGACTCATTCAACAGGCGGCCCGGCTACGGCGAAACACCAAGATCTCAGTGAGAAAGTATGTTTCGGTCCTAGGGGCCATGGCATCCTGCATCCATCTGGTGAGAAACTGTCGACTTTTCATGAGGCCAGTCCAAGAATTCCTCGCAGACCGATGGACACAGGCTCAGGGATCGTGGTCGGACAGGATAACCGTCGACGACAACAAGCTACTTTGGACCCTTCAGTGGTGGCAGAGCTCCCACAATCTGAACAAAGGTGTGCCCCTACAGGAGCCCGAGTTCCAGAGCACCATAGTTACGGATGCGTCCCTAACCGGATGGGGAGCGCACATGGGTGCTCTCCAAACGCAAGGTCGCTGGTCTCCAACGGAGTCACTCCTACACATAAACGTACTGGAACTCAGAGCGGTACATCGGGCCTTGAAGGCGTTCCTACCACACATCAAGAGGTTGCGGGTGCAGATACTGACCGACAATACAACAGCCATGTTTTATCTGAGGAAACAAGGAGGGACACGATCAAGGACTCTCTCCATAGAAGCCCAGAAAACATGGCATTGGGCATCGAAGCACGATATCTCCCTCGTGGCTCATCACCTTCCAGGAGTGAGGAACTGCCAAGCCGACTCCCTCAGCAGAAACATGGCCCAGATACACGAGTGGGAAATGGACACGGGTCACTTGAAGAAAGTGTTCGAGAAATGGGGCCAGCCCCCTCTGGACGCCTTCGCGACCAAAGAAAACAAGAAATGCGAGAAATTTGCAAGCAGGTGGCCCCAAGAGGGTTCGGTGGGGGAGGCGTTCTCCTTCCCATGGACGGACATGTTCCTCTATGCTTTTCCCCCGTTTCCCCTCATACAATACAGTGGATACGCAGATACAATTGCCGGGTGATTCTAGTGACACCATACTGGCCGAGGCAACCGTGGTTCTCAGACCTCCTCCATCTATCGCTGGAACATCCCATAGCGTTTCCGAAAGTCCCGTACCTTCTATCCCGGGACAGAAGCACGGTGTGGCATCACGACCTGGACAGTCTCAACCTTACGTCCTGGCTCCTGACTTCTCGGAATTCGGGGCTTTAGACATTTCAGAGGAGTGCCAAGAAATTCTGCAGGCGGCTAGAGCCCCTTCCACTAACAAATCCTACTCCTATAAGTGGCGGAGATTCTGTGAATGGTGTAGAAAACAGCGGGACCTCCAACCATTGTTGGTGACGCCGGAACAAGTTCTACCTTACCTGCTCCTCTTAGCAAAAAAGGGATTGTCCCCCTCATCGATAAAGGTACATCTGGCAGCCATCTCGAGGTTCACAAGGAAGAGGCAGTCTCCTCTATTCAGTGACAGACTGGTGAAACACTTCATGCAGGGTTTATTTCGAGCCTTTCCCCCGGTGAAATGTTTTCCCCCGGCGTGGAGCCTCAACACAGTGTTGGCAGGTTTGATGAAACCGCCTTTCGAGCCTATGGCCACGTCCGACATGAAATTCATTTCGTGGAAGTTGGCATTCCTGATAGCTATCACATCAGCCAGACGTATCTCGGAACTACAAGCGCTGGTCGTGGACCCGCCCTACCTAAGATTCTTTAAGGACAAGGTAGTCCTGGCGACTAACCCTACGTTCTCCCCTAAGGTTCCGACGGTATATCACAAACACTCATCCGTGGTTCTGCCTACTTTCTTCGCCACTCCATCGTCAGCAGCAGAAAAAACTCTTCATACCCTGGACGTTAAGAGGGCTCTGAAATTCTACCTACATCGCACACAAGACATCAGGGCTACTCGGCAACTGTTCGTCGCATATGGTCCGTCGACGAGAGGTAAAGCAATCGCGAAACAGGGATTGGCCAGATGGGTCTCGTCGACGATTGTTTTTTGTCACTCTAAGGCCGGAAGGCCACTGCAAAGACATCCTGGAGCCCATTCTACAAGGTCGATGTCATCCTCAACAGCGTTATGGGCCGGAATTCCGCTGACGGACATATGCCAAGCTGCGGCATGGTCAGTGCCCCACACGTTTACCCGCCACTACTGCCTTGCCAGGCAGCATGCGGATGAGGTGCAGATGGGAAGAGCTGTCCTGCGCCATCTGTTTCAGTAAGGTAAGCTCCACGTTGTGGAGAGTCTGTTTTCTACCTTTGATGACAGTATACTTTCGGTGGGAAAGGTTATATGAGTAAACTTATTACTGCTGCGCATATGTGTTGAGTAGTAGGGTGAGGGTGCGTTACATTGCATTCTCACCACCGTCTC
Source organism: Ambystoma mexicanum (assembly GCF_040938575.1). Taxonomy (NCBI): domain Eukaryota; kingdom Metazoa; phylum Chordata; class Amphibia; order Caudata; family Ambystomatidae; genus Ambystoma; species Ambystoma mexicanum. The sequence goes on along the minus strand of NC_090936.1, from coordinate 86,454,216 downwards.
AATTGTTACTGCTATACAATCTATTCTAAGCATGTGAATCCATGAAAGATCCAATGCTGGAGAAGGGAATAGTTTCTTACCTGTAACTCCATTTCTCCAGCATTGGTATCTTTCATGGATTCACATGCGCCCGCCAAGCCTCCCCGGGACTGCAATGTATGTGATGAATAAGTTTAACCCTTCCTACTTTGGAGGGGCCGAAATCTGAAGGGGAACCGCGGGGGCGGGCCTCTTATACTGGGACGGCCTGCGGAGCATGCGTAGGCGGGTCCTAAAAGGACGAGGATAGGACACAAAAGTGTCGGAAGTTTTCCTATAGGAAAAGGCTATATATATGTGAACCGAGGGGTCCCAGTCTGACGACGGGGAATATTCTAAGCATGTGAATCCATGAAAGATACCAATGCTGGAGAAATGGAGTTACAGGTAAGAAACTATTCCCTTCTCCTGCGCAAACAAGAGCAAGGTCGCTGCTATTCTAGTAAGCAACTGGGTACAATTCAAATTGGTCAAGACCAAATCCAACAAGGGATGGGGGGGTATCACTTTGTTGAAGGTTGGTTTAATGGTGCGCTCCTCCCAATCTTATCAGTCTATGCCCTTAACACAGGCCAAACCGAATTCTGCTGCGCAGTGCTAAGGTAGCCAATTGGGTTTGCATCTGGAGAAATAGCTCTGGCAGGAGATCTCAATCTGACCTTTGACCCTAATTGAACCATCTCTAGAGGCACGTACAAGGGCACAACACAACAATCTAAGGCACTCATAAGTGGATTTGAGGAGGCCAGTCTGGTAGATAGCTGGAGACACTTGAATCCCTATGCAGCTAGAGTGAAAGAGGCAGATAGGCGCATATGCCCCAGTCATAATCACGTGGGACCTACAGCTGAGAGAACACAGATCCTCCTATTGGAGGCTTAATACCACCCTTCTTAATGACCGACAAGAGATCAAAGAAGAAAATGTTAGTTTCTTTCAAGAGAATGCCCAGGGAGGAGTATTGCAGGAGTCTTTCAAGGCCTGCATTAGAGGTGTGATAAATTCGAAAGGAGTGGGGCTCCATAGAACACGTGCACTAGAGCTAGAGAATCTGTTAGTGCAACTAAAAGAATTGGAGAACCAATATCTGACGTCTCTAAGAAGTCGCATTACCAGCTGCACCTCCTCAGAGGTATTCTTCCCTTCCTCTCCTTCCCCCAGAAGCTCACTGTCTCCCGAGCCCTGGTTCTCTCGAAGCTGGACTACTGTAACAGCCTCTATCTTAATCTGCCTGCCTCCACTCTCCGCCCTCTGCAACTCATCCAGAACAGAACTGCGAGACTTGTCCTTGGCCTCAAGCCCAGGGACTGTATCTCTCCAGGACTGAAATCTCTACACTGGCTCCCAGTGGCTGCGAGGATCAAGTTCAAAACCCTCTGCATTGTCCACAAGGCCTTCTGGGGCCTGGGGCCTAAATACCTTCAACTCTCTCTTCCTAAATATCTTCCTTCCCAAGCCCTACGCTCATCCGTCTCCAACTCCCTCAGGGTCAGCCGCTTCTCGAAGCAACGAGCTGGGGGTAGATCTCTCTCCGCGGCAGGGGCCTCCCTCTGGGACAGCCTTCCTGCCTCCCTGAAACTTGAGGAGAACCATCTCCGGTTCCGGAAGCACCTCAAAACCTTCCTCTTCACTTCTGCTTTCTCTCTCCCTCTCCCCTGCTAAATTCTTCACCTAAACTGCACCGATTCTGCAACTGGGCCACTCTCACCGACCTCGGTCCTGGGCCCAGTCACTCTTCACTTGCCCTGCCTCCCTGGCAACCCCTGCACTGCGGGACTGTCTCTGTATCCCTACAGCCCCCCCCAGCACTTGTCTGCACTTACCTTGCACTTGCCACCAGCTGGCCCTATTTATTTATTATTTTATTTCTATTCTACTTATTTGTACGGCACTCCCCCCCCCTCCCCCTTCCCCTTGCACTTTTTCCCTTCCCCCTACCCCTGCACTTGCGCGGTCTGAATGACACCTGGCCTAGTAGGATCGTTGTCTGTCTTCCCCTTGTTCCCCCCTCCCTGCCTCGTCGCGCCTTGAAACACTTGTGTATAGGCGCGTTACAAATGCCATATCATATCATAACCAATACGGGGATTCTAGTTTGTGAAAAATCTACAGGAAACTGCAGGCAGTCAGGGGTCAAGTTAATATGATTGAGGGGAATAAGGCAGAATTTGCCCTCTTAAAACCAAACAACTATATTATGAGCAAGGCAAGCAAACTGCTTGCTTAGAAGCTTAAAGCCTAGGTTAATAAGAGGATGGTGGAAGAGATGCAGGTCTCTGCCGGGGGCTATATCACCGCTCAACGTGAAAGAGCAAGGTCTGATGATTTTTATACAGAGCTATACACATCCGAATCTTCTAGGCCCAGGCTGATTGATGTCTTTTTGAGTAGATGCAAGTTACGAAAACGGTCGACAGAGCAAAGGGAGGGGCTAGACAGGGATCCTACTAAAGAGGAGATCCTGAAAGCCGTAGGTTCCCTAAAAGCGTGCAAAACACCGGGGCAAGACAGGGTTGCCCATGAGTTTATCAAGACCTACTCCAGCATGCTCCTGGGGCCGTTCCACGTGTTATTCAACACGATCTGGAGAAATGGCCATGTCCCGGGATCAATGGAAGAGGCAAAGGTTTCTGTGATTTTAAAGGACGGCAAATACCAGAGTCAATGCTTGTCTATAGTTGTGCTAAACACTGATAGGAAACTATATGCCAAGGTACTTGCAGCCAGGCTTGACCCCGATTCTCCCTGCTTTGGTGACATCGGACCAATCTGGATTTGTGGTGGGGAGGCATGCAGCAGATAACACTAGAAGGGTCATAAATCTCATTGACATTAAACACAAGAGAAAGATCCCAGCCATCTTAGATGCCAAAAAGGCATTTGACCGGGTGGAGTGGGCCTACCTTCGAGCAGTGTTACACAAATTTGGTATGGCCAAGCAATTCTTTACAGGGGTGTTCGCGTTATACAAATCTCCAACAGGAAAGGTGACGGTCAATGATCATCTATCTCAGGGCTTTCGGGTAAGCAGAGGCACACGGCAGGGGTGCCCGCTATCATCCTTAGGTTTTGCTCTCTCGGTGGAGCCATTAGCAGAGTTGAAGAGAGGTGAGAAAGGAATTCATGGACTCAGTTATGAAGGAAATGCACACAAATTAGTGCTCTATGCAGACGATATCCTTCTAGCACTGTCCAAGCCAGAAGATTTGCTCCCTCCGACACGTGAGCTTTTAGAAAATTACAGCAGGTTTCTGGGTTTCAAATAAGCTCCATAAACGCGAGGTGCAGAAGCTATCCCTGGCACAGATAGCTTGCAGAGTCTTTGTTGTAATCTGGAGTTGCTAAAACTGATACATGTCTTTGTGCATCTTTTAGTTCCTTAAAGGAACTTAACATTTCTGCTGTCCAGATGATGGGGCCCTTCACATTCTGTGCTGCCTTGAGCCCCATCAGCCATCACCCGAATGGAATTGCACCTTTTAAGCAGGCCAGTCTAATGGGCTTATGCATGGGTCAGTAAACTTGTTACCAATTCATATTTTTTATTAATTACTTTATTATTACTAGAGTTGTGCTCAACTCCACTTGACTTTGCCTCCCTTCCTGCTTCAGCAGTACTGCTCCATATGTATGCTCAACTTGTTATTTCACTACAGGCCCATCATCATTGTGGGGCCACCAGCCTGGCTATGCGCAAGTGAAGGAGCAATGATACAAAATATTGTTTCAACTTGCTTAGTGCAAGCTGGACTGTTCATGTGCAAACTGCTGCTGTTGGGCATTGGCCAGTCCAGTCTGTGTCCAGTGACTGCTGTTCATATGTTGAGCCTGATGGACTATGATACTAGAATGTGTGTTTGTGCCACCACAGTACCACAGTTACAGGCGCTAGAAGAAACTGATGCCCTTATCTCTTGCAGTTTGCCGCTCTCTCTGACGTGTTCTGCATGCAGGTAAGGTAAACAGATAGTTCACTGCCTCAGTACACCCAAGTGCTGAGTATAATTTCTCAGATCAGTGTGCTATCGGTGGGTTAGATTTCCGCTTGAACCGTATGGCTGTTTGTCACTTTCCAGTAAGATAATTAAGTTTGTAGTGTGCACTATACAAATTACATAAGTAAACTGCACTTCTAGCTGAAATTCTGACTCATTTCCATCTTCAGTACGTTCCCGTAGTCTGCTAGGCTGTAGGGGGAAAGCACCTTCCACAGCACGGTTTGGTTTTTGGGAGGCAGGTGTATGGAGCATTTTCCATCCCTACCATCAATGTTTGAGGGTAAAGTTTGTCAGCTGACTGGTGCCGTATAAAAAAGAAAACTCTTAATAAAACTAGAGGCAGCACATTGAACTTGTCCTCATTCCTGCATCCTGCCTCCTTGTCACTGTGCCAGATGGTAGTCACCAACTCAAAGCAAGTCAGGGACTGCCTGGTGCAGAAGACTGCTTCATATGTAAGCATACCCACCTCCCACAAAAAAGCATGATGCTGGCAGCTGAGAGTAGTAGACTGTGAGGATGATAGTGAGCGACACAGCAAACAAGACTGAGAGCAAGAAGTTGTATCAGGTTGTGTCAAGTTACACCTTATAGGTCTCTCTAGCACTCTCATGGGTCTACTTGGAATCATGGAGATGGAGTGTGAGTCAATGCATTATTAATGCTTGTATGAGACTGCCACGGGGGATATGTTGAGGAACTTGCTACAGAAGTTGGTAATCATGTACCAGGTCACTTGCAGGTTGTTCCTCAACAGATCCAAGTTAACCTTTCTTTAGTGAGGGTATTGATGGCCTGTGGCAATTTTCACTCTAAAATTCTCCATTCCATGTTGCGGTTGATGTCCTTCAAATCAGCTTTCGTCGGGTGCTGCACGCTATATTGTCTGTTCTCCCCTTAGTAATGACATCCAACATCCAGACTTCTTTCTAAACTGTTAGACGAAAACTATTTCCTCCCTCTCTGGGTTGCTACCTTTGTTCAGCTCAACACTCTGCGCTTCAAAATCACCCAGTGCTCTAGGAGAGTTAGTGTGTGGCAGAAAATCTGCTCCCCATAATAATTTAGTGGAGCAGGTGAGCCGATGCGTTTCATTTCAGGTGACCACTTTTGGTTAAGTGTGCCATTTTACAGAATTAGTCTGGTGACATGAGTCACTGTAGCTGCATATGCCATGCCGATTTGTGTTCCAGCAGTGGAAAGAACCAATGCCAACTGCACTACGTCTTAAGAGCACTGCATAGATCTATTTCCACTTCCTCTCTATTTCTCAAGCAGTGCAGACAGCATTCCTGTGCAATATTACCCAGTTTCTGGCACCTCTGATTGCACAGATTCTGGAGCCACCTTAGGGCAGCATCAGCCATAATGTATGTGTAGAGTAATGCAAAATTCTTAGTCTTCAGCTTTACCTCTCCAGTTTCAGGATCCTTGATCCACATGTCTCTCGTGTTTTTTTTAACATTATTGGTAAGTCCTTTCTTTAATGACCAAGTCAATGTCGTTACTCATACGTCCTGCCCCCTTTCCTCCATTCTTATGGCGTCCTCCAACATGGGGACAGTACTGAAAACCTTTGGCAGCGAAAAATTTAGCTTCCCCTTTATATTTAGTAGAGCGCGCGGCTTTGGGTGTGAGAACGCCTGCCGAGGCCCCGCCCTCTGGCGCCTGACCTATCCTCTTTTCTGCACGGACGGTGTCGGGCCTGGCAGCCAGCGCAGAGACATTTTTAGCTTTCTGCGCGCTCCCCGTTTATTTTTTTCAATGTTCTTTAACTTCCCTTCTGTGCCTCGCCTCCCCTGGCGAAGGTCGCCGCAGTAGAATTCACAAGATGCGCCCCGCAAGAGTGCTTGTTCCCGGCCTCAGACCCCCATGCACTCTGTCTTGAGTGTTTGTGGCTAGAGCACCGGTGGGAGGCATTTTGTACTTGCAGCGCTCCCATCACAGGGCATCGAAGAAACGGTTGTCGCATTAGAGGGCGATCTTTGACACTTTCCTCCACCCCACCTTAAGGACTTGGTCTACAGGATCTTTTGTCAAGACAAGGTAGGCCCTCTGTTCAGGACGGCTCCACAGCATGGCAACCCCTTTCCTGAGGTTCCCACAGGTCGGGGTTCCTCAGATTCAGATTCGGGCAGGCCTGAGGCCAATTAGGCTACCGGCTCCCAAGCCGAGGGACCCGGGGGCACTTCCGGGTGCTCCGGGGTCAGACCTGAGGCCGTCCTGGTACCGGCTCACAAGCTGAGGGGCTCAGGGGCCCCACCAGGCTGTCTTCGCAATGGCGATCAAGTTTGTCCTCTTCTACCCCAGGGGGTAAGGGATCATCGAGTCTGTCCTCGGCGAGATCCAGCACAGGTGCCAAGGGTGTCCAGCCTAACTGAGCTCACTCAGAGGTCGCGAGTCAGGGCGTTAAGCCTACCGGCCGTACAGCCAAGGGCTCAGTGCCTACCAGAGTGATCTCGGAGGTGGACTTCTCTGCCTTGGGTGAAGACCCAAGCTGTAGCCTCTCGTGTCTGAGGCCGCTTAGGGCCTCAGTGCCCTCCGGCCCAGTGCATGCCGCAAGGCTCCAAAATGGCAGAACAGCACGTGGCAGAAGAGCCTGTTAGGGCCCACCAGTGCTTTCGCCCATCGAATGGGCTTTGCAGGAGGAGCCCAGCCCCCTTCCCTCTGGAAGCGGCAGATGTCCCTATGGTGCAGGTTTTTTGTTTTTGGTCCCCTCAGGGATACATCTATCCATCACAGCCATATGGCCGGACACACCAGGCACCTCAGTGCTTTGACCAGGAGTGGAGGCCCAGCATCTGTGAGAAACTGCTTCTTAGAGCGCTTCCTCTTCCTCATACGTTCACCTTAGATGAAGGGGCTCCTGAAGGACATTGTGAAGGAGGTCATCCCGCGTTCCCGCCCCTCCTGCTGTCCAATGAACCCTCTGCCAGTTCTGGTCCTCCATGGGTTGCAGCCTCACCCTGTTTTCCCCCGCACTGTCCTGCGAGACCATGTTTTTTGGATCTGCTGCAGTTGTTCTCACAGGATCCCATCCATCTTCCGATCCCCAGCAGGCGCTTCTTGGCACAGCAAGGCAGGGCAACATCTAGACCCGCCCAAACTGGTCATGGCGGCCTGGTTCCTGACCGGCCGAGGCTTCAGCATGCTCAATTTTCAGATGACAACTGGACATCATTCAGCAGGCCAGGAGGCCTTCGACTCTGTCGCAGTATTAGAATAAATGGACTAGGTTTTGCCATTGGGCTTGTGACAACAGCCTGGACCCTGTCACCACTCCTTTGGATGAGTGTAAAGACTGGAGGGGGGTATCTGTACTTCTGCCCTCTATATGGTAGGGTAAAGGCACAGAACACCCCAGCCAGGGCTCTATATTTGCTAGCAATGGACGAGCAGCCTGGCTTAAGCTTTCTGGAGGTGATGCAGGCTGGTTCTTAAATACAGTGAATCCCCAAAGCCCCCAAAAAGGAATTGCCACACACTATGTTAGGTGGTAACAGTTTCTTTATATAAAACAAGGTTGCTAGCCAAGCATATATACATATAACACTTTGCACTTGTAAATACTTATTCAAAGAATGCAAATGTATGTGGTACCACACAATACTTAAATTCAGTAATAGGTGCACTAACTGCAGGCAGTTTTAAATAGTTTAAATAGGCATGTGAAATTTAAAGTGAGGTGTATCAACATAGAATAAGGAAGAAAGGTTAGTTGTGAACAGTGACAGAATGCTTTCTTTAGACTAGATATACAATTCTGTGTTAGATTGCCCTCCCCCCCACCTGGGCAACCTGTAATGGAAATGTTAGGGAGTAACTTATCTGGTCTTTTATAGCCCAGTCCAATAATGTTAAATAACCTTCAACAAGGGGTTATAGGTGATAAGACCGAAAACAAAGACCCGAAAAACAAAAGGATCGAATCAAAAGGATCGAAAGTCAAAGGTTCGACATCTGGTAGAAATCATGTAAAAGGTCATTTGATTGAAACAAAAGGATCGAAGATTAAACAACATAAGACATGAAAATTTGATCGATAAAGGGTTGAAACAATAGGTCTGAACGAAGAGTAAAGAACCTTGTGTAGAAAGCATATGCACAGATGACAGTTGAAAACAAACTGTCAGTGCGTGAGAGAAGGTGACTAGGAAACACCAGCTGACGCAAGAGAAAGAGAGAGTAACGTATTACCTGACTGAAATCATCTGGTAAGTGAAACGCATGAAATTGATGAAATACTAGTAAAATGAGCACGTTAGAGTCAGCGAACGATAATTAACGATACATTTCACTATTTCAGATACATAATGAGTATGAAAATGGAGTATATAAAATCTCAAATGGGAGGAACCCAATTAGTATTTGAAGGCTACATCTATAATAGAGAAACAACACAAAGAAAGCAGTTACTGGAAATGTACAGAATATAAAAAATTAAAGTGTACAGGAAGAGCGATAACAGAAAATGGAAATATAAGGTGTACAGGAGAACACAACCATATGCCTGACACTACAGCTATAATGATTAAAAAAAAATAAAAAAAAAAATTTAAAAAAAAAAAAAAAAAAAAAAAAAATCGATAAATGAAATTTAAAAAAATGTAGAGGAAAATCGAAATGAAGCAAGTAGCTCACTAGTTAACAAAACATATGAGAAAATTCTGCTCCATGTAGCGGGCCAAATGCCAAACATGAAACTACTGAAAAGAAGCGCAAATAGACAAAAGCAACAAAAGGAAAACCTGCTGATGGCACCACAAACCTATCTAGACATCCATGTACCTAAAAGTTTACAAAAAACTGAAAAAGGGGAACAATTTCTGTTGGCAACATTGGATATAAAAGATGAGAAAATATTGATTTTTACTACTTGTACTAATTTATCACACCTAGGAAATTCGATATGGCACGGAGATGCAAGGTCCAAATCCTGTCCAGCACCCTTTCATCAGTTTTATAGCATTCACAGTACAATCAATGGAACAGTAATACCTTTAATTTATGTTTTAATGCCAGGGAAAACCGAAGAACTATATAGATGTGTATATACTAAAATCAAGGAATCATTGCCAGATAAATCACTGAATACAATAATCATGGATTTTGAGCAAGGTCAACTGAAAGCTTTTAAAAAAACGTACCCAGACACTCACATTCAAGGATGTTTCTTTCATTTCGGACAAGCAATATGGAGAAAAATACAAAAATTAGGCCCAAGAACAAAATACATAGAAGAAAAGTGACTTTCAGCATCAAATCAAACAAATAAATGCATTGGCATTTGTGCAAGAGGACAAAGTTATGACATATTATGAGACATTGATTGCAACACCATATTTCACAATAAATGAGGACGAATTAGCTAATTTAATGGATTATTTGGAAAACACATGGATAAGACAACTAACAAAAAAGGGCCAAGGTGAAGAGCAAAATACCCAATTACAATTTGGAACTGTTACTGATCGGTAAAAGAAAGCTGGCCAAGAACAAACAATATCTGGGAAGGTTGGCATAGCAAAATAAACAATTAATTCAATATAAATAATCCAAATTTATGGCATTTCGTAAATCACCTTAAAATGGAGCAAACATCACAAGAAATAAAAATAGCACAAACAATTTCACTGGAAAACACTCAAACAAAAAAAAATACAGAGATTATGAAGAATGAACAACAAGCATAGTGAACAATGTTGAGTCGATGGAAGCAATGCAGTATTTAGAAGCCATTTCTTACAACTTAAAATGCTAAAATAAATAAACAAAAACCCACCAAAATCACCAAATTTGTAATCCAAGTGAACTCCCCGAAACCAAGAAATCCATAATAAACACATCCTTAACAGGAACAATCGATAATCCGAGTCCAAAATCCATAGAAAAGTTTAAAAAACACCAATCCAGGAAAAAAAAAACATACAAAAAGGAAATCCAAGAAGAAAAACTCCAATAGAAAAGGGATCGTTAATCCGATTAAAGCACCCATCCAGCGTAGGAATAATCCATTCCTGAAATTTTTTTTTAAAAAATCAATCCCAAAAACCATCTCCATAGAAAAAAAACGCAGATGGGGGGGGGGGGATCGAGAGCACGTACGGATAGGAACCTGTCCAGGAAAAAGGAACTCGCAAAATGGCGACCACGCCAGTTTACGTAACATGGGACGTCATACGTTGGCCGCTTGAGAATAAATATAAACAAAACTTGGATACTACAGTAAGTAATCCAACAGCGCCATGTACTGTTAGAAAAGTAAACATGTTTGAAAAAGTTTACAAATATTCAATATATTTATTTAAAATTGCAATATTAATGTTTATTGTAAGGATGAGGCAGGAAGGCAGGGATGGTGAAATCAAAAATTCCTTTATTGAGGTAAAAGATGAAAGAAAAAATGAATAACAGGAGATTTATGTCAGTCTTCTTCTTCTATATGGATGAGGTCTCCTCTTAGTCCTCGTAGGCCCAGAGAGCGTCTGGTGTGGCTCTCTCTCCGTCAGTCCGCCTGTTCTGAAACAGTGGGAAAAGAACACACACAGTCCCTCGTCAGTTTCTTTCTTATATAGGGGTGAGACAGCAGACAACCAATCGGGAGCAGCGTTGTTACTACATCTATAAAAATCCCCTGAAGCCCCGCCCCCTTTTCCACTGATCGAGGTTTGCCACTCTGCCTCCACCCATGTCCTCCCCTCTTGGACCCGGTTGCTGCTCGGAAGACCCGCAGGTGAGTCCATCATGTAGCATGCGCGGGGAGCGGGTATCACTCCAGCCTCGTGATTGAGGTCTGTGTTGTCGGACCACTTCCATATCTGTGTGGCCGTGTTGTGTGATTCAGGGACTTCGGTTATCCCCAAGGTGTTAGACAAAAGCGTTGCGCCGTGTGCGGCGTTCGTCTCCCACTCGGAATCAGGGTTGCCGGGTTCTGCCACGTGGTTGGACCCTGAGCCGCGGACGCTGTTCCTCCGCAGCTGTGTTTGCCGGGTTCTGTCACGTGGTTGGACCCCGAGCCGCGGACGCTGTTCCCCCTCAGTTCGCGGGAGTCTGGTGGCCGCGTTCATAAGGTTCACGGCGGTCCTTAGGCTCACGGCGGTCCTCGGTTACCGTCAGGTGGTTCTTGGTCGACGGAGGTCTTCCATGTTCACAAACCCTCCCCGAAGAATCGAGCCGTTCGGGTCGATCCATGCTTCTCGACAAATAGTCAGGGACGATCTGGAAGGCGGCAGGTTTATGAACGGTCCTAAAACAGTATGCTTGAAGGGTCAAGAACCATCGCAACATACGCTGATTTGAGTCCTTTTGGACACCCAGCCACTGTAAGGGTGCGTGATCCATAAAGACAGTGAACGTACGCCCCAACAGATAATATCTCAAGGTTTCCACGGCCCACTTTATAGCTAAACACTCCTTCTCAATGGTGGAGTATGTCTCCTCATGTTTTAACAATTTTCGGCTTATGAAGGCAATGGGGTATAGTGTCATGATGCCTACCTCCAAGGAGCCAGGTCCGACCCAGCAACCCCAGAGGCAGGCATCATTCCTTCCCCCTCCCCCCCCCCCTCTTCCTCCTCCTCCCCCCCACACGGAAGTGCCAGCGGGCCCAAGCTGGGGCCCTTTGGACACAGTCCTGGCGCCTTAGGCGCCAGGCTCATGTTAGACCCCCCCTGTCCTGGCGCCTTAGGCGCCAGGCTCATAAAGCTAGACGTGTGTTCAAGTGTTTTAATGTGCACTTACCTGATGCAGACCATGCTGCTACATCCAGGCCCTCTTGAGGCCTGAATGGAACTATTTTACCTGTGGGACTACTTTCCACCTGGGTGTGGTCGGGGAAGGATACATACCTGGAACTTCTTCCAAAGCTATTTAAACCACGCCCGATCAGCAACTCACGCTTCGCGTTGTTCTGCTCCTCGCAGCTGGACGCTCACCGTGTCAGCTCCTGCATCTGGACTTCAGCCACGCCTGTCAGCATCCTGGGTCGCCTGCAAAGGGAGATAAGAGAGAATTGGATAGAGAAAGAAGACCTTACCAGCTAAAGCTGCATCACGGAGACATCACACCGACGATCCTGAAAGGGAAGACATCATTTTAAAAGCATTTCGCTTTGATCACTGCAGCGCTGCATTTCACTCACCTTTCCTGGGCGCCTCCATCTTCAGCAGCGATCATCCGGATCCGCACCCACTTCTCAGAGCCTAGAGAGAAAAAGACAAGAAAACAAGGTGAGAGAAGGAAGGGAATAGGAAAGGCTCAGTTTCCTTTTAAGACTTACCTGTTGGGTTATTCCCATTTCATTTCGGGTCCTGCCGCTTCCTGGCATTCCGGACCCCGGCCCCTATGGGGAAAAAAGACAAGGACATTGAATGAGCGAATGCAAAGACATTACCTGAACGCTCATCCAGAACTTACCTGTCATTTACTGGAACTGCACGTTTCACTTCGGGTCAGCGCCATATCTCCGGCATTCCGAACCCTGGCCCCTAAGGGGGAAAAAAGACAGAAGCAATAGCGCTTGCTGCAATAAGACAATGAACATTATTATTAAGCTTGAACTTTTGAACTTGCAACAGAACTCTTACAGCGCCTCACCTGAATAGTCAAGCTTATTTTGAACTCCCATCAAACCTCAATCCAGTGAAGTAACTGGGTTTCAACGCGCCCCTGCATCAGAAGCAGGATGGAGAATTCATCCTTCCAGACCCTAAGGGGAATATTCCTGCGAGCCAGAAAAGACCAGAGTAGAGGGGCCCTTCCAGTCCATCTTCAGAGTCCTGCGCTTCACCACTGAAGAAGCATCAGCACTCGAAGCCAGACCTGCGCCTCCGTGGGAATCAGGTGAGCGTGACATATAGGTCCTCCTCAGTACCTTGGGAAAGCACTGCTCCCATGCCCGAACCAGAGGCATCTGTTTGTAGAAAGAACTCCTCATTGAAGTCTGGACACTTGAGTACCAGCAGTACAGAAATGGCTTGTTTCAACTGTTGGAAGGCTTGGATGGCTTCGGGATCGGAGTGTATATCCTGTTTGTAGGATGTTTTCAATGCTTCCGTCAAGGGAGTAGCTATTGATGAAAACATGGGGATGAACCGGCGGTAGGAGCCCACGAAACCCAGAAATGCACGCAGTTGTTTGCGGTTGTTCGGTACAGGAAGTTTTAGGATGGCATCAACTTTGTCTACTTGGGGCCTAATTTGACATCCTCCTACCAGATATCTGGTATGTTGGGCCCCTATTGTTGTTTTCTTGGGATTGATTTTCAACCCTGCAGCGTCGAGGTCTGTTATTACTTTCTGTAGGTGCAGGAGATGGTCGTTCCAACAAGTACTATATACTATTATATCGTCCAAATAGGCTGAACAATACCTGTCGTGTGGTGCTAGTATTTGGTTCATAAGTGACTGGAACGTAGCTGGCGCTCTGTGCAGACCAAACGGTAAAACAGTCAATTGGTACAATCCCGATGAGGTTGAAAAAGCCGTCTTGATTTTATCCTTCTTTCTTAGCGGGATCTGCCAGTACCCTTTGGTGAGGTCTATTGTGGTCAGAAAATGCACAGCCCCCAGATTTTCTAACAGTTCGTCTACGTGGGGCATAGGGTAAGCTTGGTATGTCGATATGCCGTTCAGCTTTCTGTAGTCCATACAAAAGCGTGTGGACCCATCGGGTTTAGGAACAAGAACGATCGGGGACGACCAGTGACTTGTTGATCGTTCAATGATTCCCATTTTCATCATTTCGTCTACCTCTCTCTGTACCGCCTCTCTTTTACTTTCGGGAAGTCTATAAGGCCGTACCCTCACAAACTGATTTGGTAGGGTCTCTATCTTATGTTCTATCAGATGGGTTTTTCCAGGCTCGTATGAAAACACGTTCTAATGGGGTTAGTACCTCCAGCAGCTCTTTTCTCTCCTTTTTTGTCAGTTCTGACCCCCATTGTACTGCTTGAAGAGCTGTTTTATGAGACACATCATTAGGCTCTGATAAGTTCATTATTTTGGCGTCCACCGGAATGCCCTCGGCTTCCTTCCATTCTTTTAACAGATTGATGTGGTAGTTTTTTGATTTGTCTTTTCTATCTGGCTGTTCGATTAGGTAGTTGACCGGGCCCAGGACGTCTTAATACCTTATAAGGTCCTCTCCATTGGGCCAGCATTTTGTTGTAAGAGGTGGGTAATAACACCAACACTTTGTCCCCCTTTTTGAAGGAGCGTACTCTGGAGTTACGGTTGTAGTATTTCTCCTGGGTCTGCTGGGCTTTACCCAAATTGGCCCGTGCCAGGTCCCTTAATCTGGAGAGGTTTTCTCGTAACACCAGGACATAATCGGTGAGTGGTGTTCCCTCCTCCTGCTCTTCCCACTCACTCCTAACCACGTCTAGCACTGTTCTGGGTTTGTGTCCAAATAATAGTTCGAAAGGAGAAAATCCCGTGGAGGACTGGGGAGTGTCTTGTAGGACCATGAGTACCCATGGTAGGACCCTATCCCAGTTTGCTCCTGAAGGCTCAGTGACCTTTTGCAACATGTGTTTAATGGTTTTGTTATATATTTCAACAAGACCATCCGTTTGAGGTTGGTACACCGAGGTCCGTAGCTGCCGTATCTTTAGTTGTTTACACACAGCCTGCATGACTCCGGAGATTAAGTTTCTTCCCTGGTCAGTGAGGATTTCTGCCGGTAACCCAACCCGTGCAAAGAAAGGAACCAAGACATTACATACATTAACGGCCGTGACCCCTCTCATTGGAAAAGCCTCGGGGTACCTTGTAGCATAGTCTACAATGACGAGGATGTATTTGTGGCCGTGACTGTTTGGTTCGAGAGGGCCCACAATATCAATTTCTATTCTGTAGAATGGTTCCTTTATCAATGGCATAAGTTGTAACAGGGCCTTAGGGGGAACTCGTGGACTGGTCTCCTGGCATACTGCACATTCCTCACAATATTGTCCCACATCCCTATAGACTCCTGGCCAGTAAAACCTTTTTAATACCTTTTCTAGAGTTTTCTCCCGGGCGTGGTGCCCTCCTGTGGTGTCGTCGTGGGCTAGTTTCGTTACCGTTTTCCGGTAACCCAGGGGAACTAGTAACTGTTCTGTTTCATTACCTAGTGGACCCTTATTCACGCGATACAGCAGGCCTTTGTTGGACATGAACCATGGATAGGTCTTTCCCTTCTCGGGATATGGAATGGACTGTTCCCGTGCTACTTTCAGGGTAGGGTCTGTTTTCAATTCTCCGCGGTATGTCTGGCTTTTGACTTCTGGCATCCAGTCTATGAACCCTGTATATCGGGTTCCTTCGACCCATTCTTGTTTTTCTCGTCTGACTTCACTCCTGGTTTTCTTGTGCCTGTGGGTTATATTACCCCTGATGTCTTCCCTAGAAAAGGGGCCTCTTGTAACCATTCGGCTTCTGAAAAACACTCTTGGAAGGATGGAAGGTCTGTCCCTATCAAAACCGGGGTGGGTAGGTGGGGCATTATGGCAACCTTCATCTTGTTCTCAACCCCCTTTACCTCTATGACTACCTCCTTCGAGGTGTAGGTTTTAGTATCCCCATGAACACATTTGATCGGAATGTGGGACACAGTCCCTCCCCCTGACCCACTTACTTCCGGTCTTACTGCGGTCTGCTTGTTTCCGCTGTCAAGGAGGGCTTGTCTGCTTGTTCCGTTCACTCTTACGTCCAAGTAGTAGGGATCTCGGGTTCTGCGGTACTCCTTCCCTTGTAGGAACCCGATTTCCATTGGTTCAGCGGTCTTGGTTTTCCTGGGGCAAAACCGTGCAATATGGCCCCAGCCACCACAATCGAAGCACTGTGGCTGTCGGTTTATATTGGGCCAGGGTACAGTCTTTGGTTCTCCCCTAGTGATTTTTGGCTCTCCGATTCCTGTTCCCTTCACGATGTTGGCTCTGGGTAGCTCGGGCGGTCCACCCTTGTTAGTGCCTGCTTTCTGAAAGGCCGAGGCGATATCAATGGCTTCTGGTTGGGTAGGCCGATGGTGTTGCCTCACCCATCGTTGCATAGGTGGCGGGAGTGCCTCAGTAAACTGTTCGAGTTTTATTTTGTCGACCACCTCGTGTACACTGCTACTGGCTGGTTTCAACCATTTGTTGGTGATGTCGTGGACCCGGTAGTATAGTTGCCTGGGTGTTTCCCCTGGTCTGAGCTTGGTCTCCCGTAGTTTGATACGATATGCTTCATCGTCCATGCCCATCCTTTCTAGGATTGTCCTCTTTATCTCAGTGTACGCTGTATCTCCGGTGGGGTTGGCTGCCCGATAGGCCCCTTGCATACTTCCCGTTAGCAACGGTGCAATTAAGTGGCCCCACTTCTCCACCGGCCACTGTGCATTCCTGGCAACCCGTTCGAAATTGGTAAAGAAATAGCAGGGATCCTCGCCAGGTTGGAATTTTTGTAGGATCGCTGTTGGGGCCGTAGGATTTCCTCTAGCAGCCAACCCTTCTGTCATTTTCTTCAAAGCATCCTGGTTGGCAACTTGTAACTGCAAAACCTGCTGCAACGCCTGGCGGTCGGCTTGTGCTTGGTGGGACTGCACTTGTATCGCCTCTTGTAGTTGTTGTTGGCCATCTGCCAGTGCTTTTATGATTCCTTCCATGGTGTTGCCTTATCCCACCGCTGCCACCAAATTGTAAGGATGAGGCAGGAAGACAGGGAGGGTGAAATCAAAAATTCCTTTATTCAGGTAAAAGGATGAAAGAAAAAATGAATAACAGGAGATTTATGTCAGTCTTCTTCTTCTATATGGATGAGGTCTCCTCTTAGTCCTCGTAGGCCCAGAGAGTGTCTGGTGTGGCTCTCTCTCCATCAGTCCGCCTGTTCTGAAACAGTGGGAAAAGAACACACACAGTCCCTCGTCAGTTTCTTTCTAATATAGGGGTGAGACAGCAGTCAACCAATCAGGAGCAGCGTTGTTACTATATCTATAAAAATCCCCTGAAGCCCCGCCCCCTTTTCCACTGATCGAGGTTTGCCACTCTGCCTCCACCCATGTCCTCCACTCTTGGACCCGGTTGCTGCTCGGAAGACCCGCAGGTGAGTCCATCATGTAGCGGGGAGCGGGTATCACTCCAGCCTCGTGATTGAGGTCTGTGTTGTCGGACCACTTCCAAATCTGTGTGGCCGTGTTGTGTGATTCAGGGACTTCGGTTATCCCCGAGGTGTTAGACAAGAGCGTTCCGCCGTGTGCGGCGTTAGTCTCCCACTCGGAATCAGGGTTGCCGGGTTCTGCCAAGTGGTTGGACCCTGAGCCACGGACGCCGTTCCTTCGCAGTTCGCGGCTGTGTTTGCCAGGTTCTGTCACGTGGTTGGACACCGAGCCGCGGACGCTGTTCCTCCTGAGTATGCGGCTGTGTGCGGGAGTCTGGCGGCTGCGTTCATAAGGTTCACGGCGGTCCTTAGGCTCACGGTCGTCCTTAGGCTCACGGCGGTCCTCGGTTACCGTCAGGTGGTTCTTGGTCGACGGAGGTCTTCCATGTTCACATTTATATATTACATTAACTATGTTATTTATACAACATTAACTATATGTTGTTATTTATACAACATAAATTAAACATAAAATACAAATAAAATATATACAAAACAGTATTAAAATACTAATAAAACCATTATTATTAATACAAAATTAATGAGTAACTCATTTTTATTATTAGATATATTTATCGAAAATTATTCTCAAAAATGACTTTTCGAAACTATTGTTATTCGAACAAATGTATCCTCAACTATTGCATTCGATCCTTTTGATTTAGATCCTTTGACTGGAATCTAAATCATACATTCGTTTTCAATAATTATTTAGCAGAGTTTGCTAATTAAAGTGTTTTTGATTAGCAAATTGACCCATTTGATTAACAATTTTGTACTAATTTTGTTGATGTCACCAGAAATTATTTGTACCTAAGACATGAAATGGGCAACTATCCAGCAGTTTTGCGTATCGCTGAAAGAAGACATTAGTGAGAGGAGTCATGCCTTGCAAATTCTTTAAACTTCAGCTAGACCTGCCGCACAGGCAACTTAGTTTACCTATTCAACCTAAGAGAAATGCACACGACCAATAGCAACAGAGGACAACAAATTTAAAATGCCATTTCTGTAAAATGGTGCATGTCACTACAAACTCACTTTATTTTGCACAATCCTGCCACCCAGAGGCCAGCCATGAACAGTGAAACTTATTTGACATTTACTGCAAACAAAGTAAATGTTAAATAAAAGTTTAAAACATCTCTTGTAAATGCTACTTTGACTTCATAAAAACTACTCGACAATACGAGTGGGTAAAAAGACTTTGCGAGCCATAGATGAGTTTCTGTAAAATGTAAAACAGTAGCTGCATGAAATGGACACAAATAGATATATGATAAAAAGGCTCTGAAAACTGTTTGGCCAGCTGTCTCCTGCAGGTAGTAATATATAATACAACCATAATCATAAACCAAAGCAAGCTCTGGAGGTGAACTACAGTGTTTGCTATTGCAGTAGATCTGTAGATGTACAGACTGGATGGAACTATTGATCACTACTTTGCGTAAACATCTAGTTTGCTTTGTGTATTCATTATGTAAGAGGAGAGAAAGACTAAACAGAGTGGAATGGGAAGTAGGCAGATAACTGGGCAAACTAGGTGGTATATTGTAGTTTGTGGTCATCTTTCTTTCAGGTTACCTTATATAAAGCAACATAATGATATAGAATGTCAAAGATTATGAGTTCGCGCATGGGTTGAGCACGAGTTGCAGGTTACAGAACTACGTTTACCATCAAAAGCATTTGATCATGTGCTTTTTCAAAAGTGTTAACTAGTCAATATGATGCATCTTGCACAACAAAATGAAATATAGTTGACACTATGAAATGTAGATACACTAACCTAAACTTTACTGTAAAGCATTGAGATGATGCAGTGTTTTACAATATCAGTACTGTAATTATGCATTATGTAACATACATTTTAGGAATGGAATTATATAACTATTTAAAAAATATATAAAGTTGACACATACTGGTCTTTGCCAGACAGGATATAGAACCCTTAATAAAAGTATCATCCCGATTACTTCTGGTTTGCAATTATTTGAAAAAGATAGTCTTGCCTAGCACTCCCACACATGCCTTTCACACTTAAGAGTGGAGGAGATGATTACTGCTGCACTTTCTCACCATTAGCAGTTGAAGGGAACAGAGAAAAGAGGCTGAAGAGAGCATCAAGGGCAAGAGAGGAATGCAGGGCAAGCTGTGCTTTCACTGAAGAGGGCAACTTAAATAGCTAACTTTGGTACACAAGTGTCCATTTGATTAGCAAACCTACAGAATTGCATTGCAAATTGCTATGCAACACTGTTTATTTGATGCCTTGCTTCAGAGAGTACAGGAGAACAGGATTCAAGACTAATCTGGGACCCTGTACGACTCCTGAGGCTATAAGATACTCTTCCTCGGCACAGTACCTTTGGTGCCTTGGCAGCCGAAGTGGCAGAGTTTCTCGGTTTCACTCGATGATTCCCTTTGAGGATTGACCCCCCTTGGAAGGAACCACTGGGAAGCTGAATCCAAGAAGAAAAATTGAGCCAAAGCCTTCATGAAGTGCAGCAATTTTACTCTTTGCGGTGCCCTCCTTTGGACAACGATTTCTCTGACTGTAGAAGTCCTGTGAAGATGAAACTTGCTGTGGGCTCCTTAAATGCTTGGCAGCTGAGATTAAGACCCCTGGGACCCTTTGATGACTTCTGGCGGCATTGGTGCATAGGTCACTTTTGGTGTTGGGTTCCAGAACATCACGGTTTTCCGACTTTGGGTTCTTTGGTGTTGCAGTCACAGCATGGACCTCTGGACGGCTTCTGGCGACCTGGACTTGACCTGGGACCCTTAACAAGTCTGGCACCTCGGGACGTCTGCTAGCTTCTGGTGGTGGGAAATCCACCGACTGACCTGCCTCTGCACTCAGTGACTATGGACTCTCTCCAACGAGAAAAAATGGTCACTGATGGTTCTTAGGCAGTTTTTAACTTTCGCAGCTCCAGGTGTCCAGTAGGACTTTGCCAATAGCTTCCAGCAGTCACAAACCACAGCTCTGGACTCTGGGCAACACCAATGTGCTTCTTCGACTCAAGATGTCAGGGCACTCCTTCAGGATGCACAAAGACCCTTCTCTGGGCGGCAGGCACAAAGGACTGGCTTCCAGGGTATTTCTGATGAAGAGTAGCAGTTTCCACGATGGTCCAACGTATCCCCATGAAAGGTCTCCTTTGCAGGTCCTCTCTGAATCAGTCTTTGGAAGAACACGGCAGCTTTCACATTACATTGAAGAAATGCAGCAGCAGACTTCTCCAGCTGGGCTTCAAGGAACAGCTTCTTCTGGCTTCAGCTTCGACTACGGCTTCTGAACAACTTCAGTTTCAAGAGGAGCTTCTGAACAAATTGGTAATTGAGAGTTCCCCAGATATACACATCCGTTCCCCATTTACTCTGGCTGAGCCAGGCTCAGTCAGCCAATCAAACAGAAGGGCATTCATACAGACACGCAGCCAATCAGGCTCGCAGGCATTTAGGCATTCACTCCCCCCAGACACCCATAACAAAGAATGTGGATTGGGGTAAGTACCCAGCCTTTCAGCACACTACACAACATGCATGCATGCATGTCAGTTTCAGTCACGGCTGTCTCATTCATGTGTCACACAAACAGAAACCAGACACCCAAAACACAATGTGAGTTCACTTCAGACTTCATTCATAAAAGGTCCCACCCTAAGGTGTACCCAACAGCCCCTGGGAAGGATCAGGTCAGTCTGACAGGTGGCAGCCCCAGAGACATATATGGTATTTCCACCCAACAGCCAGTCAGGAGGAAGGGTACGGAGACAGGGCTTCCCAGGACTTTGGGATACAAGGTAAAAGGCAATAGAAATCAAGTGGCCATCTTGCATTTGTGTAGGAATACATTGATTCCCATGGCAGGCCTGAGTATCCCAAAATGGAGGATACTCAGACCCACGGCCAATTCAACATGTAGCTGCCACCAGCCCATGCCCTGCTCTGTGGGCAACACACAGGTGCCAAACACACATAAGGGGTACAAAGGTGTAACCCCCCCCACCCCCCCCACCAATGGGTGCCATAAGGGTATCCCATGGGTGTTGGTCACTAAAAGGAAAACATGAAGAGCTGCACTGTGAGAGGTCCAGCCGAGGACCACAGTGGCAGAAAACAGCAAAAGCACACACAGAGAAGTGGTAGGACAAGGACTAGGAGGCACTGTCCCTCCATAAGGCATTTCTAGCATCACAATGACTAACCAGCTTTTTCAGCACACCTGGCTCGTTCTGGAGTTCAGGTGGATACTTGGCACACGCGTTTGGCGGCCATTGGCTCTTACAATTATTCCCCCAAGCATGTGTTCTCGGCTTGCATGATGCACAATGTCCACAGAGGCTATTGGCCAAAAGGGCTGGCGCTGCAAGCAAGGGGAGGTGTCCTGTCTATGGGAGTCAAAGCTTTTTGCAATATGTTTAAATGCAAATTTAATCTGTGGTGTATCGAATCCGCTACTGTAGCTTTATGTGTGCATATCAAAAGGGTAGGCGTACATACAAACGAGTAATAATACACGTGCGCTAGCTTATGTGAGACTGGGAGTAGTTTTTATTTACTAACCTCTGTCACTTTATCACTTTTTTAGGAAAATCAGGAATTGCATTATACAATAATTCAATTGTTCCGCACATTCAGAAAACCATGATGCATGAGGAATTGTGCAGAGGGCATAAAACAGAACCAAAATAAATTCATACATGGATATGCCATGTAATGACATTCTTTGAGAAAGACACATATACAAACAGATTTCTTCTCGCATTTAATACATTTTGTTCTTCTCATAATTCACCATATACAAACATCAGGTAAGGAACACATTTACCTCACTAAAATAGAACAAACATAACCTGTTGTTGCTCTAAACACAGGACCTTGGATAGGTCTGACAAAAGCCAGGCTAAAGGGTGACCGAAATGGATCGACGTCACTGACATAAATCAAAAAAAAGATATTAGAAGGGGACTTAACAACCCCGGAAGGTGAAAGAGTCCCAGGTCGTTCCGGCTATACAGTGGGTCACAGCCTTCTTCATGGAACCAAATTACAGTATCCCCTGTGAAAGATGGAGGGGAACTATGGTTACAACACCATATGTAATGTCAGGGCACAGTGTATAAAAGCCATAGATAGAACTTTTAAGATACTGAAGACACAAGGACAAACTAATTAAAACTCTGGTTCACTCTTATTGATGGTCAAGTACTGACCTTACACAGGACGGGGTCCTGGGTGGTAGCCAGGCGGCTAACTATGTTAGAGTTCCGATGGACTTCTCAAATGGAAAAATGGTGGTTGCTTCTAACAACATGGAGCTGGATGGAGAGGGAAGGTAGAGTGAGGCTTATGTGGCTATTATACCCCTGTGAGTAAGCATCAACAAGCCAATAGAAACAAGATATGGTTTAAGGAGGGGCAAAAGGATTACCTTGAATATAGCGCTGCACACAATTGTGGGTGACTGAAAAAATCCTAGTAACGAAGGACCAGGAAAGCAGGCCGGGGGAGCCTCTTTTTCATCGGTGGAACGGAGCTGCACGAATCAGTGGGATTAAAGACCAGTACCCAGGGGGTGGTAAGGGTATGTCTATGAACAGGGCATGGGGCGGAATCCTGCTACTGTAATGGGAAGAGCTAATGTTACCTGTCATAAACGAGCCGCTTGAACGAGGTGTGTCCGGGAGCTTGGAGAGGCACAGAATGAAGTTGTGTACTCTGTGCGCGAGTGCGCAGGGGCAGAAGTGGAAACGCTGCACCCCGGCGCATGCACGAAGGAAGCAGCGTCATGACAACTCACTGCTTGTTGCTAAGGGGGCGGTGTGGAGCTGCTGTGAGCGATCCTGAGCGAGAAGGGAGGGAAGGCTAGCTCTAACTACCACTGTGTGGGAAGGGCAAATAATGAGCCGCACACAGAATGGCAAACTGTGGTGAATGGAGAGAGGCCAGGGCGTGGCTGGGATCGTACAAGAGTGTCCAGTGAGCTACCTACAAGCCATATGGGCACACCGGTGTGGCGCTGGAGGCTATAGGAGTCTGGAAACTCGAGGCACAAAGGCTGGTCTAGACTGGCGAGAGGGAGAGGCATTATAAGTGGTAATGAGGTTCTATTTCATTAAGCCCCAAGGATGTAGATTGAAGTTTATACATCCACCATCTCTCTTTGAAATTGAGGGAATTGGTAATGTTACTGGTGTTGTATACTTTATCTGCAACCCACCAAGTGAAGCTGTCAGGACCATGTTGAAGTTCGAGGAAATGTGATACCATTGGGGCCGTAAGGGTTTTACAACGGATTCTAGACCGATGCTCCCCAATTCTTTTATGAACTGGTCTCGATGTTTGACCCACATAGCGTAGCTTACATGGGCATTCTATGATGTAAATCACATTGCAAGATTTACAATTGGAGAAATGCTTAAGTTTCCACTCCTTGTCACCAATCATGAAAGAATTCATTTGTTTGGTCTGTTTGCATGCTGTACAGTTCCCGCAGGGATGATGGTCATTAATCTCTCTAAGGTTCCACAGGGTTGATCTGGTACTTGTTTTGGTCATTCTGGCATGGGTGAGCATATCCCTCAAATTCTTAGATCTTTTAAGTGCCATTCTTGGCATCGGCTCCTGGGGCAAGCTAAGCTGTATAAGTGGCCAGAATTTTCTTATAGCTCCTCTGAGTTTAGTGGTGCTGGGGCCACATGTGGTGACACATGCCATGATGTTTTCTTGCTGGGTGTTCTGAATTTTGTGTCTAAGGAGTGCTTCTCTAGGTGTAAATGTAGCTCTCTTCTGGGTGTCTAAGGAGTTTTTTGGGATAACCTCTGGCTTTCAATTTGGTTTCAAGGGCTGACGCATTCTTTTTGAAATCTTCAGTGTCTGTACAGTTTCTGCATACTCTCAAAAACTGGCCATATGGAAGATTATTTCTCAGATTCCGCAGATGGTTGCTTTTGTAGTGGAGCACTGTATTACGGTCTGTCTCGTTTTTGTACATGGTGCATTCCAATATGTTGTTCTTAGGTCTAATAGTGAGATCCAGAAAGTTGATACTGGTATTGCTGCTGTTGATGGTGAATTTGATCTCTTCCGTGCGATTATTGATCCATCCGAAAAAGTCTGTGAGGATACTATTCCCTCCTTTCCAGATAAAGATAATATCATCAATGTACCTGTGCCAGAGCACAATGCTGTCGAGGAATGGATTGCATATGTTAAGGACATGATTGTATTCATATTCTGCCATGAATATGACGGCCATGCTCGGGGCAAATGCTGCCCCCATGGCTGTACCACGAATTTGTAGATAGAAGGTCTCTTCAAATTGGAAAAAGTTGTTGGTGAGAGCCAGTTCCAGCAGTTCAACTATAAAGTTGATCGGGACTCTGGTTTGTGACATGTGGTGGGTAAGATGGTGCCTGATGCACTCGACCGCTGACTCTTGGGGGATGCTTGTGTAAAGGCTATTAATGTCCATGGTGACTAGTATATCTTCTGAAGGATTGAATGGTTGTTGTTCAGATTTGTTTATAGTAGCCATGGTGTCCCGCAGATATGTCAGTGTTTTCTGACTCAAAGGTTTTAAGAAGAAATCAATGAATTTGCTGATGGGTTCAAGCACTGAACCACACCCAGACACTATCGGTCTTCCTGGAGGTGTAGTCTGATTCTTATGGAGTTTGGGTAGAGCGTAGAACGCTGGGATGCGTCCCTCTGAATTATTCAGAAGGATTTCCTCTTTGTCCAAAATCCAGTTTTTGACCATAGCGAAATCGGTTGTCTCTTTGATCTTCCTTTTGATTTCTGCTGTTGGATCTTTCCGCAGTTTTTTATAGTTACCCTCTTCATTGAGGAGTAACAACACCATTTCCTTATATTGGCCTTTGCTCTGGACTACTCCTCCTCCTCCTCCTCCTTTGTCTGCCGCTTTAATAACGATGGAAGTGTTTTCTGTCAGTGATTTCAGAGCTTGCTGTTCCCCCTGAGAGAGATTGTTTCTTTTATGCGAGGTGGTAAGCTGTGCTTTTTTCATTTCTTGCTTAATGCATTTTTCAAAAGAGAGAACAGATGCTGGCATTTCATTGTCACTGGGATTTTTTCCTTAACCCTTGCTAGTCTTAGACTGATAACCCTCATACAAAGGACGCTGTGGTCTGAACACCACACCTTTAGCAATGCAGGTTTTCTGGCAGACCGCATGATTATTTGCCTATTAATGGGATCCTTCACAACACACTAGATGTCAACCAGTTTGTGTGGTACAGGAATTACTGGTCTGCAAGGAGAGCGCACTAGACTACCACAAACCTAAAAGAAGGCAAGGATACAGAGGTTCCATCTCTGAAAACTTTGTGATCTAAGCTTACAAGATATCTATAGAGAGGTACAATATAAACCACAATACTCCTGTCTAGTGCCACAAAAATCTTACTTTGAAAACACCTCCACCCATGGCATCCACATCTCCTAGTAATGAATCAACACAGCACCTCGTAGGCAGCACTTGTGGAGCTAAAGGGCTGTGTAATCTGTCACCAAGAAGAACAAGTTACTTACCCCTGGTATTCTTTCGACTGGATGTTCTTCCAATGTATTCCTCATTGTCCTCCAAACCTACCCCTCTGTAGAATTTCCTATGCTATTACAGCTTTCGTTCTAACAAGGTTGAGTACGGTCAGGCCCAATTTGTGGCCACTTCTGTAACAGGAGGAAGTGGGGGAAACAAGAACTGAAGCTACGGGTACTGTGCTTGCTACTTATAACCATTCGATGACATCACCCTCAACGGAGGCCTTCGAGGGACATCGACCCAATGCCATCGATACAGGTCGCCCTCTGCTAAAAATGTTCCAAAGCAGCCGAGTTGTGTACACTACATGTCAAAGATGCGGAATACGTTGGAGGAACATCCAGTCGAAAGAACGTTACCAGGGGTAAGTAACTTGTTGTACGAATGGATTGTGTACTTCAACGTATACCTCATCTTCGACAGACTCCCAAAGCAGTATCCATGAGTGGAGGAAGGTGAAGAATTTAGTAAGATTTGAAATTAAAGGGCAGAATAAAGGACTGCCTTACCAAAAGCCACATCCTGAGCATGGGAAGTATCCAGGGAATAATGCTTGGTAAACATGTGTATTGAAGACCACGTTGCAGCATCACATATGTTTTTTTTTTTATAGGGACACACCTTTGCAGGGCTGTTGACGTAGCCATGCCTCTGGTTGAATAAGCATGCAAGCCCTCAGGAGGGATCTTGCCCGCCAGAGTATAGCATTCAGAAATATTAAGGATGATCCACCTAGACAAGGTCTGTTAAGACACAGCCTGGCCTTGTTTGTGCCCGGTATACCCCACAAAGAGCTGGTCATCCACTCTCACCTTGGACATTCTGGAAATATAAAAGCTCAAAGCTCTCCTAGGTCCCAACCTATGAAGCCTATCCTCTTCCTTACTAGGATGCAGAGGGGGATAGAAGGCAGGTTGCACAATTTTCTGACTCAAATGAAAGTACGAAACTACCTTAGGTAAAAAGACGGTCTAACTCAACACAACCCTGTCCTTGTGGAATACAGTAAAGTGTGGCTTGTAGAAAAGTGCCTGCAACTCGCTCACTCTACGTGCAGTTGTAAGAGCAACCAACATAATAGTCTTAAAGGCTAACAACCTCAATGGGCATGAGTGCAATGGTTCAAATGGAGCACCCATCAGAAACTTTAAGACCAAGTTAAGGTCCCAAACCGGAACCTGAAATGGTGAAGGCGGGAACACATTTGTGAGCCTTTCAGAAATTCAGGAACCAAAGGAATCTTAAAATAAGAGCGCTTAAAGATTGAGAGTGCTGCTACGTAACCTTTAATGGTCCTCACCTGAAGACACTTGTGGGCTAAAGAAAGTAAAAATGATAGAACATCCATAGTCTAACACTGAAAAGGATGAACATTACTTTCTCTGCACCAGTCGTAAAATGTATTCCAAAGGCAACGGTACAGAAACTTTGTTGCCAGTCGCCTGGCCGAAAGCAACACCTCTGTTATGTTATCCGGGAGGTCCCAATCCTTGTAGCTCAACCTTTCAGAAACCAAGCGCGACGGTTGAGAGTCTTGACCTCTGCATGGAGAACCCGACTTTCCTCTCGCGAGAGAAGATCCTCTCTTTGGGGAGGACAGATGGACATTTTCGGAAGATCCGGGGACACACTATCGAGGCCCAATCCTGAGCAACTACGATTATGCGGGACCCAAACCGTCTTAACCTCCTGATAACCTGAGGAATGACAGGGGCTGGAGGAAACACGTACAGTAGCGGGAATTCCCAATCCACCACAAACACATCTCCTAGAGCTCCTCTCAGAGGAAATTCCCTTGAGCAATAACTGCTCGCACTTCCGGTTGGCACCGGTCGCAAACAGACCCCCAAAGGGCGAAGACCTCTTGAAGGCTTTCCTGAGCTATTTCCCACTCTTGGGAGACTGCGCTCTGCCTGCTCAGAGCATCCGCCGCTGTGTCCTCCTCTCCGGCCAGATGAACTGCTGCTAGGGAGATTCCTTCTTCAATTGCCCAGAACCAGAGCTGCATCGCCTCTCTGCACAGTGGTAGTGACCCTGCACCTCCTCTCTTGTTGAGGTAATGCATGGCCACCGTGTTGTCCGTCATTATCAGGACATTCTTCCCCTGTACAGGCAGCAGGAAAGCCTTTAGTGCTAGCCCAATTGTTCTCCGCTCCAAAAGATTGATGTGAGGTTTGGACTCAGATGGAGACCAACGACAGCTGATGGTCATATCGTTGGTGTGAGCTCCCCACCCTGTGAGGGAAGCATCCATCACAACAGTAACCTCTGGCCATGGTTGCCAAAAAGTTTCTCCCTTCAGGAGGTTGTCCTCGCAGGCCCACCACAGAAGATCCTACGAGACCCCGACAGGAACCTGAAGGTGATCCGACATTGTGTCTGAGAATTGGGACCATTGAGTCCAGAGCACCCATTGAAGGGACCTCATTCTCAGACGGGCCTCTGGCACCAGAAAAATTGAGTATGCCATGAGGCCGAGCAACCTTAAGAATTCGAAGGCTGGAAGACTCTGGGCATTATGAAACTTGGTTACCATCTGGAGAACTTTCTGAGGCCTCACCTTGGATGGCAAGCACTTCCCCAAAGACGTGTCTAAGACATCCCCAATGTACTGGAGCTGTTGGGAAGGCGTCATATGGGACTTCTTGAAATTGAGGGAGAAGCCCAGTCTGTGAAGGGAGTGACAGCTAACGTTGAGATGATCCAAAGCGTGTACGGGAGAACGCACCCTGATCAGCCAATCGTCCAGGTAGGGTTAGACGTAAATCCCCCCGTCTCCTGAGATGTGCTTCCACTACCATCAGTTTGGTGAATACCTTTGGGGCAGAGGTCAACCCGAATGGCAGGACTCGAAACTGAAAGTGTGAGCTGCCAACTGCGAACCTCTGGTATTTCCTGTGCTGGAGATGGAATGGTACATGAAAATAAGTATCCTGAAGATCCAATAACACCAACCAATCCTGACGTTGGAGGGCCAGAAGGAGCTGAGAAAGGGTGACCATCTTGAATTTGTCCTTCCTGAGGAACTTGTTCAAGTATCTCAAGTCCAAGATGGGTCTCAGTCCCTGTCATTTTGGGGCATCACAAAATAAGGGGAGTGCAAGCCCTTGTTCCTCTCTGCTACAGGCACTGGTTCTATAGTGCCTTTCTCTAGCAGGGTTAATATTTGCTGCACAAGGAGCGGATCTGGAACCCTCAAAGAGTGTACTCCCGGTGGATTGTCGTGAGGCTTCTGTAGAAAAGGAAGGCAGTACCCGTGGGTTATTGTTTCCAGAGCTCAAGCATCCGAAGTAATGGCTCGCCAATCTTCCAGATGCTGAGACGGACTGCCCTTCCCCCTCCCCCCACCAGTGAGCTGTGACTGAAGGCCTCAGAGCTGTTTTGAAGCGGCACTAGGAGAGCCTGATGGCAAAAAAGCTGCTGCTTGAGCGGCTTTGGCACCTCTACCTCATCCACCACGAGGAAACTTAAGTTGACCTCCGACTGGCCATTCCTCTTGCCCTTCCAAATGAGGAGTAGTAACAAAAGGATCCACTCCTCCATTGCTGTCCACTAGTACGAAAAGGCTGAGGCTGCCGAACAGCTGTCTCAAACACTTGGCGGCTGCTTTAGAGCTCTACAGCTTCTCGAGGCTCTCGTCAGCCTTGCTGCCAAAAAGGTGAGACCCGTCAAATGGCATGTTCAGAAGTTGAGCCTGCACATCGGGTGCAAAACCAGACTTCCGCAACTACTCAAATCTGCCTATTACAGTGATCGTAGCCATGGACCCGGTGCCACTGTCTGCAACATCCAAGACTGAAGGGATTCACATATGGCTTCCTCGCCATCCTTAACAATAGCTAGGAAGCCCTCCCTTTTTCCCCTTCGGGAATATGCTCAGCCGCGATAGATATGCAATCCCACAGTGTACGAAAATCTTGCCAAGACACAAGAGCAGTTTACCACCTTCAACGCCATACGCTAAAAAATAACTTATCCATCCATCCATCCATCCATCCATCCATCCATCCATCCATCCATCCATACGCTTATCGTCCCCATCTGGAGGGATGGTAGGGTCTGCAGTGTGTTCCGAGATAGCCATGGCTGCCTGACCTCCAGACTCAGGAGTGGGGTGAGATGACAGCCAGGGTCGCTACTGGAGGGCATTATTTTCTTGTCAGAGACTTGTTTACCGCCGGATTAGTCTCTGCGGTTTCCCAATTCTTCGCCACCCGGTTCTGCAGAGCCACATGAAATGGAAATATGGGATCTGTAGGAGGACCCCGATCCAAAATGTCCGTAAGATCATCCTGATCATAGTGGGCAGTAGGCCTGGCCCAGCCCAAATACTTCACCACTCTCGACATAAGGCATCGGTATGAGGAGCCGGCATGCTCCCCACGGTCTGGTCTGCCGAACTCCAGCTCAGGAGAAGTGTCTATAGCACCTGCATTATGCAAGGCATCACAAAAAATCAAGGTTTCGGGCGGTTTCAATGGGGACAAAGACCATGACCTCGCGTCATGTCTCGAGCGATGTGGCTCACGCCCTTTATCCAGGCTCGAGGGCATGTGAGTATCCGGCCAAGACCATTCCCTGCCGGCTTCCACATAAGGTGCGGAAGGGGCCTTTCTCTGCTTTTCGAAAATGTCAAGCATTTTCACATGGAAATCTTCGCACTCAGCAGGCGTCGAATGTCTGGATGGACAACTAACCATCTCAGGGGTGCTGCCAGATAAGAGGACGAGGAAGGTGACCAGCGGTGCCTTCTCCTCAAGCGCTTCGACGAGGACGACGAGTGGCGGGAACCCCGCCTGGACCTTGAGCGATGGACCTTCTTCCTCTGAGGAGAGTCAACTCTCGACTCATTGGTCAAAGGCCCAGCAGGTCAGGACTTATGGGGCTTGGACCCCTTGCCTACCTTCAGTTTCCCCTTTCGTTCCCGCTAGGCCTTTCCAGTCATCGACTGGCACATGGAGCATGTATCTGTGTCGTGGCCCCCGCCGAGGCACCACAGGCAGACAATGGGGATGCGTAATGGACATCTTGTATATGCATTCCCAGCATTGTTTTAACCTGGACCGAGGTGTCGTTGGAGTGGAAGACAAAGACATAATCGAAGAAAATAATCACAGCAAATACCAGAAAGTACGAGGCACACCGAGTTTCACGAAGCAAACACGTTTGCGGAAAAAACAGAACTGAGGCTACGGGTCCGGTGCGTGCTACCTATAACATCCAATTACGTCACCCTCAACTGAGGCCTTCGAGGGGCATCGATGCAGTACGCCCTCTGTCTAAAAATGTATGAAGCAGCCGAGCTGTGGACACTACACATCAAAGATGAGCAATACATTGGAGGACACAATCCATTCGAAAGAGCCATTACTATAGTTCGCCCCTGTGTCTGAAGCTCAGGCAAGAGCTTTTGAAATAAAAAATTATTTGTAGCAGCATTCAAAGGCGGATAAACTAAATGCTTACTGGACAATTTGGCATCAAGTGAAGCAGGTCAGACTTGCCGACACTAATTCTGAAGTTTTGTGGAATAGAGCATGCCAGCCACCACAGGTCTCATACAAAATGCAGAAGTATGGTACATGAGGAAAGAAAATTAATTCATGATTTTTAAAAGCCACACAGGTTGTGCAGAAATTAAGCCCACATGCACAACATACAATAATCAGTGCACTTTTTTTATTTAAAACAAAATTACCATGTACATATGCAAAGGAAAGTGTAAAGCTAAATTCAAATCCTTAGAATCAAACTGGGGGAGGCAGACTTACAGGCCTGAGACCATTTGAGGTCAACATTTTATGCAGAAAAAAAAGATCAATTTGGGGCTTGCAAATGGGATTTCCTCCACATGCATCTGATACGCTAAAGATAAGCAGCGTACCTGCCACGTTTCCTTTCTAAAAACAAGCAATGCCCCCACCAACAGAAAATGAATATGTTAAAATACTTCCATCAAAAAAATAGATAAGACAGTGATGCTTGTCCCCTTATACTCTCAAAGGTCTGCAGATATGTTCTTATCAGTGATGCCAGCACAGCAATGCCACAATGAGGAGCTCCAAAATATCTGCTGTCTCATCTAAAGAGAAACTAGCTGCAAAGATGTACGATTTATAAAAAGATATTTTGAATGGACTGTGTCCTACCACGCATTACTCATCTTTTATATTCAATATCCAGCTTCAGCTGCTTTGGGAAAAAATGTTCGGCAGAGGGTGCAGTGCGTCAATGCAGTCGGCTCAATGTCCCTCAAGGGCCTCCGTCTTGAGGATGATATAAAAAAGGTATATATAGCATGCTACAGTTCAGTTTTTTCAAGTAAGCTTACGCTTCGAGAATTACGACACGCTTCAATAGTTTTGTTCGAGAAAATCAAAAAATGTCCGACTACCCCGAACACTGTTAAAAAAGGGGTCAGGACTGCGGTTCCAAGGTGATAACCGATCGGCATGGAGTAG
The DNA here is from genome assembly GCF_040938575.1 of Ambystoma mexicanum. Lineage (NCBI taxonomy): Eukaryota > Metazoa > Chordata > Amphibia > Caudata > Ambystomatidae > Ambystoma > Ambystoma mexicanum. Next base: position 86,422,028 of record NC_090936.1, on the reverse strand, counting down.
GCTTGTGGTGTCTTGTTGTGGAGCACAAGACCTCGGCCTGCTTGAAATGGCAATCGATGACCGGAAAAGCTCTGAAGGAGCGCAAGGGGAAAATTGGTACTAGGTAGAAATCCCAAAAAATCCCGATCGACTAACTCATCGAAGATAACTTCTTGGGATGATACGAGAGGTGACTCTCCTCAAAGGAAGATGGTGAAAAGATCCAGGTCGAGGAGTGGCTCCCGCCACTCCTCGTCATCGTCAAGGAAGTAGAAGAAGAGGCACCATAAGTCGCCCACTTCAACTTCGTCTGACTCCTCTCCTCAGAGAGCTATATTTTGTCCCACAAAGGCCTCCACTCCTGCCGAATGGGAAGCATTCAGGTTAGAAATGTTTTTTTGAAAAACAAAAACCCTCGGCAAGCCATGCTCCTACTGCCCCTTCTAAAGCCGGTAAGGTAAAGGGCTTGAGCCAAATCCTGTGCGCCCTCGAGCCCCGGGACGAAGGCCAGATCCACATTGAGAGCCGTCAAGGCCTCGACGCGATGAGGAATCATCGAAAGATTCTTCAAGCTGCAAGTCAAAGAATAAGTAGAGGTCGACACCATCGACGCCAGCTGCGTCCTCGACACTATCAATGCCATCGAAGTCGAAAACTACTCCATTCAAAATATCGACTCCGAGTGTTGGGTTCAACATTTTTTAAACCTTCAATGCCCTTAGCAGATAAAATAATCCTTTCTAGGTAAAGGAGTATAAGTTTTAAGTCACTAACCTCGATTTATGAGGACAATGAGCCATCGGATAACGATGCACCATTTGGGTTACAGTATGGTACACCAAATATACCTGATAGCTTTATATCAGAGGAGTCAAGGCTAAAAGATATTTATGAAAACTTACAGCCAGTGGAGTGGACACTTCACCAGAGTTAGAATTTGGTAAACCTAAATCTGATGAACATGCAGATGCATCATATAGGCAGTTGATGTCTAAGGTTGTAGATTACTTGGGATGGAGTAGGCCTACCCTCCCCTTCGAGCAGGATGATCAAACAAACATCTTTGATAAGGTTCTGCAAAAGGATCCCATTTTACCTTTCCACATTGCCCTCAAAAAAAGTGTGTCCGCCAATGGGAGATGCCGGAGTCAAGACCGGCAGTAAGTACAAACTTGACAAGAAAATACCGCCCATCCAGTAGTGACCCCAACTACTTATCAAAACACCCCACCCCAGAAAGTCTGGTGGTGCAGGCAGCTACTACAACCTCAAGACAAGCATCTTATCCAACCATCCCACCGGATAGGGATAACAAAAGGGTAGATGCACGGGCAAGGTAAGTATTTTCTGCTAGGAGCATGTCTCTTAAGTCGGCCAACTCCACATGTGCCTTAGCAAAGTTTTCATTCACTCTATGGGACTGTATTTCTATGGTGGCCGAGCATATTCCCGAAGGGGAGGAAAGAGACTGTTTCTTGGCTATTTTTAGAGACAGCAAAAAAGTCATGTGCGAGTCTCTTCAGTTGGGTCTGGATTCTGCTGACAGCATCAGCAGGGCTATGGCTGGTCAAAGAGGCCAAAGAAGATTCCCCCATGTTGGATAAGGGAGAGGTGCAAAGCCTGCTCAAGCAGGGGCATCTTTACCACCAGCCATTGCTTCAGTGTCATGGTCATGAAGGCAGGGGCACAGGCATGCAGGGGTCGCATGCACAGGAGACCTGGGTGGACACTGTCCTGGCACCTTTGGCGCCAGGCTTATGAACAAAAGTAAACAAGAACATCCATTTAACACCAAAAAGCTTTTATTATGGACATAGCACTTCAGATGCATTAACCTTGAACATTTCATCCATTAAGCAGGATGCATTAACCTTGAGCATTCCATCCATTAAACAGCCCCAAGTGTATTCTTAGGTGGGGCTGCTAATGGATTGCCTTTGCACATGCTCACTCTCTAGGAGTGGCAGGGTGTGGCTGGTAAGCCGGCTCTAATGAGCGTGCCCACAAACTCAGCTATATAAGCTGCCCCGATCCTCAAGACAGATGCTTTGCGTTATTCTGCACTTGCAAGCAGCGTAACGCTCACCATCGCCCGAGGTCAGACTTGCCTTTGAAGATCCTGCTTCCTGGACATCCTGCTTCCTGCCAGCATAGTTACCAACTGGGGGAAGCTGTTCTTACCTGTACATCTCTTCAGCGAACCAAGTATTCATCTTTACACTTTCTGGAACGCCAAATTCTTCATCTTGGCACTGCAGCACGACACACTTCATCGTCGACAGCAGTGGCTGCAAGGAAAAACAGAAGTCAAGGTTAGACATCGAAAAAACATTCAGTTTAAGGTTGCACTTCGCCATACTTCACACTTTTCCTTAAACCATCACTTACCTGCTGTCGAACATTGCGATAGCATCCATCTTCCATCCGGCCTCGTCTCGCGTCTCATAGCTGCATTGAGGTCGCATTTCCATCTAAGTGAAGAAAACAGAAGAGACATTATTGCGGGCATAAATAGGAGAAACATATAAAGACAAACAGAACGAACAGCATCACAAGAGCTCAAGAAATACTTACCAATCAGAAGGAGAAGCATAGTTGCAGCTGGACTGGACTAATCCTTTTCAGGGATCAGTGAAGGAACTAGATCCTATTCGACGTGCCCCTGCCAGAAGTAGCAGGATGGAGAGCTTATCTTCCATAATTCACAGGAGCAGTATCACCACGTACCACCGCTCACACCTTTTCTACTGAGAGAGAGCCTTAAGGGGCTGATTCAAGTTCAGGGAGGGCTGCAACCATGCCCCAACGCCTCCGCAGAGACCAGGTCAGTCCTTTCATCATCGGATTTTTCATCCCCAAAATTTTGAAACATGCACATTCCATCGTATGTGCACATCGAATTTTTTTAGGGGGGAAAGGGCAAATAAGGGTTTGGGCGGGTGGGCAATAGCAAAAAAAATAAATGAGGGTGGGGAGATTGGGGGGGGAACCCCCCCAAAACAAATTAAAAAAAACAATGAGCACATTTGATGCAATGTGCACGTTTAAAAGTCTGGGGATGAAAAATGCGACGATGAAATGACATAGAACCCTCAAAACCTCTCTGAGGTCTTGAAGTCACGAAACCCCTGTAAGAGGCAGACTGAGCATCTGAAAGAATGGCGAGACTTTACTTCGGATGCTTGGACATTAGAAACTATAGCCCAATGTTACTGCCTTCCCTTCATTTAGAGAACTCGGAACCATCCACCGGGGAACCATTCTTTGAGGGTTCCAGATCCGCGTCTTGTGCAGGAAATGTTGACCCTGCTAGAGAAAGGTGCTATTGAGCCGTTACCCGCAGCGGACAGGAACAAAGGATGGTTCTGTCCATATTTCCTAATACCAAAGAAGGACGGAGGACTGAGACCCATCTTAACTTGAGATACTTGAACAAGGTCCTCAGTAAGGACAAGTTAAAGATGGTCACACTTTCTCAGATCCTTCAGGCCCTCCAACTCCAGGATTGGATGTTATTGGACCTTCAGGATGCTTATTTTCATGTGCCAGTTCATCTCAAGCACAGGAAATACCGGAGGTTGGCAGTTCTCATGATCCGTTTCGAGTTCTGCCTTTTGGGCTGAACTCCGCCCCAAGGGTTTTCACCAAACTGATGGTGGTGGCGGCAGCGAGTATCGGGGGGGGGGGGGGGGGGGAATTCACGTCTACCCCTACCTGGACGATTGGCTGATCAGGGCGCATTCTCCCGAACAAGTCCTGGATCATCTCAACATCACCTGCCACTCTTCACAGACTGGGTTCTCCCTCAATTGCAGGAAGTCCCATATGACACCATCTCAAAAGCTCCAATTCATCAGGGATGTACTGGATACATCCTTGGGGAAAGAGCTCTCCATATGAGGTGAGGGCTCAAGACATTCTACAGATGTCCAAGTTTCATAGTACCAAACGTCTCCCGGACTTTGACATTTTGAGGTTGCTCGGCCTCATGGCATCCTGTATTTTGCTGGTGCCACAGGCTCGCCTGAGAATTAGATCCTTTCAATGGGCCCTCACGACACAATGGTTTCAGTTCAGGGAAACATGTCAGACCTACTTCAGGTTCCAAGCAGGGTCACACAGGATCTCCTGTGGTGGGCCTGCGAGGACAACATTCTGAAGGAAAACCTTTTTGGCAACCATGGCCGGAGATGACAGTAGTGTTGGACGCCTCACTCACGGATTGGGGCGCCCACTTAAACGATCTGACAATCAGCGGTTGTTGGTCTCCATCAGAGTCCAAACTACACATCAATCTTTTGGAGCTGAGAGCAATCATAGTTGCACTGAAGGTTTTTCTGCCCTCTGTTAGGGGAAAGAATGTCCTGATAATGACAGACAACAAAGTGGCCATGTACTAACTCAACAAGAGAGGTGGTGTAGTGTCACTACCACTGTGCAGAGGCAATGCAGCTCTGGTCCTGGGCAATACAAGGAGGAATCTCTCTATCTGCAGTTCACCTAGCCTGAGAGGAGAACATGGCAGCAGACGCTCTGAGCATGCACAGCACAGTCTCCCACGAGTGGGAACTAGCTCAGGGAGCCCTCGAAGAGATCTTCACACTTTGGGGAACCCCTCAAGTGGATCTGTTCGCAACCAGAGTCAACCAGAAGTGCGAACTGTACTGCTCCAGGGAATTTCCTCCAAGACAAGCTCTAGGAGACGCGTTTGCGGTGGACTGAGAGTTTCCACTCCTGTATGCGTTTCCTCCAGTCGCCATCATTCCTCACGTGATCAGGAGGTTGAGAAAGTTTGGGAAACACATGATCCTGATTGCCCTGGATTGGGTCAGGTGGATGTGGTACCCGGACCTTCTGGACATGTCCATCTGCCCTCCAATACTTCTTCCACAAAGAGAGGACCTTCTCTCGCGAGAGGAGGATCTGGTCCTCCATCCAGATGTCAAGACACTCAGCCTACACTCATGGTTTCCGAGAGGCTGAGATACAAGGATTGGGAGCTCCCAGATGACGTAAAGGAGATCTTGCTTTTGGCCAGAAGGCCAGCAGAGAAATTCTTGTACCGCTGCCGTTGGAACAAATTCTGTAGCTGGTGCAGGGACAAGAATGTAGACCCTTTAATATGCAAGACACCAGAGGTGTTATCCTTTATACTGTATCTAGCCAATCAGGGGCTCCAGGTTGGAACACTTAAAGGCTATTTGGCAGAGCTATCCATCTTTAAGCGTTCATCTGAAGAAACTTCATATTTTAAGATACCACTGGTAATACAATTTCTGAAGGGACACACCAATGTGTTACCTCCATCTCCTTATCAGGTTCCTGTTTGGGTCCTTAATTTGGTGTTAACATTTCTGATGTGTGCACCTTTTGAACCTCTACTTTCATGTCCATTAAGGTTACTAACGTTCAAGACCATTTTGTTGACAGCACTAATTTCAGCCCGTAGAGTGAGTGAGTTTCAGGAACTGTCATCTAAACCAACCTTTACGGTATTCCATAAGGACAAGGTCGTCCTGAGGGTTAAGCCTTCATTTTTGCCTAAGATCATTTCAGAGTTTCATGTAGGACAAAAGATTGTGTTACCCACTTTCTATCGTCCACCTCATCCTGGCAATGAGGAAGAGAGGTTGCACAGATTACAATCACGTACAGCTCCAAGCTTCTACATTTCTAGATTGTCCAAACTTCGTCTGGATGATCAACTTTTTATAGGTTACACAGGTCACAAACTGGGTCAGGCGGTAACAAAGCAGACCTTGTCAAGATGGATCATTCTAGCAATTTCAGAATGCTGCAGGCTGGCGGGCAAATATCCTCCAGAAGGCTTGAGGGCACATTCCACAAGGGGCATGGCTACCTCTTCGGCTCTGCAAAGAGATGTCCCTATTAAAAACATTTGTGAGGCAGCTTCGTGGTCTTCAAAACACACGTTCACGAAGAATTACTGCCTTGGTTCTTCCCTCAGTCAGGATGGAAGCTTTCTAAAAGCTGTCCTCCATTCGGTTCATGGAAACCATTGATACAATTCTTACTCCCTCTACCAAAACAAACACTGCTTTGGGGATCTATCTAAGATGAGGAATACGTGGGAGGACACAATCCATTTGAAGAACAAGTTAATTACCTCTGGTAACGTTCTTTCGACCGGATGTTCCTCCCACATACGTATTCCTCATCACCCTCCCAGCCTACCCCACAGTAGAATTTCCCATGCCATTACATCTTTCACTCCTTCAAAGCTTAGTACAGCCAAACCTGTGTTTATGCGGGTAGTTCTAATGAAAGAAAAAACAGAACTGAAGCCAACGGGCGCTGTACGTGCTATAGATACTTCGTTCTCCAGCATGGGGTCTGGCATGGATTCACATGCTCATGAATATTCCCCGTCGTCAGGCCGGGAATTCTCGGTATAGAAAAAAAATCAGTATCAGTTTCGTTTCTGATCTGTCTTTCTTAGTAGTAACCAATCACTGGTCTCTGGGTCATACTGCCCCCAGCCAATGACTGCCCTCTCCCTAAGCCCCGCCTCTGGCAGCCATCCTCAGATTTCTACCACACGTTCAAGTGTTGGGAGTCCTCGTGCTGTAGCTCTCGAGCTTTTGCTGCGTTTTCGCGCTTTTTTTCAGGAGATTTTTCTCATTTTTCGGTTAAATAGAGCCTCAAGCTCCTCAGTTTCTACATCCGATCAACGGGGATCCGTTTCGGAGTTTTCTACGCCCCTCAAGGGTGAAGATTTCGTTGTGTTACGCTTTTGGAGGATTCCAGAAGTTCCGAGGCCTACCCCGGACATGGCCAAGGAGAAAGGAAGCTTGACGCCCGGGAAGCTGTTCAGGATCTGCCCTGGATGCCAGCTTCAGAATGTTTTCAAGGAGGACGAGCATTCGTTATGCCTCTACTGTCTCCATGAGGACAAGACGCACACGAAGAAGGACTGCGCGTTTTGTGGGAACATGTCGGAGCGAACCATGAAGTATCGCCACCTCCGTCTCGCCAACTGGCTGGAAGGGAAGAGCCCGTCAGGTGAGAAAAAGAAGTCGGAGCGGTCTTCTAAGTCCTGTGAGGGCGCCCCGGCGATGGGGGCCCAACAAAAGGCTAATCACCGCGGGCACTGGGAGCGCCGAACGGTCGGGCTCCTTGGCTGCCAGGCAGGGCGCATCCTCCCCGGCGCCGTCAACCACGAGCCAACGCTCTGGCAAGAGGAAGTCCGAGAAACCAGCGAGGCTTCTGGAGAGGCCCTGGTCGATCTCGAAGATTCCAGCAGAGTAGGAGCGAGGCTCGGACCCTCCCCTCAAGGTGAAGGCCCCAGGCGTCCATAAGGTGACAATGGCCTTAATTCACCCTGCTAAGACCTCGATTGAGGATGTCGCAGCGGCCCTGGCTCAGCCTGTGGAGGCTACACCAGTGGAGGCTACACCAGTGGAGGCGCCCTCAGGACCCAGAGTCTCCCTGCCACCGCGGAGGGAGTCGTCTTTTAGGCCCATTGAGAAGACCCCCACGAAGTCCTCGTTGGAAAAGGTGGGGGAGGGGCTGGTGGCCATCGTGGATACGGACACGACCTCTGAAGAAGAGCTCATCGAAGTCGTGGAAGAGGCCCAGCCCATCGGGAGGGATCCCGACGAGGGCGACGACGAGAGCGACGGGGTCGCCGACAAGGCTCCTCAAGAGCCCTCGTGCCCATCGTTTCCAGCGCCGCAGGACACTTAGGCGGCCATTTCGTCAGCGATTCAGTCCTTATGTTCGGAGATAAGGACAAGGTTGCCCCTCCCCCCGACGGAGGTACCTGAGCCAGACCCGATGGGGGAACCGGAGCCAGGACCTTCGGAAAGTCCACCGCATAAGAGGAGGAGGACGCATCCTACGCCACCTCTCCCACCTCTGCGGCCTGCTCAGCCTTCCCCCCGGTCTACTACCCATGGGGATGATACAGGCACGGACACGGCTACGACAGGTACAGATGACGATGGAGGCGACGACGGGACGTGTCCCCCGTCGCCCCCTGCTCGGGCGTCCCCGCCCGACGAAATTGGATCCTTTCATGCCATGATTTCCAGGGCATCCGAGCTCTTCCAGCTCTGCCCAGAAGAGAAGAAGAAGGAAGGGTTCCTTTACCAACTGCGCAAGGCTAAAAGGAAGACGGTCCTCGCCGTACCGCTTCTTGATGACATCTCGGATGAGGGGCTCGCCCTCCTCGAGAACCCTGCCACGGCGCTGGCAAAGAGGGACCGGTACGAGAAGAAGTACCGGGTCCCCGACGCTGCCCCCTTGTGCCTTCGGGCGCAACCTACCCCGGATTCGGTCGTCTCAGCGGCAACAAAGAAGAAAGCTGGGGGGGCATCGGCCTCGACATCAACTTCCCCGCCGGACGGCGAGGGTAGGAAGTTGGATACGATGGGACGGCGGATCATCTCATCCGCAGCGACTATCAAGGCGGCCCACGCCCTGGCTATCGTAGCCCGCTACAACAGGGAGTTGTGGTTCAAAAATCGCCCCTCTGTTGGACTTCCTTCCGGACGCCAAAAGGGCTGAGGCCCTTGAAATCCTACAGGAGGGTGAGATTGCTTCGGACCACGCCATCACGGTGGCAACGGACATCGCCGACACCGGTTTCCGTCAGTAGGGCAACGGCGTTTGCTTGAGACGAGGATGGCTCAAGGCCACGGATTTCCGCCAGGACGTACAAACCAAGGTTTTGGACATGCCCTTCGACGGGAACAACCTGTTTGGGAAGGCGATTGATGAGTCCCTTCAGGCCATCAAGACAGACACAGAGACTGCCCAGGCACTGGGAGTGCTCCAACGACGACGGCCGTCCTTTCGGAGCTCCGGAGGCAGACAAGGTGCCTCCAAGGGATCCGGCAGTGACTCCTCCACGTATCGCCAAGCGGCAAGATCTTCGTCTCAGGAAGCCTACAGGGGACGCGGCAAGTCAGGTGGTGCCCGTCGTCATCGACAGGGAGGTCAAGGAGGCAAGGCGGCCTCCAAACAAGATTGAACCGACCGTGGGGTCGGGCCCCCGCCGAAGCACCCCGGTGGGAGGCCGGCTGGCAAGGTTCGTCAGCGTGTGGGAGTCCATCTCCACCAACCGTTGGGTGCTGGACGCCCTGGCCCAAGGGCACGCCCTCGAGTTTCAGAAGAAGTGCCCTCGCGTTCCACCCGTGGCCAGGAAGGAAAAATCACGTCCCTCAACTACTGTCGGAAGTAAGGGCGATGCTCAAGAAGGTTGCCATCGAGCTCGTCCCAAAGAGGCTTCGGTGCTCCGGAGTTTACTCAAGGTACTTCCTTGTAAAAAAGAAGACGGGAGGATGGCGCCCCATCCTGGACCTACGACGACTGAACAAGTACATCAAGGCACAGAAGTTCCGTATGGTCACCCCTCAGCACGTGCTGGGACAGCTGGAGGAGGGCGATTTCCTGTCGTCGTTGGAATTGGAGGATACTTACTTCCACATCCCCATTCTAAAAAGACACCGAAAGTTCCTCAGGTTCGTGGTCCAAGGGCGGCACTACCAGTTCAAAGCCCTCCCGTTCGGATTGAAGTCGGCACCCAGGGTGTTCACCAAGTGCCTCGCACCGGTGGCGGCGCAGCTGCGCCTACAGGGGATCCACGTCTACCCCTACCTGGACGACTGGCTCATCCAGGCAAGGACAAGGGAGCTCGCCGTGGAGCACACTGCGAAGACCGTCCAGCTGCTCACGGACCTGGGATTCTCCATCAACTTTCCAAAATCCCACCTAGTTCCGTCGCAAGTCGCCCTGTTTCTGGGAGCTAAGCTCGACACAGTGGCGCGGCTGGCCTCGCCGTCGGAGGAAAGGACCAGGACCATTCTGGGCAAGGTGCAGCGTCTGCTGGCCACGGACATGGCCAGGGTAAGATCTATCAAATCCCTCCTCGGGATGATGTCCTCCTGCATTTATCTGGTGCGCCTTTGCAGGCTTTGGATGCGCCCCTTACAAGAATTCCTCGACGCCCGCTGGGTCCAGTCGACGGGCAGCTTCGAGGACAGGATCCCTCTCAACGAGACGTTCCGTCAGGCGATCTGGTGGTGGGGTACCCACTCCCATCTGTCGGCGGGCACAGACTTTCAGACCCCAGCTCACCAGGTGACGGTGACGACGGGCGCCTCCCTGGAAGGTTGGGGAGCGCACTCCGGAGATCTTCACGCGAGAGGCCTTTGGCTCCCGGAGGAGAAGTCGCTCCACATCAACATCTTGGAGCTACGTGCAGTGTTCTGGGCCCTCAGGTCCTTTCTTCCGTCCCTCAAGGGCAAGGTGGTGAGGATCTTCACCGACAACACCACCACGATGTTCTACATCCGGAAGCAGGGCGGAACCAGGTCCCCTGCCCTATCTAGGGAAGCCCAGGATCTGTGGCATTGGGCCGTCGCCCAGGGGATGTTTCTGGTGCCTCTTCATCTGGCAGGAATAAAAAACACGATCGCCGACTCACTCAGCAGGGAGCTGCGCTCGTGCCACGAGTGGGTACTACACCAGGATCAAGTGGATCGACTCTTCCGACGATGGGGCGAACCCCAAATCAATCTCTTCGCTACAGCGACAAATTCCAAGTGCCGGAGGTTCACCAGCAGGTTCCCCCAGCCGAGAAGCATGGGCGATGCTTTCTCGTTCCCCTGGGACTCCTCGAGAGCCTAACATCCCTTCAACCTGTGGACCTGTTAACTTTAAGCCTTTAGGATTCTTTTTCTGTTAAGACAGATAACAATGGAGATGCTATAAATACTGTAAATGGAGATAACTGCCAGATGAAATGTGTATCAATGCCTAGCAATGTACTCCCCTCTAACGCTAGTGCTAAATACCCTTCTCACCTGTGTTTTGTAATTGTGGAGCTCTCCATCCTGCTTTTAACAGAGGCGCATTGAGACGGTGACATTGCCAAAACTTGGAATGCTGAAGAACTCTAATTCTTTGTGGGATAGTGACTTTCTTTTTAAAGAATGAGCCTTAAGGTAGGTAAACAAATGAAGATACTGTAGTCCTTTAGAGTTTTAAAAGAGTCCTACGTTGGAGAGATCTCTTGTATTAATTACTTTTGTCTTTTCCCCTTTTTGCAGGTTCTAGGGAGTTGGAATGCTGACTACAAATGATGCGCTCTTATAAGTATGAGTTCTTCAAGAAGAAAGGCACTATGGATGCGGAATGGTTGCAGTGTCACTCAGCATGACAAAACGTAAAAATGTTAAGTTAGTCTATTCAGGGTAATTGCAACCTTCAAAAGCGAAGCGCGGTAACAACTGTGAGGTGATAACTTGGTGAAACTTCAGGTACATAAGCGCATCAAAAAACGTCTTCTCTTTTGACTCAGTAAAGTTCGCTTTTTAATATTTAAATACCTTTTGTGTTTTCTGCAGGTTTCGGAACGCTGATGGAAAACCTTCTGAAGATGCTGCAGCTGCGAGTGAAAACCTCTGACTGAAGAGGTGCTGCAAACGAACAATTATTCTTCAATGAAAATGACAGCGTCAAAGGAAAGCTTCTGTCGGGTAAGTCTGATCTGTGGTCTGTGATGTTCTGTAATCTATTGCAAGAATTATATTTCTTTTTTCTTTAGATTCTGTGAAGAGAAACGCCAGTAGCGTTACACGAAGCGCACGTTCCAGCGAAGGCAGGGCATTAAGTAGCTCCCCATGACAAATGATTAGTACCGTGCTGCTACTTGTAAATGGATCCTCTAGGCGGCCATCTTACGAGTATGGCATTACTATTTTAATCCATGGTAGTCTATGGGATTAGATGCTGTGAATGGTGTAAATGCTATATGTGCCAGGCTAACACCCACCTTTGACCTGCTGATTGATGTAATGTGTTCCGCCTAGCCTGAATGTCCGAGTCAAGACTGTGTTCTGACTGGGGTCATGACAGCTTGTGCCCTCCCACGGATTCCTCATCTTTGAAATGTATTCTGCTTTGCAGCTCTCAAACATTTTCCCAGCATGGGGCGTTGTGCGCACCGGGGTCGATGGCCATCGAGGAGTCGTCTTCATGACCAGACGTGACAATGCGGGTACAAATAGCATGCTCAGTGCCCGTGACCTCCGTTCCTTTTTTCCTCATGCCCAGCATGCTTTTTTCGCGAACTTCCCTTCAGAGAAATCCTCCGACTTGGTTATTGCTTTCAAAATGTGTTAAAATTTTAGTAGATTCTTTTAACATGTCTAAAAACCCTCTGGTTTCAAAAAGTGCTGTGATTGCAGCGCAAAAATGTCACTCACCGTTCCACCCAGTGTTTGTCTGTGGTGTCTCGGGTACCAACCACATTCTTGCAGATTGCAGCAAGTGTCAGGGTATCACACCTAAAGCCTTAAAAGCGAGAGCCTCTAAATTGGGCCTAGGTAGCTCGTCTTCAAAGTCTCCAAGTACGATGCCTTCGAAGATCCGACCTGACGAAAAAGAGCTCTGCAGCTGATAAATTGCTCAAAAAGGAGAAAACGGTTAAAAAAAAAAACACTGCAAAAGATCTCTCGAGGAGTGACTCCAGTCCCCCTCCGTCGAATAAGAGAAGGAGGAAGCCTTTGTCAACAGACTCCTCCCCAGAGAGATAGCTATAGCTACGTTTCCCGTCTAAATCCAGCTCTGCCGAAAATTGGGAAGGGTTTTGCATCAAAATTATGCAGGTCTTAGAAAGCAGATCCGCCCGTTCACTCTTCCTCCGGGAAGAAGAACATTGAGCCCACTGCACCCGGCTAGGTCGGCAGACTCAGCTCATCAACCACTTTGTGCACCTAGGGGCCTAAGACTGCTGAAATAGTTGATTCGAGGATGGTCAACGCCACCCACGGCTGATGCATTCCTCGATGTTCTGTCGGCTCCATAAGCACCATCAATGTCAATAAAGAGTCCATTGAACACAGTGAAACATCCCTCGAGTAAATTTACTTCAAAATCTCAGAGGCATTTTATGCCTTCTTTTCAGGAAATTTTTGATGAGGATGATGACCCGGTTCCCTTTGAGGTTGAACTCATGGGCCTTCCTCGACAGCTTGGAGGTCAGCGGGGTCCCTTCTGTGAAATAGCCTCCCTCTCTCTCTCCCTCCCTCTGCGTCTTGGGCAGGACCTCCTTAAGTTCCAAAAAGTCTCAAGACCTTTCCCCTCACTTCTTCCTTCTCCTCTCTTCCCTGCTAATCATACAGTAGCGTCACTGATGTGCAGCGCCCTTATGTATCCTCGGGGCCCTGTTCCCCCCCACATCCTCATCTCAGATGCAGTCTATTTTTACTGCACTTACTTAGGCACCCACCGGAGTTTGCACTTATGTTCTTCAAGCACTTCACCCCTAGCACTTCCCCATGAGCACCACAGCACCTATCCCTTACTCCCTCTTTCCCCCTGCACTTGCACGTTCTGAACACTCACAAGGCATAGTAGGTTTGTCTACCCTCCCTTTTATTCCCATTTTTGTAATATGAATTCAATTATTGACATCTCTGTTGTAATTCATCGTCTACCTTCCCCTGTCCCACCCTGTTGCCCTGTGGGTGCTTTGAAACTGTTTTTGCTAATTGTATGAGTGCCTAACAAATGACCAATAAATAAATAAAACAAATCCTGCCATATCTACTGCTATGCTGCTGGGTGTTGTGTCTTTCCATAACCTGGCAAAAGTAATGAAGCTATAGCCAGCAGTACAAAAACACCATAATCCAACATGTTCTCAATCTGTAACACCCATCCTAGGGTAGAGGTGGTCACCATTGCAACTGTTTTACTACATAGATGTTGTTCAATCAACAAAAGGATCCCCTAATTTTTCCCTGCTCATACTATATAAGAAAAAGCCAGATGTATATTTGTATGATGCCGTCCTGCCTGCTTTGTCACATCAACGCTAGGGGGAGCCGTTGCCTTACGTATACAACAAAAAGACTTCAAGTTCATCTTCCAAGCAAACAAAATGTGTATTTCAACAATAACATACAATTAAACTTCAGAAAAGGCCAAATACAGGTATACCACTTTAACAGCATACTTCAAGTAGCATACACTAAGAAAATATATACATTTAAAAATAAAAAAAATTAAATCATTTGTTTAAGCACTATGTCTAAAAATAAATTACTTTTTTTACATACTCATGTATCATGTCATTAATTGTAATATTTCTTGGTATGCATTATATCAATAATATTCATGTACTTTTTAAACTTTATTTGACTTCAATTTACGATCTCATGTCTACTTCGAATCATACTGCACGTGAATTGTAGTACTCCGACATCCCTCCACACTATATATTTGAGTCCAAAACCCCTAAGTGGAATCCAAGACAATGAGGAGCAGATACAACAATTGACTATGTACGATGTTGAAATGTCAATCGATTCTTTGAGATTTTGTTTGAGGTTACTACTCTTCCACGTAAAAGGAGCAAGATACTATAAAAACATTTTTTTCTGTTAACATAAATTACGTTAAAATACACCACATGATATTTTTACACTCTGAAAAGGTCTTCCTTTACGCACATTAGCCTGTGCACACAGGCTTTTCCACTAGTTTATGATAATTAGATAGCATGGGTAGTGCATTAGCTTTATCATTACCAAACATTGAACATAGCACTCTGTGCACAGAGTACCAATTATTACATTTAAATGGAGCAAGATTAATGTTAAATGTTGCTGGAGTTGATATTGGGACAACCAGAAGTATCTGTGTATCTTCTGACAATAACTACTTAAGGTTTCCTGGGCTATCTATTTCTCAGCAGCAGTCCTCATAGAATGTGTGATGAATCAAAGGTATTCGACCCTTCTCCCCAAGGGTGAGCCTCCCCCTTTGAGGCTAGGGAGGTGAGCCCGCTCCATAAGACAGTCTCTAGGGATCTGGGCAAGTGGGACCTCAGTTGGAGAGATTTCTCCTTAGGGGACAAGGACTCATGTTCCTGTGAGGAACTCCCTAAGCCAACCAGCTTAGTAGCATGCATGGGACTCATTGCTACAAAAACTAATGTACTATATACCCGTTTGCCTGAAGGTAATGCTGGAACCTACTAGCATGAAGAAGGAAATGAGAATCTCTCTTTAGGAGAACATGCATGTAAAGGACCGGTGGGGGGTGTCTGTACTTCTGCTCTCTATATGGTAGAAGAGAGGCACAGAAGACCCCAGCCAAGATTCTCTAGTACGGTAGCAATGGACGAGCAATCAAGGCCTAGCTTCTCAGGAGGTGATGCAGGCTGGTTCTTAAGTACAGTGTAGTCCCCAAGCCCCCACAAAGGAATGTCCACACACTGTATTGGTTAGAACACAGTCTTTATATAATCAATATTCAAGGTTATGTACACTTATCATAATAACTCACTTTGTACTTAGGAAAATCAACAATGGCAAATATATACAATTCTAAAGTGGTACCACCCTTTGTATTAGATCTCATTAAAGTGCATCAACAATACTGTAACAATGTCACACAGATCAATAGAGTGAAACCAGCAATAGAGAGAGGAGAGAAAATAAGATGGTTGAGCAATAGGCAGAATACTGGCCCCTACCACTAGACACATATATTGTTCTGCAAGTCTTATTCCCTCCTATAATGTTTTTACCCCCCCGATGTACCTGGTGGAGTCGAGTTCTTCGAAGAGGCGTCGACAGATCTTTCTTGAGCGACCCCCTTTCAAGTGGGAGTCACGGATCGTCGAGAGGCGTCGAGGAACTCGGCGTTCGGCGGCGGGGAATCGACGGCCCTTCTTGAATGCCTTCCCTTTCAAGCGGGAGACACGGGGCGTCGAAAGTCTGTCGAGGAACTCGGCGTTCGGCGTCGGGGAATCGACGGCCCTTCTTGAATGCCTTCCCTTTCAAGCGGGAGACACGGGGCGTCGAACGTCCGACAACAAACAGGGTAGAACGGCGTCGATGAGGCGGCAGCTTCGATCCAAGCGGTGCTTGTCGACGACGGAGCGTCGGCGTCCTGCAAGGCAGAGGCGTGCGGGGCACCTCGATGACAATTGTTCTGGACCGCAAAGATTGTGGAGACGGGGGCCCAGCAAGGGCGTCCAGTCGTTCGAGTCTTTGTGGTCTTCGGGTGGCGGGAAACCCACCGGTAGGTTTCTCCTCGGCGCGTTGGTCGTCCTCGACTTTCTCCGGCAGGATAAAGCGTTCGACGGTGCGGATGAGGGAGTCCTTCGATTCAAATGTTCTTAGGCAAGGAGCGGACGGCTCCGGTCGTCAGCGGCACGGCGTCAAGTGGTTCCCACGGCTGGACAACACAACTTCGACGGGCCTCCAGCGGGTACACAAACCTGCAAACCCTGGTCGACGGCAATGGACTTCGACGACGGCGATGTCCGGGTGCTTCACTTCGATCTCCTCGGCGGTCCCGTCTCGGATCGGCAGCCTTTCGAGGGTCTGACTTCCAGGGGGCTTCGGCGAAGATGTAGCGGTGCTCGATGATCCCTCGGAGCACGGGAAGAGGGCGCCTTACCAGGTCCTCTCTCGGGTCAGTCCTCGAAGAATTCGGCAGCTTTCAGATCGGTCGAAGCAAGTGCAACAGCAAGTCTTCTTCTTCTTCCAGCTGGACGTCGAGGATCAGCAGTTCCAGTTACTCTTAGAGTGGAGACTCAGCTTCTGAACGCGTCTGAACAATTACCAGTGGTGAGAGGTCCCCAGATATACTATTCTGTCTCTCATCCATACTGCTGGCACACACTCAGCAGCCAATCATACAGAAGGGCATTCATGCAGTCAGTCAGCCAATCAGGCACACAGTGCATTCAGGCCACACTCCTCCCTTTCAGACACTCACAACAAGGAATGTGGATTGGGACAAGTACCCAGCCATTCAACGCTACACACTACACACTGCATTCAGGCCAGTTTCGGGCAGGGCTGTCTCAGTCTTTGTCTCTCATGCCAGAAACCAGACAACCACGACAAGGAGTGTATATTGGTCACACACTCCATTCACCCAGGTCCCACCCACGGGAGGTACCCACAACATACACTCACTGGGAAGGCTCCAGTCAGTCTAGCTGGGCCTTCACAACAACACCATATATGGAACTTCCACCCAACAGCCAGTCAGGGGGAAGGGACAGAGTCAGGGCTTCCCAGGACTTTGGGAAAACAAGGTAACAGGCAATAGAAAGCAAGAGGCCACAGGGGCCATCTTGTTTCCTATCAGGAATCAACTGATCCCAATGGCAGGGCCTGGGTATCCCAAAATGGAGGACACCCAGAGCACCTGTCAAATTCAGCATGGAGCTGCCACCAGCCCATACCCTGCTCTGTGGGCCACCCACAGGTGCCCAAAAACATACACTAGGGGCACAGGGTTGTACCCCTACCCATGGGTGCCATAAGGGTATCCCATGGGTCTGTTCATCAAACCAAAAGCGAGAGCTGCACTGCCAGGAGTCCCACATGGACTCCTGGGCAGAAAACATGACAGAACACACGATAAAAAGCAGTAAAGGACAAGGATTCAGAGGCCCTGTCCCTCTGATGCATTTCCAGCATCACAATGCATACTACACTGAAACGAGTTGAGGAAGCTGGAGTAGCACAGTATCCTATGCCAGGAAGTCCTGTGGATCCCCCACTAAAAATGTGCCTAGTACCTCCTCCCTGGTGAGCAGGAGAGAGCAGATGCTTCCTGATCCCAATCCTGGGGGTGGTGTACTGTGGGGCAATCACCTGGGTGGAGGCCAGGTCCAGGGAAATGGGGGGATTTCACAGGGTGAGTGCTGGTATTACTCCTTGGATGATAAAATCATTCCAAAGGAGGTTATAGCATCTTGCCATTCTGATGAATGTCAGCCTGTGGTACACATTGTCAGTAAAAACTAGGATTAAAATGCCCTAAGATACTACCAGTCCAGAACCATTCTTGTATACCATAAATTTCCCATATCCTCCACAATATCAAAGGTATGATAACAGGAATGGTGAACATGTGACCATTTCTGCTCCTTCTGTTCTAAAAGGGCTAATTCTTACAACTCTTCTTTTAGTAATATTGATGGAGGAAAATCCATCATGAAACTTCAAAAAAAATAAAATAGAGAAATTAAACTTTCCCAAAATAAACTACAAGTCCCAAAATCACTCATGGACTGAAGCAGAAGAGGGCTAGCAGGGCCGGCAGGAGTTCAAGTCGGGCAGTCAAACCAAATGGGTAGTGGCAAGGTCAGGCAATTAGGTCCAAGGGCCTGTACCTGAACCCAATTAGCATACCTGAGGTGCATAAAAGGCTGCAGCAGGGAGGAGCAGTACAAAGAAACTTGAGCTGGAAGGTCGGCAGTAGCTGATGCAGAAGCAGAGCACAAAGCTGGCAGATCACAAGGAACTGTGACCACAGAAGGGACGCCGGAGCAGAGGAAGGGCAGATTTCACCTGCAGGCCCTGAGTTGGTCCTGTGCTCACAAACCCTGTTTGGCTGTGGCAGCATTGGAAGAGATTTGAGGCAACAAGCAGTCTTTCCAGGTACGCTTAATTGATGTGAGTGCAGAGCTGAAGTCGTGCATTCTGCCAAGGCCCATGTGCAGAAGCAAGCCGAGGGAATCTGGAGAGCGGAGGACTCTCCCTTGATGAGGCCGGAATGGAGATACCCATACAGCAGAGGGTTGTGGATCCCAATGGTGCCCGTAGCAGTAGCAGGAGAAGAAAGCTGGGAAGCAGCAGCAGCAGCACACAATCATAATTGGAAAGTCGGAAAAGGAAGCTCTGTACTCCTGAGCAAGCAAAATACCTTGCCGGTAACTGTAGCCAGCTTTAATGACACTTGCACATACATCTAAGTGAGTAGAAGGTATTTGTAGCAGTGGGAAGTCTTTCTAATAATTGAACTGCAACACATGCTTATGTTAACCAATCGAAGTGTGCTTGTATAGTGCAATCATCTATTATTCCTATTAGAAATATATTATTTCTGAGGTATTGTAATGTTTTTGTTTGTGGTTGTAGTTTCGTATCAATTTGGGACAGGGGGTGGGATTTTTGGAGTATGTTTGTTTTTGATGGAATAATTAATATTTGTGATTCTCATTGATTTGTTGATATGTTGATTAAAATTAAATATAGATGTAAAAAAAAAAAAAAATACTTTATTTCTGTGATAAATTGGACATACTGATACACGTGATAAGGGCTGATGACCACCTTATTGATGACTTGGATCAGAGACAGTAGTCAGTGGATGTGAGAACCCCCCCGGTCACCCTACGCCCCCGCACCAGAAAACGGTTACAGGAGAACAGGGCTCTCAGGGAAACCCACTGGGGTATAAAACCCTGTAGTAGTTCTCTGCACAGCTTCCCTTCCCTCTTGGCAAATCGTGGTCTGCAGGACGTTTGCTGAATAAGAATCCTCAATTTCAGAAGTTTGGTGTGTGGAAACTGAAATGGTTTGACAGAGGAATAGATTAGTAATCTGAGTGAAGAGGAAGGTTGAGTGTTCTAGAGGAGAGAAAGGAATGGCTGTGGATTCTTGTATGGGTACACGATCCATTAGAGGAAGATCACAGACGAAATTTGGAAGCGGATCGGAGGTTTGTCTGTGAATGCCTGTAGCTGTACGAGAGCAAAAGGTTGTAGTATTGTAAAACAAAGAAGGAAATTCAAGAGACTTCATCCTACCTACGCGTTGCAGAGCAACGTGGCTCTGGACCCACGGTGTTCACAGAGCTACAGCGTTCCTTGTTGTGCTGCTGTTGCCGTGCGGGAATGGGAGAGGAGACTCGAGGGATCTGGATAGTGAGGTTCAGTGCTTCAGACCGCTAAGCATCTGCGGGTGGAGAAAGCATTCAGTATGAATGCGAGAAAGAGAAACCAACCGTTGCTAAGGAAACCGAGCAAGGCGTTCCTACCCAGAAGCAGACAGGAATTCCAAATGGTCTGTTTGGAAAGGGAGAGCTGCAACATGGGCGACGTGCTGCTACAAGAGAGGATAGATTAGAAAACACAAGGCAGAGATAACCCAAAAAGGGCATGGAAAGTCTGGAAAGAGAGTTGCGAACTCACAAAGCGTTCGCTAGAACAAGTAGCAACGCAGTGAAGGCCGATCCTCGTAGCCTGAAAAGCATAATCCTTTGCGGGGGCGGAGCCAAGGGGGTCTGGCAACTCTGAATGCATGCAATGCTGCAACCACCAGTAGGCGCCATCTTGGGAGGATTGCACAGGGCAGAACTCCCCTGCTTCCATCTGTGCCACAATGACCAACAGAATCTGTTCCGCATGACAATGGCTGAGCGGTCGCATGGCTCCTGTTAATACAGAGAATGTTGCCAGTAAACGTAATTGAAGTAGAACAGACTTTCCCGAAATGTTACAAGCACCATTTAAAGAAGCTGCGCATGACACAATGTTTCCCGATACTCTGGAAGCTGAATGCTGACCAAAAGGTGGGAACGTGCATCTCTTTTAAGTGGCAGTTCAAGAGCAATTTCATTATTCAGAACAAGCATTACAGAAGCCCATAGAGGGAACTCTATAAAAGTGAATCCCGCTCAATTAAGAACTATAAACCATTATTCTGAAGTTGCTGAAATTGTTGTTGCCCAAGAGTTCTCTAAAATAAAAGTGACAAAGCTATCCAGAGCTAGAAGAGTGGCACAACAGCTTTGGGTTAACTATTGGAGGAAAGGTATAAATGAGGCTGGGTGAGGGAGCTGGATACTGGTTAAAAGAAGCCAATTTAAAATCTGCATGGCGGAGACTATCTGAACTGAAAAGAACTGGTCTAAAACCTAGAAGCAGATTTTGTGGTAGTTGCAAGACAGATGGTAAAGAGGGTGCCTTTTTTGTTATACAAGAGAGAAGTGTCTTGCCAAACTGTAGAGGTTGAAGACGTCTTGTTGAAGTTACCTGAAGTTGAAATGCAGTAGTAGCAAACTTGCATAATATGAAAAGTTGTAGAAGCAGCAGCAGGCCTGTGGTCATCAATATCCCTGTCAGTATTGTAATAGATGGAAGAAGCAGACGCTAACTGTGGGGCAAAGTAGCCTGCTCGCACAGTTTTACTAATATCATGGAGTTGCTGAAGAGAAAGCAAGCCTTAAGTAGAAACATCCTGACAAACCGTGTAAAAGATGCAACAGACGATGAAATACTTATTCTTTTCCTGTGAGGAAGTCAATCAGGAAACTCCATTGGTGCTGTTATTTTCTTTGCAGAACTGTAAAAGGGAATCTTTTCATCAAGCAAAGAAGATACTTTTACCTGTGGATTTTTATATTTGTGGACTTTTGTTTCTCTGAAACTTTCCAAGACTTTTGGTTGAGACTTTCTTTTCCTTGGAAGAAACCAACTTTGGGATATTCCTGAGGGAGCAAGATGTGCCTAAAACCAGTAGAAGTCATCCAAGGCAATGGTTGTTTGATAACCTTTTATTTATGTTGTTTTTTCCTGTTGATTGGTATTTTATGTTGTTTTAGAGTGAGGGTTAGTACTATGAGTGCTAGGAAGTTTCCTCGTAGATCCTAGACCAGGTAGGGAATCCCCTGGTAGAGTAGGTTTAGTTAGGGTTTATTTTATAATTTTGTGTATATACTAAAATGTCAAATCTTGAGAAAACTAAACCCAGTTGCGAGTCTCACATTACTGACCACACAGTCCCCTGACGTGAGCATGCCTGGAGGAGACAGACGAGAGAACAGTTGCGGAGCCTGTGACTTTTTGAAGAGTGGCTGAACGTCGGAGTGAGACGCTGGAGGCCCAGCTATTCCGACAATGGGATAACTGGTGTACCATAGGAAAGCAGAGTGCTGCTACAGGTGGTGGCAAGATCACATCTCTACCATGGTGGGCAGGTTGCCCAACCAAACACGGCAGGGCCATCCAAGATGGCAACAGTAAGCATGAGCAGCTTCCAAGCAGTAAAGCCCGTAGACAGCAAAAGGGAAGCTGAGAACAGAGACCGGAAAAAAAATTACGTAGAGCGTGAGAGTCATTGGGAACACGAGCAGCTTCCCAACCACCCGCTCTGCGCATGGCCGAAGGACATCCGAGGATGAGGGTGCGATGAAGAGAAGGAAGGAGAAACCCAGTACCGGAGAAGAGCACCAGAGTGAAGGCAAGAGCCCCCAATGTTCCCAAGCCTGCAGGAAGGTAACGGGGAGCATGGGGATAGGCAGGTGTTCGCTAGGGCAACAGAAGGCGCGAAGAGGACCTCATCCCAGTACTCACAAGGAGTTACTGAATATATACCTATGTAATTGGAACTGTACAAAGCTGAGAAGAAGGGGATTGCATAACCCTGGCTGGGAAGATTATGAAGGGTCCTAGTCAGAACCTAATAAAAAAGGGACACTACTATATGAGCAACAAGCTGCAAAGCCAGAAACTGTGACAATACCAAGGGAGCAGAAACCCAAGCCTGGATCAATAGACTGTGGGAGGTCTAAAATCTCCAACCAACAAGTGAGGAAGTATCACGCGGAAGGGTGGCATACATGCTTTGCTAAAGAGAATATCAAATCCAAAAATGTTGTAGAGGAATTAAAACAACTAAATCAAGAGATAAAAAGAGACTATTACTGAAGATCCTGTGAGATAAATAGCAACAATATTAAAGATATTCATACAAAGAGGCTGTCAGAAAAGACTGATACATCAGGATAATCAATCCAATCTTCTGGAATTGTTTAGGTTTCGTTTCTTAGTGGTAGGGTCAGGGTAGAACTAGATTTTGGACAGAGGACTTTTGTTTTCTGTGACTTCCCGAAGGCAGGCCAGCACCTCTAGATTCTTTAGATAGGTTGGGGAACCCTTTAGAACAGGGAGAGCTACGCAGTTTTCTTATCATTTATATAAAAGTAATTAGGCAATGCCCTCAAAGAGTCTGTCTCTTTCCTCCAACCTACCACAGATCAAAGAATCTGCTTTTAAATTTGAAATGTATTCATGACAGCAAATCTTCCAATTGTAAATTGCTCTGCAAGTTTTCTAAGGAAAGCACACAGGGACAGGTTAATAAATTGCTAGCGAGGCAGCACCCCACTGCTTCCCAACTATGTTGCTGCAATATGAAATCCATACATACATTCTACTGGCATTCATTTCTGTCATTGTTTGAACAATTTTAATATTGTTACCTTCTTGGGATTTCAGAGCAACCTTTCCCAATTGGTTAATGTACACATTAATTGCGCCTTGTTGTGTCAATGCTTTCAAAGATCCATCCAATGAATCTGAAGAATAGAAATAAACAATAAGAATTAAAACACTTGTTGGCAGTTATCGCACAGCAAGTGAACATTAATGCCATAAGCTTCATGATTGTTATAAGACCAATCAACTAGAATACGTTTTTTTTTAAAGAATGTGTAGCGCTACACTAAAAAGAAAACACCATTTATGACCGTTCTGAAACAACCACCCCCTCACCCCCTTCACCATATCCTGCTGTTTCAAATTCACTAATCACAGAGGGACACTATAGGGCTTCAGTTCTACTTCCGAAACAGTGATTGGAATAAATCAGCAAAACCAAACAATCCATAGTAAGTTTATGTATGGTCAGATCTGAGTTATACAGGCGTGTAGGCTATTACCAATAGAGTATTTACCCTCAGGCAGGTGCTCAAAATAAGGGTATTGATAGATTCAATATGTTATGGGTCTAGTTTATTATCACCATAAACTGGACATGGTAAAAGAAAATCACAAAAATAACCACTTTAGTTTCTTACTGTGCAAGAGTTTTAGTAGGTGACCTAATAAATCTAGTGGAGGTACACAATGTCAATTGACATAAATAGCGATTCGCTCTTATTGATAGCAAACAAAAGGAAATGTCTTAATAGAAGTACATACTATGTTGTGGCATTGCTAGCAAATTGACTCCTATTGGTGGCAAACAAAAAGAAGCACCATGCCAGTGGAGTACATGTTTGTTAAGTGTGTCATACCGTGATGCGTGCGTTTGCTCATATTGGGCCCTGCAGAGGTTTGCTAGCGATGGGGCACAGACAGCCCCCATGGCTACACCTCTCATCTGTCGGTAGTTTTCAATGCCAAATACACATACGTTGTTTTTCATGGGAAACATTAGTAGTTCTTTAATGGCTATCAGGTTTTGGTAATAGGTTGCAAACAGAGGGGCAAAGTGAAAGTCGAGTGATGTCATAGCTAGGTCTTGGTCTATTGACGTACAGAATGCTTCGATGTCAAATGTTGCCAGGTAAACATTTTCCTGCCATTGTATAGGGTTATGAGTGGAGTCCTTGGTGTAGGATTCTAGTTGAAATACCATAGTTTGTAGTTGTTGGTCTATGTATTTTGCTGCTCCTTCCGTGATCCAACCCATTCCACTGAGTATTGGTCTGACTTCCGGGATATTAACCAAATTGATCTTTTGTCCCAATTGACCCAATTATAGTGGTCCTAATTGACCTTCATATTATTTTTGTTTGTTATTTTATATATGT
The DNA here is from genome assembly GCF_040938575.1 of Ambystoma mexicanum. Lineage (NCBI taxonomy): Eukaryota > Metazoa > Chordata > Amphibia > Caudata > Ambystomatidae > Ambystoma > Ambystoma mexicanum. Next base: position 86,397,665 of record NC_090936.1, on the reverse strand, counting down.
ATTGGGTTGGTTCTGAATTATAAATAATATAAGGGGATTGGGTGAGAGGGGGTTTTGGATTGGTGGGGGGTTTCCCCCCGCATATTTGTCCTAATTGACCTTTTAAATTAGGTCAATTCTCCCGAGGTCATTTCTCCTGAGGTCAATTGTGAAAAGGTCAATTCATATACATCTGGTAGGTGCTCTGAGTTTTTATGGATCTTCGGTAGGAAGTAGATGGTTGGTAAAGTAGGTTGCTTCCCGGTACACAAATGCCCCTTCCTCATCTAGTAGGATCCCCTTACTGTGCCATTTGATTACTGTCTGAATATATTCCTCCAAATGGTAATCATAGGGTTGTCTGTTAATTTAGTGTAGCATCCTGGTGTCTCTCAAGATGTTTGTGTCCCATGCTGATGTAATCCTGTGTCAAGAATCACAATGTTTACTCCTTTGTCTGCCTCCTTGATGATGATACTACTACCAACTTGAATCATCCAGTTAGGAGACTTCTTATATGAAAAGATAGTTAATAAAAAAAAAAAAAAGTCGACTTCACCATGGTTCACCAATGTTGCAAAAGAGAATCACAAGCAACTGCTCCACATAGTTAAGTAACACAAAACTGCATTTTAACATGACAAACATACAAGCACACACAGCTCTTTCAGACATTTGAATCCAGATTTGAAAAAACAAAAACAAAATAAGAAAAATCAGTACAAAGTACATTATATAATAACGTGTTTGTTCCTGACAAAAGGACTGCTCGCTACAGCATGCCAAATCAGGCTTTGATTCTAAGGCATGCCATTTCTTCAAAGTTTATTTTGGGCTTTGCTTGTTAAGACAGATAAGATGATCCAATTCATCGCAATAAAACCCAGGACATTTGGATGTGGTACATGACGACACTCTTACCTCTGCATAACCCTGTTGCTCCCATGAGAGCACATATGAGATCACAGCACTGGTCTCAACAATGAGATCAAAATGACATCATAGAGCACATCTATGGGGGTGACTCAGAGTTAAGATTGTCGTTACTTCCCACATCCGCAAAATTTCATTGGTTTGGTTTCAATGAATTGCTCATTTTAGCATAGTTTTAACAAAAGATTTGTCATTGTAGTTCAAAGGTTTTGTTATGCATCATCTTCACTTTCGCCCTTGGCCACCCAATCTGATACAATTACAATAAAAGACTTTGCCGCATAGCCCCATCACTACTAAATAACCAGATTCCCCCTGGCCACATTGCAATAATTAAGCTGGGGCCAAATGCCATGGTCTTTTATCCCATCGCCCAGATCACCCTCACTTGGAAATAGCTAGAGTCAACAGCCCTTCGGCCATGGCCACTGTCCACGTTACAACAATTAGTAAGAAAAAGACAGTAGTCCACTGGCCATGGTCTACAGCGGTTGCGTTTAACCCCCTCATTAATAACTAGATCCCACTGGCCAGGGCCCTTGCCACTGTCTATGTTTCAACAATTTGGCTAAAGGACAATCAGAAAATACTTGAAAATTCAAAGGTCTTCCCAATCCCAATTCCCACTTTCTATTTGCACTCCTTTTTAGGTTCCTCCAGTGTGCATATCCCTTCTGACCCTCTTCTGTTATCTATCCCATTTCTCCCACATTTTCCCATTGTACTTTTTTTAGACCGCATCTTGCGATGTCGTGATTCACATGTCAAGAAGAAAAACAATCTGACTCAAAACTGGCTCTCCAGTCCTCCCCAAAGTGTCAACCTATTTGGTACTCGTTTCCCCTCCCCAGCCCTACCACGATATGAACCCACCTCTTTCCTGCCTCCAAATATCGTTATAAGCCTTTTTCTTCTTTAGTTGTCCTGTGGGACTACAGTGGAATAGCTTGCATTGAAAATACATTCTGGAAAGCTTTAGTGGTCTAAATGCACCAGTTCCCAACTGGTTTCTTTTTTTTTTTCTCCAAAGAAATGTCATTTAACGTACTGTGGATATAGACATAAACATCAGCGTCAAATGCAGAGAGAAACAGTAGAATATTGTCACGACCCTCAGCCGTGATCCCCACTGGCAATCCCACAAGCTAGGTGGAATCAGGGCTTGGATCACTAATAAAGCCTGGCATCCACTTCTCAGGCCCTCTTGGGGCCAGTCCTGACGCCTTTGGCGCCAGGCTCATCAGTAAGTAAAGACATCTGCTTGAGGAACTACTTTATTTAGGTTTTCAGCCAACATGGAAGCATCCACATAGCTTGATTCCTAGAAACAAGCTATGCGGTCTAGTGTTTTGGGTGTGGTGGCCTAGGGACTACTTTACCTGGACTACTTTACAGTGGCTATTTAAACCACACCCGAACAAGACAACACGCTTCGCGTTACTTTGCTTCTTGCAACTCGACGCTCACCGTGTCCAGCTTTCTCACGAGCCTGGTGAATTCCAGACTTGCAGAAAAACCAAGAACATCGTTAGCAGCAGAATCTTACCTGCATTCATCATCCTTCACTGCTCGCAGCTCCTGGGCAGCTCTGTTGACGGAGTTCACCACCCGGATCGAAGGACCTGAGACGCCTAGGACGCTGGGAACTCACCGCGACCTATGAAAAGAGAAAAGCACAGGTCAGTGAGGACAGAACATCGCTGCACTACGTAAAGCGCCTCCTAACCGCATCGTAGCGCTATAGCGCGCCATCATCTCCCGGTGAGAACCAGCATATCGAGTTCTCCAAGCGGACACTCTGCGCTCCTAGGGAGATGAAAAAAAAGAGACATTTAGAACAGAGAAAAGGCATGCAAGAATTATGACGCCATCAATGGCAATAAGACCTACCTGAAAGACACTACAAGGGCAGCAGTCAGTGAAGTAACTGGACCGCCCGCGCCCACAAAAGACAACGTGCCCCTGCCCAGAGAGCAGGACGGAGAGCCCACTGATTCCCGACAACCAGGTAAGAAGAGAACCTGGAGGGGCTGGAAACACAAGGGAGGTGGGGGAAAACTTACCTTGGTCGCCCAGTCCTAATATAGTCTTCATTTCCAGGCGGAATCCCATCGACACCGAGACCACACCAGGGAATCATTGGGAAGGGCACCAACGACCAACTGGCTGGGTGGCGTCCCCGTGGATACCAGGTGAGCGTAACAAATATATATAGTGTCTTAGTCGATGCGACCCAACAACATTCCAATGTCTGCAAAGTCCATCATAGCTCAAAGTGTTAATGATATATCCCGCTGTAAAGCAGCATTCGTAAGAGACATGCCTTGCGATTGGGGGTGTTGCCAATTGCCGGGAAGTTTTCAACATAGTCAATGAAGGGTTCCTGGCAACCATCAGCTTGGCTGTCAGAATGAAATGTCCAGTCAGATTGGCCATAGGTCCAGATTTCAGAAACGCCCCACCTCCCGTATTACCCAGTAATACCACTTGAGGGTCCATCGGCAGGGTCAACCCTGTAATGTCTTTGATTTTAGCTAGCACTTCTTTCCAGAAAAAACTCACCTTCCCACATGTCCAGACCATATGGAACAGAGATCCCACTTCAGAACACCTGTGCCAACAGGTGGCGCAATAGTCAGGGGATACATGATTAAGTTGATCAGGTGCTAGGTATCACCAATAGCAGAATGTATAGAAGCACTCGCCATCTGTGACACATCTTGAAGACTTGTACATCAGCTCCCATATCCGTACCCATGCTTTGTCATCGATCTCCCTTCCCAAATCTTCCTCACACCTTCACATGTATGGTAACCGTGTCACTTGGTCCCCCACTTCCAGCAACCTATATATACAGAAGAGACCCTTCCTTAAGATAAACGCCCCCCACCCCCTAGAATTGTCAATTCAAGTGCGTTCATTGGTCTAATGGCCCCGTTTCGTGATAGGGTGAGACGCACACTGTCTCAGCTGAGTATACCTGAACCGCTTGGTCTGAGGCTTCCTTGCATTCATCCTGGCTGAAACCCGGGGTTGTTACAGATGGGTGCCAGTGACCCTACCCCCAGTTTCATGCCCATTTCCAAAGTGCCCTCCCCATGTAATACAGCGTATTCCTGGTTGAAGGTAACAGAGAAAATCCATGAGCTCGTACCAAGTCCCTTTTTTCCACATATGGGAGATGCCCCAACCTCACTGCCGAGTGATCCTGTTCAGTGCTCTTCCACTTCAGGAGCATGTTAGTATCCACCCCCAGGTAATCCCATGTGCCACATGCGCAGCCAGATTGTACTGATGAACATCAGGAACCCCTATGGCCCTCATTGATTTCAACAGTACTCTCTTCGAGATCCTGACCAGTTTACCATCCCATATAAACTGGAACATCTTCCCTTGAAGTGCCCGGCGCTCAGAGCCGGGATCCTAACAGATAGTGCCAAGAAATGATAGAGTAATCGTGTGATGAGGTTCATCTTAATTTCAGCAATTCTACCAAACCAGGAAATGCCCTGCCTCCCCCACCTGGTTAGGTCCTCAGTAAGTTCTTGAAACAAAAGGTGGTAAATTACATCGCAAAACCTCAGAGACCCTGCAGGGGATACGCATCCCTAACTAGGGGATAGACTCCCGGGACCATCGGATCAGGGCAAGAGCGTTAATCAAGGGCCTATCCTGAGGTTGCAGCAAGACATCTAAACCATGAGATTTGTCTTAACTAATTTTGAAGCCCGAGATCCTGCCAAATTCAGCTAGTTCTCGTAGCAGTTCAGCCAGTGAGGTGCGGGGGTGCCGGTGTGTTAGCAGAATATTATCCACGTATAATAATATCTTGTAGTTAAGCCCCCAACTCCAATCCCCTCAATGGCTCCATTGCTTCGGATGCGGCATGCCAGTGGTTCCATACACAAGGCAAACATCAGGGGAGACAGCAGGCAGCTCTGCCTTGTAACCACTTGTGATTGAGAGGCCAGAGGAAAAACACCCATTAACCCGAAGGGATGTTGATTACTCTTAACAGATGGCCACTACCCACCTAATGAACCCTGGTCTAAAGCCAAAGTGCTCCATCATTCCCCTGAGATACCCCCACTCTACTCTGTCAAAAGATTTATGGGCATCTAAGGCCACCGCTCTCAAGTCTGCACCCGGTCTCTGTCCCCCCTCCAGCAGGTCGAACACCCACCTAATGTTATGTGCGCTGTGCCCTGTAAAAAAAATCCAGTCTGATCGCTGTCCACAATCCTGGGGAGAAAAACCATAAGCCGGTGAGTCAATACTTTAGCAAACTGTTTTAAGTCTGTTGCTGAGTGCGATAGGGCGGTAGGAGTCAGAGCATTGGGTCCTTCCCTGGCTCGTGGATCAGCACAGTTGTGGAGCCTCCCATGGATGGGGCCACCATTCCGGAGACCAAAAAGGAGTTGAAGAGATCCAACAAGGAGGGGACCAAGAGGGGCATAATCTTCTTATAGAAGGGAGCTGTAAATCCATCAGGGGCCGGTGGTCTTATTCTTCAAAGTCTTGATAGCCCATTCAACTTCAGCAGGTTGGATTGGAACATCCAGAGTCTCACGTTCCCCAGGAGATAGCCTCAGCAGGCCTACACCCTGCAAGTAGGCAGCTTAGACCTCCTTGGAGCCAGTCACCCCCTGAAACACTTCCACGAACTGAGCCTCAAACATCCCCATAATGTCAGCCACCCCACCCCCGCTGCACTACACCCTGGTTGTCGCACACCATATCACGGGTTTGAGTTGAGATTCCTTTAGCTTAGCCACCAGGAGGCGGTTGGCCCTATACCCTTTCGCATAGTAAAACTGTCTTTCCCAATCTCCTGAAACAAGACCGGGTCCCTCAATACTGGCTCATAGAACTTCCAGGGGCGTCTGGTCCACCCATTAAAGACAAGGTGAGCAACACTGGGGCATGGTTCGATAGCTTCTGCAGTCCTATTTCCACCTCTCTGACACTGCTGTACAGCCCGCTACCGACTAACATGAGATCCAACCTCGAGAAGCCCCCCCCCCCCCCCCATCAACATGCGAGTAAAAAAGAGAAGTCCTTACCCTCCCCAGGTGTCAACTAGGCCCAACTCCATAATAAAGGACGCAAATTATATGGCATGTTTGAAATCCATCTTAGTAGTGAGCAGGATTTTGTCCATCAGGGGATTCAGTACCAAGTTGAGATCACCCCCCAGAAAAAGTCCCCCTTCAATAAAGGGGAGTGTGTGTAAAAGAAAGTCCTCCAGGAATATGCCTTGCCCAGAGTTAAGGGCATATAGAGATACCAGTATGAGCTTGCTTTCCCACAGCAAGCTCTTGGACACATAAGAATCTTCCCTGTGGAACTCGTAGAAACTCAACCTTGGAAAATTAGATTGGTTCCCCCAGCCGAATCTCCACTCCTTGTTCCCCCACCCTGAAGAGAAAAACTCTCTCAGAAACTTCCTGGCCCACAGGAGTTTCTAGTCTTGCGAAAGCAGGCAAGTCTCTTGCAGAAACACTACCGAGAGGGACATGTCCCCTAATGTCCTCAAAACGGATTTCCTCTTTTTGTGGAGTTCAGCCCCTGCACATTCCATGTGCCCAACCTAATGAGATCCCGCTTACCCAGATCTAGCTCTTCCTCAGCCATGGCCTCCACACTGGCAGTGCCCCGGTCCCTTGGCCCTCACCTCTCGAAGTGACTCCCCCACAAAAAAAAAAATTATAGGCCACTCACTGAAGTGACTAACGTACTCCTAGTCCATAGTCCCCTTTCCACCATACTGCATGGGCGTCCCTCGCTAGGGACAGGAGACGGAACCTTGTTCACCAGAAAAAAACCTTCTTCCCCTTTAAATGTAGAGGCACGTGGTGGCACGGCCCTGGGAGCCTGCGCTCCCCTGACTCCGCCCACCAGCGCCACTCCTCATTCCCCATTGACAATATAATCATTGCCTAATGACACCAGTTTTATTAGGGGGGGAGGATGGTGGGACGTATGGAAGAAAGAGGACTATGGACTAGGAGTACGTTAGTCACTACGGTGAGTATGATATGATATGGCATTTATAACACGCCTTTACACAAGTGTTTCAAGGCGCAACGAGGCAAGGGAGGGGGAACAAAGGGAAGACCGACAACGATCTTACTAGGCTAGGTGACATTGAGATCGCGCAAGTGCAGGGGAGCGGGTGCGGGGGAAAGGGGAGAGGGCAGTGCAGTATATGGGATCACAGAGTAGAACAAATAAATACAAATAAATAAAAAGGGAAGCCAGCTGGTGGCAAGTGCAAGGCTAAGTGCAGACATCAATTGTCAAGTGCTGGTAAGGGACTGTAGAGATACATAAACAGACCAGGGGGGCAACCAGTGCAGGAGTGCAACTGGCGGGAGGGGACTGGGGCCTGAGATCAGAGGGTACCCAGGTGACCAGTGCAGTTTCAATTTCAACCAGGAGTTCAGCAGGGGAAAGGAAGAGAGAAAGCAGAAGCAAAGAGGAAGGTCTTGAGGTGCTTCCGGAACCAGAGATGGTTCTCCTCAAGTTTCAGAGAGGCAGGGAGGCTGTTCCAGAGGGAGGCCCCAGCCGAGGAAAGAGATCTACCACCAACTCATTGCTTGGAGAAGCGACTGACCCTGAGGGAGTTGGAGGTGGTGGAGCGAAGGGCTCGAGAAGGAAGTAATTTACAAAGAGTGAGTTGAAGGTATTGAGGCCCCAGTCCCCAGAAGGCCTTGTGGACAATGCAGAGGGTTTTGAACTAAATCCTCGCAGCCACTGGGAGCCAGCAAAGAGATTTTAGTCCTGGAGAGAGACGATCCCTGGCATGAGGCCAAGGACAAGTCTCGCAGTCCTGTTTTGGGTGAGTTGTTGGAGAGCAGAAGCAAGCAGATTTAGAAAGAGGCTGTTGCAGTAGTCCAGCTTAGAGAGAACCAGAGCTCTGGAGACAGTGAGCTTCTGGGGGAAGGAGAGGAAAGGAAGAATACCTCTGAGGAGGTGAAGTTGGTAGTGTGACTTCTTAGAGACGAGTGTAAGGAGAGAAGCAGAGTGGGGTGTCAAAGAAGACCCCAAGGTTTTTAGCCTCACAGGTGGGAGCAGGAAGAGGGCCCAAAGTGGCCGGCCAGAAAGTGACAGGAAAGGAGGGAGCAGGTGTGCCGATGAGGAGAATCTCAGTCTTACTGGCGGCACACCACTCCTGGATAGCAGGCAGTCAGAAATGAGAGCTGCAGATGAGGTCGCATAGGGGAGCCTGAAAATGAGCCCAATTGTCATCCGCATAGCACTGAAAGTTGGGGCAGAGAGCGGCAATGCAGTGGGCAAGAAGTACCAGGTTTTGGTTGAATGGCTAGGGAGAGAGGTTAGAGCCCTGGGGAACACCACAGGTAGAGCGAGAGTAGGAGGAGAGGAAGAACTCATGTTGGACGTGGCGGGGTCGATCGGAGAGGAAAGAGGTCAGCCAGTCCAGGGCCTGATCGGTGATACCCAGGTTATCACAGAGACGGTTGAGTAGGATGGCATGGTTGACAGTTTCAAAGGCAGAAGAAAGATCAAGTAAGATGAGGACACAGGGGGTATTAGAACAAGGTTGGAGAGCAGGTCTTCACAGATGTTCAGGAGAGCAGTTTCTGTGCTTCTGGCGGCTCTGATTCCAGACTGATGGTCATGGAGGCAACCAACAGATTCAGTGTGAAGATTAAGCTGGGAGATGGCCAGCTTTTCCAAGAGTTTGCCCAGGAAAGGAGTGTTGGAGATCGGGTGATAGCTGGGCAGGAGGGGGTAGGCTGAGGGTTTCTTAAGAAGAGGGTACACAAGGGAGTTCTCAGGGGGAAGGGAAGACTTCAATGGCGAAGGAGTGGTTGCAGAAGTCAGCCAGAGCAGGAGCCAGGGTGTCAATGTGGTCCTTTATGGAACAGGGGAGAACCTGTTTTGAGTAACCTATAATTATTCCTACGTCCCTTCCCCTTTCCTTCATACTGCATGGGCGATTACAACTGAATGCAGCCCCAGGGTGGAGAGGTGACCCTCCTTAAGAAAACAAGTTCCTTAGGACCGCCTGTCCGAAAGCTGCATCTTACCTAGAGCCAGAATCCAAACAGTAGTGCTTGCGGAAGGCCGAAGGGATGGCCCAGGTGGCCGCCCTGCTGATGACCTGCCATGCGACCGGTCTCTGGAATGCGACCAGCGTGGCCTTGTCTCTCACAGCATGGACATGCATGTTCACTGGAAGTGCCCCTCATAAGCCTCCTTGATGGCAGAAATCTCTCGCTAAACCTACGCGCAGATGTAAGACCCTACCAACAGCGCTGTTTTAATGGTGACAAGCCTGATGTCGGTGGACACCATTGGTTCGAAAGGTTTGTGCACCAGGGCGCCCAACACTACATTGAGGTCCCACACCGGGTGTGCTTACTTGATGGGTGGGTAGAGCCTGGTGAAGCCCGCCAGATGTCGCTTAACCACCCGGATGGATGAAGAGAAGACCTTCTCCTTTGGGTTCCTGTAGACTCCTATGGCTGGCAGGTAGGTGCGGCATGTGTTTATTTGCACCCCTGAGCATGTAAGGTTCGCAGAGAATGATAGCACGTCATCCAACGTGCAAGTAAGGGGGGGGGGGTCGATCTCCTTTGAGTCCACCCAGTGACATCACCTAGTCCATTTACTTTTGTACTGGCTCCTAGTAGCATGGTTTCTTGCACCCTGAATGATGTCTAGGCTAGCCTGAGACAGGCTCAGATACTCAAGTGTGGCCTGCTCAGGAACCACGCTGCAAGGGCTAACTTCTGTGGTGCAGGGTTCTGCCCTCCCTGCTGCGAGAGAAGGTGAGCCGGGCCCAATAGCAGAGGAATGGGCAGCTTGTCTGCTCCCAGTCTGCTGAGCCTGTCCGCCTCCCAGTTGTTCTCCCCTGGGAGGTGGATTGCACGCAAGTAGATGCTTTCCAGGGCCCACTCCCACATGCTGACCACTAGACTGCACAGCGGAGGGGACCTGGTACCACGCTGCTTGGTGATGTAGTACATACTGGTGGAGTTGTCTGTTTGAATGAGGACCACCTTGCCACAGATCCTCGGCAGGAAAGCCTTGAGAGCGAGCTAGATAGCTTTCAGCTCCAGCCAGTTGATATGGGCCTCCTGCTCCAGGAGAGACCAGACCCCATGGACGCTGCGGTTGTCCAGTGTAGCGCCCCAGCCTTCCAGGGAGGAAGCCGTGGTGATGGTGACTTGCGGTGCTGCCTGCTGGAAGATCTTGCCCGTCCACAGGTTGCAGTCCGTGGACCACCAGGCCAGGTCCGGGTGGAGGAAGGGAGAAATGCTGACCAGCTCCGCTTGGGAGCCTCGCTCCCGATTCCATATGGCTGCGAAGTGCAGCTGTAATCTCCTTATCTTGAGTCTCGTGTGGGGTACAGCCAGTAGGAACGCTGCCATGATACCCAAAAGATGTTGGTACCACCGGCCTGAGGGTCACCTCTCTGCTGAGAAAGTGACAAGTGGCCCTCTTGATGGCCATGATCTTGTCCTGCGAGAGGAAAACTCTCTCGGAGCTTGTGTCCCAGATGAGGCCCAGAAATGTAAGACTCTGTGTAGGCTGCAGTTGAGACTTCTTGAGGTTGATAGAAAATCCCAGTTCGTGGAGTGCAAAGAGCGGAGGAAGTGTGGTGAACCGCCTCCGGGGATCTCAGACGTCCAGGTACGGGGGACATGGTGGACCTGAGCCCTGAAGACGCCAGCCACTGAATTCATAAGTCTGGTAAATACCGCGGGGGCTGATTTGAGGCTGAAGGGTAGAACCTTGTATTAAAATGGAAGCCCATGATCCTGCACCGTAGAAAGGACCGATGAGCGATGAGGCTGCCAAATTGGGATGTGTAGATACACGTCCTTCAGATGCAGGGCGCACATCCAGTCACCCCTGCGCAGTGCCTACACAATGAGTGCTGGCATAACCATCTTTAATTTCTGAAGAGGGAGGGAGAGGTTGAGGGTAGAGAGGTCCAACAACTCAGGCCAGCCTGGTTCTTCTTTTGTATGGTGAAAATCCTGGAGTAGAAGCCGAAACCTCTCTGAGAGGTTGGGACTTCTTCCACTGCCTGGCTCTCTACGAGCAAACAGATTGCCGCCAACAGAGTTATTGTCCCAACCTGTGGGAGTGGAAGGGAGGAGAGAGAGAGGAATCGGTAGACGGTAACCCGGAGGACACTACGGATAGGAACCTCTGACACGAAGACTGTGCATGAAGGGCAAGACTGTCCCCCACCTGAGACAAGTGGACCTGAAGGGGCGCGTCATTGACATGCCTTCTTTCCCTCTGAGGTTGAGGCAGAGGAGGGGGACTGAAAAAAGCCCTTGTTCCCCCCTTCTGCTGTCTGTGCCAGTGCTGACTCAGAGAACGGTCAGGCTATCTGGACATCCGTTCTTGGAAGACCCGGAACCCGCCAAAAGCCCGCCCCTTGTCGGAGCATTAAACGACTGGGTGTATGCCTTGGCCGTGGCCTTCGTGAGGATAAAGACTTGGCAGTTTGGGAACTGTTTCTTTTTATCTAGCTCCTCATCGGCAGTGGAATGAAAGAGGTTGCCACCCTGGAATGGAAGGTCCATTATGCTACAACTCGATAGCCTGTAGCCAGGCAGTCCTTTTCATGTGCTCAGCGATGTAGATGGCACGGCCTGAGACGTCAATGTCTGCCACGGTGGACTCAATGTCCTGCGCCACCAATTTAGCTTCAACCAACCCCGCCTCGAGTCAGCTATTTCCTGCCAAAGTCTGTGGTTAAAAGTTGCCAGCATGGCGTTCGCGTTGGATTGACGAAGGTGCTCTGAGGTGTTGGAATAAACCTTTTTTTCCATAAACCTCCAAGATCTTCTCCTCCTTGCCTATAAGCGCGGAGGACGAGGTGGCCGAGGACGACTGAGGCTTGGAGTAGAGCAATGCTGCAGCGATCACAGAAGAGTGCAGTTGAGTGTGTGCCGACAGCAAGAGTTGATCCCCCCTCCAATTGCCAATATTTGGCGTTGAGGCGCCGATTGACAGGCTGGGCCGAATGGAATTTAAGCCATCCCTTTTTGGCCAAGGCGACAACGTCCTTGTCACGATGCCCGCTCCCGGGGAGCCGGCTCAGGCCCTGCGCCCCCGAAAGCGGACATCAAGTCCCCGGGGAAGGTCCCAGCAACCCCTTATAGGGGCCCTTTGGACAGCGTCCTGGCGCCAGGCTCATAGAAAACGTCAGTCCTGGCGCCATAGGCGCCAGGCTCATTATGAAAGTGTTTGGGTGCACTTACCTGATGCAGACCATGCTGCAGAACCCTGGCCTCCTTGAGGCCTGAAAGGAACTACTTTACCTGTGGGACTCATTTACCACCCGGGCGTGGTCGGGGAAGGATACATACCTGATTGGAGGAAGGACACATTCTAGGAACTTCTTCCAAGGCTATTTAAACCACACCCGATCAGCCACACGTGCTTCGCGTTGTTCTGCATCTAGCAGCTGGACGCTCACCGGGTCTGCTCCTGCATCCTGACTTCTGCCACACCTGCCAGCATCCTGAATCGCCTGCAAAGGAAGGGAACAAGAGAACAGAAGAAGGAAAAGGCCTCACCTGCTAAATCTGCATCCCAGAGACATTTCAACGACAATCCTGAAAAGGAAGACATTTATTTTTAAAAGCACATCGCATCGATCGCTGCAGCGCCGCATTCTACTCACCTTTACAGGGCGCCTCCATGTTCAGCAGCGACCATCCGGATTCGCAGTCGAGCCCCCGCGCCTAGGGAGAAAAAGACAAGAACAAAGGTGAGAGAAAGAAGGGAAAAGGGAAGCTAAAAATCCATGTCGAAACTTACCTGTTGGGTCATTCCCTTTTCATTTCGGGTCCGCGCCGCATCCAGGCATTTTCGGACCCCGGCCCCTATGGGGAAAAAGACACTAGCATTAGAACATTAATGCATGGACACAAGGGGAACCACTTATAGAAAATCCAGTGACGTAACTGGATACCAACGCGCCCCTGCATCAGAAGCAGGATGGAGAGCTCGTCCTTCCAGACCCTAAGGTGAGACGCTATGGGGAAGCACAGCAGGGTTTTGAGGAGGGTGAGAGGGGTAAATGGGAGGCAGATTGCATTACCCCGCAGACAGTTAACCCCCTATTCTCACCTACAGAAGGATACTTCTGCGAGTCAGACAAGCCAGATCTGGGGCCCGGTCCAGTCCATCTTCCGAACCCTGCGCATCACCTTAAACGAGGTCACAGCAGCACGAACCAGGCCAGCGCCCCCGTGGGAGTCAGGTGAGCGTTACAGTCCTTCTGCATCGGGATCCCAGTTCTGGACGCGGGGCGTTAAGTGGGGACCATGGCCAAGACCCCTGCACCTCTGGTTGTTCGACCTCTGGTTGCGGAAGCCCCAAATATTCAGCCAAACCTGAGGGATGTTCATGAAAGGCCTTGGCTGAGGATGGGGTGTTGGGGTGCTCCTCCTTGTTAATGTCCACTAGATTGTCCGGTTGGTCCGGTGTGGGAGGAGGAGTGCTGGGCACAGAGGGCTGCAGTGTAGGAGCCGGTGGCTTCTGGGAGGCTGGTGTGGAACCGCCTGAACTGTGGGAGGCAGGCGAGCTGGAATCGAAGGACCCGGCAAGGGCAGCAAGGGCAGCAGGGGCTGCGTGGGGGCCTGCAGAACTGGAGCCATAGAAAGAATGACTAGGTGCAGGCGGAGGGGCCGGTGGGAGCATGTCCCTGATCACATGTTGAATGATGGCCCCCATCTGAGGAGATCTAATGAGTGTGAGGAACCTGGGGTGTGTTATACGAATCTTCACGGGATCGTGGTTTACCTCTTTTTCCTGTAGACCGTGGAGCTGAGGTTGCCAGTCTGTCGAAGTCTTGATAGCCGATGAAAGAGTAACGCGAGGAATTAGCCCAATCCCCTCCTGACGGTATATGACAGGATGGCACTGAACCAACTCCCAACGCCACGGGTGGCACTTCTCAGGATTAGCGTGACGTCGGGACAGTGTTTCCACTGGCTGAGAAGGCTTGATGAGATCACCGAAGAAAACGGAGAGGAACTCAGGAACTTCCAAGGCAGTAAGGCACAAGTACCGGCAGGGCACAAGACAGGCAAAGGAAGGCAAACTGCAAGAAGAAGCAGTACTGACAGGGGTCCCCACTACTACTAGGAACCCAGACAAAACCTCCTCCACCCTGAACCAGGGACTGGCTAGTAACGAAGATAAGGGAAGAAAGGGTAGGAGGACCAGTAAGAAGGAGTAAAGAGTTGAGGCAGGACTGAGCAGGAAAGGTAGACCTGGAAATCTGGAGGACTGAAAACCAAGCACCAGGGCTCCAGCAGCGCATACACAGTAACAACCGCGTTGAGACGCGTTGTCCCTGTGTATGCGATGCCTATTTATGGTCCGGGGTCAAAACGAGGCTTGGAACGCATGTTCCGATGCTGCGCATGCGCGGGACGTCGAATACTGACGATCCGCGCATGCGCAGATCCTCGCAAGATGGCGGCGTCCACGGCGCCCATCCGAACCGCGGGTCGGCGTGAAGAGAGTCGCCACCGCGGGTACAGCCTCCATGAAGGAGGAGACCGCTGTGGCCGTGGACCAGGGACCCAGGTAAGTGGCGCCGACGCCCGCGAGCGAGCGCGCGGCGTGACAGGGTGGTAGATGGTATTGATGGGGTAGCAGACGGCTGCTGGGGCCGTTGCATACTGTGTTTTGCCAATTGCGGGGTAAATCTGCCCTGCGATGCGGATGGATAAGCAGTAGGCCACGTACCTGGTTGAGACCAGTCCCACATTGAAACTCGTTCTCCCACCTGCTCCGCACGAGGGGGTGGTATCGGATGAGCGGCCATCTTGTCTGGCGTGACAGCCATCTTGTTGGGCTGCATGTCACGTGCCAACGTTGTGGTGCTCGCCTCACTGGGCCCAGCTTCCCCCAGGACTCTTGGCGGTGGAGCGTGAGGCGTACCCTGCACCTCAGGACGGGCCTGGTAGGCGTATTGCTCTCGGCTGAGTCGCCAGTAGTGCTGCGTACAGGTGCCCCCTCACACATCTGTCTGGTACTAAGGTATAGCCCCTCAGGTGGACACCCGGTAAAAGAACCTTGCGGTCCCTCAGCACTTTCTCCGGAAGGATCTAACGACCCCTCGGCCTGGCGGCCGGGAGCTGAAGCAGCCTTGGTACCTGTGCTGGTGCGAGAACCTGACTGGTTCCTCCCGCTCAGACGTTTCCTTGGGAAGGAGTCGACCTTGTGGGCAATGGAAAAAAGCAGCCCTACCTTGGGCCTTGACTTGTGTCTGACGAAGTCCTTCAAGTCCTCTGGAGGCAACTTCTTGAAGAGCTTCCTCCACCGTGCTAACCTGTTCTTCAGAGCACGTGGTGCAAGTGTGTTGCACGCAGTACTACCCTCCCAGCCGTGATTGGGGCCAAGGCAGCGGAGGCAAGTAGCGTGGGGGTGGATGTAGCGAAGAGCCCTTCGCAGGCTGGACACCTGCTGAAGCCCACTGACATCGAAATGCGCCAGGGAGGAGCGTGGCGCCAGAGGACCGAGTACCTGATTAAGACCAAAAACAGAAGATAAAAGAAAGTATCCGGGGAAGAGCGCGTGGAATTACAAGGCCGAAGCCAAACCAAGGAGTGCTGGTGAAATTGGCCCGTTCCCGCTGATTTGGAAAAGGGGACTGGGGAGTGGCGCTGGTGGGCGGAGTCAGGGGAGCACATGCTCCCAGAGCTGTGCCCCTGCACGCCTCTAAATTTAAAGGGGAAGAAGGTTTTTTCTGGTGAAAAAGGTTGTGTCCCGTCCCTAGCGAGGGACGCCAATGCAGTATGGAGGAAAGGGGACAGGACGTAGGAGTACACTCGAGTGCCATATCCACACTAAACATTAGTAATTCTAACCCAAACACCCCCTCCAACCCCTCCCCACCTGTCCTGCTCCTCGTCCGAAGGATCTTGTCCAGTTTGATATTAGCATCCGCCGGAAGGACCAAGATGAAACTGAACAGTTCTGCCACAAACTCTGGTAGTGCCTCATTCCGCACTGCCAGGAGAATGACTCGGATCCCGATATTATTCCTGCAGGAGCGATTCTCCCTACCCTCTTGCTTGCCTTCCAAGGCGTCACATCGGGCCTTCAGCCTGTTGGAGCATTACCCCCACTTCATATGATTACTCAGCGAGAGTATCTTCCACCTCAGAGACTCAATGTTCTGCCTCCGAGACCCTTTTATCTAGTGATACGATTTTGAGGGACAGTTCCTCCGTGCCCTTATGGATCTCCTTACATCTTTCTGCCAATAGGTCCTCCAGGTCAGATTTGGTGGACATGTGTGTGATCAGGCCCAGGATTGGGTCTGACTCATGTACCCAGGCCATAGTCACCTCGCTTCATTTGCCCTTATCGGCTGGCTGCAGCATCATCGAAATGTCTCCTTGCCTGCCCACCTTGGGCGTCTTCACCATATTGCCCTCAGTTTGGCGCCAAAGGCGGAACCCCCTCCAAGAACCACACTCCATAGCTGCCGATCAAGCAGGCACCCCCAAGGTTGCCCCACACCGGTACCCTGGGAGAGAGGGCCAACGCTGGGTACTTGTACGCTTACTGCTTCAGAGCAGTCTCTCCTCAGGGATGTAGACCTGTGGAGAGGGGCCCCCCTGCAGGCTGAAGCCAGACCCGGACCACGCCGCAATCACCTTCAGACAGGAGACCCACACCTGCAGGTCCCCCACCACACATCATCCAGATGCTGTCAGGCCCTATAATCCTCCAATAGGTGTTGCTGTGTGTTATATGGGCATATCCTGCAGCACCACACTCCAGCTTAATGTTGTGCAGTCTCCAAAGCTCATGAAATCCCCACAGTAGGCAGGCAATTCGAGAATAAGCCCTCTTGGCATGAGCAGTTTCAGTCACCCCTCTGTTCGCCGGGAGCCATTGAGCACGGCATGGCAGTTGAGAAGAAAGAGAAGCTGCATAGCCCGGGCCGCCAAATATGCTTTCACAATACCAGGGACATCTATGCCATGGAGATCAGGGTTCGAAAATGGAGTGCAATGCTCATTGCCATCCACTAGAGCCCCTCAACAGGCCCGCAGAGCCCACCTCCTTTCCTGCTCAAGGAGTCGTCAGTCTGCAGCCCCATCACTCGGTGCAAATGCAGCACCTGTTAGCTGTTCCTCCTCGCCTCCTGGCACTGCAGCAACTATCCGGTGTCCCGCAGTTTCCGGTGCTTCATTGACCCCATTCCTGTGGAGTCCTATGTATCAAGGGAGTACACACAGAAGGGGATGGGGATTTACCGTTTCCGCCACCTGCCATAATATCCCGGTGGTGGAAAAACTGTTACGGGGTTGCCGATAACCCGCTGCCTACCGGTGGGTTTTACCGGCAACCACATAATGAGGACCATTGTCTGCAGAGAGGTGCAAGATTACCTGAACTTTCAACTGAGATCCATTCAAAATGAGCCATCCATCAGTTGTGACCAGAGGTACTGGAGAAAGACGATGTGGCTGCGAAAACCAGCAGTGAAATACACCAGTTTGCAGTGCAACATCGAGGAAGGAGTGCATTTATTGTTCCCAACATGCAATCAGACTAAGACATTTGTCTGGGACTGGATTGGTCATTAAAATGTCTGGGAAGTGCAGGTCCCAGGAGATGAAAACTACTATGTAACGAGCATGCCTGAACTAATGCCAGACCTATAGATTGGCCTGGGTGTCAATTGGACTCTATGGTCTAGAGAAGCCCCAGACGTCCAATGCATGGAAAAGGGGCAGACTGGCCATTTAATAACTATTGCAGGAAGAGTACGATGGGAAGGACCAGGAAGATGTTTGATGCAGATTGGCACCCATGTCTAGGGAGAGGGACCATGGCAGCCAAGGTCTGTCGAGAATAACTTTGATGAAAGAGGACTAAGAAGAAAGAAGGACTAAGAAGAAAGAAGGACTGATCTACTAAATGACAGTTATATGCACCTTACGTATGCAGTGGACGGATACAACATACAATTGGGGTATACAATGAATGAGGATTCCCTAGGTCCACGCCTGGCTGGTGCAAGCTGGAACAAGCAGCTACAACGACCCAGTTAAAAAAACGACCATTCAATTAAGGAAGCAGCATATTAACTAAGCCTCCGCTGGTATACTACACCTGTCCGCATACACTCCATCAATTCAGATTACCCTGTAACCTGCTGGAGAAATTGTGGCCTTCCAGGGGATTTTATTCACATGTGGTGGTCTTGCCCACTAGTTGAAACCTACTGGAAGGAGATTTTGAGTCATATTAAAGAAATAACTGGCGTACAGCTTCCATTTGACCCACTGGTGGTTCTCCTGGGGGAGGCGGTTGAGGGATGTTACCCAAACTCGAGGCCCACGGCTACACTCATCACTCGCATGTTAAGCGCGGCCAGAATCACGATCGCACAAGCATGGAAAACTAAGGAAGGTCTAATATTAGCCATGTGGTGGGTGAGATTATGGAAAAGGTGACCGCAGTTGCCCATGGTTCATACTTGAAATATTTCAACATTTGGCTGCCACTACATAAATTTACAGATGATAATGAGCAGATGTTCTTCAAACCTAGACTACTCCGTGCAATATCTGTTGTCGGACAGCTATGAACTTTAAACCAGAAGAGGGATCCAACCAGCTGAACTTTAAAAACAAGGCAGAACTCTTTGTCACCCATAAATTAGGAAATGTTTGGGGGGAGGGGAGAGAGAGGGAGAGGGGTTAGTTTAACGGTTACTATGTACAGATTTCTTTTCCTTTTCTGTAACATGAGCAATGGACTTGTACGGTACTGAAACCCCAGGTTAGGGGCCAATTGAACTGGCAAGAAATAATATATGTTTAATAATTCTTGACTGTTAATACATACTTACCTATAATGCTCTAAAAACTTAAAGTTGATTAAAAAAAAAACTACCATTCTTGAAACAAGAAACCAGAGAAAATGGAGGAGCGCTACTCGAAACCACCAAGCAAACCCTACGAGGCTGGGACCAAGCCACCTGCAGGAGCAAGATTCGTAAGGATCCGGGCCCACTCTCACCAATAGCATATAATGCCCTGGACTGGACCCAAAGTTTTGGGAGGGATGGAGTGAAGCCGAAACATTGACGCTCCAAGACGTATATCAGGAAAACACCCCTATGTCTTTCGAGGCATGCAAACAGAAATTCAGGATTGGAGAACAACACAGGTACAAATATCTGCAATTGCACCATTGGCTCTCCCATTCAGAGACAAAGAAGGAAGGGTTGCGAACACCGCTGGGCCTAGAACTTACTATATGAGAGCTCCACTAAGAAAGGTATCACTCGTCTATATAGTCTACTGGACAAGTCGCAAACGTAAGACCCGCTGCAATATAAGAAAGACTGAGAAAAAGCCATAGGGAAGAGATCTTGGAAGCGCAATGGAGCCAAATATGGACTAGAGCGCATTGATCAAAGAATCGGTGTACAAAATCTGCTACTGGTGGTACCTGGCCCCTAATCGCCTGCACAAAATGAATCCGGCATACCCCGCAATGTGCTTGCGCCAATGCAGTAATAGAGGGGATGTGTTCCACATGTGGTGGACATGCCCGAAAGTGATAATCTTTTGGAAAGAAATTTTGGGTCTCATCAAGGACATAACAGGGTCCAATCTGCCATGGTCCCCAAAAGTAATTCTGCTGGGCGCAGTATCAGAGGGTAAATATGCTGCATCAGGAAACAAGGTAGCTCTGATTATACACCTGCTGACGGCAGCTAGAATGACAATCGCCCAACGGTGGAAAACGAGCAAAGGGCCCACCGCCCCCTGGTGGTGGGTCAAAGTATGGTGTGTCATGGCGATGGAAAACATTTGTGCTACTAAAGCTGGGAAATACCTGAAGTTCTTGGCAATATGGGATCCACTCCAGGACTATGTAGGAGAGAGCGAAGCCCGTTTCTTCAAACCGAACCTGCTCAAGACTATACATGTTCGATAAGAGTCAAGGAGTGCCCATGTCCCAAAACTGGGCTCAATGAAGGGAGCGGGAACTTGATTGAAGACTCTTGGTTGAAACTGGGAGAATGGGGGGGGGGGCAATGGTGGGGGGTAGGATTAAATGGATGGGGGAGTTAAAGTTGAAAATGGAAGATCGGATTGATGCTTTGTTAAAGATGTAAGTTGAATTTACTGTAAATGTTTTGATGATGCAGTGCATGACTGCCATATGTGAAGGTCTTATTGAAAAATAAAATAGTTTAAAAAAAAAAATGAATGAGGATTGGTTTAATATGGTCCCATACTGTTTTGAGAATTTGAGAAAATGATTGTGAGACATCCATGAATTAAAAGGATGTATATAATAGAATCAACTGTATGTTATAAAAAATATAATCGAGAAAATAAAGCTTTCAAACCGACTAGGCACACACTCACAATATGCAACAGTAGATGTCATCTGTCATATCACTGAGTGGGAGAAGCTTGTAGGCACTACTAATTGGTTTATATTACCCATTGGTCAAACGATTGTTATGATTATATTCTCATTCTGTTTCTGGTGCTGTTTTACGAATTGCCAAAAAAGCGCAATCTAAGTTTGTAATGAATCATGCCGGTCATTGTAAGTAGCACAGAGTTAAAGTATGCAGACACCTTGGAAGAATGTAAACAACGAATCAACCAAAATGAAGAGATTTTACAAATGATGCAGAATATTCATAATGTGCTCAACTGCTAGTGTTGTAAATGTAACTGTGGTGTTTACAATGCAAATAACACAAAACACACTGATTCACTAATAAGGTTGGATAGCCATCCATGGAAGAAGCAATGGGAACCAGGAGTTATCAATGGGGACAATAAGGGTGTAATATAGATGAATCACAGAAATGTGCCAATGTGGGAACGAACTGTGAAATAAATTAAAAAAACTGCTTTAAAAAGTACAAAAAAGTGGTAATGTGGCAGCTGGTGGCATTTTATTTTAGGTGTGTGGTGAACATGAGCCCCGGACGGTGTAGAAAAATGGTCATTGTGGTAATGAGGTAGGAGCTGCATCCACGCTAAGATGCATTTGCGCAGATTAGTTGGGAAGAACACATGTTGCCATAAGGCTGTTCAATGATTAAGTGAGCCACCTTCCGAGGTGCAGGTACCCCTGCCTACATGCCCCACATTAGATGATAAAGACATGTTTAGCTGCATAAGGACGACCACACCATTGGTGATTCTGTGGGTTTGGTAACAATACGGGCGATGGGAATCTGAAAAAGAGGTAGTCTCTATCAGGTGGGTGGGCCAAGCAGCATTACATCCGGTTTGGAGGGTTCTCTCATGACAATAAGTCAGCACATTTGGATCAATGTTTCATTAGCTCCTTCATCTTCCTAGTCTCAGTAATTGAGGCTTTATGGGAGATGAAGTCCATACGCATTTTAGGCTCTTTATGGTTGTATTGTTTCCACAAATGAAGACCATTGTAAATGGGAGATGTTAAATAAGTTTCATGTACATATGAGGTGTGAATGGCATCCTGCCTTGGGTGATTAACAAAAAGGGGTGTCAAGGCTTTATAATTACAGGGATCTGTATAATGGCAATATGCCATTGGGAAAACTGAAATTACAGTGTCCTCTTCATATGAAAGGGAAGAGTACCAAGTTTCTCCTAATGGAGTCACCACATCTCCCTGGCAACCATCTCCTCCCAGGTGATCCTCCCTCATAATACCACCCAGTGTGTCTGGATCAGGTAGCGGCTGCCTTCCCCAGGCAACCTGGGAGGAGACTTTAGGTTGAGGATCAGTGATGACTTCATAGAATTCATCACATGCCCTTTTCCTAAAGATCCGCCCTCCCGCTCTAGGGTTATTTTTTTGAGGAGAACCAATAGCATATGCCATATAAGGAAAAGGTTTCTGAGTTTGGGTTTCCCAATCCCACAAAGGGGCTATTGATGGTAATCCTTCCTTTTCCCAGGAAGGACCTTGGGGAATATGGAAGGGCGGTTGTTGGATTTTTATTTTGGGTCTTATTGGACATTTTAAGTCCTAGTTGGGCCTCTTGGAAGACCCATTGATCAAAATGGGGTACTTCGCATCCCAAAACGAATCGAATTGGAAGGTTGGGTTTTACGGCCACGAACAACTACACTCCTTTCCCCAATGTAGTAACATGGATTTGAGTTTGTGAGTGCCCTTTTGCTTGGTTATGAACACATCTGGTCTTCTGTCCTATATGTTTCCAACCTTAGCGGAAGTAAATCTGATTTTATAGCAAATTTCATACTCCCGGTATCCAATTGTTCCCAAATAATCCTTCCCTCTAGGATAGCAGGGAGTCTATAGGTGGTTTTGCCCCTGGTGTAAAGAAAAATATGGGGTTCTCTTTTAATGTTATTTTTCCCTTTTGGGAGGATTTTCTTCAGCCTATCTTCCCAACCTGCCAGCATCTCACCAGGTTGAACAGAGAATATTTGCATAGGAAAATTCAGTCCTAGTTTCTTTACCTGGTCCACCCTGACTGGGAACCTCCAACCGTGGTGTGGCTGGGTCATCAATTCTATTCAAGGGGCAATGTCTTGTTGGATGACCATACCCTCCACAAGAGAAATACTTTTTTTTATCCAAGGAAGGGAATGGGTTTAGGCTAGATAGTATTTCTTTGGTTTCACCCCTACTTTCCCAGGTATCAGAACTTCATCCATTACCCTTAAGACTATCATGGGTATCTGATTCCTGTAGACCACTGAGTGATGTCCCTGAGGTGGATGATATGTGTTCCTACTGCTGAGCAATGGCTTGGAAGGAGTTTGTACTCTTCCCCTGAGGGATTTAGCCCATCTCCTATGGGAGATTATGCTCTAGGGAATGGTATTTCCCCAAGGGAATATGTATCTTTACCAGATGAAATGTGAGTATTCGTCAAAGTGGAGATTAAGACATTTTGGTACTGAGACATTTTACAGTTTTCTGTCTTCAAAGGAAGAGGGATCTGCTGTCATATTGGGGCAACAGGAGCTCCTCTCTCTTCCCCTAATGGTCTTGACCCGGTCTGATCATAACTAGAGTCAGAGTTTTTCTTTGCCTCTAGCTTCTAGCCATACAAAAAAAAAAAAACTCCTGTCCACCTCCCATCAGGCGACTTCCCTGGATTCTCTCCCTCTCTCTTCAAAAATGTCAGACTGGGACAGAGGTTCCTAATGTGTTTCATACAGCAAGAGTCCTACCAGTTCACCCCTCTTAATTTGTACCGGATTGTATGACAAATTCAAAAGGGCAATTTTAATTTCCTCCCTACTGGACAAAAGAGGCAACACCTTCAACCTCCCCTTTCGTCTAGTTTCACCCAGGGGCATCAGATATATAACTGAGCTGGTGTTGCGCTCACCTGGTATCCACGGGACGCCCTTATACCCTGGTTGCCGGATTCACCCTGGATGTTCCCAATTCTGGACGATGCCTTCTGTGGCAGTCGGGCCTGAAAACACAGGAGGACTGGACTTAGGAACAGACTTAGTTTCCTCCCACCAGCCCCCTGGACTCGACCCGATGGCCTACTCCTCACCTTGTTATGATGTCTGGCGTGCTCTCCGTCCTGCCTTCTGTGCAGGGGTGCGTAGTTTTCTGCGGGTTGAAGCGACCGAGTTAACTTCACTGGTGCTAACCCATTCAAGTGTCTTTAAGGAGGTAAGTCTGTTTATAGCAGTCTTTAAATGGCCTTGCTTTCCTTTCTTGCTAATAAGGTCTTTTCTTGTTTGTTTCCCCTTAGGTGCACGGAGATTCGGTGGGTGCGCTACCTGGATCAGGCTCCTGCCAGAATGATGGACGCAGGAGTTTATGATGGATGGTAGGTTAAGCGCGAGGTGCGGTGCGGTAATGTCTTTTCTTGCCAACCTGTATTCTTTATTGCTTTTCAGGTCGCAATGGTCTTTCTGGGCGTGTGAAGATTTCCGGAGCAGAACCAGTCAAGAAATGCCCAGCCAGATGAGGATTTTGTGATTACTGCCGTGACTGCCTTGAGTAACCTGTTTAACGTTGTCCTTCTTTCTCTCTCCCTCCAGGTGCTTCGTTTCGGTGCAAGCGTGGTGTCCTGATGATGCTGCCAACTGGATGGAAGACCGCGAGCAGCAGGAATCGACGGATGGAAAGTTGCAGGTCAGCAGAGACTGCTAATGATGTTCTTTTGTCTCCTCTGCAGGTCCGTTATTGAAGGATCGCCGGGTGCTGGTCTCTGAACACGATGAGCATCACGCTGCTGGCTGCAGAATAACGCGAAGTACGTTCTGTAGCTTGGGTGCGGTTTATATAGCCCTCTGTAAAGTAGTCCGGGTAAAGTAGTCCAGGCTACCACACCCTAAAGCACTGCACCGCACAGTCTGGTTCCTAGGAACTAGACTGTATGGGTGCCTCCATGTTGGCTGCAGGAAAAGTAGTCCCTTCAAGGTAAAGTCCCAATCTGAATATGAGCCTGGCGCCAAAGGCGCCAGGACTGACTCCAGGAGAGTCTATGATGATAATGCACGGCCCATGGGGCCCCAAATGAACCTTGTAACCATGCCAGTGGGGTTTTGGGTCACGGGTCGTGACAGCTGGATGGGATCTCTACCTTAAGCTCTAGGGAGATGATGGTTTCCCTACTGGGAATTTGGTATTTGTGAGGGAGGAAGAGGTTATAAGTATTAACCTCCACATTTTTCCTAGTAGGGAAGATGGCTTGGGAGGTCAAGGGGAGAAACCAGACTCCTACTTTTTGGTCATGAGGTTGAAGGGGCTCTTGTGATCTTTCTGTAGGTCCCAGCCTGGTAGAAAAAAGGACCAATCTAGATCTTTCTCTAGGTATGGGTGTTAGGGAAAAAGGAACCTGTTTTGGTTATATGTCCCATGTGTGGGAGCGAGGGGCCAATGGGCCCCCCTCTACCATCACTTCTCAGTACAAAACTTGGACCAAGTGTCTCTAGTGGTGTGTACGCCCCTCGCCCTTATGCAATACTAACTTTTGGTTATATTCGCGTAGATGGGACCACCGAGCAGGACACAGGGCATCCATTTTCTGTACCCCCTTTCGACTCCATCTTGGTAACTAGGTCTCACTGCTATACTACAAAATTCATCCCTCCCTTTTGCCTGCCGCTGTAGCTCGGAGCACATGGCCCCCACCCTCGTCCCCACACCAACTGGAAAACTCTGCGGCTCCATTCTCAGGCTGAGGCCAGAGCTGCTTGCAACAAATAATAAATGTAACACATCCCTTTTCCTCTGAGATCACTGTCCTGCATGTGAACCAACATGAGCCAAGCACATAGCTCGTCCATCTCCACAAAAGTGTCCTTGCCCTCTTACCCTCGCCAGTTGAAACTTATTGCCGTTCTAACCCTGTGTCCTTGCAAGGCATCCCTTTCATGTGCCAGACTGCCAACCTCGCTATGAAGCCCACCCAACAGACCCCCCCCCCCCCCCAACTAACATCAGACCCTTGTGCAGTATATCGTGCCCAATACTAACAAGTGGCACATTCCTGAGATTCTTGTGAGACTAACCCTATAGTTCAATGACAGTATTATAGTGGTCAAGGCCCTTAAACCTGTGACCTGTGTAACCCAAATGTGTAGATGGTGTAAACCCTTGAGTGATTTGTATAACGACATGAGATACTACTAAGAGTCTTTTGATCAACTGTTATTTAGTGCATGCATTATTCAGAATGTATTTTCTTAGCTTATATAGTGACCACTGTGTTTCACAGCGACCTGACATTCACCCATCCGGAGCACAATGTCTGACGTCAATCCTCCCGCCAACCCAGCAACCAACCCGGAGGAAGAGATGATGCCCACACCTAAGTCACCACCACGGCTGACCAATCCTGGTCCAACGTAGCATCGTATGTCAAACTTGTAGAAATACTATATAAGTGTGTTGTAACTTGTATGTGGTCAGAGCGCTCTCAGAGATCTATATAAACCTTCCTTGGAACTCTCACAGCCTGCGCTTTTGTGCCTTATTCCTTGTTCAGGGAGTGTCCGTCTTATTTATTTTACACGTTTTAAACAGGGAGGGCGCTAACACCCACTGGTGGGAGAGATATTACTCCACTCTTTCCCAGATGTAACATGCGTGGGGCTAGTATCTATTATACTCATATGGGATCCCCAGTTTGTGCAACTGAATCTAATCCCACTCCAGACATCATATGTGAGGGGTCAGAAATGAGAGGCAGACACAAATGTGTAACTTTTTCAACAGACATCTTTATTAAAATAAAAAGGGTTGGATGAAGGCCTTTCTGTCCCTATCCAAAAGAGTTTACCTACCTAGGAAACTAAAAGAGATCAGTCTGTCTTGTCACAGTTATACTAATCATCCTTGTGTCAAACAGGTATCTGACCCTCACACTATAAATGAACAACTGAAGGTGTGTGGTGAGTGTTTCTATTTTGATTGAATAACAAGTGTACAAAAATCAAAGAAAATATGAAAATCCAACAAATAGTCTACGCGTCCAGGGTCTGGTTCCCTTCCCCTGGATTAATTCAAGTAGGATAGTGCGCATGTCTCTGTCAATGAGCCTTTAAGAATAGATGAAATGTCTCTCTTAATGAGTCTTTCTTCAGGGTGGCAAAAAACGTGTTTTTCTGTTTTGTTAAGGTTTTGAAACTTCTAGTACACTCCGCTGCCAGGAATCTCCCCTCTGGGTCTGGCAGGTTCCCTGGAGTACTCTCCTGCCAGGTATCTATTCCCCAAAAGGATTGGCTGGCTGATGGTTCCTTTCACCAGGACTTTCTACAATGTTCACAACATTTTCTTTCTTGGTATAACAGTTATTCCTCTTCCCTGCATACACCTCGGTAGCTTGTGGCAATGCTTGTTCATATCTTCTCCAAACTGACCACTCATAAGGAGACTTGTACACATTCTGCCCTTCAACTTCCTCCTTAATGTTTACATTAATACGCTTTAGCTTGTGGCAATGCTTGTTCCAATGTTCCGCCAATTGACCTATCATATATGGGGACTTTTGTAACTTTGCCTTTCAACTTTCTCCTTAAAGTTCATCTGCTGCGGATTACATTTACTCCAGCTTTCCCCATATGGCTCACTAATTCCGTCTCTTCAATTTACTTGTTTTGTATTCAAAAGAAGCAGCAACTCCTGGAGGGCTTCCGTTCGGTTTCAACATCTGCTCCGGGTTTGTGTCAGTAACAATGAAGGGTTTTCACCGGGATTGCGCTTACACCAGCCTTGCTGTTGCACTCCCAGTGGTCCCTCTGCAGCACCTCTTCCGGTCTCAAGTCTCTCCGGATAGGTGGGCTTCCCAGCAGAGGCTGGTAAGTGTCTGCTATGCCCCGCACAGTTCATCTCTTCACGTCTGCTTCTGCTGCCATCGCCGCTTCCCGCTCCGCTCACCCTGCAGGTAGCTTCTCCTCTCCTCACCTGCAGATGCTCAGCAAGTTTAAATGTCCCGCGCAGTGGAGTTCTCTCATGACAACTAGTCCGCCCATTTGGATCAATGTTTTTCATTCCTCATGAACTCCTCCTTCATCTTCCTTGTCTCAGTACTTGAGGCTTTAAGGGAGATGAAGTCCATAGAGTTTTAGGCTCTTTAAGGTTGCATTGTTTAAAAAAATGAAGACCATTCGAAATAGGAAATGTTAAATTGTTTCATGTACGTATGAGGTGTGAATGGCATCTTGTCTAGGGTAACACAGAAAACCGCACAAACTTCACTACACCACAACAACAAAACAAATCGCACATACATTCACACAACACAAACGACGGCTACCAACCGAAAAGCACACCTAAGCTCAGCGAACAGTGCTAACCAAACTCACGCTGCCAACAGCACATCACTGCTCTCTTACACTTTTCCCGCTCGGTCCTACTAACTCACCCCACCCCCCTTTCCTTTTCAGATCCACCAGAGAGCCAGGGGACCACTCCGGTGGTGATAGTGTGCGGTACAAATGTCCTTTAACATTAACAAAAAGGGGTGTCAAGGCTTTATAATTACAGGGATCAATATAATGACAATATGCCATTGGGTACTATGGAATTAAAGGGTCCTCTTTACATGAAAGGGAAGTGTACTCTGTTTCCCCTAACGGAGTCACCATATCTCCCTGGCAGCCATCTCTTCACAAGTGATCCTCCCTCATACCACCACCCCCAGGGTCAGGTTCAGGTATTGGGTGCCCTCCCTTAGCCACATGGGAGGAGACTTTAGGCCTGGGATCATGATGACTCCACAACAGATTGATAGACTGTGCCTGAGACGGTCTGACTAGAACCATGGAATATGGAGGAGAAGGACTGACAAAAGAATACTTGTGAGAATGGCCCCTGAGGAAGGAGAAGGATGAACTATAAGAAATGTGATCACCAACGAACGGACGAGGGAGAGGGACCATGCCGACAGAGTGGGACCATTGCAACCAAGGTCTGTCAAGAAGAACCGTGATGAAAAACTAAGGAGAAAGAGAAAGACTGAAGGACTGAGATGAAAGTGAAGGACTGAGACAGAGGGCTGAAGAGAAGGAATGACGAAGGAGTACGACTAAAGCATGGCTGATGAAGGAGAACTGTGAAAGTGCTATGACAAAAAAAGAGCTTTGATGAAGGACTGTGATGACAGAGGAGGACTGTGATATAGAAGGACGGTGACAGAGGCGGAGGCGGTGACTAAGGAAAGGGACTGACCAAAAAAAAAGGACTGACAAAGGAGAAGAACTGATGAGGACTGTGACAGAGAAAGACTGGCAGAGGACAAGGATTGTGACAGAGGACTGTGACAAGGTTGTGAAGGAGGGCGACAATGGACTGTGAACAACAAGGAAGGACTGACAAAGGAGACGGAAGAACTAATAAAGGAGAAGGACTGTGGTGAAGGAATGATGATCGAGCAATATTGTTTCTAAATACTTGTTCTCTTCACTGTAGAAACGTGGTGCATCCACTACAGGTGCATGCATGGATACCAAGACAGAACAAAGTGTTAAATTACAATGTACCCTTAACACCAATTCAAAAGCCCATATACAAAAGCATGCTTTCGTAAAGTTGGCTTTGTCAACCTGTAGCCACAACTAAACGTGATAGATTGTGACTTTTTTTTAACAATGTTGCAGGGAGAACTATAGCATGTATATGTTCTAGTCCAATCTTAATTTGGACATCTTACTTTACTTTATTACATTTATATAGCGCAGCCATGAACCCTTAGGCATTAGGGCGCGTAACAAGACGGACAACAAGAAACTCAGAGGGGTGAATAAGAAATATGAGCGGTCAGAGCACAGAACCAGTCAGATAGGAAGGAGGAAGGGGACGTGCCCAGTCGTTACAAAAACAGCCACGTTTTCAGCTTTTTTCTGAAAAGACTCAGGGAGGTAAGACCGCTTAGCTCAGAAGGGAGCAAGTTCCAAGCCTTCGGGGCTGCAGCGAAGGCGGCTCCGTTTTCAACCTTGTTTGTTTTACATCTAGGCGTGACCAGCAGATCTAGATTATTGGACCGAAGGGATCTGCCATTAACCTTTTTATAGATGAGGTTTTGCAAGTACAGGGGCAGAAAGCTCCCTGGCGGGAGAGACCAACTACGACTCAGACTGCTCCATTATGGACGACCTGGAGTCTGTTGATGTCCGCTTTATGTAGGCCCACCAGAGTACTACTCGCAATAATCTATCTTCGAACAAATAGCTCTCGCTATGGTTGCAGCGTTATCCTGGGAAATAAAAGGTCTCATGTGCGCCAGCAACTTCACATAATAAACAGCTGTCAAGACAAGGCAAGCCATGTGAGACCTCATATTGAATAGTTGATCAAGATTAACCCCTAGGATTTTTACTTTTGCCTGTGGATAAAGTTTCACTTCACCAAGCATAAAGCAGCAATAGTCAGGGTGCAACTTCGCTAGCATCGATGCGATGCCTACAGTCATCAACTCAGTTTTACTTCTGTTGAGGGAGAGATTATTGCCGTCCATCCAATTCTCAGAGAGTAGACTCTATTAAGTTCACCTTCATCTGTGGCATGAGAGCCAGTCAGCGGGATGATACAATGAGTGTCATCCGCATAGTTAGAAAACATGACTCCCTCCTGCTCCAAAAGGGCAAAGAAGGGAGACATGAAGAAGTTATAAAAGCATGGGGGATGCAGGCCCCCTGTGGCACCCCGAAGTCCACTGGCACCGGAGCAGTCTCTACCGCATCCACAGAAACCCTACTTTCTCTATTGGCTAAAAAAGACCCTATTCATTGAGCTGCGAGAGGTGAAAGATTGGCCACCTCCACCAATTTGGAAACCAGAATGGTCTTGTCAACCAAGTCAAATGCAGCTGACCAATCCAATGATATTAGACAGAGATCCTTTATCCAATCGCTCCAAAAGTCTTGAATTCAATTCCAGTAATGACGTCTCCGTTCCAAAACCCCTTCTGAAACCTGATTGATAGGGGTTCAAGATAGGGAATTCATTGAGGTGTTTCGAAATGTGCTTATATGTAATGCGGTCAAGGATTTTCAATAAGAATGGCGTATTGGATATGGGCCTATAGTTAAGGATCAAGGCCAGGTTTTCTCAGTATGGGAGTGACCCAGGCTTTTTTATATCCACTGGAAAGGACCCTTCTGATAAGGAAGCGGTGACGAATTTGCAGATAGCATCCAGGAGGGCGGGGGCGGGGGGACAGGATTTAATTATTGAAGAGCACAGGTCTCCTTTGCAACTGGTAGCTTTCAGCTGTTCTACAACCATAGCCAGATCTGGAAATCTAGTTACAAAATCGACCAGCAGGCAGAAAGGCAGCCCTAAAACAAGCTTTGTTTGATGCCGAATATAGATTAGAGGAAAATAGTTTAGTCCTTTTAGAAAAGTAAGGACTGCTACACCCAACCTGTGGCAGCAAACGCATGCTCATAGTATAAGAATTTGATAGAATTGAAAATGCAGGCCTTTGTAGAAAATAAATAGGAAGCATTAGAAGCAGCCCTAGTTACCAAGAATACACAGGAATGTTGGTGTTTGGGTCTGATCTAGTAGAGGTGATCTTGGTAACTCATTTGAAATTTTTTGTCAGTCAGTCAATAGGTTTATTCGAATTCAAAATCCATCAAACACAACAAAATATTACACAAAAGCAATTAGAAGCGATGCACCAACATAATACAGCACATTAAGATTTACTGGGGCCAAGGAAAGAATGGACCAAAGGGCTCGACACCTTTGCGGTATTGCCCATTGCTCGGGTCGATCCACCAGTGGGCCAGACCGTTCTATACCCAGGGGTGTAAGGTTAGCACCAGACAGGGGAGAGGGCCTCATAGTTGGCCTCATACAGCACTCGGAGCCTAGGTGAAAGTGCGGGCTAATTATAATCCCACTCCTTGGTGTCCATCCAGCTCCCCCACCCTTCCCAGGACCCCTTTTGCCACTCTCCAGTCCCAGAAGGCCAATTCCACAGTGTCACAAGTCAGTTTTCCCACACTTGGCACTCTGCGACATCCCGCAATGGTTTCCCTGGACACAAAAGCACTTCCTCTTACGGACCTTTCCCAGTATAGACTTTTATTTAAGAGGCCATCCCTAGATTCCTGCATATCGCTTGCCAGTTTGGGTACCCCGTGGAGATACACCGTGGCACGTCTTTCCAGCCCTTGAGCCTGGGGTTTCGTTTATGCCCCCTGTGCATTGTGGGCTGAAAGCTCTCTTCTCCCCTGAGCTATGGCATCTTGGGTCTGCTTGACTTGTGGCAAAGTCTGTCGGAGGGGTAGGCATTGCCTTAGGTTTAGGCAACCTATTAGGCTCACTGATCATGGCACTCCTTACACAGGAGTTATTGGTGTTGGCCGGTTGAAAGTTCCCAGGCTTCAGGCTCAGACATGCAATTTTAGGGGCTGTGGCCGCTGGTCTCAGGGGGGCCTGTTCCAAAGGATGGACCAGAGGAGAGTCAATGGGCCCCTTACACATAGTTGGAATGGTAGAGGGCTCTCCCTCCCTCTACTCCCTCCCCTGTGATTCTATGAAGGCTGAGAGCATATTTCTAATTGCTGCCAACTCAGCCAACACTTGGTTACCCTTGCAGTTGCATCCCCTAGACATATGATCAATTTCCACTATGTGGTCAATGGCCGTTCCGGCATTGGCGATGGTTTCACAACGTGGTAGCTTAGGGGCCCTGAATGGGGAAAGATGAAGATAGGAGCTGGCCAATGAGTTCGATGGCGACAGGTGCTCACTACCGGGACTTAAGGGAAGATTAAGCATAAGGGCATTGATAGGCAGTCCGTCTTCAGTAAGCGAGAAGTCAGGGGTAAGGCAGGACGGGGCCACATCCATGCCAGGGCCAACGATGGTGCCAAATGCCATGGTGAAATCCAGAGCTGGGGTAAGATCCAAGCTGAAGGTTGCAGGGATATGGCTGGAGGAAGGGCTGCTACTTGCAGGTACTGCTGGCCGGGCAACTTCCCCCACATGGGGCACCACCTTCACCGGCACTAGGCAGGGTTGGCCGGATAAGAGGAGCATAATGGGCTGTTGGGTGGCAAATAAAGACCAAGAGGTTCAGCTACCGTGGGAGGGGAGCAGGCCAGCGGACCTCCCATGCCTTGAACTATGGCCGAAGACCTTTCCAAGATTGGCCCTCCACCTTTGGCATCTCCTTTGGTAGTTAGTGGCCCCTGGTTTGCTGTACAGCCCCCTCCCATATGGGTGTCACATAGACCACGCTTGGTAACAGTAATCAAAACTCCACATAACCCTCCCAAGCCTCCTTCATGGTCCCCTTCACAGACATCTGTGCTACTCCTCAATTGTTGGTGGGTCTCTGTCTTGGAATTACTAGGTGGAATCAACCCCGCAAATGCAGAAACAGCATGCAAGGCGTCCGAGGTGGGGGCTTTACTTTGGCTGATGCACCCTATTGTCATTGCCGCTTGACAGATAACAGCTTCCGCTTGGGCTTGAGCCGGGTATCTTGGCAGGCAAGCTCGGAATAGGATGAAGGCAGGGTGGGTAGTAAAATTGGAAGGGATGTCCTTGGAGGGCCTTGGCACTTTAGGGACTTTAAAAATGACATGGCAGGCTTCCCTGGACTGAGACCAGGACATCCAGTACGGCCAACAGTAGCTTCTCTCACAACTTCTCTACCAAGGCACAGTGTCACTTTAGCAGTGACTCGCAGACACTTACATCACTCTCCGTGACATGCCTCCCACCTCAGGCGCCTAACACCTGCGGCGCCAAACACTGCGCCCTTGCCCCGCCGTGGGCTTCACCGCTGAGGGCCGTGGTGGAGTTTTGAAGTCCAGGAGGGGGCGTGGCCAAGAAGCAGGAAACTGCTAGGAGGGATCCGATGAGGCCGCCAAACACTGCGCCCTTGCCCCGCCGCGGGCTTCACCGTTGAGGGCCGTGGTGGAGTTTTGAAGTCTAGGAAGGGGCGTGGCCACGAAGCAGGAAACTGCTAGGAGGGATCCGGTGAGGCCGCCAAACACTGCGCCCTTGCCCCGCCGCACAGAGGCTGACTGGCATTTGCATTTCAGTGCTTGGCATATAACAGACAGAAAGGAATACAGCGACACTGACAAGTTGATGACTGAATTACGTATAGTAAAAGGCAATTTATCAAACATAAGGTTCTCTCTAGATGTTGCAGCATCCACTGGCACCTAGAAAGCCAAGTCCCAAAAACTCATAGGTTTCCAGCCTACCATTTGGGTCTCCTATTTAATACCAGTATTCAATGCCATTAGTGAGTTATATAAAATGCCACATTCATGGCGTATTGCTAAAATAGCTCCTCTATACAAAAAAGGGACTAGAAATGACCCAAGCAAATTTCTTTCCTAGACTGTGCCAGTAAACTCTTTGGGAAATCATTGCTAATGAAGCTGGAAGACTAGATGGAGGAAAGTGCAGTTTTAATTCACTTGCAGACTGCTTTATACTGATAAGAGGGAGCAGTAGAACTGTGGCGCTGGCGCGCTTTTAGGTGAGTTTTGATCATGTCCTGCTGCGTATGTACTAGGTCTAAAAGAAACAGTGCCCCACTGTTTCTGGTTGGGAGATCGGGATTGGTGTTTAAGACCAGACACCTTCGCGCCAGACACTCAGTTTCTAGTACTGTGATGTTTATTGTGATTTTGCCGACACGCGTTTCATCCTCAGGGGTCATTATTAAGGCTAATCATGATGACGCAATACAATTAACAGCCAATTTGTAATCCACATTTTAGTAAACCCAATAAAGTCCAAGTGTAGCCATGTGATTAACAAGTATAATAATGAGTGTGGAGGGTCAAAACCAAGGTGGGTGTGATGGTTCAGTGTCAGGATGGTGAATTACGGGGGAAAAGGGGTCGTAGCAGACATGAAACAGGGTAAACAAGGAGGGAAGGCACAAGGTAAGCACTGATCCTTGAAACATCCCCGGGCCGGGTAATTCTGTATGCGGTGTGGGTGCATAAGTCAAACAAGCTTACCAAGAATATTTTAGTTTGAGGAAGGATATGTAGAGTTCATTCTTGTCGTAAAAATGCCTGTAACCCGGAATGGGTCCAGAAGGACGCCGAGTAGCATGTCGAGGTGGGTAAAGGCTGTTGGAGGTGCAAACACATATGGTAGCATTGGGTGTTCTGGGGGACCTAGATATTATGATGGCATCATTTATGGTGGCATTACACTCGTTCATCACCTACCAAGACGGCTGCTCTTCCCACCTGGCTCTCAACCCCACTGCACCCTCTGCCCAGTTCCATTTGTGGACAACATGACTTACCTGACTTTAGGTCACCCACACCACCCAATGCTAGCATATGTGGTCGCACCTCCATCAGCCTTCGCCCACCTCGACATACTACTCAGCGTCCTTCTGGAACCATTCTTGGTTGCAGGCATTTTCACGACCCACTATTCACCCACATGGAGCCCATTCTAATTTTTGCTTCATTCGAATCAATACCACGGTTCATTTTAATTCTCCGTGCCCAACAACCCCTTGCTTCATTGTTATGGCT
This sequence comes from Ambystoma mexicanum, assembly GCF_040938575.1. NCBI lineage: Eukaryota > Metazoa > Chordata > Amphibia > Caudata > Ambystomatidae > Ambystoma > Ambystoma mexicanum. Next base: position 86,362,761 of record NC_090936.1, on the reverse strand, counting down.
CTTACACCGGCAGCCCACTTCCTGCTTGCATGTGCTAGCCGTTTCATTTCTGGGATAATCACGTACGCTGGCACCCACAGCCAATAGCTGCGGGCCACAGGCTCCTCCAATTGAGTCTTGCGGCTTATTTAAGTTCAGCCACTATTTGGCATTCCACACTTATCTTAGTACGACCGACCTCAGCCCACTCTGGAATTCACCAGGTAAGGATACCTATGAGCCCGACACCACGGACAACCTTTCTGCTCACACCAAACACCCATTTCTTTAACGTCTCCGTGCCCACCCTCTCCCATTACTTTAGCCCAACTCTTGGACCGTTTTGGTTCGGCGCTTTAAACTCCCGGCAATTGAGGGGCAATTGCGGTTTGCTGCACGCCTCCCTTGCCCCCTATTCAGCTTGCCGGTCACCACCCCACGGCACTTCCTCCACCCTTTATCAAGAACGTCCTGCAACTCCTTCCTCCATGCACGTACGCAGTCACCTTCGCTGTGTGAGACAACCCGGGTTACATGCAGGCTCACTAATTATTGAAAATAGCTACCCGTGGGGACTATAATCACCCTGGCACATGGTGCCCTTGATTCACTTGTAACTTCCATCTCTGCTTCCCTTACGTAAGCCTATTAGCAGGCAGCAGCACCAGTCCCGTATTCCATTTAGACCAAGGCCACCCGGACTTCCTTCTGACTTCATCTCCCCTTGCTCTTTACCTGCCACCCGTTCAGAGCAACTTACTTGAGGTGCATTCAACTGTCATAACTGGCACACTTTGCTTGGTTTCCGCAGGTACCAACCTGCACAGTGGATCACCCACGCTGCAGAATGAACTCTACATAGCCTTCCTCAAACTAAACCATTCTTGGTAACCTTGTTTGACTTACGCACCCACACCGCATTCAGAATGATTCCAACCAGGGATGTGTCAGGGACCAGAACTTACCTTTTCCCTTTCTCTTTCCTCCTTCTTTTCTCCTCGTTTGCCTTGTTTGTCTGCTACGGCCCCCTTTCCCCACAATTCATCATCCTGACACTGACCTATTGCACCCACCTTGGTTTTGCCCCTCGATACTCATATTATACTTGTTAATCACATTACAATTCTTGCACTTTATTGGGTTTACCTAAATGTGGTTTACAAATTGACTATTTTATTGCGTCCTCATGATTAGCCTTGATAATGCCCCGTAAGGTCGAAACAGATGTCGGCAAAATCACAATAAACTTAAAAACCAATCCCGAATTTGCAGGCTAGTGTCCATGCGGGAGTAAGCACAATTGACTAGGCATTTAGACTTGTATTGATTCAAAAATATGCGGTTACCAAAAAAATAACTTATTTATACCTTTTTTTGAGCTTTCACATGTCATGGGTTTCTGAGATACAAACACTGGTGATGCCTTTTTCTGACTAGAACATTCCCAAACCCTTACTTAAATTGCTAACATGATTATATAGTAGAAATGCAGCCAGGCTTAGATGACCTTCAGGGCGAGAACACATCAGACCAAGCTTGAAAAAGGAAAAGGTGCTTGACAACAATGCAATCTTGCCTCGGTTTTGTTCTGTCTTTACATAAATAAATCTGCAGTTGAAATCTCCTCAAACAAGTTAAGGGAGATTTGATAGGCATATCACATGCAGACGTTGCTACTCTTCTCTAAAACTTTGCTAAATAATTCAATAAATGTAATGGAATTTTCACTAAAAAAAGTAATGGAAATCAATTGTAAAAATACCAAAATCATCATTTGTGCTTCCGGGCACAAGAAACCCTGAACGTTTATATTGATTTTAGCAGGGGAGGAGATAGAAGCAAAGTATTTTGATTGTCTTCGGTTGCTTATCAACAGTGGTGGAAATTGGGTGAAACTGACAGAAGCAATTTGATTCTGACATACACCTTTTAGGCAACAATGCAATTGTTCCATTTAATGGCACATAGGGCTGCTAAAGCTACAATTTAGGTTTAAAAGGTCACAGTTGACACCTGCTGGCTTGTATACAGTGGTCATTTGGGCCATGACCAGGCTCACAAACCACCTAATAGGGAAATATTTTGTTTAAAAGACCTAAGG